>NC_061124.1:13890475-15126272 GCF_905220365.1 Vanessa cardui
TACTTAATTGAAATAATTATTTGCATTTTAATAAAAAAAAGCTAATGTATATGTACGCAACTATTTCACTGATAACTCAATCATAAGCTTATAGATTCTACAGAAATTTGATAGTATTTTATTATACATTTCAGTATTTTATTATACAATACATTTTTTTTTAAGTTTCTTCTATTTTTTTATTCCCAAGTGCGGTATGTTCAAGTAGATTAAGACAAACACATTGACCACCATAGACCATTTTATGAGAACCTTGATAAAATAAATCGTCGTCATCGTGTTCATTTTCTTGGGTAGTAAAACTGGTATCTATTATCTGTATTCTTGGGTTGTAAATCTCGGCACCTAAAAAAGAGAGTACGAAATCGTTAAAAAAGATTATACAAAGACTTATTCAAATAACACATACATTTAACTTTTCTGCCCAATTCTGAAAATTAATTAATTAATGTAATATTGTGACATGATCTCGGCTCAGATCTGGATGGCCCAGTGGTTAGAACTCGTGCATCTTAACCGCTAATTGCGTGCCACTGAATATTCATATGCTCAATTTCTGTTTATAATTTATCTCGTGCTCGCCGATGAAGGAAAACATCATGAGGAAACTTGCATGTGTCTAATTTCATAGAAATTCCCACATGTGCATTCCACCCGCATTGGAACAGCGTGGTGAAATATGTTCCAAGCCTTCTCCGTGGGAAATGTGTGTGGTGACATGATTAAAAAATAGCTACACAAAAGTCAGTTTGAGGCTCTCTGTCGAAATTTTTACGAATTCACTGAAAGAGTAAAAGATATAAAAGTTTGTTGGATGTTAAAAGAGGCTCAGATGTTTTTAAAATTTCTAAAGTGCTGCGCTAGTTTCACAAACTCATTAACGCTTTTGTTTCGCGTGACTAATAAGATATGTATTAAACTAGTAGTTGCCCGCGGCTTCGCTCGCATTTTAGAACTAGCGGGCACTGGTAACTTTTGTCACGGTGAATGTTCGTCACTCTTGTCGAGTCCGTGAATATGTACAGATGCAGACACAAATGTCACCCAATTGTCACGTCGTAACGAGTGCGCACCTCCATACATATTCACGGACTCGACAAGAGTGACGAAACAGTCACCGTGACAAAAGTTACCAGTGCGCGCTAGTTCTTAGGGTGTTGGTTGTCACGTGTCAGGCAAAAAAGTAGCCTATATCCTTTCTTGGAGTTCAAGTTTGCTTCATAGTAAAATAATAATGTTTTTGAAAAATAAATCTTAAATCACGATTACTGATATGATGATCAAATATCAAAGAATATTCGCGTAATATTAAGACACAGTATATAACAATTTAATTCTGTTTAAATCAATAAGCGATTGTGAAAAGACCTTAGTCCATTTTAAAGGACCAGTGATTATATAATGACGAGAAGAAGCACTTTAAATATATGGCAAATTTGCTAGTTTTTCTTCCAAAAATTTTGTAGATAAAATAAGTATAAATATAATTCTATAAAGAATGTCTTCCCCCGAATAATCTTATGAGTTAACACAAGAATCCGAATTCATTCCGGAAGAATCATTTAAAAGAACCATAAAAAAAGATTTATTAAGGGTGGCGATAGCGAGACGAACGAGAAACTTTGACAGATCATTTATCTAAATTAGTACGGCCGTCTGAAACAAAGTTAGACCTATGTATACAGTTGGTATACTATAAATTTGTAACTAAGCTAGAAAATACTTTAAGCATTTTGATACAAGTTTAGTTTTATATATTGTGCAGAGAAATTATTATAATGTATGCTTATCATCATTACACAGTCTAAAACAATGTTGCTGTCAGTCTGTCTCTATGTTTGCTTATATCTTTAAAATTACGCAACGGATTTTGATGCGGTTTTCTTAAAACATAGAATGATCCTGGAGGAAGGTTTTTGATATAATATATGGACGATATAGTAAAGTAATAATTTTCGAAGTTTCTAATGTGATTTTGTAAATAAACTAATTCTGTAATGTACTTACTTATACTTGACGACCTCCGTGGTGGAGTGGTGTGTTCACTGGTTTCCGTGGGTACGCTACTCCGAGGTCCCGGGTTCGATTCCCGGCCGAGTCGGTGTAGATTATCATTTAGTTTTCTATGTTATCTTGTGAATGTAGTACCTGGTCTGATTTTCCATAACACAAGTGCTTTAGCTATTCACATTGGGATTAGAGTAATGTATGTGATGTTGTCTGATATTTATAAAAAAAGTAAGTAAGTATTGCACCCGCGCGAAGCCGGAGCGGGTCGCCAGTATTATTATAAGTTTGAAGTCTTTTGATAATGGAGTGTGTATGAGTGGGTTGAGATTAGCTTCAACGAGTTTGCTGTTCATCTCGAATTGTACCAGTACGTAACAGTGGTGACGAGCGACTTAGTCTTGACTTTTACTTTATTTGAGTGCGTATTTAAACAAAATGTTTATTAAAAAATCAATCGGCAAATTAAATAAGTTCGGTGTGAATAGATGTGTGGTGTTCGTATGTTAATAGACTGGAAAAAGAAAACCTTAGAAAAAGAAAACCTTCGTCAGTTTTCAAATTCATTCCTTAAACTCATTCAACATCATTATCAATTCTTAAACTCGTAGTACTTTTTGAACCCAAACATCAAACCATTGCGACAATATGTCATTCTCAATCGATGAATCAGATTGTCGCTCATACTGAGCACACGAAAATAGATCTTAAGGTGACGAACGTTTTCTTACCCCGACGGTACATCAAAGTTGGATAAGCCGATGAAGTTAACTATATTATTTACGTTTATGGGACCAGACACACGAATTGGTAATTCGTCGTATCCGAAAAAGCCCTCTGGTATAAATTCTAACGAAGCGTCAGAGTTAATGCGTCAGCATTTGCAATTTGGAGACTTCGATTCTGAACAAGTCCTGAGTTTTCATGATCATAGTTTTTTTTTCGTCAAAAACACTACGATGAAGAAATTATGGGTAAATCTGCAAGTATTGTTTGCAATTCTGCCATATGTCTGATCATCGATCGGCATTGGAGTAGCTCCAAGTCTTCTTTCCAAGAGAGGAAACCTGTGACAGAGTAATGGAACCTTTTATTTCGTTCAAAGAAAGAGAAGAATAAGTAAACGTCGTTTCGTATCCGTGTTGGTTAAAGTATTGAGACTTATTTTTTAATGAAGATTGTTAGAAATCGATTCTTACAGTATGACATTATGGTTTTGAATTTAATTTCATTCAAAAAATTTTACAATTCTTACAATGTCTCTGTATGGATACATGTAAATCTATTTGACGATCAAAAGTAAGTGTAATGCTTCTAAATTGAAAAGGAATTTCAATTTGTGTTATAATATTTAATTTATATTAGGCTTAAATACCATTTAGAATAGAACAATAGGTTCCATTATGAAAAAAAATGAAACAAAGCTAAAAGATAATACAAGGAAATCTATTACGAATTGACAATAGTAAAGTCGTGTTTACACTCCTTGTATTATTTTTGCATCAACAATAATAAAAGTTTCCGAAGCCTAGGAATTTATACGGTAACATATTTCACGGTTGGACATCTTGCATCGTCTGTAAGTAGCTCGTAAATCGTGCCCAGTTCTAAATACGACACCCACTTACGAGGCGCGCTTTAAGTGCCGCAACATTCATGCTTCCCTGGTAACTCGCCAACATTCGCGTCTTGGAAACGCAGTAATTAAGTATTTTAGTGTGACCTAGACTTTTGAGGGCCTAGATTATATAAATTGCGGGCCTAGGGAGTATTCGTTTGAGCTGTTAAGAATAAGAACATCATATTTCGTTTCTACTTTTCTATAAATACGTAGATGTCGATGTATCGAAGACGTTAATTTGTAAAAATGTTCGTTTGTATTAAGTACAATCAATATGTGTTGTCTTTAACGAGTTTTATAAATAACCCATAGATTCCCATTAAGCCCAATTATTGATTAGTATTACTAAGCACCTACTATAATTAAGCGCCTAAAATAATTATAATAATTGCTTTAATTTCTCCTAAAAAAAGTAAGTTGGATAGTGTCATTCACCTCTAATAATAAAATCATAAATTTTCGTTATGTTGATATGTCGTTGACCTTGATCGATTAGGCGTTACAGATAAATATGACCGGAGCATTTATTTCACACCTCCAGTGACCTATGTTTGCCAAGAAGAACCTGGTATTACAAATCTATACAGCACAATTGTCATCCTGTATTTATATGGTAACAGAAGGTTTTTTTATTTGTGTGAAAAAAAATATTCTTAAAAAATATGGCACAATATGAGCCGAAGTTTGCCTTGGTGTTTCATTATTCATTATGCTGATGCCATTCAAAAAAACTTATGGAAGATATCGCAGGAACAAAAAACGAATAATTAGTTAAACTGATGTTATTTTCTTCTGTTATAGGTAAATATTGCAATTTTGTTTCTATATCCTTAATAGGGAAAAAGGTTTTAATGCAATTAAACATAATGGCGCTCTATATAGACTATATATTGTTGCATACTTGAATATTTCGTTAAGATTTTCGTTCGTTAATTTCTATCCGTCGTAGCCATTTTGGTACACCTACCAATGGGTGTAACATTACATGCAAGTATTTTGGGTAAGACACGTGATCAACCCTCGTCCAATTGGCCGTCCTAAATTATTCTTGTTTTACGGTTAGCTATTCGAAATACGAGAAAGAAATTCTATCATGTAACCTTATTTTCTTAGTAATTCGTGGAACTATTTCCTAATTGGCTGTATCTGTTTCTTTACTTTATTTATTGGTAATATTTACATTTGTAAATGAGAACATACTTGGATATCATATCATCATTAGATATTCTATCTCCAAACGGATCTCAGTATTGTTGTGTTTCCCTTTGAAGGTAAGTATGCCAGGGTACCTGCTGACACAAGGGACATAACGCCTTTTTCCCAAGATTGCTGGTTCATTGGCGATGTAAGAAAGTAGTGATCACTTTTTTTTAAATGTTTGTGGCCATTTTGCAAGTCCGACAAAATATACCATTAAAATAATAACAATGTCAATCTTAGAATAATATGAACTTTATGCTCAAAATAAACAAAAGTCCTTACGTGATTAAGAGGTAATGATAATTGTGCCTGGGAACCTATTTAGAAAATCTTATAGTAAGTGGCAATAAAATTGTTTAAATGTTTGACGAATAAAAAAGCCAATGGCTTAGAATTTTTATCGACATTGGATGCAATAACACAATTATGTTATTTTACTTGCATTAGCGATTGTTTGTATGAAATGTGTCTATAATCTTCAGCTTGTTTATTTTTTATACGAGATAACCTTTGTTTTACTGACCTTTTTAAATATCAGGCAGTTTCGTTAATGACTTCTGTGCCGTAACATGGAAAGAATAAAAATTGTGAAACACTAATAGAGCATCTCATTACGTTGCTCTGTTATTTGGCTTTCGAACTTTTATTCAATGCTGATTTTGCGAGTTATAGGTTCTGCTCGATGCTAAACATTTCATGCCAAATTGGATCATTAGACAGATAGCTTGGATCGTAATCGTAGAATGTACTAGCTCAGTTACACGGAAAACTCTTATGACTAAAAGCTACATATTATAAAATTCTGGCCGCGTCTGTCTGTCTGTATGTTCGTGATGCAACTAACACGTGTTCCAAAACTACGGAATGGTTTTTCATTAATAGATTCATAAGGAGGGCTTAGGTATAAAATTAAGATTTCTGAGTAAATAATTTGAAATACAATGGACAATTATTAAACGTGTCCGAAAGCAAAAAACAATATAAATAAAAGGTAAAAATATAAAAAAAGACTTATGTCCTTACTTATCCGTACTTGTTGTGTTGTATTGTATTGTTGTACTATGTTGATGTTAATTATTTCAATATCTAAAAATTGTAATTCTCACTTTATTACGAATAGTATACCCATGAATATGAGTTGTTTTGTTACGGTTTACGTCATAACCACTCAGCTGATTATCATGCTTTGCTTACACTTTGTCTGGGGTACAGAAAATGGCATAAGAACCCATACTTCATGACTTTCTTCTTCTGTCATCTCGAGCAGACGAAGCCGCAGAATATTTTTGTTTAAATACTTTTATAATCGGACTATAAAATTTTTTGGATATTTGTCAATATACAGCACTCTTCGTGCTTTGTTCAGTTATATGAATGTGTTTTTTTCTTACAATCTAATTTAATAAATTTAATAAATTATTATCTATCTATCCCAATAATTACCATTTTATTTATTTGTTTAGAATTGGGGTCAACGCGATGCCACCTCTCTGCTGGACGCCAGACTGTCTTGTGTATATTTTTGCTTGTGTGTTACTTCCTATTTACTGTAAAGGTAATTTTTGGGCTTCAGTAGGTACTATTGATAATTGGCTGATACTAGTTTTGCTTCAATACCTACTACTTGAATACAAAACTAAATTTACATATAAAAGTCAAAGGAACATCCACCAGTTTACACTAAGCCTTAACTCGTAGTACTGGCGCGAACGTTACAAGACCTGCATTTCAAGTTGAACAATTGTCTGTTCAAGTGTACAAAGCGTCGGTACAGTTTTGCGGAACGTGGCTCAAAATCACGTACGACGCGAGGTGTAGTTTCGTTAAGGATTAAGTTTTGGTTCGGACAGATTCAGTTTATACGGGATTAATAAAAACATCTGTCTTATTTCGTTGTTTTGAAGGCCGAGTGGAGTCACTATAAAATGGCTACATAACGTATGCAACACATGTATTTAACGATTATGCGGAGTTTTTAATCCATAAATCGCTCACTATTCGTGATCCTTTTATTTTTTGTAAATAAATAAAATCATATAAAAATGATATTTTCTGATGAAATTTTTTGTCATCAAATTTATTATCAACGAGAATATCCTATTTATGAAATGTATATATTATATTAAATATAGATTTCTAGGTCATAGAGAGACTCAATTTATGTTTCTGAATTTAATAAAAATCAGTACAGCGTTACACAATATATATTAATGTAAGTAGGCGGTTATTTTCCCGTCGAATTTTAAACATTTCCCGTGGCCAGGCGGTTACAGTCACGTTATTGGAAGACAAAAATATTATATTATCATGACATCTAATTTCAAATTTATCCTTTAAAGATTTACCAAACGTTCGAAAAAAATACTTTAGCCCCAAAAAATAACTACAGACTATTTTTTAAAACTATTTCTGACAATCGTTTATCCAAACCTAAAAGTATTTTTTTAAAGGATTCTCTTTGCCTTCCCGTTCAATTATTAATGGCAAAACAAATCCGGCGTTCACCTTAATTGAATGGAAATTCAGTTCTTTCGACAGTTCATTAATTGACGGTTAATTATGGAGGTTTTTGTGATAATTGAGAATTTGTGTTTTGTATTTCGTTTTTATACTGAATTTTTAAATCTCACCTCAGTCTTAAAATACCTATTTAATAATAAAATATTGTAAATGTAACATGCATTTGGAATATTTCGAAATAAAAAATTAATTCCATACTGTATTTTCAATTGATTTAACTTAGTCGGTTTTAAACAAAATGTTTTTTAATCAATCAAACAATTTTCATACGCTTAAATGATATAAGATTTTAAATTAACGTGGTTACTTTTATTATTACAGTTATTAAATACGGGATATTTGTTCTCGTGAACAAGACATTCGTAGATAACGTCGAAATATCGAGCACCACTAAAAATAAAAAAAAAACATGGTGCTCCCTGCTTAAATTATATTTATAAATTTTTCTCTTTCAATACTAAAACATAAAAAAAAATATGTAGGAACTTGTATTTGTGTTAAAAAAAGTCTGCCATATCTATTTCACCAATCCGCATTAGAGCAGCATGGAGCAGCATCGGGGTTAGATTAAAACCTTCTGTTCAAGAAATTTCCTTTAATTACAAATTCTTTCAACAGCCATCAATTTAGGTGATTTATATTTATCAGACGTCCCGACAGGATAGAACTGATGTAATTTTTGGAACGATTTTGATTTTAATTCAATCAAAATTTTCGTAGGTTCTTAGTCATTGCTCGATACAGAATTTCTATTATGTTGATTATGTTTTCCTTATAGGGCTACAGATGCCATATCAACAACAACAACTTCAGCAGCCCGTATTTTCCTACTGCTGAGCTAAGGCCTCCTCTTCCTTTTGAAGAAAAAGTTTGAAGCATATTTCACCACGCTGCTCCAACGTTGGTTGGTAGATTCATACGTGACAGAATTTCCTTGAAATATGTGTGTGTGTGCACGGGTTTGAACACTCTCGACTTATTTGAACCATCTCGTATATCATATCATCAGATTGGACAAAAATAGAAAATGACTAAATACGTCTTGATTTTTAAAGAAAAAATAACATATGACTATTATATTTTGGTCACCCTCAGCCCTCTGTTAGTATGGAAATGGGCCAGCGAGAATACAGACATGTTTTACTTAGGAGCATATTCGGATAGCTACGGGCATAGAAAATTGAAGTTTCAATTTAATTCAGCACATTGTGATGACAGTATTCGGTTTTCGAATACATACCGCACCGTTTATGGCTTTTGGACGAATTCTAATATAATATAAATAAATTTGAGACAAAATCACATACAGATTACTCGCCTAATGTAAGTAGCTAAAGCACTTGTGTTATAGAAAATCAGGAGTAACGACGGTACGGTAGCTGTGAATATATCAGACGTAAAAACTGTTTTTGGAATTATTCATAACCTAAACATTCTGAATTCAAAACTTTTTTTTTATTTGAAAGTTAAAAAACTAAATATATAATCTTGTAACGTATAAGTAGGTGCATAATATTCATAGTCATTACTCCGGAGAATATAATTACCATAGCGATAGCAATCCATACATAAATGTCAAAGTAACTCTGTTTGTCTGTCGCTGTTTCATGACCAAACCGCTGAACAGAATTTTATGAAATTTGGCATGAAGCAAACTTGAACTCCGAGAAAGGACATGGGCTACTTTTTTGTCTAACATATAATAACCAACACCCGAAAAAGATGGGAGAAGCAGCGGGCGACAACTAGCTCTAACTACATATGGTTCTAGTAACAACATTTTAAGCTCGTATTTTTGAATATCTTATTTAACTTTAAACAACTGAATCGTAGAATATAAGAGCAAATATAAATAAAAATAAAACAGCCGTCAATCTCCTATCGGTAGAGGCAATATCCACTGGTTCATTTTTCACCCAGAGAATCGGAATTGCGATTAAACGAGAAAATGCTTCTAGTAGCGCTCCGCGCGTCGAATTTTTGCTCTAATTATTTTGTCAATATGTTATATTTATAAATAACTGAAATTGACAGCTAGTATATTTATTACCACTGGGAAATAACTTATCGACTCTTAAGTGTAAGGATTCGATCTAATTCCTCTACGCTGCTGGAATTAAAATTGATTGTAAAAAAGAGACAATTATGTTGGAGAGATTAATGTTTGTTAAGATTTACAATGACATACAATAACTTAATCGAATTTTTTGGTACTCCGTATTGGATTTCACCAAACCATATGAATTAAAATTTTTAATTTACCAAATTAATACATTAATGACATTAATTTTTTTTAATATAAAATAAACGTGTACAAAGCAAAATAAGTTAGTTCATTTCAATATATGTGTAATTCGCTTCTTATTTGTGATGAAATGCAATAAAAACATTGAATATAAATATTAGATAGAATAAATCCAATGCAACATTAAAATTATCTTAACGACGTTTATAAACAATGACTATTTATAAATTCAAAGGTCATACGATAGAGGTCATGATAAGACAGTTTGAACGAACGAGTGAACTTATACTGTTTACAAACCAGAACGCTATTACATTTCATTGTTGTTTAAGTTTTAGACGAACAATGTTGTTAATTCTAGTGTTTATTTCCTTATTAGTGTCATTAATATATTATGCAACATATAATAGTAATTATTGGAAGAATCGTGGGGTTGTGCAAGTCAACGGACTGTTATCTAAATTTATTTGGAGCAATCGATCGATATCGGAAATTTACAAGGATTTATGTCACGAATATATAAAAGATTCTTATATTGGAGTGTTTTTCGGGACGAAACCGGCGCTTATAATTAAAGATGTGCGCGATGTTCAATTCGTTATGCAAGGTAATTTTGAAAATTTCTACAGTCGTGGTATTGTTACCAATCCCAATGACATTTTAGCGGATAACGTTCTATTTATGGGCGATTATCGTCGCTGGAAATTGCTGCGTCAAAAACTTTCGCCGATATTCACAAGTCTGAAGTTAAAAAACATGTTTTACATAATGGAAAGATGTGCCCGTGATTTTGTTAAATTCGTCGACAGTAAGGAATACGTACCTGAAAACACTTTTAACGCATTGTATACTTATACAACAGCTTGTATCGGAGCCACATTATTCGGTATCGACACTCAAACTAAGAATACCATGGAATCTCCATTCTTAGAAATGACTCGCGAATCGATTGAACCATCTTTGATTGGAAATTTAAAATTTACCCTCGCCAGCATATCGCCGACTTTGTTTAATCTGTTTAACTTCAAACAGTTCGGTAAATACGAAGATTTTTTTATAAACACCGTGAAGAGAGTTTTTGAAAAACGTAGGAATGAAAAACAAAAGAGGCACGATTTCGTTGATTTGTGTTTGGAACTGCAAAAGCAAGGAACGATGAGAGATCCCGTTACTGGTTATGAAATCGAAGCTACCGATGAAGTACTAGCGGCTCAAGCTTTCTTCTTCTTTCTAGCTGGCGTTGACACATCAGCTACGGTCATGCACTTTACTTTACTTGAACTCGCAAGTAATAAGGATATAAAAAACAAAGTTCATGAAGAAATTGATAGAGTTTTTAATGAATGTGATGAATTATTGACCTATGATGATATTGATAAATTAGAATATTTAGACATGGTTATGAGTGAAACGATGAGAAAATATCCACCTATTGGTGCGATTCAGAGGTGTTGTGCTAAGTCCACATTTTTACCCGCGGGTCAAGTGAAAGTAATAAAGGACGATATTATTGTAATACCAATTTTTGCTTTGCATAGATATGAAACGTTGTTCCCTAATCCAGATGTATTCGATCCAGAACGTTTTTCACCAGATAATATATCAAAAATTGTTAAATTTAGTTATATACCATTTGGCGAAGGAAACCGTATGTGTTTAGGTAAGTTTTAAAATTATGTGACAAGCTTATAGTCAATTTAAGTCCCTCTTATCTTTAAAAACGAACAAAAATGATACAAATATATTTTAAAGTACCTTTATACTATTTTTTGATTCCATAAACTATTCTGAAATAATAATTTTAAAACACAAAATAGAACGGTATTACTAAATATTGCTAAATATCACAAAATATTATGCAACATTGAAAAATAATGATAATATTATTACATTTACAAAACAGCATACCATCATTAGGATAGTATAGAGTAGTAGTCTTACAGAATAACAATGCTGGTTTAATATAAAAAAACTCAGATGAATAGTTGCCCTTCCAAAAACTATTTAAAATATTTACAAAAAATCAAAATATTCTTCATCCAAGTATCTGTACTCAAAAAAGCACCTTTGAATCATGATGTTACAATATTATGAGTGTAGAATTTGCTTACGATATTTTTTATATGTAAAATAAATTACAACTAAAATATAATATATATTTACATTTTATTGAAACGATTTACATTACATTTATTGACGGTTCTTCTCGACATTCTTGAAACTTTTATCTGGATCAATAGTCGATTTGTAATTTTATATTCGTCATAAAATAAAATAGTATCTGCGTGCAAACAACAACAACAACAACAGCCTGTAAATTCCCACTGCTGGGCTATAGGTCTCCTCTCCCTTTGAGGAGAAGGTTTGGAACATATTTCACCACGCTGTTCCAATGTGGGTTGGTGGAATACACATGAGGCAGAATTTCTATGAAATTTGTCACATGCAGGTTTCCTCACGATGTTTTCCTTCGCCGCTGAGCACGAGATGAATTATAAAGACAAATTAAGCACATTAATCAGCAGTGCTTGCCTGGGTTTGAACCCGCAATCATCGGTTAAGATGCACGCGTTTTAACCACTGGGTCATCTCGACTCTTACCCATTTATATTATTATTTTTAATTATAAAGGCGAAAGTTTGTATGTATGGATGTTTGTTACTCTTTCACGTAAAAACTACTGAATGGATTTGAATGAAACTTTACCACAATATAGCTTATACATCAGAATAACACATAGGCTACAATTTTTGAGGTTTCTAATGTGAGGTCGTAAAAAAACACATTTTTTGCGCTTACATTGCAAACGCTGACTGAATCCTACAAGATAGATTAAAACAATGTACTACAGTATTGTACAACTTAAAAAGGTCTACAAAAAAGTCCGTGATGGTATATGTTTATCTCTTAGGAATAACCCACAATAACCATTTTTTATCCTTTACTTTGTACGAGAAATAATGGCTTATTTACGAAGCGATTTTAAGCGATTACTAGACTAGACGGGACGAACCTGAAGTCCACGCGAACGAAGTCGCGGGCAAAAGCTAGTAATAATATAAATTTATAATATAGGTAGGCGAATGGGTAACTGAGCCTACTAAATTTCAGAGAAGAACAAAATAAAATTGCATAATACTTCATTTTGTAGTTACTAGTGTACATGTGCGTCTATACCTCGGTTTACAATTTTACATAATACTCGCTCTGAAATATAAATACCGGAATTATAAATATAATTATGGTGAGTGAGCCAGTGTGAACTACAGGCACAAGGGACATAGCATCTTAGCTCCCAAGGTTGGTTGCGCATTGACGATGTAAGGAATAGTTAATATTTCTTACAGCGTCATAGTCTAAGGTTGATGGTGACCACTTACCATCAGGTGGTACATATGCTCGTCCGCCAACCTATTCCATAATATATATAAATAATGATTACGAGTTTGAAATAACTTAGAACTTTTCCATTTTAGGTACGAGATTCGCACGTGTTCAAGTCAAGTCTGGATTGGCGTGGCTCCTTCGTAAATATACACTGAAGGAAGAAAAATACGAACCGAAGACCTTCGCGCCGAGTTTCTTCAGCTTGAGGGATACAAAAGCTAATTTCAAATTAATTTCTAGAAGTTAATTCTATGTGAGCATAAAAACTGCTGTTCTCTTTTTGAATTTCGAAGTTTTTATCGAAGTCAAAATCTGGATAAATTTATTGAGAGTCAATTTTGATAATAACATGAGGACATCAATTTAGCGTACCGCATGTTTAAGGATTATATCAATTCATGTTTCTGAAATGTTAACGACAAACCTTTTGTACTGTTATATATAATGTTGATATATTGTATTGACTTATTATTTGTATATTATTCACGCATTTGGAATTGTTCACACTTCATAATATTATGTAATTAGAACATTTATAATCTATACCTATAATAAGACTGGAGTGTCTGTTTGTAATATGTAATATGCATATACGTACATACGTATACACGGTTCATATACCGAAATAACAATTTTTAAAATTATTGTCTGTCTATATGTTTGTTACGGGTGATCTTTGGAATGGCTGGACCGATTTTGACGGCTTTTTCACTGGCTAATGTAAAAAGCAGTAAGTTAGGTCACTGTGACGTAACGCGCGCAGTTCTCACGAAAGCCACCACTTGTCATCACGTTGGCTGTCTTCGACCAAAGATTTAATATCACAAAAGCTGTCAAATACATAATTAATAAGTTATAATAAATAAAATAAGCGAGTCTCGTGAACAAGACATTCGTAGACAATGTCGAAATATCGAGCTCCACCGAACAAAAATAAAAAACATGGTAAATATCCCGAAATTAATAACATTAAAAATAAAAATAACCATGTTAGTTTAAAATCCTATATAAAATAAGCGAACTCAGTTATAACTTTTTTCTTAAACTCAAACGCGGAGAAGTCGCGAGCACAGCTAGTACTTTATATATAAAATGCTGTATGATTAATGTAAAAACACTATACTTAGTAAAGTTCTAACGAGCTTTATAATGTCAACGTGGTTGGAACGATCGTCGCTGCGGGTGCTTTGTAGACGAACACCTTTTAAACTAAAACAATTACGAAACAAAACAGCGACTGAGTAGTATATGAAATGATAAAATAATTAAGAATCTCATATTTTTAATTTTCTTACTTACTGATGAGTTTTGTTATGCCTATAAACTAATCAAATCAAACTTTATTACAATTAAGTGACGCTACCACCGAATCGGAAAGTAGATTCTACCGAGAATAACCGACAAGAAACTCAGTAGTTACTCTTTTTCAATATTTAAAAAATACAAAGTCAAGTTAGTTAAATACAATTATTTAAATTAATATATCCTGCTTGGGAGTCAACAGATATTAACTCCACGCTTTTTTATCAACTATAAAATCTTGTATCGAATAATATTCCTTTTTTACCAATTTTTTATAAACGTTTTGAATTTACGAAACGGCAAAGTTAAAAATAAAAGCAAAAATATTATGTGTGTGTATAACTTCAGCTAGATTAATCACATGATATTATTAGTCATTAAGAAATATGACGTCATAGTTTTATATAATCTCTTTTAGATACAATTTACATTTTGCTCTATATTTGAGTTTTTAATATGACAATCTTTTGAATCATATCAATTATATAATGACATAAGTTAATGTAAAATTGTAAAGGAAACGTACCTTTTATTATTTTTAGCGAATTTAAATAAAATGTAATTAAAAATAAATCCTTTTCTTTTAATTATACCAACGACATATTCAAATTAGGAGCCATTTATAAGTTATAAAATTAACTTATGCTAAGACCTCTCACTACATAATATAAAATCAGTAGGTATGATTATATACTGCTACATGTTCCTAAGAGAAAGGCCGTTATCTTGAAGGAAATAACTCTAGAAATGATTGGACGTTTTAAACACGCGAGTGATCTTCCTTACGTGTTAGTGTACAGTGTACAGCTATGTGTGTATTGTGTCTGTGTAGTGTAGATGCAATTCCTTCTTTCTTTACCTTCAAGTTTCTTCTTGGTAGAATCTACATTCCGAACCGGTGGTAGCGCCACTTAAATGATGATTCAAAAGTGCTTGTAAAAGCCTACTTGAATATAGTATATACTGACTTTTGATTTCGATTTTGAATAACAAATATGTTTGTGATATTATTTTATTTAATTAATTAAATAATAAAGTCTATTAACACTTTAAATTATACTTATACATAAATAATTGATAGATCATCGAAAAGCGTTATCTATTATTCTGGTCTGATCTGTTCGGGCCGATTTATTTTCAATTTAACATTTTCCTACGAGTTCGCCATCCCTTCCGTGTAGGGTTGGCTTAAGGACACTAAAAACCTCGAAGGGATTGCAGAAAACGTTTCTTTCTGTTGAATAAAAATTTATTTGAAATCAATGATCCGTTTTCCTCTTAAGTAAGACGGTTTTAACTTTAAATTAGGTACGCATATTACTGTTTTTATTGGATTTCATGATTACTAAGATAATGATACAATCCTAATTCCATTTTTGAAAGTCAAATACAGACATACACACACGTACACATATATAATTCTGAAATTATAATAAGAAATTTGAGAGAATTTAGAGTTAGTGCTTTTTTATGTCGATTTAACTTGTAGTTTGAGATTTTTTTCTGTACCTAATGTACTTTTATTATTTTTAAATTATTATTTACAATTTTAAGTGACTGCTTGTTTAGAACGTAGATTATACGATCTAGATTTTACGGTACATTCTAGAATACACCTTATAAATAACCATTTTTATTTATATAAGTCATTTTATTTGGCAAAGTTAAAATACATTGTTTTGTATATTTATGTAATGTCCTGCATAACTATGAACAAAAAATTTATATCTTTATTAATATTATAAATCGAAATCGGCTGTGCAGCGTTTGTTGGAAGCTACGAAAAATCTTCTTGTCCCATATACCGTAGTGTCTCAGGACAAAAGTCTTTGACCAGTGTGTTGCCAGTGATGAATCACGGCTCCGAAACGCGGTCCTTCACAATGGGCCTCATAAGAAGGCTCAAGGTTACCCAAAGGGCAATGGAAAGGGCTGTGTTTAGAGTTTCTCTGCGAGATCGAATTAGAAATGAGGAGATCCGCAGAAGCACTAAGGTCACTGACATAGCCTGAAGAATTGCCACACTTAAGTGGCAGTGGGCGGGGCACATCTCTCGAAGAATCGACCACCGATGGAAACGATGAGTTCTCGAGTGATGACAACGGACTGGAAGACGCAGCGTGGATAGGTCCCCACAAGGTGGTCCGACGATCTGGTGAAGGTCGCGGGAAGCCGCTGGTTGCGGGCTGCACAAGACCGGTCGTTGTGGCGATTTTTGGGAAGGCCTATGTCCAGCGGTGGACGTTCCTTGGCTGACATAGTAATGATGATTATTATAAATGTGAAAATTAATCTGTCTGTCTGTCTATATCGATCTTTCACGACAAAACCGCTGAATTGAAATTGATGAAATTTCGTATGAAGCAAATTCGAACTTCAAGAAAGGAAATGGGCTACTTTTTTTGCTTAACACATGACAACGAACAGCCAAAAACGCAAGCGAAGCTGCGGTCAACTACTAGTGTAATATATATAAAGCAACATCTTCAAAATGTAACGTCACCAAACGTTCCATCAACGAATTAAATAATAAACATCAAACTTAAACATGAACCTACGAATACAACCCGCTTTAGTAACGAAGTTACGAATCACTCGCTTCAATACAGGTAAGCAAACATCCCGTACAAATAGTCCGGAACTATTTTATCGCTCCAGTATCATTTGATACATGTCAGATGTGTTCCAACACTTTTATTTCTCCTCAAGTGTGTTTCCAATTTAAAAATGAATAGTGTATTTTATGTCTGCACGTTAACGTTCAAACGGGCCATATGATGTTAATTTTTTTTATTTTATAGTTGGAAAACGAGCAACAGGCTCACAAGATGGAAATTGATTACCACCGCACATGGACATGTGCAGCACTGATGGGTTTGTATGATGGTGTGGCACTGAGAACGCTCTTTTCTTTAAGGTTTTTGAGTCGTATCAGCTCGGAAAAACCGCCGGCGAAAGCTGGTTCCACAGAGTGATTGTGCGAGAAAATGTCTTAATTATTAATATATGATATAATGGGTGGTACCTAACCTAACCTAAAGTGGGTGAGTTGCATGAACCACTAACTAGTGTTGAATAGTAATTCTTTGTTCGAGAAGATAATATTTTCTTATCTCTGTGACCGTAATCGGAAAAATTGAAACCGATTTTTCGGCTAAGCATCAAACTATAACTGTGGCATTTCATATATTTATAATCAGAAAAATTTCAAATATTGTTTGTTGGTCGTTTTATTTGGCATGTAAAAATCTAAACAATTTATATAATGATTCATCGTTTTTATGAAACATAAATTACGTCTAGACGATTTAGTACATTTTATTCTGTTTGGAGCTCCGCTAATTTTTTTGCGCTATTTCAATTTACTTTGATATTTCAATGACCTAGAAAAATGAGTAATGAGCATAAAACTTCAATATTTTATTATTTATGTTGTAATATAAATTAAATATAAATGTTCCCTCATTTAAATTTAGAATTGATCTGTATTTTGATAACCTACAATCTACATGTCTAGCTAATAATATTTTACGTTTATCCAAACCAACCGTTTAATAGTAAGAAAATATTTTACAAGTATAATTAATTTATATTATTTTTTTAGGTTATAATAATTACTAGCTAAACTTGCGGCTTTACCTGCGTGAAATTCAGATCCATTTTAGCCACTAGGGTAAAATGAAAAAAAACTACCGTCCCGTGCACGGATCTCAAATTATCACAACACAAAACTTTATTAGAATCTGTTAGGCGTTTCCAAGAAGAACAGACAGACTTACTAATACATTTATATTTTTTCTACTTTTATATATATTGTTTCGATGTTCTTTATAAATTTTGCCAGCGATAGCCGTGTATCGTGTGCCATGTCACGATTTTATTTAAAAAAAAAAACATCGTCATAATAACAGTATCGAAATCCATTTAATGATTCCGAAGAGGTAATCGGAGATGTAGATAAAAAGAAAAAACACGGAGAGAGGAAACGACTTAATTTTATACAAATGAAGATGGGTTTTAAATAAACTCGGTCGTTTAAAATAGTACTCGCTTTTAATTAAGGTCATTGGGATTATTGAAAAGTAAAAAAAAACCCTTTAAACACTTTCAGTACAAAACTACATCGAAACAAATATGTATAAAATGAATACAAGATATCATCGAATTAGGTATCCGTAGCTTTATACAAAATTCATAGAAGATAGAACGGTAGATCAAATATTACTAGAAAACTTGTTAAACATTATTTATTAAAAACATCATTAAATTATTGATATAAGAAGAATGAATTCACTACTGTCATGATTTTTTAAATATACTTGAATATAATTTGAATTGAAATACTAATATTTGGTACGGCTTTAATTATTAAATACGTTTTTATTTGAAATAACATTTATTAGTATAATTATTGATTCGGTTATCGACACCGTATTGTGGGACTCCCGCCACTTCCTCTGTATCGATTGGTAAATGAATATAGTGACATAAATTAATGTTATGTGAGCAGCTTTATTACACTACTGAATGAAAGAAAAGAAGAAGAAAGAATGAAAGAAAATGTTTAGAAAACGAGATATTTGCCAAGAGTATATGCCATCGACCAGCCAAGTACTCGGGGCACTTACGCTATCCCTAAGGACGGCTTTTATGATTCGCGTCAAAAGATACACGTCTCGTTTTAGGCAAGGCTATTTTTGAGTCTGCGAATTTATGAGCAATTTTAGTATAGCTTTCTTTGACTAAAAGCTCAAACAGAAACGGTGAAATATTTATGAAGCATTTTTGTATGAGCTCGCGAATTTACGCTTTGGATATTTAATATTTTTGTTTTTAGAATTCGGTGTAATTATTTTTTTGCTATATACGAGTATATTTATTACAATTTTATTTATAACTGTGAAATTATAAATAAAGTTTTGAGATAATTGCGAGTTCGTACTTTTTTATGCCAGTTGTAACTTTTAGTTTGAGAGGGATTATTTCTGTTTTGTATTTTACTGTTAGGAAAATAAATTTTACAGTACATTCTGGAATCAGCCTTATTTATTAATTGTTTTTTTTTTTAATTAATTATTTTATTTGGTGAAATTAAAAGACACTGTATTTTATATTGATGTTATATCCTGCAAAATAACACGAAAAGATTACTTCGAAAACACGTTCAACTGCTGATATAATACAACAAAATGTAACGTCAACAAAAGTTTTACCAATTCCATTCCATTTTTGAAAATGTAAAGTACATTTTCATTTTTGCATTATGAAAAAATATGAGTGATTTTGTATATCATATTGTTCCACCGCCAATTATGTGTTATGTGGCTCGAAATAGACAACCTCACACCTAATATGCCATCTCACTTACTCGCATAAAAATTGTGAGAGAAATGTCTTCGGTGAATGAGAATTAAATTATTTATGTGTGTTCATGTATTTTATTATCAAAAAAACAACTCGCATCTGAAATGGTGCAAAACTTTTTAAGAATTCCTGTAAGTTATGGAACCTCCTTTATAAGAAACTGGCACATTAAACTCTTTTCATAAAGAGATTCGAAATCTACCGCAGAACACGAGTAACAAATGTCAAATGTGATATGAGTGTACATGCAACATTGACTTTAATAATTATAAAAAAAAAACTGGCAACCAACGAATACGTCAACATGCAAAAAATTGAGCTGTCAAAGAATTATTCAAAGAAATTTATTTAAAATAATCTAAATCTAATTTTTAAACCTAAAAAAGTAAAATACAGACAGTATATAAAATAAAACAGTAATAAAATATGCGTATATAACAGTATGAACAAATATATAACTACAATATGCAGAAAATCAAAATGACAGTGTCAAAACACAATAAATAATGTAAAAATCTAAGATCATATTGACAAGAGCCAGACAACAAGCGCACAACAATCCATCCCCGGACCCGCCGCTCAGCTCCGCCTCGCAGGCACAGGACCCCGCACAAGGAAGTAGTCTGGTGTCTGCAGCTGCGTCGAGCTCGAGCGACGAGTACTTCTCCCCGCCGACGTCGCCAACACCTGTACGTCGAGCGGGGAGACGCCGGCCACCGAAGGGCTTGGGAGCCAGAGGCCAACCGGTCTCGAACAGGGTCCCCGCTTCCGGTGGTGGTGTGCAGCGCATGCGATGGACACAACCCATTAATGAAAATGTCATGCGCGCATACTATGGGGCTACAAAGGGGGGAACTAACCTCACTGCGTACCGTGTTAGGATGCTCTCTCTGTTTCAGGCGCTTGAACCAGCTGTCAACGTCTCGGCTCAACGACTGTCGGATCAGGTGCGAGTCATTCTGCGTAACAACAGGCTGAGTGACATCGTACTTGATCGGATTCGCTCGGAAAAATGTAATAGCGATGTCACTTCTGGCCCGTCAACGCCCGTGGTTGAGGAACCACTTCCTGCAATACCACAGGGCCCAGAACATGATGATGAGGGTGGTGGTGACATGGCTATTACAAAAAGTAAGTACAGTGATCATTTGAGGAGCGCACTGGGGGATGCGATTCGGGAGTATCGTAACACTCCCGCTGAGCTTAGGCCACGGTTGCCACGTTTACCCATGACTAAACGGAATAGGGACCTAGTGTGCACTCTGGATTCACTGCTCGCAGATTATTTTGAGAGCAGTGAAAATCTCGAGGATACGCACTCAATTCTGTTTTGTGCGGCTGTTGCAGCATGTCGTGTAGCTGGTGTTACATTTGAAGACACCGAACGTGCTACACGACCAAAGGCTGTTGCACCGGCCTGGCAGAGCAGGATTGAGAAACGTATTAATGAGACCAGAGTGCTCATTGGAAAACTATATTGTTTTAAGGAAGGGAATACGCGTCCGCGTGTAATGCGTTTCGTGGGGCGGGCGTTCTTGGGAACTGGTATCAGTCCGCAAGAATATCCATCCCATGTCGTGGAGCGTATTGACTTCCTAAAACAAAAAGTTTATGCATGGGCAAGCCGCATCCGTCGGTACAGGCGGCGAGTGGACCGTTATCACTTGAATCGCAAATTCCAGAGCGATCAAAGGTGGGTGTACAGAACGTGGGAGCGACTCGACCAGGATGTGAGCGATGGGTGCCGCCCAGATGATGATGCCACGAATACATTTTGGCGCAACATCTGGTCGGTGCCCGTCGACCACATTGAAGGTGATTGGATGCTGGAGGTCAGGCAAGCGTGCGAGCCTTTGGAAGTGATGGGAAAAATTTCCATTGCTTCTGAAGATGTAGCTGCTGCAGTTCGATCCGTTGCCAACTGGAAGTCTCCGGGACCGGACGGGCTGCATAACTTCTGGCTAAAATGGCTGCGCAGCTCGCATGAATGCTTGGCATCCCAGTTCCAGTCAGCTCTAGAGTCTGGGTCGCTACCACAGTTCCTTACCACCGGAGTCACCCACCTGCTCCATAAGTCAGGTAGTGCAACGGATCCTAAAAATTATAGACCGATTACTTGTTTACCGACGGTCTATAAGCTCCTTACCGCCATTCTGAGAGATAAGATTAATAGTCACATACAGAATAATAGTATTTTGTCTGTCTCTCAGAATGGATGTAGGGGTGGATCACGAGGCACTAAGGAGCTACTCCTCATTGATATGACCATTAGCCAACAGGTTCGTCGTTCTCGAAAGAGTCTGTCGACATGCTGGATAGATTACAAGAAGGCCTATGATTCCGTGCCGCATACATGGCTCTTGAGGGTGCTGGAGTTGTATAAATTAGATACAACTCTATGCAGTTTCTTGAGATCATGTATGGGGCAATGGCGGACAGTCCTTCGCTATCCAGGATGCCGAACGATTCATGGTAATGACGGACCGATAAAGATTGAGCGGGGAATATTCCAGGGCGATAGTTTGAGTCCATTGTGGTTTTGTTTAGCCTTGAACCCCCTAAGTACTCTCTTAGAGAGTTCAAGGCTAGGCTATCGTTTGCGGAGAGGAGGTAAAGTAATATCCCACCTACTTTACATGGATGACTTAAAGCTCTTTGCACCTTCAGATTCACAACTAATGGAGTTACTAAAGGTAACAGAAACTTTTAGTAATTCTATTAGAATGGAATTTGGAGTTGACAAATGCGCGGTTATGCATGTAAAGCGAGGAGAGATTATGGAATCTGACGGATTACAACTTTCAGATTCCATAAACTTTAAGTCACTGTCCGCAAACGAATCATACAAATACTTGGGTATGTCGGAAGCGTTAGGCATCAATGTGACCGACATGAAACAATCATTGCAGGAGCGTTTCTTTGGTCGCCTGAAAAAGGTACTCAAAAGTCTTTTATCAGGTGGCAATAAGGTTCGCGCCTTCAATGGTTGGGTCATGCCGGTCTTGATGTACTCTTTCGGCATACTCAAGTGGACTCAAAAAGAACTAGACGCCTTGGATAGGAAAGTTCGTGTCCTGCTGACTGCATATCGAATGCATCATCCTCGGTCTTCGGTGATGAGATTGTACATCCCACGGAGATGTGGTGGCCGTGGCTTTTTAAATGCCAAGACCCTACATAATCGTGAGGTATACAAACTCAGGGAGTATTTTCTCCACACTGACTTGGATATGCACCGAGATGTAGTTACAATGGACAAGGGACTAACTCCGCTCTCTTTAGGCAAAGAGAACTGGCACAAACCTGTAGTATTAAGTACTGAGAACCGCAAGGAGGTATGGAAGAGCAAGGAGTTACACGGACGCTTCTATCGGGCCCTTAATGGACCCGATGTGGACTTTATGGCGTCCGTATCTTGGCTACGGTTCGGTAACCTATTTGGTGAAACCGAAGGTTTTGTCTGTGCGATTATGGATGAAGTTATCATGACGAACAATTACCGGAGGTATATTGTGAGGGATGGCACGGTGGACATATGTCGGGCGTGTCACACTCCGGGCGAATCCCTTAGACATATTATTTCCGGTTGTTCTCGTCTTGCTAACGGAGAGTATTTGCACAGACATAATCAAGTGGCCAAGATTATCCATCAACAACTTGCACTTCGATACGGTCTTGTGGTATCAGAGGTACCATACTACAAGTATGTGCCCGACCCAGTTCTCGAGAATGGTCATATCACACTATACTGGGACCGATCTATAATCACTGACAGGACTGTTGTCGCCAACAAGCCTGATATAGTGGTGATAGATCGGTCAGAGCGCTGCACGATAATTGTTGACATCACCATCCCTCATGATGAGAATCTCGTGAAAGCTGAGAAGGATAAACAAATAAAATATCTTGACTTAGCTCACGAGGTTGTCGACATGTGGGATGTGGATACAGCAGTTATTGTGCCGATAGTTGTTTCAGCGAATGGCCTAATGGCCAAGAGCCTCGACCAACATCTTAAGAGACTCTCGTTAGACAGCTGGGTCAAGGGCCTGATGCAGAAGGCAGTACTCCTCGGCACGGCGCGTATTGTGAGGAAGTTCCTCTCTTTGGAGCCCTGACCACCGGTGGCTTAGACCCTGTTCCCGTCACTGGTTGGCCTCTGTATTTTATATTTTTAAATATATTTTATACATATGTTTGTATTTTATATTTAAAAATGTAATATAATATGAGTAAAAATAAATAAATAAAAAAAAAAAAAATTAATAGAATACACCTATCAAAATGGCGTACATTAATAGTGTAAGTTGCTTGTTCTTAGACTAAATAGATGCACTCATTATTAATATCGGTTTTGGTATGTGAATTTTGTTCATAATTGTTATCATCACAATTAATCCTGGGAAAAAATATTAAATAATTTTCAACGTAAACAAAAATGCTTTAAATCGGTCTAAGAATTAGGTCATAAAACCCTAATCTTCGGTTCACTGGACTTACCATACCATACGGGAAAACATAATAAAGTTATATAAACTTAAGTTTACATCCTTAAGTGCTTCATTATCCCTTATAATTACCTAAAATTTGTCTTTCGGTGGGTAATTTTCGTCTTGGATATCTAGTTGGCGAACACAACACCCATTCCCTATTTATACGGACATCGCCTGCTGTGCAAATAGCCAGGGTTATCACGCTTGACCATTATAAAATCATAATGGTGAAAATGTTTTTTAATGTAATGAAAAATATGATGAAGTTGACTCAAAAGACTGCTACCTCTATCCTCTAAATATTAGTTGTTCGATTTGCAAAGATTAATAAAATACGTAATTTTTAAGTGCAGCATAAATAATTTAAAAATTATGTACTAGGGAGAAGTTTCCTTCTTCGGAATTTTTAATAATCAAGATGTAATAATAGCAATTGCAATAAAATAATAATATCTTAAAAGACCTATCAGTACATTTATTTTATAGAATAGGTGGCAAACGAGCAGGAGGCTCACCTGATGGAAAGTGACTACCACCGCCCATGGACATCTGCAACACTAGGGGACTAGCAGGTGCGTTGCCGGCCTTTTGTATGCTCTTTTCAACCGACTTCCAAAAGGAGGAGGTTATCAATTCGTCTGTATTATTATTATTTTTTTTTTTTTTTTTTTTTTTTTATGTTTGTTACCTCATAACTTTTCACTGGGTGGACCGATTTTGATAATTTTTTTTTTGTTTGAAAGGTAGTGCTTCCCGTGGGGTCCCATTTTTTTTATTTTTTTTTCCGACGATGGTATCCATGTGAAAACGACATAAGTCTTAAATTTGCATTATGTATATGCGCGACAAATAGGTGAATAACTGAAAATCACGTTAACCAATTTTGATAATTCTTTTTTTATTATAAAATATATACTTCAAGGGTAATTTGGTGAAAGTTTGATAAGGTTCTGAGCACAGGATCCATGACAAAGTGACGGAACGGAAGGGAACGGAACAATTCTGAGGAGCACGTTAGCGATACTCGGTCGAATCTTTTATTTATAGGTTATTTGGATATTTGAGTCACCTTCCGTAATGTGGTTATGTTTATGTAATTATCATAGTCGAATATTATAATCAACTAGCTACCCACCCCGGCTTCGCACGGGTGCAATACTGATACTAAATATACTACAGAATTTGTTTATATACGACATCACATCGCAAACTTCTAAAATTATCAGTGTTTCTTTACTATATTCATGTAAAGACATGACATGACACCGGCTCCAAATATACCAATAACTATAACTACATGATATAATCGTTAATCGACTTTTAAGTAGTCTAATATTTTGCATTTCATTTAACTTAGGAAGACTCTAAAAAATATGTTGAATACGCAATTATTTTTATTACTTTTTCGTGCATATTCATTTGTTTTAAAATAGTGTTATGTTTGAAGTCGGTTTTTCTTTTTGTTAAAATTTTATTTATTCTGAAGGTGCCTATATCGTATCGGTTTGGAAAAACCGCCGGCGAAAGCTGGTTCCACAAAGAGGTTGTGCGAGACAGAAAATGTCTAAGAAATCGCGCTGTTGTGGATTTTGGGACATCGAGGTGATGATAAAAATAAATATTATTATTATAAATGTTTTTTAACACTAAAATAATCACAATAATAATTTGTAGTAAATAATGTAGCAATATTATATGAGGTAAGTTTTGGAGTTATCCATTTCGAACGATTTGACACCAACGTTAACCAAAGACGGTGCCTTTGACGGGGTTTTCCACATCACACAAACGATTATCATTTTTAGGGTATCGCAGCTAACTGGCATAGATCGGGACCCTAATAGATTCGTCATGTCTAACAGTATGTATGTTACAGCCACATTTTTATATTACGCCAAATGAAGTATAACTTCAAAAATACTATCATAATTGACTTCTACAGTTAGTCAATTCTATTAAAACAATCTAGTTAAACAACCATCGTTAACAAAACGCATGGACCTTGATTATCGTTACAATTAACATCTGGTTGACGCTGATAGCGGGTAGTTCACTTCCGTCACAAAAGGCTTGTTATTAAGAATTTATCGAATGACAACCCTTAGTGTAATTAAAACTAAATAGCGTAGGTATGACAGCTTCACGCGTTTCACTCGACCTCAATTTGTTACCGAAATCTCTTTGTTGCGACGTCACGTTGCCTTCTATGTACAAAAGGTACAATCCCTTGGATTATAGCCGGTTTCACATCTCCATCTGTTTTCCTATTGTGGAGAGATTTGTTAGTAGTATTGTGCTCTGAAATTAGGATGTATTTGATGTATATTTCTTCGGAAATGTGAAATGATATAAAATTTCGAAAGGTAATCTTCAAAGATCGACATCTTCTGCTGTGAAGTGTCCAATCTGTAGTCTGAATATTTACGTAAAGAAAAAGTTTTTATATTTACTTTTAATAGTCAATGGCGCAATAGTTTAAGCTAAAGTTGGATTACGAATGTAAAAAGTCGCATGATAGATGTCGTACCCACACCTCTAATACAAGCTTTAAGCTTAATTAGAGGGGTAAATATTCATATTAGTAATTCTTTAATTGATAATATTATTAAAGATATTGACACTATAATTGAAAAACATAGAAAAAAGTAGATGTTTATGTTAGCATGGTAAGTGATGATTTCCACCGTTAGAAGACGTTACTGACTACAAAATCAAATAATTGGATACTTGTTTGCTTGATTTGTCACTTTTAAAACTGTAACCTAGTCATACGAACTTAGATGTGTACTAACTTATGTTTTTACAAGACGCTAGAATCATTAATGAATGGACTTTCAAGCAGATTTGCGGACTGTAGATAATTTTCTGGGTCTATACCCAGAAAATTATCTATTACCTTAATGACACGTGTATCTTTTGGTAAACTGTTCTTTAATTTTTAACTTTAGAAGCCAGCACAAATTCATAGAACGTCGCAAATGATACTCAAATAATTTATATTTTAATATCAAAGAACGCAATACTCAAATCAAAAATGAATTTAACCCTTCTATACTTGTTCATAATAAGGCATTTCAAAAATTTGTTACGACATCATAACATCTATTCACTTAAACATTAAAACTATAACTGACCTAATCTTGACTTGGAACTAAGTCGTTTTAACATTATATCCCAACGAAAATGAAGTAATACTGACTTACGTTAACAAATGAATAATCATTTTTTATATGCAATTGTAATAAAGTATCACATTTTTAAAGACAAGGTACTTCAATGTATGCTTTGTTAGTATGACAGCTAGGCCAATTTTCGCTCAGATCCTTTGCATACTAAATAGCTCTCATGACCATTATGTAATACCGTTTGAAGGAGCTTATTATGGAAGGTATCTTGGGAGCTACTTACATAAATAAATCTCCTTGTAGCCAAACTTAGAAGTTAAGCGAGTAAATATGAAGAGTTTAAATTTTAAATATAAATTTCACGTATAATACGACTAAAATTCCTTTGTGGTAGGGCTTTGTGCAAGCCCGTCGGTACCACCCACTCATCAGTTATTCTACCGCCAAATAACAGTAGTAAGTATTGTTGTGTTCCGGTTTGAAGAGTGAGTGAGCCAGTGTAACTACAGGCACAAGGGACATAACATCTTAGTTCCCAAGGTTGGTGGCACACTGACGATGTAAGGAATAGTTAATATTTCTTACAGCTTCATTATCTATGGGTGATGATGACCACTTACCATCAGGTGGCCCATATGCTTGTCCGCCAACCTATACCATAAAAAAATTAGAATATAATAGGTTTGTACTGAAGTATAAATCCTACTATTACTATTATAAAGGCGAAAGTTTGTATGTATGGATGTATGGATGTTTGTTACTCTTTCACGTAAAAACTACTGAATGGATTTGAATGAAACTTTACCACAACATAGCTTATACATCAGAATAACACATAGGCTACAATTTTTGAGGTTTCTAATGTGAGGTCGTAAAAAAACACATTTTTTGCGCTTACATTGCAAACGCTGACTGAATTCTACAAGATAGATCAAAACAATGTACTACAGTATTGTACAACTTAAAAAGGTCTACAAAAAAGTCCGTGATGGTATATGTTTATCTCTTAGGAATAACCCACAATAACCATTTTTTATCCTTTACTTTGTACGAGAAAAAATGGCTTATTTACGAAGCGATTTTAAGCGATTACTAGACTAGACGGGACGAACCTGAACTGAGTCCACGCGAACGAAGTCGCGGGCAAAAGCTAGTATGTTATAAATCTTTGATATTATATTGTTTAAGTTTTTGTTTATTAACTTCACTGTACACATATATGAAACTATATATATCTATCTCAAACAAAACAAACAGTCGGCACGTTTGTTAGCAGTGTTGTCTTTCACGTTATTTTTGTGACGATGGTTTCTTTCTGCAATTACGCAGAAGGTGGTCATGGAAACAGTCTCCGAAGAAAATCGATGAGAAGGCGTTGGAACTAAAATAACCTGCATACATAATAATCAAAATGGTGTAAAGTTTTCTCTATCTCTTCGTACACTTTATAACGCTACTTCGATGAAATTATCAGAGACAATATATATTTGTTTTTTCAATTATAAAGTGTATCTTAGATATTCCTTTTTTGTACTTGAAGTCACGTAACGGACCCGGCGCAAAGTTTCTAGTTAAAAAAAAATAAGTTGTTAAGATATTGGCTTGCATATAATTACCTACAACCTAAATATATACCATTACATTTTCCACGTAACTGAAAAGCAATTATTACAACTTTTACATAAAAGATGAATTTCATATATTTCCGTAAATAAATTTAATATCTGTCTGTTATAGTTTCCCTAATAAAGTCGCGGAAGCGCCCACGATTCAACCGACAGCGTAGATGAAATTAGTTAACACACTATTATAGAGATTTAACGACGAAGGTATATCTTATTTTCATGATTACATCATGATTACATCAATTATTTCATAAGTTTATTATGACGCAATATAAATTGTGAACAAAGTAGTTAGACTACGTGATTTCGTTGATCGAAGATTTTGGTGTATATCCAGATGAGAATTGAGCTTTATTTGCTTATAACAATAAAAACAACAACAGCCTGTAAATCTCCATCTGCTGGGCTAAAGCCTCCTCTCCCTGTGAGTAGGTTTGGAACATATTGCATTACGCTGTTCCAATGCGGGTTGGTGGAATAGAAATGTGGCAGAATTCCTATAAAATTAGACAAATGCAGGTTTTCTCACGATGTTTTCCTTTACCGCTGAGCACAAGATGAATTTATAATCACAAATTAAACATATATGCAGTGGTGCTTGCCTGGATTTGATCCCGCAATCATCGGTTAAGATGCACGCGTTTCTAACCACTGGATCATCTCGGCTTCTTTGCTTATAAATCATTTCATATTCGTCATTGAAGAATAACATAACAAGGAAACCTTAAACCGGAAATATGTCAGAAAAAAATCTGCCACATGTGTACCAATAATGGAATTAGCTGGAATCTAAGAAGAAGCTGAAGCGAAGATAAGATACAAACACTCATCTTTTATCAGTGGATTATAAATTTGCCGCCTCTACTGTCATGTAATACGTTAGTTTAGTTCAGAATCATATTAATTACATTTATTTTAAACTTTCAATTATATGATTTTTGCTCTATCCCCATCACATCGGCTTTTTCCCGTTATTAGTATGATTGTGAACTAAGTGATATTTCTGACAGGACTCTTATTACAAAAAATGTTTAAATACCTACCCTAAAAGTATAACACTTTATCTTATTGCCTCTACTGGTGATATCTGGCTGGTTTATTTTTTGCTCAGAGGATCGGAATTGTAAGTAAACGGGGTAATACTGCTAGCATTTTGGTCACCATTTGACGCAGTCATGATTTGTAGTCTATTTTCAACTTTTATTTGTTAGGTTAAGGCTTTGATGGTAATATCATTAATATATACATAAAATAAATTCTTAATTACAATGAAAAAATACATATTTGCTTAAATCATAGTTAAATTATACAATTAAATACTATTTACAAATGGTTCGTTTTGATACTTTAGTAATTTTTTCTTTAATTACAATTAATACAATTAGAATTACGAAATTTTTTGACGTAACTATTAAAAGGGTTATGTTCGGCGTATCTCTAAGGGGTCGCATCAGTAATGAGGTGATCCGTCAAAGAACCAAAGTCATCGACGTAGCCCATCGGATTAGTAAGCTGAAGTGGCAGTGGGCTGGCCATATTTGTCGTAGAACCGATAACCGTTGGGGGAAACGTATTGTAGAGTGGAGACTGCGTCTCGGTAAACGTAGTATAGGACGTTCTCAGGCACGGTGGAGTGACGACATACGCAAGGCGGTAGGCAGGAGTTGGATGCGAGTAGCCGGAGAAAGACCACAGTGGCGTGCACTTGGAGAGGCCTGTGTCCAGCTGTGAACAAGATCAGGTTGATGATGATGACGATGTAGCTATAATACGTTATTAAATTTTTTTTTGTAACTCGAGCTCATTCGAGCAAAATTTGTTTAGGCTTATTATTGAGAATGTTTATCACCAAGTTTTAATAGCAAAACTTTCTGTCTGTCTCTTACTTTTGGATATTTGCATTATACAAGAAATCAGGATAATAGCAGTGCTTTATTTGCTAGACTTTCGTTTATCTACAAGAGAGAACTAACTCTTCGATTACAGCTGCGTAGACGGTACTTCTTAGTAGATAGATTGGTACTTGGTCAAGATTAACACAGACAGGGATTTATAATATAAGGTATAGCTGTTGCCCGCGACTTCGTGTCAATTTTAGGGTTTGGTCACCCGGTATTAGGTATTAATAGGCTATGGCTTACATTACATTAAAAAATATATACAAATTTTCACTAAATTCGGTTCAGAGATATCGTAATAGACGGGAATACAGTCAGAGTTACATTTGTATGTGTAACAGTATGAATTATAATTTCACTTTTTGTAACAATTGTACAAACAATAAAAAAAAACACACACACACTAACACAAACGCGCCCGAACGCACACATACCAACCCACTAACACACGCAAACACGTGCGATAGCGCGCGCACACTCTCACAGACACGTACACATAGGTACGTACACCCATTCGCACACTATGAAGCTACATTATCGTATATATGAGACATTTTAAACACACAAAAAAAATCCAAATCCATTAAAAACTACAGCACTGAAATACCCTTCAATCACCCTTTTCAAATGTCCAAAATGGTCCTGTAAATACAATGTGCATATAAACGAGCTCATTGCAAACGTTCATATTAATAAAGAACGTCTGTGAAAACGTGTTGTAAGTCGACACATTTGTGTATAAAGAAATAATCGTCAAAGACAAGGCACTTACTTCAGTATTAGATGTAATTCGATGTTCCTTTGTATGTTAAGTATTTTGTTTATTTCATGAAGGAAAATATTCTGATGTAATTATGATTTGTAGATATTTTATATCATTTTGTTTACAACTTTACTAAATTATGTCTACGTCCTTGCTTGAGGTTCAAGTTTGCTTCACACCAAATTTCATCGAATACGGTTCATTGGCTTGGTCATGATAGAGCGACAGGCAGAGTTACGCTTACAACAACAACAACCTGTAAAATTCCCATGCTGGGTTAAGGCCTCCTCCCACTTTGAGGAGGACGTTTGGAACATATTCTACCACGCTCATCCAATGCGGGTTGGTGGCATACACACGTGGCAGAATTTTTATGAAATTTTTCACATGCAGGTTTCCTCACGTTGTTTTTCTTCACCGCTGAGCACGAGATGAATTATAAAGACAAATTAAGCACATGAATCAGCGGTCCTTGCCTGGGTTCGAACCCGCAATCGTCGTTTAAGATGCACGCGTTCTCACCACTGGGCCATCTCGACTCAAGTCGAGTTACGTTTACATTTATAATATTAATTTAGATAGGATATATTATCAGATATTGAAGGAAGCTTTTCTTTAAAATTAATAGTAATCGTTCATAACGTTTATGACCGTAGGACCTTTTTATAGGCATATTAAAAAGGTTTTTTTTTATGCTATATGTACATTGGTAGCTGAAGAGCAAATGCGCTACATATTGATCAGTGGTCACCACCAAGATATAGACAATGGCTCTATAAGAAATATTAACCATTCCTAAAATCTTTAATGCCCTACCAACCTTGGGCACTAAGGCACTAACCTTTGTGACAGACACAAGTAACACTGGGTCACTCACCTTACAAACCGAACACAACAAGACCACCGTTTGGCGATAGAATCTGATGAGTAGATGGTATGGTATGGGTTTGCACAAATCCCTATCACCAAGTGATAATAACCGTAAGCCGGCTGTCAATATTTCACGAGTGAGATATAAGTGATCTATTATAGAATCATACTGCTGGTTTAGTTAAGTTTAATAGGGAATTTTAATTACTTCTCCGATCGTTAAATATTATATTTCGTAAAACAACATTAAATTCATGGTTACGTTTATTATTATTTTTTTTCGTATCTTAGAATGGAATGTTCCTTATAAAATCACACGTCTTTTCACCGCCTGAACTGCAGATTATGTGTGTAGTTTCTAAATATTCTCATTAAAATAGAAAATCAAGGGATAGGATTTTATTTTGTCTTCATAAGCAGTATTGTTTATCGTCTTTTCTATTTATGTAACTAGTATTAAAGTCTGTGTAGAAGAAAGAAGAAGTAAAGACAGAAGAAAAAAGTATTTTATATGTACAGACAGTATAACCTGACGAATTGTAGCTATCAAATCCCAATTGCTACAGCAGTTGAATTATATATCAATTTAAGAGCTGCATAAATCTGAAATTAAGGCAGTAATCAAAATGTGTTCCATAAAAAAAACTTCATAGTCAAATATGATTTTAAGATCTAAAATATCACGAAAATCGTCCATACGCTGTCAAAGTATCTAAATCAGATATAACAATATATAATAATCCATTTCAAACTATCAAAGTTAATTTACAAGAAAAAAAACCGAACGAATATAAATAATATAAATAAAATGTGAATCTCGAAGCCGATGCGGAGTGCTGTTTGCGATCCAATTAAGGAAATACCTCGAGGTAGCGACGTTTGTAAAGATGCAGTGCTCGTGACAGTACCGCTAGATGAAATTTTAATACATTCACGCCGACTTCTATATTGAAGTAACTATTTAATAACCAGTGACGGTCACTAAGATTTTTTTCTCTCTCGAGTCTACTCGCTTTTAAATTAGATTTAAAATTCGAATGATATTTTTATAAATATTTGCCATTTGAAGTTTCTCTTAAGTATGTTTAGTGGACGTATATTTTATATAAGAACAATATGATAAGAAAATAGAGTATGTATCACTTGGTACTCCCATCTCAACTACTGCCAAATGTCAATAACGGCTCTAGGTGTAAGATAGCCGACCGGATGGTGTGAAAGACGATATGGCTGGAAAGAATGGTACTTGTGAGATCATTTCGGAGGTATGGAAGAAGAATGCATTCATAAAATTGAGATAAGGACAATAGGGTAGAATGGATGGATGTTCGCGCCTACGATTTTTATTTTAATAATATCTGTATCATATATATACATATTAATTTAATTTTAATTAACATTATTTCATCACATATAAAACCTTCTTTTACAACATTCAAAGAGAAAAATTAATGTGTGAAATCGAATGTTCTGTGATCTTCTTTTGTTTTTTTTTTTATTCACTTACTAACTACTAATGACAACGTAACAATGTACAATTAGATTGCAAGAATTATTAATATAAACTAGCTTTTATAAAGCCTTTTTTTTCTTTAATTGAGTGCGGAATCCAGTGTCTAAGTAATAGACAATGGATATTATAAGATTACTATGTAATTGATACTCATTTGAAGTGAGTTATAGCGAAGTCAGCATCCATCGGTATTTTATTGGATTATAATCCCACATAACTTAGTTTCATTTGGATCAGGGTATTTATCGAACATTTCCCCTTCATCATCAAATTATGTATGTGTATATGCAATAAATAATAAAATATAAGGAAATAAAGTTGTCGCCCGCGGGTTCGATGTCTTTTTAGGGGTTGGTCGCGTGTTCCGCATAAAAAAGTAGGCTCGGTCCTTCCTTGAAATACACGCTTGCTTTATATCAGATTTAATCAAATCGGTTTATTTGCTTTAACCTGAAAAAGTGGTACTTGGTGGTAGGGCTATGTACAAGCCCGTCTGGGTAGGTACCACCCATTCATCAATTATTCTACCGCCAAATAACAGTACTCAGTATTGTTGTGATCCGGTTTGAAGGGTGAGTGAGCCAGTGTAACTACAGGCACTAGGGACATAATATCTTAGTTCCCTAAGTTGGTGGCACATTGACGATGTAAGGATTAGTTAATATTTCTTACAGCTTCATTGCCTACGGGTGATGGTGACCACTTATCATCAGATGGCCCTTATGCTCCAACCGATACCATAAAAAAAGCAAGATAAAAGAAGGAGTGTAGATAATTATCCAATTAAGGAATTGAACTCTTAATACCAAAATATTTTAGTCTGATATACATATATCTAAACATTTTCCTTTGTGTCCTAAATACTGTTCAATAAAAACATAAATTTAGAATATTTTGGGTTGAGTACTTCAATGTTATTTTAAGCTCTCCATTGTTATAGTTTCATTAAACGAAACTGTTTTTCTGCTTAACCGTTTATTTTTATTACTTTTAGAATACATATTTCATAAATTTAAATCATTTGTAAAAAATACATTGGTAAAGTAGGCATATTATTCAGTACAAGATTTTGCAGACAATAAAAAAGCGTGTAATTAATACTTGTGGACTTCCAGTCAGCTTAAATTACAAGCGTTTATAAGCGAATATAATTGTAATTAACTAACATGACTGTATTCTTGAGGGATAAAAAAGAGTAGATACTGAGTTTCTTGTCGGTTCATCTCGGTAGAACCTACTTTCCGAACCGGTGGTGGCTTCACTAAAAATAGTTGTTAAAAGACTCAAAAATAATATATAACGACTTGTTCAAAAGTGCTTGTCAAAGTCTACTTGAATAAAGTATATTTTGATTTAGATTTTTTTGATTTCGCGGATTCTTTTATTTAACCCCTCACAAAATTGTTAACTCATTTTATAAATATGAAATATTTTCATTCAAGTATACTGAATAACACAAGAGTTTCTACTCAAAAATGAAATATCCTTGAATTCATTTATGTTTAATAGGTTTTAAAAACTGAATCGCTCGTCCTTTAAAAATAATGCGATTCGAAGTTATACATTTTGCATGAGTATTAAGCATGTTGGAAGAAATAGGGTATCCGTACACCGATACAAGATAGCTCAATGTTTGATAAAAATAAACTATGTCACACAGAAATCCAGTGTTATGAAATAATATGTAAGATTAATATTATATATAGTTGTATAAGAGGCTACGCATAATAATAATTAATATTGCATAATAGGAAGAGCTGAGATGGTTTAGTGGTTAGAACGCGTGCATCTTAACCGATGATTGCGGGTTCAAATCCAGGCAAGCACCACTATAACTATATACATGTGCTTAATTTGTGTTTATAATTCATATAGTGCTCAACGGTGAAGGAAAATATCGTGAGGAAATCTAGATGTGACTAATTTCGTTGAAATTTTCTCACATGTGCGTTCCACCAACGCGCATTGGAACATCGTGGTGGAATATGTTCCAAACCCTCTCCTTAATGGAAGAGGAGGTCTTATCCCAGCAGTGGGAAATTTACAGGCTGTTACTTCACTTTTACCTACTTTTTTTATAATAAGTGTGTTTGCTAGGCTAGGCTTTTTTTTCAATTAAACACATAAAGGTTATTTGCAATTAACCCACCAGCGGTTTAGAATGTTTAAAGCACTGTTTACGAAGCTATCATCGGTTTTAAAAGTTGATTCTCCGAGAACCAGCAAGAAATTCAGTATGTAATTAGAATTTTTCGAAATTTTATAAAAAATAAAATTTTAAATTATCATGGTTATTTTTATTATTAAAGTTATTATATTCGGGATATTTACCATCTCTACCATCTCTACGAATGTCTTGTTCACGAGACTCAACACTAGATAATGTCGAAATGTCGAGCTCCACCGAACAAAAATAAAAAACATGGTAAATATCCCGAAATTAATAACTTTAAAATATCAGTAAAGTACAATTAATGCTAAATCAGTGCCTTTCTATCTTAAATTTAATCCTAGAAAGGATCAGTAGATTACTTGAAAGAGTTACAAATAGCTAAATCAATTTCGCGCTTATTATATTAGTTAGAATGTAAGAAATAGTTTATAATATGACAGTAATGATTAAGGATTTCTCGGAAAAGCCATAGCCGAAGCCTTCTCTAAGAATCCGTAAATGATTGACTGATAACAGAGCAAGCTGAGATGGCCCAGTGGTTAGAACGCGAGCATCTTAACCGATGATTGCGGGTTCAAACCCAGACAAGCACCACTATCTACGAGTATAAGTGCTTAATTTGTGTTTATAATTCATCTCGTGCTGAAGGAAAACATCGTGAGTAAACCTGCATGTGTCTAATGTGTAATTCCACCAACCTGCATTGGAACAACGTGATGGAATATGTTCCAAACCTTCTCCTTAATGGAAGAGGAGGCCTTATCCTAGCAGTGGGAAATTTACAGGCTGTACTGTTACTGTGTATTTTACCTTTTTTTTTTACAAAAGAGCACTGAAAGAAAAACCTCTCAATATTATACAGTAGGTATTTAATTGCACTATTATATTATACGCCTATATCATATTTTTTAAAAATGTTGTTCCAACTGTACAGCTGTTTTCATTATTCCGTTTGTTCTTGGAATGATGGAATTATTCCACGGAATCACAGTAACTGATCTTCTTCATATTTATTTAGTGACATACTGTTAGTTCTGGTTCTTGTTCATCCATAATATGCATCTACAATCAGTTATTAGATATATTATTGAATATAGACTTAATTTGAAAGAGTAACTACTGAGTTTCTTGACAGTTCTTCTCGGTAGACTCTACATTCCGAACCGGTGGTAGCTTCACTTAATATAGTTTGATAAATGATGATTCAAGAGTGATTTTAAAAGTATATTTGAATTTGATTTGATTAAAATCAGTCATTACGCAAAATGAATTAACCTAATAACAAAAAAAAGACTTATTATAAAAACCGAACGTAGAATTTAATTTGCTACGCAATTAGTATATTTTGCATGAAATAATTTTTATGTCTTTTTATAATGAATATTATTCAAATGTTTGTTAATACAGACTTCTGCGAACTGGGAAAACAAATGACGAACAGTTTGGATGTGTTCTTTCCAATTTTAGTTGCAAAGTTTAAATGGAAAATTGATGTTATTTATAATTTAGTTCTCCAATATTGTGTCGTTATTTGAATGAAACTTTTTTTACGTTTTTATGTAATTTGAATCTAAAATAGAACACCGATATAAATAAGATGATGATGATGTACTCGTGTGTATTTTGAAATAAATCTATTTTAATTTGAAAATATATTTTGCGTTTAGTGATATAATGATATTCCTTCCTAATGTATGTAAAAACACGACCGAAGGAAATTTATTAAGCGCTTGTTGTATCAAGAGAATTATAAAATATTTCACGAGCAGGGACGAGCTGCTGTATGCTCCCATGGTTGATAAAATGAAAAATGATTCTCTTTATCACATAGAACATGGAAAATTATATCACGGGTCATAATATTATTTATATTTTACACATAAAATCAAGAAAAAAGAAAAGATTGGTAATTAAATGTTTATATTTACCTAAAAATACATTAAAATTTCTATACGATTTTTTTTATTTGAGTAAGTTATACCGATTCTGTGTTTATTTCAAATGTATAACCTTTGTAAAGTTTGCTTATAACATAATAAAAAAAATATTTTTAGCATTGTTTTGTTGCAACGCCATCTATTGGGTTAGATTGTTTTTGATTTTTTCTTCGTTATTCCATAAACGATATCTTGTTTATTGTGAATATAACTCATAATGATCCACAAAGATATTATATGTAGTATATATTATATATACTCAACTTGATTGTACGAGCAAAGCAAAGCAGCTGTCAACAATTCAGTGAACATTCAAAATGGCCGATCTTGTCGGCATATGTGAGAGACAAACATAAAGATCGAAATTCGTATATACGCAACCCGCGAAAAATCATTCGCGATACTTTTTTAACACATCTCGTATTGATAAACTAATATATTGAAGTATAGCAAAAACACGACACTCACAAAATACGAGCTTGCACCCTCCTTTCTTAAAGTACTCCTTTCTTAATTTCTCTCTGGGGTGATGATTAAAAAAATGTCTAAACATCTACACAAATACCGAATTTCATAATTTTTACTCACAAAAATATCTTCCATACAAAAATCCAACCAAAGGTTCACAACCTTACGTAATTATATTAAAACAAAACACCTTTATTCATACCCTAAAACTACATATATTAATATGACGAATTTTCATACGATTCGAATCACTTTCGACATTTCAAGTCTCACTCTCTAATTAACTCTAATCCGATGTAGAATTTAAAAATCCTTGTGATCACCGACATTGCATTAAAAGTTCGTATTCAAATTTTCATCCCATTACACCCATTGGTTTCGTTTGTGCAAAGTCATTTTATTTTTTTATCTATAACTTTGCGACCAGTGTGCGCGGTTCCTTATTCCCATTTTAGTCAAGTTTCGTCTGCAGCGGTCAGGAGTCTATCGTCGTCCGTAAAAATAATATTGAGTTTAATTTTCTTGAGTGCCGTCTTCCTTCAATTTGATTGTGTCGTTTAAATAAATAAGAATTTCTACTTTATATCGTTGAATTCTTTTATTTTATCTTTTTTATATTTCAGTCAAATAATTTGCAGAATTATATTTGGTATCGATTGAATTCGTATTATCATTTTGTTTAAAATTCAGATGTTTCACGTAAGATCGAATAATTTATTCCAAATAGTTTTGATTTATTTCTTTGGACACTAAAAATGTAACTAAAACTTTTGTAATACAAGCGTTTGCAAGCTTGGCATTTTATAAATAATGAATTCCATACTGGCAATCAGCTTCCACTAATTTATTAGTGTTCTCGAGCTCCTTTGACCTACAAACGGGTAAGCTAAGCTATGTCTTTGGCTCGAGGTGTTAACTTAAGCTAAATCACGTTTCGGTGCTTCAACAAAACGGCGGCTGTTTTGCATAAATTGTTAAGATTTTTAAGCTAAAGCTAGGTTTAAATAAATGCCATTATATTTTTAAGTAATAATAAATTGTTTTCTTTTTCTTAAATTTTTTTAAGCCACCTCTCGTCTGTGCACGTGGGAAAACCGAAGTGAAGTGGAATTCAATAAAGTTATCACAATAATAATTTAAATACGATTATGACTAATTTGATAACATAAGTTGAGAGGTTCTGTCTGAAGGGATTTGAGTACTAAGTTCAAATCGTTTATTTACCAAAGGGCTGTGTTGAATGATATATTGATACAGGATACTGCTTAACTAAATTAGTATTAAATAAGTTATGATTATAGCAACAATGACAACTTTATTGCCAATTATTTTTAAGGTTGACAGGAAAAAAAATGACTATGACGATGTGAACGGTGCATTATCACAGATACACAATTGGTTTACAGTAAATAATTTAGTTTTGAATGCCCAAAAAACAAAATGTGTAGTTTTACCCTACCTAATGTTAGCAAGCAAAATTATAATATATCTTTAAATGGTGACCGTCTTGAAGTAGCTGATACTACGGTGTTTTTAGGAATAGAATTGGATTCCAGATTTCAGTGGACTTCTCATTTATCATCCCTAACAGGAAGACTCAGCTCCGCAACATACGCGGTTAGAAAAGTTAGACAACTAACTGATATTGATACCGCTCGTTTAGTTTATTTTGGGTTATTTTTACTTTTTTATTTATTATTATTCACAGTATTATGTCATATGGCATATTATTTTGGGGTAACGCTGCAGATATTGAATCTGTCTTTATTTTACAAAAGAGAGCAATTCGGTTTATTTATAATCTTGGAGCTAGAGACTCTCTTCGGGATGTTTTTAACAGAGTAGGAATACTTACTGTTGCGTCGCAATATTTTTACAACAATATCATGTATATTAACAGTAACATTGATCATTTTGATAAAATCAGTGATAATCATTGTATATGCACCAGAAGTAAGGATAAACTTATAATGCCAAGTTTCCGACTCTGCAAAGTCAATAAATCCTTCTTGGGGAAAGGTATCCGTTTCTATAATAAAATTCCGCAGAAATTTTTAACTTTGCCGTTTAGTAAATTCAAATCGTTTGTAAAAAATACATTGGTAGAAAAAGCATATTATTCGATACAAGATTTTGTAGATGGTAAAAAAGCGTGGAGTTAATACCTGTTGACTTCCAAGCAGGATACATTAATTGAAATAATTGTATTTAATTAACATGACGTTGTATTTTTTAAATGTTAAAAAAGAGTAACTACTGAGTTTCTTGCCGGTTCTTCTCGGTAGAATCTACTTTCCGAACCGGTGGCAGCTTCACTTAATTGTAAAATGACAATTCAAAAGTGCTTATAAAAGCCTACTTGAATAAAGTTTATTTTGATTTTGATTTTGATTTTTTTTGATTAAAAACTGTACTCAAATTCTCGCTACTTTTAAAATGTAATCACAATTCCAAAAAGGACTTATGCATAACAAATAGTTATAAGTCCTTTTAAAAGTCAATTTTAATTAAATACATAATGTCTTTGTATTGAATTTAGGAATGGGTGTGTATTCATTTCATTGTCTTCTGAAAGCAAAGAGGACTAATAAAGCATGGATGTGTGCGTGTCAAAAGCTCAAGTGCGTTAACCGATTCGGTATTTGAAATGTGGTCGGATTTGCAAAAGGGTTTCTATGTAGGATCTACGTCACCAGAATTGTGATTCTGTAAAACGTTTCTGTATATCTTACCAATGTATGCGTCGTGCCGTAAAGCTGTAGCGAATCGCTTGTAACTTAATATATTCGTAGTAAACTATTTTCTTAATATTTTGTTTTTTTTTTTTTATGACTGAGACTGTCTCTTCGTCACAAAGGAGGAGGTTATCAATTCGTCTGTATTTTTTTTATGTTTGTTACCTCACAACTTTTTACTGGGTGGACCGATTTTGATAAAATTGTCACCAGCTCCAAATATAACAATAACTATAACTACATTATATAATTGTAAATCGACTTTTAAGTAGTATAATATATTTCATTTCATTTTACTTAAGAGGACTCTAAAAAAAAATTGAATACGCAATTATTTCCATTACTTTTTAGTGCATGTTTATTTGTTTTAAATTAGTGTTTCGTTTGAAGTCGATTTTTCTTTTTGTTAAATCTTATTTATTTTTAAATTTTATTGTATGTCCGGATGAAATGAATAATCTTTACTAATGATATAAATCCGAAACTAACTAACTGTGTCTGTCTGTTGCTACTTATCCACTGAACCCAATTGGATATTGTATCAAGTTAGCTTAAACTCCAGGACTTAGCACCCAACGAGTAAATATCTCTTACATGAACGAAGCAGCCGAAGCCAATTTGTATAATAATAGAATTTAGCAAATAACCTATAAATAAATTATTGTTGTTTTTCTATTGTCTTGGGTAATGAAACAGGAAATTCAAATTTTGGTGTAATTCATTTTACCGTCTAATTTATTACATTTAAATGATGCATGCTGTGTTTGCCTGTGAGTGGCTTTGAATTTTTGATTGTATTTTTTACGTTACTTTTTCATTGGTAGAAAAAATATGTTTAACAAATATCCTTTGTTCGTGCTGTATGCGCTGTTACGCCATTCATTCAATCATTCTGATTGAGTTGAAACATTATTGATACTTTGCATATAACTTTTTGTATATAATATGAACAACATGTGTATATTTTGTTTGATAATAACAAATATAAGAATAAATCGTACAAAGTTTTATATACAACTATGGTTATATCACAGTCTAGTCTTAATAAAAGTCAATAAAAGCGAAAAATATATACTTTCAGTAAATACTTCTTAAATAAAAAATATTAATTTCGTTCTAATCTGTGCGACATGCAGTACCTAAATACGTACGAGAAATTGATATCACGTTCTAGGTATGGCTTTTCTGAACTCCTAGCAAGTTAAGACGTGAAGACATTACAAACAAACTTATGAATTCATAATACTAATTAGGATTTTAGAATGTTTTTGAATAACCGCCCTGTCCTGTCTGTATGTATGACAATTTATATATGTGTCAATATTTTTGGGTGTGTCGAAATCTGAAATCTGTTTATACAATACATAAACTTTTTTAAGATGTAGATTAGCCGATGACCAAATTAGCCACCTGATGGGAAGTGGTCACCATCGTTCATAGATTTATTCGATACAAGATTTTATGGATGATAAGATAGCGTGGAGCTAATACCTGTTGACTTCCAAGCCTATCCTATATATATATATATATATATATATATATATATATATATATATATATATATATATTTAAATAATTGTATTTAACTAACGTGACTTTGTATTTTTTAAATGTTAAAAAAGAGTAACTATTGATTTTCTTGCCGGTTCTTCTCGGTAGAATCTACTTTCCGAACCAGTGGTAGCTTCACTCAATTGTAAAATGACGATTCAAAAGTAAAAGCCTACTTTAATTTAAAATGAAATTTATTCTACCGCCAAATAACAATACTCAGTATTGTTGTGTTCCGGTCTGAAGGGTGAGTGAGCCAGTGTAACTACAGGCACAAGGGACATCTTAGTTCCCAAGGTTAGTGGCACATTGACGATGTAAGGAATAGTTAATATTCCATACAGCGTCAATGTCTATGGGCGATGGTGACCACTTACCATCAGGTGGCCCATTTGCTCATCCGCCAACCTATACCATAAAAAAAGAATAAAGTTTATTTTGAATTGATTTGATTTGATAAAGATGCTGTAAGAAAAATGAACCAATCCTTTCATCGCCAATGCTTCAACCTTGGGAATTAAGATATTATATTTCTTGTGTGTGTAGTTGAAATGATAGAATGTCTGATGTGTGGGTAGTACCTACCCAGATGGGCTAGCGCATAGCTCTTACCCCAAGTAAATACTTAATAATACATTATTGACGTGATCATCATGAACGAAATGTTCTTCGTCGTCATCTTCCTGTCCTTATCTCAATTTGCTCGTGGTCGTCATTTCATATGTAACATTATTTCCAGCTATAAGTGAAAGATGTTCACACAATCCAGCCATCGTTTCATTACCTCTATATCCATCCACATTCATGCTCAAAACGGTCCTCACAGTATGGTTATCATTCCTCGGCATAATATACCCATACCATGACAGCTTATGTACGCTTTACTTTATCCATTCGCGTAACACCACACATGCTCATGATCATCTCTGCGAGATGCATGTCTTTCATTCATCCCTTTCGTGGCCCAGCACTTATATAATCATGAATGAAATGTTCATGTTTAAATACATATGTATGTTAAAGTTGGTATGATACTGCATAATTTATAATTATTTGAGTTCTGATGTTGGTCATGCATTTTCAACTTAATTACAGAGCTCGCAGCTTCGTTCATTAACTACATCGCCATCTTGCAACAGGCATCTTCAAAACTTTGTTCTTCAAAGCTGAATGTTAATTACCTAACTGACGTTGCGTGATTCTTGTATGGAAGCCGTCTGTGGACTTTGTACACGAACGTTCTTATGAACAAGCGTTGTATTTATTAGCTTTGCTTGGAAGAGTTTGTATGCACATGCTAGGACGATCAGTTGATGTGCGAATTTATGACGGAAAGACAAAAATAATGACATATGCATTCTTGTATGACGTAAGAATATAATGCAGTTATTTTAAATGTTTTTTTGTTGGGCTTAGATGTCACTCTCGTATGGACAAGGTTTTGAGAAGTCATATAAAGGTTTTTGCCTGATATTTTTCTTCACCACCAAGCACGAAATAAATTTATTTATATAATCTTGATACTTAAAAAAAATACTGCGACTCGTGTAATTTAGAACCTTGTCAAAATTATAATTGTATGAGATCTATTATATACTACTTTTTACTTTAACTTAGGTTAGATGTGTCGATTTACGGTGTCCTTTGTCCGAATATTAACAGCGCATTCTCCACGGAGGCTAAACAACTATGCAGGAGATCGTGTGTGCATAAATAGCGTAGTCCGTTGAGACAGCAATATAACACTACTGGAGAGGTATCAGTCGAATCACAAGCTTTACATATTTACTGACGCACGGTATGTAACGTAACGCTGACTGAAATCCGGGACGCTCAAGAGAATTGCTTGTTAGTCAATTTTTTTTATGTGTGTGTGTACCTCGGGGGTAATACCAACTCATTTATCATATCGGTCAACAGGACGCTCTCTTATCACGCTTTATGTGGATGCTGCTTTTTGACTTATGTGGACTTAGCTTGTCCATTTACTTGCTATTCATTATAACAAGGGGGTCTAACGCAAAACTTCGCGTTATTCAAAACAATTGGAGTTTTTCGATGGCCATTTTTTTACATGTTTAATTTTTTTTCTTAAACAGCCGTATTACCGCTCTCTAACCGGCCAGTAACTTTTCCTGTCTCTAATATTACATATTTTTTAATCAGTATAGTAAAGTCAATTAACTTATACACCTTAATAAAATAGAGATATTTGTGTATATGTATGTATTACAAAGTAGAGAAGGGTTTGACTCACTGTTAGTAATCCTGAGTAATATTAATAACTGTTATATCTTTAATCATAAGCGTCTTAGAATTTAATTCAACCGTGTGTATATATTTACGAAACACAAATCCGTGCGGCTCGGACACATTCAACTTTGCTTCATCGTCGACATAATTGATAATCAACCGTATCGAATAGAACATAAGATTCAAAGTCATTTATTTATGTTCAAAGCAAACATTTCCAGTAAAGGCCTTAATTAGTAGTAGTTGGGTACACATACGTCAGAAATGTTTACGTCATAAATTATACACGTAAGAGGCTAACAACTTGATATTATTTAGCTACGGTATCGCTAGAGGTCGTGTTAAGCTCAGGTGTTTTGTTTGATAATATATGACTTGGTTATATACATATATACCTGTAGACCAAAATTAGTCAACCAAGTATTCAAAATACTAATCCCAAACGATTTCGCTTTCCTTTTCGAAACTGTTCGTAGTTTAAAATTATTCTATCAACAAGTAAGTATAGTACGCCACAAATTAGATGTAGGATCGGCAAAATTAGCAAAACCGATAACATCCGAATTCAGTACCCTATCCCAAATTATCGATATTTATTTCTTATGCGTATATGATCTTTACATGATCGTAATAATTTGTAATATCATATGACCATATATATTCGTCAATTTGACTTGCTTTCTCGGGCTGAACTGACGCGAGAATCTGTAGGGACGAATAGCGTCGAATGGCGCGATAGGGAGCTATTTCTATTGGTTACATTTTAATGTACACTGTACAGTACGAGATTTTTAAGCTTTATAAAATGAACAACAATATTTCAAGTGTTCGATCCTCACCTGAATTTTTAAACGTATTGATTGAATGTCATGAATTAATTAATGCTTTGAAACAGATTATAAATAAAGCGTTATATATTTTTTGACTATTTATGTTATAATAAATACATATTATTCGAATTGTTTTTCTTCTCTATATAATCTACATTTGATATTTATATATTTCTTTATGAATTCACTACATTTAACAATATTTACAGATTACTTTACAATAAGACTAGATTACTATTTGAACTATAAATGAATTTACCTTCATATGTATTTGATTTTCCATAACTATATAAAAAAGAAATAAATATTTATTTATTAAAATAAATGATTTGCAAAATAACATCACGCCACTTTTAAACTTATCAATATTTTTTTCGACGTTCTCCGTTCGAAATATAAACAACTTCAACCAGTTATGGGCGAAAGAATATTACCAGCCAGTATTTTAGAATCTTATGCAACCTTATTACACATAAATTTCCCGAAAGCATTCCATCATATACATATAAAGTATGGAAATTTCAACTCATCTTTTTAACTCCGATCGTCTAGAAGCGAGTCTAAGCTAAAATCCTGCACCAGACAGATTTCATTAAAACGACCCTTAACTAAGCCGAGTAAAAAGTATCTCAGTTCCGTTGATTCAAACGAAAATTTTTCATAAACTTCCTCAAGAGTGAATTTTATAATAAAACTAACGAATACCGACTTCCATCAAGCGCAGCGGAGTTTAGACGGGAATAAAAAAAAACCGAGTAAATTTAGACGTAGTGCACACTTGTTAGCGAAATTTCACGAATGCTTCACGAATTTCGTTTCATTAGAGAAGCAGAATGTCTGTGTTTTAACAATTTTCATAAAGTACACCTGCTTGTTTTATCTAAGTGCACGCAAGGGACGATCTGACATGACTCAGTTATTACAACACATGATTCTTAATCGAAAATTACGCATTCAAATCTGGGCATCATCATGTGCATGAACATGCACTGAATTTCGATAAAAGTTTACAAATATTACAAATATAATAATGGACAACATCACATACATCACTCTCACCCAATGTAAGTAGCTAAAGCACTTGTGTTATGTAAAATCAGAAGTAATGACGGTACCACAAACACCCAGACCCAAGAAAAGTTAGAAAACTAAGAACTTTTTCTATATCGACTCGGCCGATAATCGAACCCATGGAAACCAGTATAATCAATATTCGACCATGAAAGTCGCCAAAGGCTTGACAATCACTAACTCCCATTGAAGTATGTTAGAGTAAGTTTCCAATCTTTTCCAAAACGAGGAGTCTGTAACTCCCTTATTCCAGTAGTACGATATTACCTACCTTTATACCTTTGTTAAGATTACATAAAAGCAAATGTGTTTAGGATACAAAGGCTTCCAAATACGTTTTGTACCTTTTGTATGAAAAATGATTATGATTGACAACTTCTTTTACATCAGAACTGAATACAATAAACCTTTGAAAGTAATATGTATGTCTAAAAATATAACTATAGACAAGGGACATAGCAACTTGGCTCTAAGGTTGGTGGCGCATTGGTGATGTTAATATTTCTTACAGAGGGCTATTCGCACGATCTATAACCTAGGAGATGAGAATCGTTAAGGAATAAATTTAAAGAAATCAAGATATTGACTGTTGCTTCTTAATATATATTCTGCAATGTTATGTATGTACGAAAATATATTAATGATTTTATGAGAAAATGTGATACTCATAGCATTGGTACAAGGAACAAACACAAACTTGTTACGCCTGTTACTCGACTGCATAGAGTCAGTAACTCCTTTGTGGGACAATGTATACTGTTTTACAACAGGATCCCAGAAAGCGTTCAAAATGCCTCTGTTGCCAAATTAAAAAAATATATTAAGGAACGCTTGAAGCAAAAGACTACTATACAATTAATGAGTTAATGATCGATAGCACGCTTTGGAAATGAAACGATCGCCTCCTGGCTATTTCATCTCATATTAAATTGTTAATATAATATATGAGACAAACAAACAAAAAAAACCCCGCGGAGTTTCTTTCGCCGGTTCTTCTCAGGTCAGGGTATTTTCTTTTCCGAACCGGTGGTACTGTTTCAATTGACCATCAATAAAAAAGTGTAATATTCTATATGGAATAAAGTTATTTAAGTTTGAGCTGGAGTTTGAGTTAGACCCATTGTCGATGAGAAGTGGTGTCCAGATACTGTCAGATGCACCATTTGATCGTCTGCCTTTCTATATAAAACATTGAGTTTCGTTAGTAAAATAAATATGTTTTTGTATTATAATTTCGTACATATATGTATGTATGTATAGGTATATAAATGTGGGTGTGTGCGAGTTTATATCGATGCATAGGTACGTGTGTACGTGATCTCTCATCTCGAATACAGTGGGGACAAAATATAATCATATCCACTATTTTTATTCTACACATGGATTTAATACGATTTCGTTCTCCTTTTTATTTTGCTACCTTAATTTGTTGACGGTAAGTGAAACTGGTCGATGTTATGAAAAATAATAATAACTTGCATCGAAAAAATTGGCAATAGTCAAAAACTATACCCATTATCTCCCTTCATTATCTCATCAACTGGAGTTATTCCTCATTCATTATTCACCAGCTTACTGGCACTAACTATTCACAAACTCACTGTTACTTTATTACAGAAAGCAGACATACATGCAGAATTGTTTGCATATTCTTTTCCAATGATAAGGTAGTACTCGTACACCTTAATAACAATATAACCATTTTTTGTTTGGATAAAATTCCGCAAAAACGGATAAAAAAAATTGATAAAAATAGATACTAATGATAAAATCTTAACTAAAAATTTATACGAGTAGTTTTATTCTTAAAAAGTTGTTCTTTCATAATTTCAAATAACAATTTTATATTTAGTTATTGTTAGCGGTAAAGGTTGTAAACGGCCACCAAAGGTTGCTTAACTGGTGGAAAGTAACTACCACTGCCCATGGGTATCAACAACATGAGGGGACTAGCAGATACATAGCCGGCCTTTACGTTACGTTCCATAGTTGGTTGCCTTATGACTATTTATGTATCGACTGAGTAGTTAGGACGTGTATAGCAAACAAACTGACTTTTATATTGATAATATTAGAAGTAGGATGGACAGATAAAATGGTACGTCAATTTATATTTACAATTGAACACATGAAGTGTGAAAATGTTAACAGTTTTCCAATATTATAGATAGGAAAACACTTAAATGCTTAGACAGATATTTCTCTCGTTCCACAACTTTTTATTGGTTTTTTTTTTCATATTAAGTAGGGCAAACAATCGAAACACTTTTAAGCTATATATGCATATGTATCGTTTCCATTATACATGATAATGACACGGGAATTTACCCAACCACACAGCTAAGTTAGATATTGTATTTATTTTGTTTTTAAGCTTGGATAATTGTCAAAAATATTATAATGAAACTAGTGACAGGAATGAATACTATACTAAATATACTACATTTATTTACGACATCTCATTACAAACTTCTCTGGAAAATCCAAAACCTTTCTCTGGAATCACTCTATCTATTAATAAAAACCGCATCAAAATCCGTTGCGTAGTTTTAAGGATTTAAGCATACAAAGGGATAACGACTACTACTACTACTACTACTACTACGATACCGAGAAAACGACTTTGTTTTATACTATGTAGTGATATAAGCACATATTGTTACTATGTAAACATGTTATATTTAACACATGATTATAAGGATGAAAAATGGGTCGAGCTTATTAAATTATTAACTTTCTGGACACATAATTGTATTTAGGTGACAAAACTGTGTTTTTCGAACGTTGAAAAATAGTAACTAGCTCCTTGTCGGCGTTTCTCTCAACATACCAAACCCCTATATGATGGTAGGTAACTTAACGTTAAATACAATTGTGTGAAGTGACGATTCCATAGCCTACTGGAGTAAATTATATGATGATTAATTTCTGGAGATTCTGTTTAATACAGGAAAATAAAATTTAAAATTTAAAAATCATTGAGTCCTTGTAATGATTTTAATCCGCAATCATCAATTGCCAAAAAATTAAACTCTTTACCAGCACACGTGTTCCGCTCCTCTTATAAATAATAAATAAATAAATAAATATGAGACAACATTACATACATTACTCTGATCCCATTGTAAGTAGCTTAAGCACTTGTGTTATGGAAAATCAGAAGTAACGACGGTACCACAAACACCCAGACCCAAGACAACATAGAAAACTATTGGTAATCTACATCGAGTCGGCCGGGAATCGAACCCGGAACCTCGGAGTGTCGTACCCATAAAAGCCGGTGTACACACCACTCGACCACGGAGGTCATCAATCTCTTATAACCTGGGTGCCGGTGAAGTGGCATCTTGAGGGCCAGCATGACGAGGGTGACTAGTGCAGACCATTCTTACGGACTAGTCGTCTTCTCGTTTGGACTCCACTTCCACTTACCATCAGGAGGAGTTCAGCAATATGCCTAATAATATAAAAAATATATATTAAACATCACATGCTTCAAACTTTGGGCTATTACTGCCGAGGCCCCTCTTTTCAGTATCGTATGTAAGTGGAAACAGTGACTCCAGCGTTAGTTGCACACGTTTAAAAGCAGTCGATTTCAAAGCATGGTTGAGCGATGGAGACGGATTTTGTCGGGTTTAAAAGCTTAAACTGTTTCCAAGAAAATACGAACTATGTGAAAATACGTTTTAACACTATTAAATTAACTCACTAACGTGTAACTAAGTGACGATAAAATCTACGTCGATAAGTTAAAGGACCAATTTTAATGGTAGTGTGATAATCCTAAATGGAGTGTGATGAGTAGAAATGAGGAGGTTTTCAATGTTTACACGTATAGTTATTCGTAATACAGTCTATACTAATATTTTAAGCGTTATAGCTTGTGTATCTGTTCCTATTTTGTGGTCAAACCACTGAAACGAATTCGATTTGTTCTGAGGCAAAGTTCAAAGAAAGGACAGAGAATAGGGGGTGTTCAGTACCCCCTGAACTCATCTAGATGGAGTCAAAGATGGGCCAATCGTTGAAGCATCACGGTATCATTCGCAAGCGATTTCGTGATGTACTTCAGGGCACATCACGAAATCTCTTGACGATGAGACGGAGAGGAAATCTCTGCGTCTTAGTGAGTTTTTGCCACAGGTGAGTCCCACATACGCCCTACTCTTATGCGTTTTCTTTCTTGAAATAGAAATAATCGAAAAGAATTAGCCTTCCATCGCTTAGTTTTCATCGAAATCAGTTTAATCGAAAGATATATACTTTGTTTATGATAAGTATAGGAACTTGTCGATCCAAATCCAAACAATGTGAGGGCATTGAGGCTTCTCGAAGGTATTTTCAGACACCATATGGAATTTTAGCGATTTCTTACATGATAAGCACATTCAACCTTCTGGCTTTATTTAATCTGTCTCAGTAACCTTTCATAACCCTCCAACTTGGTTAATATATTATTGTAAACATTAATATTTAAAAAAAATGTTTATTCATCACACACATCACACATCATATTTGAAACCTCAAAATCAAATACCGGAAATTGATTTGTTTAAAACTAACATATAAAAAAATTAAACTTGGTTTTGTTCAAACCTTATCAGTCATATATATTCATGAATAATCCTAGTATAACAAGTATATTATATATTCTTTACTTCCGCACTGAAGCCTAAATATAGAGTTAAGCTGGCTCAATCCGAAATATCGCTGTGGACATAACATCATAGTTCACAAGGTAGGTAGGGCGATGTAAGGTATTGTTAACATTTCTTACAGTATCATTTACAATCAGATGCTTTCCAATCCCCTTTTTATAATCAAAAAGGCTTCATCTTATACAATTATAGTCAGTTATGTGCTGTTTTGGTTCCAAGCATTCGTGAATTTTATAATTGGACCAAGTTGCAAAATTCGCTAGTTTCGAGAAATATTTCATGATGCAATGTTGTTATAATTAATATGATATCTGCTTGTTTTACTACAATTGTATTGCTCCTCTCCAAGGAGCTCTTCATCTAGTGAGTTCTATGTGTTTTATCGTTCGGTACAATTCAAAAGATTTGTTGCACTTTTCTCTTATAATTTCATCGTCTTTGACGAAAATTTACTGGTAGTATTATTTAGAGACATTAATTAGATAAAGACAATATAGACTTGTTTTTTGTTATTTTTATTTGAATAATTATTCTAGTTTATATTACGACCAATCTGAATCTATTTGATTGGGAGAAATTTGCTAACTAAATAAAATAATTTAACATTATTTTGAAATGACATAAACACAATTTTTATTCAAACTTGCATCTTCAAATTTTCGTGTCTATTGGGATAGGGTTCTGATAAGTTAATGCCAAGTTTTTATGTTATTTACTAAAAAATTGTCATTGGCAAAAAGAAAGAATATGATGTTGCATAATGAGTTATTGTCATCTGTAAGCCAATATTACCATTGGTGAAATTCAAAAACCAGCGCATTTCCTTTTTTCTGTCTCTTTTCACTAAGTGACTCCCTAGATGGTCGAAAGCGAGACGAAGGATGTTAACATCAAAATAATGTATTCATTTTTAATTTTATATCTTTAAAATGACTACTAAAATTATCTCCTCTGTCTTACTATACCTGCACTTACCTGTTTTAATTAAAGGTTGTCTGTGAGAGATAAGACCTCCTTCGCGAACCATTTTTAAAATAATTATGTTTCTCTCATGTACTCATCAACTAATGTATGGTCCAATATAGTATTTAAATACTAAATAATAAGAAAATCATTCAAAAGAAACTTCGCTAACGCCCGTCACTTGTTAATTTGAAGAATAAGAAAAGCGTACCAAGAAGTAAGAGTACTGACAGTAAAACAACAGTTGAAACGTTTCCCTTATTACAACATAAATAATAAGGCCAGTCGTATATTTTAGCTCTCGTGAATTGGAGCAAACGATATTAGCGCTTGTATCCAGTATTATTACGACTAATTTGCTATAGCACGATAAGCAGCCAAGTCTTTATGTTTCATTTGTTCAGCGTTAAATTGAATTTTAAACTTTTAATGCCAGTTTGAAAAAGCGAGACATCGAATTACATAGATTTTATTACGTTGTCTCTGTTTGTATGTTTATTTTGATATTTAATTCGTGTTTTCAATATTTGTTTGTTATTTCTGGTCAGTTGTAAATGTTGATTTTACGATGTTAGATACACATTCCAGTCTTCTCGGACTTAGTCAATAACTAGAGATATAATTTTGTTATTATTATGATGATATAATATTTAGAGATTACGATCAGTGCACCCGTTATGAAGAATCGATTCTTCAAGAAATAATAAAGTACTCAAGTTGTCTTATCTTGTGTATCACTTTCATTATGAAACGGTAATCAGTTGTGACCAACACAAGTCCCGAGGCGCAGGAATGTTACATTGCTAATGGAGGAGTGTTACTCACTGTCAATTTCTTGGTAGATAATCCGTGAACATTGTTAAATAAAACCCATAACTTACTTTGTTCTAAGTACAAATAAGTTAGACTCGACCAATAACATTGTATGCAATCTTTGTATGTACTCTTGTAAAATTATTTTAGCTGTTATATATTCGAACTGTATATTATAATTAGTGGTGGAGCTTTGTGTATATATATTTGGGTAGTATTATTATGTTTCGCTTCAAAGGTCGAGTAAAGTTACAGCCTATAAATCTTTTGCTGGGCTAAGGCCTCTTCCTCTTTTGAGGACAAGCTTTGAATTTATTCCACTATGTTTCGCTAATGACGGTCAGTGAATGCACATGTGGCAAAATTTCACTTAAATTATACACACGCAGATTTCTCAGGATGTTTTCCTTCACAGCTAATCATGAGATGAATTACAAACAAACCAAATGAAGCACATAAAAATTCAGTGCTTCTTATCTGCATTTGAACACGCAATTATCGGTTAAGATGCAGGCGTTCTCAGTACCGGGCTATTTGGGCCGACAGACACAAGGGACATAACAATATTCCCCAAAATTTGATGATGCATTGGTATAGCAAATAATGGTGAATATTTCTCTAAGCGCCGAATTTTATGGGCAGTGATAGAAATTTAGCATCAGGTGACTATCCATCTACCTAATAAATAAAAAAATAATGCTGTTCTCCGTTTTATATTGTTAGTATTATCGCAATTAATGCATCGACGAAATTGATGCAGCTGTTGCCAGAATCTAAAGCTGCCGTTTTAATTTCGATGTATCAGATTTGCAAGGTTGGAACCGAGTAAAATAGAATCTGTGACATCTATGCCAAGCAATATTATATATTTTACAATGATCAACTTTTTTTATGACATAATTATCAATATAATAATTGTATTATAGCATGTTCATTCTTCCTGGAGCATTGGCTTTACCGCCATAAATACATTATGTTTATTTTATTTATTAATAAATAAAAATACATTAACTAAAAAATATCGTGGAGTTTGTCTTTGTTATTTCCATATAGGAAGTATAATAATTGTATAAACTTGTAGTTCTTTCGTTTGAAGGAAGTATTGATTTGACTCAGTATTTCTGAGTAAGGTAAGCAAGATTTGACATTAGTTGATCACATCTTAATTTTGGGCAAATTAATACTACGGATTTACGATGGTCTAGCTTAATTTATCATCTCACAAAACAAAATCAACGTAAAACTCGTCTTTCATTAAAGACTATAGTCGAAGGTTTAGGTTGTGAATAATACATGGTGCTACTCGATTGATCCTTGGGAGTCGAATCGGTCCCTTGAGTAATCTAGTAGGTAGTGCGAGATTTGAAGATACGGGTCACTTTGACGGATACGAAAAAGGCTCGTTGGAATCTTTAAGCTTTATTAAGGTTCCGTGTTGACCCGAGATTTCAATTAGCACTATTCTGTGAAGATTATAAGAATATTTGTTTTATTGAAGTTCACTACTATTCATTTCAAATTAATCGATATTCATTATTCGTGTCAAGAGATTTAAATAACAAAAAAAAAACTAAACGAAACTCACTTACTTTTGTTTTATTTAAATTTGGAACACTTTATAATTTAATATTAAAATCGAGTCAAATGTTCTTTCTCTTTTATTTTTTCTGTTGGAAATTATTTCGAGTTATCCAAAGTGTAGATAATTCCGAGAATGAAGTGTGTGATCTATTATCATTATTTACATACTAATGAAGTTTTAACTCTAGTCTCATTTGTGTTTTGTTTTTCTGTCAGTACAAAATTGTTAGCATAACATGTTTATGACAAAATTTATAATTATGGAATCTCAAATGGTATAATATAATATGTCAAAGAATAACAGTTTTATATTTGTTTATGTACCCGATAACAGTCATATCATTACAGTCTTTTCATCTTACTTACCAAAGTTATAACTTAAGAATTGTTAATATTTTCGGACCACCCACTACTATAAAGAATAATGTGACCAAAAGCAAAAGAAGAATAAGAAACGTTTGATCAGATATTAGCTGTCGTCTTCTCACGTGTCGATTCTTCATCCTCATATTGTCATACAAAAAATGAAACGATGTACACCTACTTGATATTGTGTCAGACAAACCAGTTAAGGTATAGTACGACACAACTAAGATGTAGCATCGGCTTCATCGATTACTGCCGATTTACACAACCAATAGAAATAGCTCCCTATCGCGCCATTCGACGCTATTCCCTATAGACTTTAAAGTCATTTCAACCCGAGAAAGCAAATCGACGGGTCAAATTGACTAATATATTAATTAGGTCATATGATATTACACGTTGTTACGTTTTTGAAAAGATCATATTCACATAAGAAATAAATATTGATAATTTGGGTAGATACTTAATTCGGATAATCGGATATGATCGGTTTTAAAAATCGTAATTTTGCCGATGCTACATCTATATTGTGTCGTACTATATACATGTATAAAATAGCGCATGTGTGCATGCAGCATACGTATTTCCGCGATAAGACATTTTGCTCCAAATCCTATATGAGTCGTATTGTTAACGTATTACGCCTTTAATGATATACCTTCGCGTTTGAAAGCTTTTAATTAATCCACATGTCGTTTATGTATAAAACAGAATTCGGTAAAGGAGTCCTTTTTGGGTATAAATATCAACACAATATTCAAATAATTACGTGTCTGTATGAAGTATTTTATTCTTAGGTTTATTAATGAATAATTACAGAGCTATACGCTTCGAGCAAATATTAATAACACAGTAATTAACGTGCTTGAAGTATTAAAAACTTGACAAAAATTATGCTATTAATATATTTTTTTGCCATCGCTACTTATTCATTTTTGTCTTTAAATCCTGTTAAATAATTATTAATAGATAAACAATATGTTAGGTAATACCTTTCCACAGGTTTTTACTGTGGAAAAAAGAAGTGCAACATGTATAGGCTTGCGTTACTTTACTTGAAATTGTGTAATAAATATTTAAATCTTTAAAACGGCTGCGAACGGTACTTCCCTATTTTTTAAACGACACAATAAAATTGCAACAAAAAGTGGCACTCTCGCAAATTAAACTCCATAATATTTTGCAAGCTATACATGACAGACGGATATAAAATTTAAAAATGCTAAAACGAATTCAATCTTTCCAGCGAACTTTTTTTTCTTTGAAGATTTTACAAAGCATGGATTAAAAAATTCATATTTGCTCTGTTCTCTACATAACGAATATTTTCATTGAACACAAATATAAATATATTTATATTTCATAGCTAGACGTACTGGCAAATGGGGCACGTGATTACAATCTCGCTACCTATAACCAAACTGAATATTATCGAATCAAAACTAAATTAAACAATTTCATCACATCACATTGACCAATGGCTGGTGATGTTTCTATTAGATTCAAATTATATTTTTACCACTGTGTGTGTTTATTTGCAAATTTTTGAATACTTATAACAATATAAATAAAATTTTAACAGAAAGAAAAACCGACTTCAAACAAAACACTTTTTTAAAACAAATTAAAATGTACTAAAAAGTAATAAAAATAATTGCATATTTAACATATTTTTGAGAGTCCTCCTAGGTAAAATGAAATGAAAAATATTAGACTACCTACTTAAAAGTCGATTTACGATTATATAACGTAGTTATAGTTATTGCTATATTTGGAGCCGGTGTCAGCCACGAGCACACGCTTCAACAATCAAAAGAAAGAAGCGATACGAGCCTCTTGATTAACCCAGTATAATATCGTATAAAAGGTAATTTGTAAGAAACATATTTCTTAAAGTATTCTCGTATTATTTTTTGATAGATATAGTATAGGGTTGGCTGACACCGACTCCAAATATAGCAATAATTATAACTACATTATATAATCGTAAATCGACTTTTAAGTAGGTAGTCTAATATTTTTCATTTCATTTTACCTAGGAGGACTCTCAAAAATATGTTAAATATGCAATTATTTTTATTACTTTTTAGTACATTTTTATTTGTTTTAAAAAAGTGTTTTGTTTGAAGTCGGTTTTTTTTTGTTAAAATTTTATTTATTTTTTGATTTTAAGTGAAGCTGATGTAGACTAACATTTTTTTCTTAATATGGATATATTAAGCGTGCCGTTTATATGAATCAGAAACTACTTCGGGGACAATTTCAAAAGAAACTTTCGAATAAAGCAAAAATAGACTTTCGAAATGTGGTTTTAATACGTCATGCCGCATAAACTACAAGGTACCACCCTCGAAAGAGCTATAATCGACCTCAGTAAAAAAACTTTGCAAAAGAGCTATTCGTATGCTATGTCGTACATCATATGACATCACATCATATACACAAAATTTGATTAAAGACAGTAAGAAATTCTGCCCCAAATCGCACCCTAACTGTAAGCCGTTTAGGAGTTCCGTCAATACATAGTATAAAACAAAGTCGCTTTCTCTGTCCCTATATCTTTAAAACGACGCAACGGATTTTGATGCGGTTTTTTTTAATAGACAGTGTAATTCAAGGGGAAGGTTTGTGTATATAATAAATGAACAATATAGTAAAGAAACACTGACAATTTTAGAAGTTTGCAATGTGATGTCGTAAATAAACAAATTCTTTAGTATATTTAGTATCAGTATGGCACTCGTGAGAAGTCGGGGCGGGTCGCTAGTTGATTATAATATTCGATTATGACAATTACATGAACATAACCACGTGCCGGAAGGTGATTCAAATATCCAAGTAACCCATAAATAAAAGATTCGACCGAGTATTGCTAACGTGCTCCTCAGAATTGTTCCGTTCCCTCCCGTTCCCTTAATTTGACATGGATGCTATGCTTAGAACCTTACCAAACTTTCACCAAACTACCCTTAAAGTATATCCTTTATAATAAAAAAAGAATCATCAAAATTGTGCCAACCAATTTTAAGTTATTCACCTATTTATCGCGCACATACATAATGTAAATTTAAGACTTATGTCGTTTTCATACGGATACCATCATCGGAAAAAAATAAAATTAAAATGGGACTCCATGGGAAGCACTACTTTTCAAACAAAAAAAAAAAATATCAAAATCGGTCCACCCAGTAAAAAGTTATGAGGTAAAAAACATAAAAAATACAGACGAATTGATAACCTCCTCTTCGAAGTCGGTTGATAAAAGTAATATTCTATTAAATTTTTAGCTGTTATGATATAATTGATCACTATTTGGTCTATGTTACAATCTTATATAAATTATGAATCTTGAGTTAAATTTTTCCTTTTTCAAATTATGTTTATAGGAAGCGTAGTGATAGAAGCGTTCATTTTGTTTGTTCTCGTTTCCCTAATTTTGACAATTTCCGAATGCAATGATTCCAATGTTGATTCATTCGAAACATAAAAGAGAAACGTAATAATGACAATCGGATAATATTTTCACACAAAAATAAGGAAAAATAACGCACAGCGTTTTGATACAACGATATTGGTTTTTCTTATATTAAATGGGATCGCCGGAGCGAAAATATTAACAGGAATAGTTTTTGTTTTATGTTTGAAAAGTTCTGTGTGAATGTGGTGGAAATTATTGTATTAATAGAAATGAAATATTTACGTGATGTCACATATAAGTAATTCTTTTAATAACTAAGTTTTAGTGTGCTGATCATGATGCCAAAAATTTTAATACTTATCAGGTCAGTCAAATTTTAGTGGATTTACATGTGGGGAAGGTTGTTTGGTTAACATTTATGCCAGTACCATTTTTTACGGGACGTAACACATACCATCAGATATCACATTTGAACTAATTTAACAACATTAATAAGAAATATATTGTAGTATTTTTGATTTTAGAAGTTTCTAGTATTTACTCCCTTGAAGTACGTGAACTAAAATGTTGTACCTGAGCCTTCAATAATGTTTTTTCAGAAGAAACTCGGAACGCATCGCAGAACATAAGCATCCAATGACAGAATGTGTCATAATGTTGTCTTAAATTTTCGCGATTATTACACGGGTACGGGTAGACCCGTGACCACGAACACTGCAAAGTGCTCGAAACGTCGGGATGTTTAAAAATAATTAATATACGCGATTCATCCGTTATAATTAGTTTTATTTAAAAGAATGTGTCATGTAATGTTAGGAAGTTTTCGACGATCTTCTGATATAGTGACACTATTGCTAGCAATGATACTTCTAAGGTAACGAGTTCTACAGAATGCAACATACATTCAATGTCAAATTCGGGTTTTATTCTATGTGTCTGATTCTCTTTAATGTCTTAAAAACAACCATTGAAATTATTGAATTCTAATGGCAATAGCAGCATATATAAGGGGCCTTATAATTGGGTATGTAAAATATCGCAGGAGCCTCTTCAGCTATTGACATGCTCACTCTTAAAACAAGCTGTAAGGATAGGGAAATAGGAGTATTATTTATTTCTTAATTAATTTGGGACATTGCTACTATTTTTTGAAAAAAGAAAACAAAAGCAATAACAATTCGTATATGATTGTAATAAGGTCCTATTTTCAAGACGAATCTGTAAACTAACTTTCAACATATTCTTTGTTACAAGCTAGAATAGTTTAATTTTAGCTAGCCGTATAGCTTCCCGCAAACTGCAAACTCCGTCCATTCACTTTATCTATACGATCTTCCACGGAGTCACTTATTTTCTTCGTAGGTTGCTTAGAAATACACGTTCTTTGTAAGTTACATACAGCTAGGAAAATTTGAATATTTGAAATTTTGTTCCATAAAGAGGATTTCACAACATTTTTGGGTCATACGTTTCGGGATCATAATAATGATGTGCTATGAGGATAATATTAAATGGTTATGTGTTGTCAAATTGTTTATAAAAATTCATTGGTAAAAAAGATACAAGATTTTGTAGATGATAAAAAAGCGTGGAATTTATTCCTGTTGACTTCCACGCAGGATATATTAATTTAAATAATTGTATTAACTAACATGACTTTGTATTTTTTAAATGTTGAAAAAGAGTACCTACTGAGTTTCTTGCCGGTTCTTCTCGGTAGAATCTACTTTCCGAACCGGTGGTAGCTTCACTTAATTGTTAATTGACAACTCAAAAGTGCTTGTAAAAGCCCAATTGATTTTTTTTTATTTTAGTTTATTTTGATTTGATTTGATTTGTGGGTCTGTTGTAAAGAATGGAGGCTTGGTTGACGATTCAAGAACCAGGGAATTAATTGATATGTTTTCTTTATGTACTCATTTTAATCTATTTTAGAATATGTAGTATTAAAACCGTAATTTCATAAATTTCAAAATTTATTTACATGTACAGTCAGAGTAAGAAAACCACAGTTTTCAAATTCATTCCTTTATCAAGTCTTAACGCTTAGTACCTTTTGAATCTAAACATCAAATCATTGCAACGCAATATGTAATTCTCAATCGGTAAAGCAGATTATCACTCACTCTGAGCATACGAAAATAGATCTTAACGTAACCTTTTCTTACCCCGATTGTACATAGGAGTATATATGTGAGAACTTGTATGATTAGTAGAATCAAATAAATTTATCTTAACATAAATCGTAAGAAAAGTTGCATCAGAGACCGAGGCATAATATACATCTATGGAACAATGGAATAGTAACAAAGAAAGCTTCTTTTAGTACTTCTTAATAGAATATTACCATTTTGCTAAGCTGAACATTGCAAGTATTTCAAAGAGCAAGTTAAATTATCACTGTTATGTATGTTATATAACGCTATAGAGCGATGCTGTGAATGTATTCAAATCATCTCCTACAACGCCACGAGTATCCCCAGGGTTGTATACAGAGAAGTCATCGACCTAAACTACCATATTTCAAATATTATTATTAATATTATACACTTGATTTCCAGGCAGGAAATTGAATTGTAGTTATCTAACATGACTTTGTTTTTTAAATGTTGAAAAAGAGTAAGTACTAAATTTCTTGCCGGTTCTTATCTGTAGAATCTGCATTACGAACCGGTGATAATGTGAGGAGCCGAGATGGCCCAGGGGTTAGAACGCGTGCATCTTTACCGATAATAGCGGGTTCAAACCCAATCACGTACCTATAATTATACGCACGTATAATATGGGCTTATAATTCATCTCGTGCTTAGCAGTGAAGGAAATCATCGTGAGGAAACCTGCATATATCTAATTCTGCCACATGTGTATTTCACCCGCATTGGACCAGCGTGGTGGAATATGTTCCAAACCTTCTGCTCAAAGGTAGAGGAGGCCTTAGCCCAGTCCTTATAGTTTAGTAAATGACGATACAAAAGTGCTTATAAAGGCCAACTCGAACAAAGTAATATGATTGCATATACCGAATATATTGATATAAAGGTGTAACAAATTATAATGTAAGGTCTGTATCAATTGTGATTGGCAACGTGACACCGTTAACAAAGCGATCCGTAACAAAGAGTGACCGTTCGCTAGATAATGTCATAGAATTGTTGTCTATATCTGTCTCGTTTTAGCACGTTACATATTGAGTTCTATCTCGCTCAGACACGTTCAAATATGTGAATACCAGTATTTTCCGAGTGTCATAGGCGGAGTAGTTTTGTTCTTCTAGCATAAAAGTAATATTTGATGATAAATTTGTATTACACGGCTTAGATAAGTACAAATCATAAAATATATTTATCATTTCAAAACAATTCAGTAGGAACGGTTAATCTCGTTAATGCCATTTACAAAATATTAGAGATTTCATAGTAAGTACTATACTGTTCTGAGAACATTGATTAAATTATTTTTACAATTATTATAAATTATTTATACTTGGTGGTAGGGATTTGTGCCCGTCTGGGTAGGTACCACCCACTCATCAGTTATTCTACCGCCACATAACAGTACTCAGTGTTGTTGTGTTCCGGTTTGAAGGGTGAGTGAGTCGGTGTAACTACAGGCACAAGGGACATAACATCTTAGTTCCCAAGGTTGGTGGCACATTGACGATGTAAGGAATAGTTAATATTTCTTACTGCGTCATTGTCTATGGGCGATGGTGAGCACTTACCATCAGGGTCCCATGTGCTCGTCCGCCAATCTATACCGTAAAAAAGGTTATTACGACATTTTTGATTTGAAGTTCTTATTGGCAGGCTTTGGGCGAAAACCGACCCACATCCCTAATGCATTTCTCTTTCGCTAGATTACAATATAGTGAAAAAATAATAAGTTAAATTGTAATCATATTTCACAGTTCACAATATTTCGACGGATTACAATCTGACGAGACAGATTGTAATGTACCGAATTTTATAATCTTACGGTGATATAGATAAATAAAATATGAGACAACATCACGTACATTACTCTGATCCCAATGTAAGCAGCTAAAGCACTTGTGTTATAGAAAATCAGAAGTAACGAAGGTACCACAAACACCCAGACCCAAGACAACATAGAAAACTAATGATAATCTATATCGATTCGGCCGGGAATCGAACCCGGAGTGGCCTACCCTTGAAAACCGATGTAGAGTACTCGACCACGGAGGTCGTCGATACTAGTTGTTACCTGCGGTTTGTTTCCCCCATGTTTTAGTATTTGGTCGTACTAATTTTCTTAAAATTCATTTCCGTGGCGTTAACGTAAAGGAACAACAGATAAACAAAGATTAGTTTTTATATATTTCCAAACCGATACGACCTGGGAACCTTCAAGACAAGACACTTTCCTTAAAGGCCGGCAACGCACCTGAAATCCCCTTGGTATTGCAGATGTCCATGGGCGGTGGTAGTCACTTTCCATCAAGTGAGCCTCCTTTTCGTTTGCTACCTATCACATAAATAAATAAAACATTCAACAAAAAGAAAACCGACTACTAACAAAACACTATTTTAAACAAATGAATATGCACTAAAAAGTAATAAAATAATTGCGTATTTAACATATTCCTACCTCCTAAGTAAAATGAAATGAAGACTACTTAAAAGTCGATTTACGATTATATAACGTAGTTATAGTTATTGTTATATTTGGAGCCGGAGTTTTTTTCCTTTTGACGACCTCCGTGGTCGAGTGGTGTGTACACCGGTTTTCATGGGTAAACCACTCCGAGGTCCCGGGTTCGATTCCCGGCCGAGTCGATGTAGATTATCATTAGTTTTCTATATTGTCTTAGGTCTGGGTGTTTGTGGTACCATCGTTACTTCTGATTTTCCATAACACAAGTGCTTTCTGCTTACATTGGGATCAGAGTAATGTATGTGATGTTATCTCATTTTTTTTGGAGTCGGTTAAAAAGTAATAATATTAGGATATTTTATATACCTATCTTTATCTATATAGTGAAAATGATTTAATGAAATTGAGCTTCACACAGCTTCACCAGAACTTCAAAGTTATTAGATAATTAAAATCTTTCCATTAAGCGACCTCATCAGATAATGTAACTCTATTTTGTGTTAACAGCGATGAAACCGGAGCCGTGGTGTTCATAAATATGAACCGGGTTTTGTGTTCCAACCTGTTCCGTTTGATATTATTGACCATTGTAAGAGAACATTTCAGCAATTACGCTGAATAACGAGGCACGAAAATAACTTTCGGGGTGGTGTCGTTTTACTTTTTGAATAAAATTAAAACGATACCGTGCTTGATAAATTTTGATACTTGCACAACTCCAATTAAAATTAAAGGATCAAATAATATTAAATAAGCACTTTTGAAAAGATACACCTATAAAACCTCTTTTTCCGAATATGGATTGTATTGAGATGAACTGACAGAAAATACTTTGTCAACTACTTACAAGTATTTTTTCTGTTTATTGATTATATGCTTTAATTTATTAATCTGTGATATTAAGTTTTAGCTTTCTAGTATAAGTTAAACGTAAGATTACATTCTTTAGGGCATAGAAATTTGAAACTTAAGCACTATAGGATAGAGTGCAATATTTTTTAAAAGGGTAAGTTCCCGTGCATACAAGCTGGTCGAATTAACGCTCAGAGCGTTCAGAGTGATCAATAAGTAATTCCAAAGTGCTTTATATCAGATATATACTAGACTAAATATGTATCATATTATTTATGTAAAATTGACACTTTTCATTTCGAATTGCCATTTAAATTATATCAGAAGAATTATAATATCATTTTTACATATTTTCCATGAAAAATACACGTACTATTTTCATAGAATTCAAATATTTCGTTTCGTAAAACGGTTAACGTTCTAAATTTAAATTTAAAAATATTAACAATATTTGGTACACATCTTACATCTGTACGAATACTAGTAGATGCTCGCGGCTTCGCTCGCGTTTTATGAAGTTGCTTGTCATTTGTCAGGAGAAAAACGTAGTCTATGTCCTTTCTTGGATTTCAAGTTTGTTTTATACTAAATTTCATCAAATACAGTTAAACGGTTTGGTCGTGAAAGAGCGACAAACAGACAGACAGAGTAACTTTCACATTTATAATATTATATAGATTACAAAGAGATAACATTTGTTTATTTGTATGTAAAGGAAAACCTTCGGAACTGATGATATAATTATTAATAAAAGAAAAACCTTGTAAAAAAAGTAAACCTTGTAAATAAAGTAGAACTTCATTTATATATAGAAGTCGAGTGGGGGGGGGGGTAGTTCGCGTTATAATTTCACAATAACAAGACCATTAGTTGTTCGTATTTCTATACAAAAGAAGACATTATGTAGATAAAGTATTACGAAGCATTCATGTTTCTTAGTATTTCATACGTATAGATGGGAAATCTCATTAAGAGGAAAGAAATGGCTTTCCAGGAGTCGAGCTTCTAATGATAATAAATGAAGGTTGCTTATAAACAGTATTCGATTAACTTGAAAATATAAGAGTCCGGTTACATTGTCGCTCTCTCTTTAATTTGTACGCATTATAGATTCTAAAGATATGGTATTTAGTACTGAGATGATAATTTTTAATTTAAGTTATATACACTACAACTCAAGTAGTGTAAATTTGATTAAAATCGATCTAGTAGTTTCATGGGTATTTTTTTTTATTTTTAGTTCTCTGGCTTTTTTTTTATTGATTATGAATTATTTTAACACTTATTAATTTAATAATGTTATATCAATTATTATAGAGTGTAATGTTACGCTGGATAGCTTTAACAAGAATTGCCTCAGCTATGTAAAGCGCTTTAGCATTCATTTGGGCAACGTGTGCAAAAGATTAAATTGATGATGGTGTACATCGTAAATAGAACCATTAATCCTAATAACAGATAATTTATATTATAATTGAATCAAAAACAATTCAATTAAAGATATGTTTGTGTTATTATTTCATTGAATATTGTTCTGTACTTTAAATAATTTTAAAAATATTTAAGACTATATTATAAGATTTCTTTTTAAATGTAAAATCATTTTGTAGTTTACAGTTTATTTTGTTTTTATATTTGTTTTGAATTTTGATATAACATCAAATTATAACAAAGTTGTATTGTAGAAGAAGGTCATATAAATGTAATAAAATTAATGAAATAATTTTATGATAAAACATGAATATATATTTTTAAAAATATATTCACGTGTATGAAAAGATTTTTTATAGATCATTGTTGTATCATATAAAAGAGAACAAAAAATAATTGATTTTTAAATAAAGTCATCATCTCATTGTGATGAGCTACTCAATCTCTCCCGATATCTAAATAACCATCAATGGTAAGTTGAAAATGTACAGATCTAAATTGTAGAGCTTAAACAAAGCAACAAAAAGCATCTTATCATAATTTTTGTATCACGACGCCGAGTTATTGAAAAAGAACCGAAATCCAACCCTTTTTTCAAGATGGCGACGAACGCATATAGGAAATCGAGGTCGAAATTTTCAAGTAAAGCCTTTATAAGCCTTTTTACTTTATAAGCCCATCCAACAACATATCCAAAAATAACCGTTCATTTGCATTTTGCGACCATTTTTTTGGATATAATGACAAGACTTTTTGAGGGTTTGTTATAATACTGCGATTATTGAAACAGTAAAAATTACTCAGGATATCTGACTTTTTATTCAGAGACAACGTAGGTATGGAATCGATAAGTATTCCAATGTGGGGATGAAACGGATTTTCATCCCATATCTTTTTAAATTTCACCCAACAAAATCTTGTCTTACATAAACTTGTTTAACAATATTACTTTAAATCCCATTTTGTTTTCTCCGGTAGTATTTCCCATTTATTCCGTGTTGGCAGAGGCGCGAGCATCGGAACGACGAAGAGCGAGGTGAAGCGTGAAGCTCAAAACCGATCGCGATGGATGGCATCCGTGGACGCCCTCTGTCCCAATTAGGGCATATAGGACATTCAGTCATAAGTCATTGCTTCCTTAAAAAAAGTAAAAAGTAAAGTAACAGCCTGTAAATTTCCCACTGCTGAGATAAGGCCTCCTCTTCAGAGAGGGTTTGGAACATATTCCACCACGCGGTTCCAATGCGGGTTGGTGGAAGGCACATGTGGCAGAATTTCGATGAAATTAGACACATGCAGGTTTCTTCACGATGTTCTCCTTCACCGCCAAGCACGAGATGAATTATTAAGCACATATACATATATGTGGTGCTTGCCTAGGTTTGAACACGCAATCATCGGTTAAGATGCACGCGTTCTAGCCACTGGGCCATCTAAGCTCTTCGCTTCTCGGCCTTTTGGCTAAGATCAAAGTGTTGCTCCTTATTAAATAATATTTAAACAACACGACTGCACTTAACAAAAGCAGTATTGACGTCAACATTGTGACTACAGTGTAGTGTGAAATAGTATGCGCATAATTTTCAACTTTTATAGACGTACTTTAACTATGACTTTGCTTTACGATTTTACTCATAATATTATCTGGTATAAAGTACATACTAAAACGTTAGTGTCAATATATTTTAGTGTCTTTTTCTTTATAGAATTAACTTAGTATTTTACGAAATTCTAGTTTATATGCGGATCGTACAATAAGAACTTCATTTTCAACCGACTTCAAAAAGGAGGAGGTTATCAATTCGTCTGTATTTTTTATTTTTTTTTTTTTTTTTTATGTTTGTTACTTCATAACTTTTTACTGGGTGGACCGATTTTGATAATTTTTTTTTTGTTTGAAAGGTAATGCTTCCCGTGGGGTCCCATTTTTTTTAAATTTTTTTCCGATGATGGTATCCGTATGAAAACGACATAAGTCTTAAATTTGCATTATGTATGTGCGCGATAAATAGGTGAATAACTCAAAATTGGTTAGCACAATTTTGATGATTCTTTTTTTATTATAAAGGATATACTTTAAGGGTAGTTTGGTGAAAGTTTGGTAGGGTTCTGTGCATAGGATCCATCACAACGACGACGAACGGGAGGGAACGGAACAATTCTGAGGAGCAAGTTAGCAATACTCGGTCGAATCTTTTATTTATGGGTTACTTGGATATTTGAATCACCTTCCGGAACGTGGTTTTCGATTGGTGGTGGCGTTTCGACAGCAAATGGAACAAAAAAGTAATTAGACATAATACACGAATATTTAGTTATTTTTTTGGCTTCAGCTTTTTCCGCAGCGGCACCGGCTCTTAACATTGTTTCTCGGATATGAGATGGGGCCAACGTGTCAACACATGTAGCGTCCCACACAAGGGTCCGACCTCGTTCCCAGGGAACCAATGTTAATCCATCAGGTCTCTTAACATCATCACGACTAATTCCACGAGGCTCAGTAAGAGCAGGAACGTCGATGGTGGCAAGAGCCCTTTTTATTATGTCAAACAACCTTCCCCTTGACTAACACTATCTATTAAAAAAAACCGCATCAAAATCCGTTGCGTAGTTTTAAATATATAGGGACAGAGAAAGCGACTTTGTTTTATACTATGTATTGACAGAACTCCTAAACGACTTACAGTTAGGGTGCGATTTGGGGCAGAATTTCTTACTGTCTTTAATCAAATTTTGTGTATATGATGTGATGTCATATGATGTACGATATAGCATACGAATAACTCTTTTGCAAAGATTTTTTATTGAGGTCGATTACAACTCTTTCGAGGGTGGTACCTTGTAGTTTATGCCGCATGACGTATTAAAACCACATTTCGAAAGTGTATTTTTGCTTTATTCAAAAATTTCTTTTGAAATTGTCCCCGAAGTTATTTCTGATTCATATTAAATATACGCTTAATCTATCCATATTAAGCAAAAATAGTTAGTCTACATAAGCTTCACTTAAAATCAAAAAATAAATAAAAATTTTAACAAAAAGAAAAACCGACTTCAAACAAAACACTATTTTAAAACAAATAAAAATGCACTAAAAAGTAATAATAATAATTGTCTATTTAACATATTTTTAGAGTCCTCCTAGGTAAAATGAAATGAAAAATATTACACTACTTAAAAGTCAATTTACGATTATATAATGTAGTTATAATTATTGCTATATTTGGAGTCGGTGTCAGCCAAGAAAACCCTTACAAATTACCTTTTATACGATAATATACTGGGTTAATCAAGGGGCTCGTATCGCTTCTTTCTTTTGATTGTTGAGGCTTGTGCCCGTGGCTGACGCCGGCTCCAAATATAACAATAACTATAACTGCATTATATAATCGTAAATTGACTTTTAAGTAGTGTAATATTTTTCATTTCATTTTACCTAGGAGGACTCAAAAAAATATGTTAAATAGACAATTATTATTATTACTTTTTAGTGCATTTTTATTTGTTTTAAAATAGTGTTTTGTTTGAAGTCGGTTTTTCTTTTTGTTAAAATTTTTATTTATACATCTACGACATAAAATTGTAAATGTCATATATGTTGATTTAATCATTTATTACTAATGATCTTTTCATTTCTTTAAGGTTTCTGCTCCGTATTTTAAGGATCCCTGATGAATCTTTAATAGATTCAGGAGTATGGTCGTTTTTTTATTTCAATTTATATCGATATAGCCTGGAAATGTCATACTGCTAAGGCTCTCTTTAAGAAGATGGCTTGAAACTACTACAATGCGTATTGTAAAAATATTCAAAATTATAATTCCAATATTTTAAATTTAACCAAAGTACCTAACCTGGATTTTTTATTTATGATATCAAAGCCTATTTTAGGGCGTTCAGCCTCGGATAGTCTGACCTTAAATGCTCAATAGGCCCTAAAAATCTTCATATTTTAAAATATTATTTTACTGTTGAATTGTTTTTAATAAACATGTTAAGTTATACTATTAACACGTGACAGCTTTGTTCCTATCTCGTTAGTTATACTAATTATACATATAATTTGGCGCAAACATCATTATAGATGTGTCACTGTCAAAGGCTAAGAGAGATTATGTCACTACAGGCACAACTTAGTTTACGAAGTTGGTTGTGTACTGGTGATGTAAGGAATAGTTATTTCTTCCAGCCACATGCCTATGGGCTATTGGTCAAGGTCACTCGATCGCTTGCAATTATAATAAAAAAGTATATAAATAACATGCCTCGCGTTAGGTCTGTGCTCAAAATACCCAAACATATGGAAAATAAACGTAGTTGTGAAAAATTGGGAATATTTTTTGTTTTTCGTACCCAAAAAAACGGGATCTCTGTATCAGTACCATCACACGTGTTCCCTTTTTATTATAACCAGCGTGCCTTCAAACGAGGTGTGACGAGATGACGATGGCAATCTAGTGCAGTTCATTCTTCATGATGACCGTCTTCGCGATTGGACTTCATTACCACTTAATATAAGCTTGAGTGGAGTCATACGCTATTTTTTCGCTGGAAAAACGCTTTACGTGCTTCCCCCACGAGATGGAAAGTGGGGGGGGGGTGCGACTCATCTCCGAACAACACGTCTCGCTGCCGAGCATTTCGTTGACGTTGCTCAACAGTGAGAGGTCTCCGCCCATGGCCCCCACGCGGCACACTCACTCAGGGTGTGGTGCGCTGTGTCGACTGACGCACCACGCTCGTGGCAGGAGGGTGACACCTCCCGCCGCGCTATTCTGTGCAGGTACTTGCCGAAGCATCCGCGCCCGGTAAGTACCTGCGTCATCCTGAAGGTGGAGTCATACGCCTGCCCAGATTTAAGAAAAAAAAAATTAGTTACGTTTTACAGCGTTATATATAACTTCATTAATAAATAACGTAAGCGAGAACATTTGTCTAATGTGCTAAGTACTAGAGTTAGTATTACTCTAATATTTAAACATAATTTGCATTTATGGGCATGGAATAAACGTAGCGACTAAAGTGGAAATCCCAAGTGGTAAAAAACTTAGGATATGTGAGGTCACATTAGAAATATAAGATGATAATAATAATATAGAGAGAGACAGCCGAGGAAAGCCTAGACAATATTATCTTCAACTCTTTCTAGCTTATATCAAAATATATATCTGTCTCTTTTCCTAATTACTTATTGGGATGATTTGACCAATGAATAACAACTTTGTTTTCGCACCACCCTGAACAGTTTCTTAAATAAATAATTATTTTTGAAAATTCTTTGATTAACAAAATTACGCTCCTTATTTCGAATTTAAAAGTTAATAGTTATGTGAAATGAATATATCCAAGACATGAGTGTCCCTACGGTATAATTTATATATTATATTTTCAATTACGATCCATGTCAAACACAGATTCGTATTATACATGCGACCGGCATTCGCAAGATTAAGTTTTATTGATAAGCGGTCGGTTGAATGCCACCCTAGTTCTACCAAGGAGATTTAACCATCAGCCGGACTTAAACCGACATGTAAAATTTAAACTTCGAAGGATGAAAGCAAGGAGTTCTTATTTAGTTTGTAAAATTTAATCTTTACACACATTGCAAATTAAAAGATTATAGATTTTGATAAATGAAACAAAATAGGAAAGCAATGATAAATGTCATTCCGTTGTACGTTATGTTATATTGAAAAATATTTTGATGAGTTCTTGCCTCATCAATAAAGACATTTGATAGTTTCAATTTCCTGTTCTATTTACAAAAATGAGAATTTTTTTTATATTCCATTTTTTTTATATTAGCTTTAAATTCACCAGTATTCTATTTTTAGCTTAAAAATTCTCAATACTATTAACTAGAAGTAAGACGTCTATTTAGTAAATAAAATGTCCTTACTAACTTTTAAATGTGCGGGATTACGTACCAATCCCCATTAGGCTTTAAATAAAGTTACGGTCTCTTAAGCATAAGGACCTATAAAATTTCAAGCCCGTATCTAAAAGGAGTGTTTTGAATATTAACACCTCCCCATCTCCCTGCTTTGCTATCAATCCATGATGGATTTTCCTAAATGCAACTGGCATTACTTGCAATACAAGAAGCGTCATAATAAATATGTAATTACTTAGCATTTATAGTCCATTTTTTGTTTGAGAGTTATGTCTTTATTTTTTTAAATATACTTATATAACTTTAATTGAAATAATAATATTTAGTACGGCTTTGATTTTTAAATATGTTTTTAATTGAAATAACATTTATACGTATAATTATTGATTCGGTTATCGATACCTCATTGTGGGACTCCCGTCACTTCCTCTCGTGGCGTGGTGCGGCGACGGTACTGCCTGGCACGAGGATAACAAAAGGCGGTGGATTTTGAACGGGCAGGGCAGAAGAAAGCTAGATTCGTGAATGGTCGGTAAAAGGATATAATTACATACAATAAGCGGATAAATAATATATACATGTCGGATCGACAGCGACATCATTACGATCGTCAGGCATCATAGGGGCGTATTAATAGGGTGATCGAGCAAAGAGGAAACCGCGAATACAGAAATACGTTTAGTCTACGTTTAAAGTACTTAATACACTTAGTAGGAATTCAGTATCACACTGTATCACACTTGGCAACGAAGCGAATGACAGTTCCTAGGATGGAGGTACTGGTACCGCACCACGCTACGAGAGGAAACGACGGGAGACCCACAATGAGGTGTCGATAACATAATCAATAATATATATATATATATATATCGATTGGTAAATGTGGTATGTAAGTTTTTTGATTTTGACGACGAATTATTTTAATCAATTTTTTTTTAAATTATAATAGTAATTTGCAGATATTTTAGTAATTTTAGTTTTATAGTCAATGTAATAAACGTCATTTGTAACATAATCAGAATTAGTCGAATCTCTCTTGAAGAAACTACTGATTTATGACGCAGCAATCATGATGTCATTGAAGTAAATAAAAAAAATCTATTTGAGTCTGAGTGGCAATATGTTTGGGTAAATATATATGACCTAACTATGTTACACAAAGTTGTTAAGCAAAAATAACTTTTATGAAAATAAGTAGAACGGGTCAGCAGACCTGACGCGACTTATTGGATCCAAGCCGAAGTAATGAAACAGAGTCATGTGATGTTAATATAACATTCTAATATTATCACATTCAGAAATAAGTATAGTACAACACAACTTAGATGTAGCATTGGCAAAATTCGTAAAACCGATCACTGACGATTTATACAACCAATAGAAGTAGCTCCCTATCCCGCCATTCGACGCTATTCGTCGCTATAGATTCTCGCGTCAGTTCAACCCGAGACAGCAAGTGAATGATTTACATTCATTATTCATACGACATGTCAAATTGACGAATAGATATACGATAATACAATTTATTACGTTTGTGTAAAGATCATACTTACATAAGAAATAAATATTGATAATTGGGAGAGCGTACTTAACTCAGATGTGATCGGTTTTACGAATTTTGACGATGCTACATCTAAGTTGTGTTGTATTATATTTCCACCTACTATGCCACAGCTTAGACACACATGACCTTTCCAGATAATAATATTGAAGTTGTCTCTGTTTGAATAGACAATTGTCCGACTTCAAATGCTGGTCTCGTTCTGTCCACGGTAGTTCCACAGGTCACATGTAAGGCTTAGGTTACATTAAATATTTATTCAATACCGACAATTGCAGCGAGTATCTTGTACGGAGTTGAAATACATTTTTAAATTTCTTTAAAGCCACTGTGATATCTTGAAAGACTGGCGATGTTTTAGAAATGAATCGAGTGTGCTTAAGAGTTTTCTTGGCTGCTTTTAGGTTTTTACTTGGTAGCAGGGCTTTGTGCAAGCCCACCTGGGTTGGTACCACCCACTTCACAGATATTCTACCGCTAAGCAACAGTACGCAGTATTGTTGTGTTCCGGTTTGAAGGGTGAGTGAGCCAGTGTTACTACAGACACAAGGAACATATCATCTTAGTTCTTAAGGTTGGTGGCGCATTGACGATGTAACGAATAGTTACCTTCTATTTTCTTTCAGCGTCTTGTCTATGGATGATGATGATCACTTACCATCAAAGGGTCCATATGCTCGTCCGCCAACCTATTTCATAAAAAATAGGTATAAAAGATATCAACAAAAATTCATGTACATATTACATAATTTTGGTGTCAAATTTCTTTCCACAAAATGAATACTACTAAGAATACTCGAAAACTTTACGATTATCGAGTATCGATATCGAGAGAAGTATTCGATTAAAGAGAGACAAGAGTAAGTGCTAAGATACGAATATGACAGCCACGGTATACTAAGCCTTATTTTCTTATTTTCAGATAAACGAATAACTATCCTAGGTATTCATACGGTAATATCAACTTATATCCGTATAACAATATTCTTCAATTCCTTTCATAGGGTATATTCGATTTTTCTTTCTTTAACCGTTTCCATTGTCAATAGAATCAGAGAATTTACTGGTAATCTATATGCTAATATGAGCCTTATCTTATTGTGTTAAGAACTGAATTCCTGTGTATTTATAAATTAAATTTATATGAGATGTTGGAAGGCTCGTTTTATAGTAAACAGATATTTAAACCTTATTTTAAACGATTTCATACGCGTGTGCAAAGTTTAATCTTGAACCTTAGTCCAATAGAAATAGAAGTCACTATCTTATTTGTTGTATAATTGACATGGACCCTTTTGTACTCTTTGTAACATGTTTCAATAAAAACAGAAACACATCGCAGAACGCTATCAAGAAATGCCTAAAAGTGAAATGCGACATTAGAAAACACGTTTCGAAAAACATTTAGTCTAGTCGAGTTTCAATATTTTCACTAGTGAAATACGAAGTGAGTTCTTTCAGAATAGCATCGCGAATCTTATTTGAAGCTGGTGAAGTATTTACTGTTGGTATTAGCTTGGACAGATTCTTACTATCTCACTCAATAGTTAATCTACCGTGTGACTTTAAATGAAAGTAAATATAAAATAGTTATATAGTTGGATGGATCCAACTTTAAAATTATGCATGCTAAACAAAATTAGTCAGTCACAATTCAAAATTTAAGCCGCAAAATTATATTTCCGGTTCATCACATAATTAATTATTACATTGAAAAATTTCGTTCATCAATATTTCTAGTTATTAGATAAACATCTGACAATTTCAACAAAAGTAATACTATCAGCGTTTAATTAATTTTTCACTATAAAGAGAAAGAACTAAACTCGAAGTTTTTATTAATAGTTTAGTTATAATAGTTTCTGCAAAAGTCACACTACATTACCTCGTTGTCCCCGCTTTTGAATTATATAATCGGCTAAATTAATACTTTTATTTTGCAGATGCTTATTATTTTTTTGCAGTTCGTGACTCTAGTCGTAGTCCATGTTTTTCAATAAGTAGCGACACAGCGGTACTGGGTGTTAGGACTTTGTGCAAATTCGTTTGCATAGGTATCTCCTTCTCATCTGATATTCTACCTCTAACAGCATTACTAAGTATTTTTATGTTCCGGTTAGAAGGGCTAGTAAGGTAGTAGTATAATTTCAAACATAGGGCAAATATATTTTGGTGAACTCAGGAATGCATATTACGATGGTGGTGACCATTTACCATCGTGTGACTGTGTATCGTGTTATCGCCCATCTGTCTGCCAAAATCATAAAAAAGCACGAAAATTATTCATACATAGTTTATAGAAACAATCTCTACAGTTTTAATATCCAAGTGGATATAACTTAATAACGGCTCTCCGTCTCTACTTCAGCATAGAAAATATTTACGAAACGATTTCTGTGACGAATATGAAAACTTCACAGGCATTAATTTCCTGAATGGACCTTTGTTACCGTTTCTTTGAAGTCGAATGCGTACACTTTAATATCGGACTCGTAACTGTTGAATATATTAAAAGTTATTAGACTGGAAATAACTATTGGAGATATTATTTAGCTTCTAATGGGATGACGATTCCAATTATATGTTTATTTAATATTTGGCTGAGTGTCTTTCGTCGGTTCTTTTCGGGTCTGAGGATAATCGTAAATTAAGATTCCGATTCCGACTTTGAAATAAAAATGCTTTTTACATATTTTTGCTAATGAAGATGCCGCTGATCAAATGGGCTATATGATAATGAGTGGTCACGACTATCCGTAGTCATTGGTGCTGGTAGTCAATGCCGCGATGCAAATGAATCACCGAAGCTGGAACACAACAATCCTAAGTGTAACTGTTTGTTGATAGAATATCTGATAAGGAGGTGGTACATACCGAGACGGGTTTTTTCAATCATCAAGTATCTTACCTTCTACATTTTTGTAATCCAACAGCATGACAAATTCTACTTGTTCCGATGATTCCAGGATTTTTACATTTGAAAATCGGCAAGCTATAATATATAATATATAAATAAGCAAGCAATAAACGTAAAGCTAGCCATTATAACCATTATGCAATAAATATATGGAGCTATAATATCCCATTGGATTAGTGAAATGGAATATGCTCCTTAATAGGAAGAACTTGCCCAACCGTCGGACTATTACGAGCGTTAATTTTTTAACGTATATATCTAAAATACAAAATTTTTATCCCAAATGAGCTATATAAGTAACAACTCACTACAGTTTTGAAAAGTTTATATGTGAGACAGTGTATTTAAGGGACAATATTTTGAGAATATAACGTACTGCTTGTAGCAAGATAATCTATCTATAAGACACTACACTACCCGAGATGGCCCAGTGCCTAGAACGTGTGCAATGGGCATCTAAGCTGATGATTACGTGTTTAAATGTTAAAAATAGTGGCTCTTATATGGGTATGCGCCACTAATTTTGTAACGTGCTTAGTTTGTGCTTATAATTCATATAATTGCAATGAAATTCTGCCACATGTGTCCAACACGCATTGGAGTTTATTCCACTGCATTGAATATTAAAATCTAAATAAATCTCCAAACCTTCTTTTGAAAAGGGAGAGGAAGCTTTAGCCCAGGGACATTTAAGAGCTGTTACTTTACTTTACTGTACTATAAATTTATCAGGCAAAGTAGCTGTCGTCGTTTTGAAAAGTTTTGCAAACTTCTTTTGATATAAATATTCTTTTGCCCTAGTTTTACCAACAAAGTTTTACTGTGATATAAACTCAGAATATAATAATTAAATGAGTTTTTAGAAGCATTTACATAATTAACATTAAATATAAATAAACTAGTGCTGCGCGCGGTTTCGCGTGAGCTATTTATTGATAAGCAAAATGTCATGATATATATTTTTTAAATTGGATCATGACTTCAGGAGCATTTTACAAATAAAATAAATATTACCCATTTGTAATATTAGTAGAAACATGTGAGATAAAATTATTTGTTTTGAGATGAAAGAATGAACGTTCCACTAAATGGGTCTACTTCATATATTTAAGATGATATAATGGCACACAGATCAAGGGGAGAGTTTATTGACCGTAAGCATCTGGTACAAGTATTTTTATATTAGCAACAAAATATAAGATTCAGTATTGACAATATTTACGCGGTGTCTTTGATGACCGGTTTAAAACAAAATAATTTAAATAATATAAAACATATATGAGCCAACATGGCCCAGTGGTTAGAACACGTGCATCTTAACCGATGATTTAATACCCAGGCAAGCACAACTGAATATTCATGTGCTTAATTTGTGTTTATAATTCATCTCGTGCTCGGCGGTGAAGGAAAACATCGCGAGGAAACCTGCATGTGCAACCACGAAATTTTACCACAAGTGCATTCCATCAACCCGCATTGGAACAGCATGGTGGAATATGATCCAAACCCTCCCCTTAACGGAAGAGGACGCCTTAGCCAGCAGTAGGAAATTTACAGGCTTTTACTTACTTTATTTCAAGAAGAAAACAAAGCCGTCACCCTAATTTGGGGTTAAATTGTCCACTTATAAATTCTCAGTCATAATTCTCTTCCCAATAATTCCCCATTTCCAATTTCTTTAAGCATACGAATTTTGCTTTTACATATAGTGCTTACTATGAGACGGTTTACAGAGACAATACAGAATTATAGGCAAAAAACATTAATCTACTGAAAACTTTAAAGTATGTATTATGTATGATTTGAACACGTGACCTGAAATCAAGATTGTGCCGTTTCATCACTGAGCCAAGATGGCTCGAGTGACGGGTGTAAGAAGGTCTTTCGGTTGGCAGAGAATTATTAATGTACAACACGTTTAATGTCCCCAAGTTTGTCACTGTACAAAGACAGATGTGTCCACGTACTATCAGCCCATATTTCTCTACGTTCCCGCTAAAAGATTAGGAATCTATATAAGTTATTATGATTACCTTCCATTCTCAATATACGTTACTTAAAAAAATATAAAAAAGTATAGCCTTCTTAAATATATTTTTGACGAAGGAAAAAGAGGAAGTACGAGATATAAGATTGTGTGAAAGAATATATGGCTGAGAAGAGTGAAGACATCAGAAAGAGAAGTATGGAAGAAAAAGAATTACTGCGTCATCTCCAAAAAAATTGGGATAAGGGCAGGAGAATGATGAAGTTTTTTTTTTTTTTTAATTAGGAAACTCGGTGTATGCCTTCGTGAAAGTCCGTCTGATTTGATACTACTCACTCATCAAATAATAATCGGTATTGTTGTGTTCTGGTTTGAAGTGTGAGTTATTCGGAGTCACTACAGGGCCGCATTGGTGTAATATAAGGAATGGTTAATATTTCTCGTAGCGCTATTTCTCATGGGGGCTGTAAACCCTCGGCATCAGGTGGACCATACGTTAGTAAATCAATACTTTAAACAGTATTTCATTACGTATTGTACACACCTTGAAACCAATGGTTAATGGCGTCACGCAGGGAAACTTGACAAAACGGTAATGCTGTGTAGTAGATGTACGCTCCACCCTATCGACCACGCTTTGAGCCAAAGTGCGATGTCATGCCAGACACCCTATGGTTGAATTTCATTTTCGAATGACGAGCTTCGGCTAGTGATGGTTGAAATATCACCCAGTGACTTCATAAAGACCAATAAGATCGGAATTAATAACACAGTCAGAAGAAAGTAAATTTATAATAAATACATGTTTAACTACGGAACGGTAAATTTAAAATAAACATTGCAAAATGTTCGTTATGTAAATTTAGTTTATTACTTCAGCAGTATAATCTTTACCTTACTTTTGTATTATAAACAAAACTCTTTATTCGAATGTTAATTAAATTAGCTTATAATATTAAACGCGATACAATGGAGTCTTCTGAATGTTAGCATAAAACAGATTTAGTGATTGTGTCAAGCGAAAACCGCCTCTATTATAAATGTGGGTAAACTTTAATTGATCCATTTTTCCGTGCTACAGTTAAATTGTACCTCGTATATAATACGTGAGACTCATCAATACTGACCGACTTTCCGGATTTATTTCACGGAACGGCTAGCAATTTTACATTTGTCCAGCTCGAACCGTTCTAAAGCGAAAAAAAATGTTTTTGAATACAGAAAATAAATTAAAAAAAAAGAATATTTAATACGTCATACTCATGACTTTGTCGTTTATGATAGAATGATATTGGTTTTATAACCCTGGTTATTTATTTTTCGGTATGAAAGTTAATCACAGTTTCGTTTTAATATTTTTTTATCGTACATTTGTATGGAGCGTTGAAAGCTAAAAACGCGAGGAATTAGGATCGTATTGCAACCTTCACATTGAAAATTAACATGTGTTGTAAACCTCGACGCAATGTGCTATTGTAGTGCTCTATTTTTTGACGCTTGACCTCAAGCATACTTATGGTAAGTATGATTGCTTGAGAATTTGCGAAAGTTTGCGAATTGCGTAAAATTTTCGAATACTTCGAAGAACTCACTCGTCTTGGAGATAGATTATAATGTCGATAATTTAAAATTGACGTCTAATTTGCATTTTTCAGGTGAATTTCTGCCAAATAATTTATCCGTAACACACGTGAAGCAAGTAAGAAAGACAAGCAGCCGAATACGACTTTTCCAAAAGAGTAGAGATATTTAAAGGCTATTTCTATAATGAGCTAAAATAAAATGTGTCTATGAAAATCAAAATATTCTTAATCCAAGTAGCATTCGTTAAAGCACCTTTGATATTATTGATCATACTCTAAATCATCAGGCATATTAGAAGATCTGTGTGTAAGTAGTATTTATTATTCTTTACTTCTGCTCCCATCCATATTGAAGCATGAACTCGGAGCATGCAGCAAGAAGCTTTAACCATTGTCCTCAAAAAGGAGGGGGGGTTAGTTAGTAGGTGCAGCTTTGTGTCTTATAATTTTGTGCATCGTAATAAATCGAAGCTGAATGTTATAGACTAGAATTTGATATATTTAAGCATCTAGAAAATAATTGAAGATCTATTAAGCCTTCAAGAAAAGAGCGTACTCCTTTCTTAAAGGCCGGCATCGCACCTGCAAGCCCCCTGGTGTTGGAGATGTGCATGGGCGGTGTAGTCACTTTCCATCAGGTGATCCTCCTGAAAATATTTGCAGTTTCGAAAAAGTCTTTTACATTTATTTTTAAAGTCACCTCTATTTTGTTTGGTAAGCTACTCTATAAGTATTCTATTCTCTCGTTAGCTATTTAACACTCCCAGCACCAATTTATGCTGCTAACCTAATTACATTTTGTAACGAATTCTGTTTAGTTCAAGTCATCCCGAGTGTCGTAGCGAATTGGATGAAACGATTTCGCGGAACAACAAAATGGTTCCCTGTTTTATATGAATTTCGAAGTGGCATTCTATCTTATAAAGAAACTCTTGAAATAAAAATAAAATATTAAATACGCACAATATGCATATTAAGTACCTAAGATGTTAATTACAATACAGATAATGTAAAGTATTAATGTAAACTAAGACATAAAAATAAGACCAGGATTCATAATTTATAATGGAATGACAAAACAGTAAAAAAAAGTAAGTCTCGTTACTGGTCACAACTGACTATATACTTCGGCACTGTAAGAAATACATTGCCAGAGAAAAAAAAAGTAAAATCGAACCACTCTGTGGAACCAAATGTTACTGGCAGTTTTTCCTAACCGATACGACATGGGAACCTTCAAGAAAAGAACGTATTCCTTCCATAAAGGCAAGGCAGATGTCCACGGGCGGTGGAAGTCACTTTCCATCAGGTGAGCCTCCTGCTCGTTTGCCAACTATAACATAAAAACAGATATTCTGATAGATCTATTAAAAGAAAAAAAAGAATATTGGTGAAAATAAATAAAATATAAACAGCGAATACGAAAACCATTTTCCTTTAATGTAATTAAGATACCAGTTGTATTGCGTTTCCAGACTGTCAGTCGTGCATAATTGATACATTTCGCGCTGCGGTAAACAATTTTAAATTTGCATATTTAATACACTCGTTAATATATATTTGGTTTGTCAAGCGCTTGCGTGGTTATGTATTGAATTGTTTGTCCAGTGGCAATGATGGCGTGAGATCCAATGTTTTAAATACAAAATCAGACCAGCTACTAGCTTTCCCATTAACAGTTCAGATGCGGACTTGGTTGTATACACGTCACGGTAAGATTACAAAATTAATTATTATTATTAATTCTATCGAAATATTGTGAACTGCGAAATATGATTGCAATTTGACGTATTATTTATCGCTATATTGTAATCTATCGAAGTTAAACCGTTAGATTACAATCTGTCCCGCGTCAAATTGTCAACTGTCGAAAGCTCTTCCTTATTGGCCGATCTGACGAGATAGATTGTAATCTAACTAATTTAGTAATCTTACGGTGATATAAACATTCGTGCTTCAGAAATTACGTGAAGTTTAGGTTCTGGGCCATATCTTTCGCTAGCTATGTTAGTTAACTGACCAAATCAAACTGCTGAAATAGGAAGTGCAGAAGTATGTACGTGCCTCTACGTGCATTCATACACTTAAAATAAACATGCTATCCGAAATTTGTTCAACTTTTTTGTTTTACATATATGACGGGTAGCAAGATTATTTAGTTCAAGGTCATCTTCGTCATACATGTTCACAAAATAATACAACAAATAAATATCTGAATTACAGTATGCATATTGATTTTTAGAATGTTTGATAGGACGCGACACCATCTGCCATATGCTTCTCGTTAGCTGACATTCCTTGTTTTTCTAACATGCCAAAGAGCGATTGATCTCACTAGGCATGATAAGAATCAAAGTATTTAATTATCTGACGCTGCAACATATACACATTTAATGTTGTCTTAAATTTTCGCGATTATTACACATTTAAATAAAACTAGTTATAACAGATTTGAATCTCGTATATTAATAATAATTTTTGACATCCCGACGTTTCGAGCACTTTACAGCGTTCGTGGTCACGGGTAGACTAAGGTGGCATTTGTCTATTCGAAGAACAAAAGAATATTATTTACAAATAATATTCTTTTGTTAATATATACATATACGCGATTCAAATTCGTTATAACTATTTTTATTTAAATATACACATTTATCTGGCATCACTAGAGATTTCGTAAATCTAAAATTGAAGTCTCTCTATATGCGAGCATATATGCTTGAATTTATTATGCATATATGTTTTTGTATCGTGAGTTAATCTATACATGTGTACATATAGATTTACTCGTCACTAACTTCACATTTAAACCGATAAACCGACTTAGCCAATATTATACTACTATACTTGTAAGCGTGTCAGTTATTGCATATCAGCAGTTGATAAAATAGATTGTAAATACAGTAAATCTACTTATATCATCTTGTAGTACGTATGAGTACATATAATAAAAGAAATACCTCCATGAAGAAATAAATACTCATAGTAAAGTAAAGTAAAGCCTTTAAATTTTCCACAGCTGGGCTAAGGTCTTCTCTTTTATTAGAGGATTTGGAACATATTCCACCACGCTGTTCCAATGCGGGTTGGTGGAATACACATGTGGCAGAATTGAAATTGAATAACACATGCAGGTTTCCTCACGATGTTTTCCTTCACCGCCGAGATGAATTATAAACACAAATTAAGCACATATATGTATATAGTGGTGCTTGCCTAGGCTTGAACCTGAAATCATCGGTTAAGATGCACGCGTTCTAACCATTTGGCCATCTCAGCCCTCAGCATATATAGTAATTGTTCGTTATGAGGATCTCTCATTCTTAATATTCCCTTAAGAAGTTACTTACAAACACATACCTATTTTTTTTAAAACTTCAGGATTCTCGGTTTATATATTTTTTAATATATCATACAATGACAGACAAACAGTCGTAAACCTGTAAGATTAGAACCGCGGGCGATTGAAGTCGAACGACATAAAGATTGGTTCGGATCAATTTGCTTTTCAATTCCAACGGGACGGCAGGTCGAGATATATTACAGCGTTCCTAGTGAATAGTTAATTAACCGCTTAGGTTCAGAAAACCTTCGATATTTCCCAGAATTGGACTTAACCCCTCGAGAAATACTAGCTATCTATGTTTCTGCAGTTTCTCGATGTTATTAACTTGTTTAATAAGCTTATACAAGTGACCCCCTTCAGCTTGAACTTTGCAAACCAAGTATGCGGAATACGCATTATTCTAATTAAAAAATATTATCATATTGTTGAATATTTGGAGTATTAGAATCGAATACAGTTGTGCAACCAAGATCTTAAGCATTATGACGAAGAGAAATCTGTTTCGGCCAGAATTACTTATTTTTTTTAAAACCTATGTCACTCTTTTCGTGAAAATTAAATGCTCCGAAATTAAATGTTACAACCAAAATGATGGACAAATAATGAGGTACCTAACTGACGAGTGATTTGTCTGTAAAACAACCGCTCGCTACCGAATCAAATCAAAGTACCGACAAATTCTTTGTTGTACTGTCCATTTATAAAGGCAAATTAAAAAAATATATTTTATCTTTTAATAATGGAACTTACTAATTCAACTATGAGTACAGGTTGTAAAAATTTATATATGAAATTGGTTTTACCTAATGAGCACTATGCTATTAATTACATCATTAATATTTACTGTATAATAAAGTGCTCAATTAGTGATGCGGTAATTAATAGCTAATTTATCGATAAAGGTTTTGAATTTTTTTTTTTACGTCATGGTAGGAATTATGGACTAGCAAGGTTTAAAGCTGATAAAATCAGGCAAAGACGCTGATATCAAAGAAGATAATGTTATTAATAATATACTAGTATGAAATGATTTAAAAAGTAGATAGTCGAAACTCAAAAAAAATTAAAAATGTTTAATTTATGAGAAATCACAACATACGTCATTCTTGAAATTTTGATATTGACAACCAAATCTTCTAAATTTTATAATTATTTTCGTTGTTATAATTATTTCAGGATTGAGTTCAAAGGTGAGTTTCGAGTTTCTTCTTACAAAATTACTCTATTCATTCATCATTTGTTAATAAAAATTATTCGTGTCTAATATACTTTAATAATATCACTATAAAGTCTAAATTCGCTTACTGTATTAACTTAACAGGTGGGCAGTAATTAAAATTTAAAAACTATTTACATGACGGCATAAGACCGTTTGGTCCTCGGCAAACTAATTACGCATTAACTACACGTAACTTAATTAAATTTGATATCCCCGTTTGTAGTGCCTTAGTTAAATAAATGAATTCTAAATTTGAATTTTGAAACGCAAGCTTGAATAAAACTATCACATTTATATTTGAAATAAGAATCTAATTTAATATTCTGTTCCATAACAGCAACATTTTTAATTGTTTTAAGTGCCATCCGAGCCGCCATTTTTAATTATAACCATTCAACGGTTAATTTAGTAAGAGATATCGTCAAATAATAGGTGAGAACATGCGATTATCCGCACTCAGTAACTTATTATATCTGATCTTATGGTTGGTGGAATATTAACAAGATAAGAACCTTTAAAGAAGATGTTACAAGGTTTAAAAAAAGATTTTTCGAGACTACACCAACGTGCATTCTCACAGTGTGTTGAAAATGGTTGATACTCTTATAAACTTAACTAATTTTCTCTTAATACCCAGAAGTGGTACCACTGACAGATTGTTATTTATTGATGGAGAGTTTGAATTATTTAATACTGAATCCACGTTTGAATTTAACAAAAAGAATATTGTTGTAGCTTAAGTTACTCCTTATTTATCACACCTGCCAGTGAAATTCCTGTCATTTTGAAAGGTTTTTTATAACCTATGAATTCTTCGCATTTAGTTATATTAGGTACTAGCTGTGCCCACGACCTTGGACGCGTTTGAATTTAATAAAAAAAAATATTATAGCCTAAGTTACTCCTTATTATATCAGATATCTGGCAATGAAAGTAGCGTCAAAATCGGTCCAGCCATTCCAGATATTAACCCGAACAAACAGACAGACAAACGAAAATTATAAAAAATGTTATTTTGGTATATGTACCGTGTATACATACATATGCATTGAGTAAAAAAGGGCTATTTTAATATTACAAACAGACACTCCAATTTTATTATATGTATAGATTTAACAACGGTTCAAGGAAATTATTGCTAGTTGGGAAAAATGTAAGTGTACTTTGGCTGAGTAATGCAGTAGATTACTATAGTTACTCGTCGTTCGCTGAACTTCGTCACATCGCAATTTTACATAAATCCTCAATAAACGAGGCCTTTGTTGGAGCTTCATGTGCCATAAAGTAAGCGTGATGAATGATGTTCATAGACAAATACAAACAGAACAATACGAACCATTTTGTTTGAATTGATTTCATATTCTCTATGAAAAAAGTGTTGGCCACTGGCTTGGAACGAAAATGATTTAGCTATATTAATATGTAAGCAGACAATGGAATAAAGTCATAGCATTTGAGAATAATTAAATGAAAAGAAATACAATTGATATTTAAAATATTAATCTATATTTATTATACATAGAAAATGACAGAGAGAAAGAGAGGGTAAGGTCGCATCGCGTAACCCTTTATCCTCAAGTGCCAATAGAAACTGGTTAAAACCAGTTTGCTCTAGTGTGTTGGAATAATACAAAAACTCTCCTCACAATCAATACTTTATCTCTCCTGAAGTGGTTTTCGATCCTTCCAACTCGACGATTAAAGTAAGAATGACCATTTCTAGGCTTACTCCTAGTATTTAATGTTTACACGCCCCTCCTTCGACTGTAGCAACATCCGGTTTCGATCCATTTTAAAAAACAATTTAGTCAAAACCGGATGTTGACAATCAACGGAAATTGTAACAACTATTTAAATCGAATTATTTATGCTGATAATACTTTAATACATTAAAACAATAAAATATGATCATATTAAAATAAATATGCTAACAAGTGTAAGTCGGTTAAAACAACTTCAATCCAAAATAACTGATTCTATAATAATTACAGGCTGAATTTACTAATACAAACCGATACTATAATATAAAAACGAAATTGAAAAACGACTACAGAAACATATAATGTATACCAGTAGACGCAGCATATTTCGAAGAAGGTTTTAGTGTAGATGTTACGCGTACTTTATAGTTTCAATCGCAATAAATTTGTACTATTGTTGTGGCACATGTGATTTTGATGTTCTTGTCTAGCTGAACCAGCGGCTTAAACAAACACAAAACCTTACATACCGTCATCTCCCATTTTATACCCACGAGGGGTGAAACTAAAAAGTATCCTATGTTCTTCCTCGGAACTCGAGCTTTCACGATTTAAGCGTGAAGAATAAGAACAATGTGAGAATTTCGATTTTCAAACATTAGTACAGATTTTATCTTTATTATACGATTTTGTTTTTTCTTGTAAGTAATGCCTAAAGCACTTTGAAAATAATATAAATTTTTATACCGTAATGGTAAATGGCCTAACTTTCTTCAATGTTACCGCTCTCTACTGTCATGCGTGTGCTCGAACCGTGTACAAGATGTATTATCATAATAACAGATAATAAATAGGTATAAATTATTTAAGGAAACTACACTTTTTGATGTTTTACTTAACATTTTTTTTTAATTCTTTCAATAACGATTAACTTCGAAGTTTAAAATTTGCCGGACCTTGTGTCGGTCACATTTTTTTGAAATAAAAACTAGCGACTGAAGTCACATTATTAGCGATGCAAAGATGACAAAACTACTTTTTTGTGGGGTGAATATTGAAAATTAAATCATTTAAATAGCAAAATATAGCAAAGCATATTTTTAATTTTTTTACTTGATGAGTTTTAAACCCTATAATTACGAATAGTTCTCCATCCGGTCCATCGTAAACTTGCACATTTTTACATTACATGGTTATTAATACAGATGACAATATATTATGATGTTTGACAAAATACGGAGAAAGCAACAAGAAATTTACATGCACATGCAACAGCATATAATACTTTCGATAAAGTCATCAAATTCGTTACGGTTTGCAAAGCGAAAATACAAAGAGGCGGTCACTTTTAAAAAAAAATTGCTTAAAAGCAAAAAAACGCGCTAAACGGATTTGTTTTTCCCGCGTTATTTAATTCTCTTGGGAAGTTTTAATGAGACGCCCGGTGCAAAGTTCCAGCTGAGCATTATTTTTCTCGTTGGCTACACCTCTGTTGTGGAGCACGCTGGAAACCACAGAGGGCTAAGATTGCTTTGTAAAGTCTCAGTTAGTGTAATTTCTTCGCTTCAAAACTTTTTTTGCACTTGCTTGCTTATTTAATTTTAGCCTGACTCCTGAAAACGAACGTTGTTATTTTTAAAATTTTCTGCCAGCGAGACGTTGATAAGAGAACGCTTCTAAATTGGTAAGAGTAGTGCTACGGATTACGAGATGAATCTTGATGCTAAAATATTTATAAATTTGAGACAATATCACATATAGACTCTGATCCCACTGTAAGTAGGTAAAGCACTTGAGTAATGGAAAATCAGGAGTAACGTTGGTACCACAAACACCCAGACCCGAGACGACATAGAAAACTAATGATAATCTACATCGTCTCGGCTTAGAATTGAATCCGGGACCTCGGAGTGGCGTACCCATGCAAACCGGTATACACACCAATGGACCACGGAGGTCGTCAAAGTTTATGACTTTAATATTATGACAGCTGTCACCTTGACATCTGGTGTCAATCGAATCACAAGTTCTTCAACGTCGACAAAATATGCTGTTAAATTCGCGTCATGAGCGCGAAATATTCGGTCCCTTAAAAAATAATTTGTACTCTACTTAACTTTTGCACAGCTACGTTCTTTATCGATAACATCTGTAAAAAAGTCTCAACATTGTTATGTGTGGATTTTATTAAGCAAATGGCAAGAAGGACCAAAAAAAATGTTGCTATATAAAATTCACAATTCATTTGTTTTCCATTTAATTTAGTCAGGTATTTCAAATGTCGACATTATCTGACGCTGACACGAATACATATATACAAAGTCCTAGATATTACGTCATATACATGAATCTAATCTTCCGTTGGTGCTTCCTGATTCCCGTCAGAGGGTATAATATTTCAGTCAGTTTGGGACATAATTAATTATTTATTTACATAATTTACTATGCGATCCATCTCACCTATTAAACTGCCAACGCACACCTGCACACAGTTTATGCACACATATGTATGTAAATTCTGTAGCTGAGCTTAAAATATTCGAAATCATTATTATACGATAAAGTAAAGTAAAGTAACAGCCTGTAAACTTCCCACTGCTGGTCTAAGGCCTCCTCTCCCATTAAGGAGAGGGTTTGGAACATATTCCACCACGCTGTTCCAAAGCGGGTTGGAATGCACATGTGGAAAAATTTCAATGAAATTAGAGTCATTCAGGTTTCCTCACAATGTTTTCCTTCGCCGCCGAGCACGAGATGAATTATAGACACAAATTAAGCACATATATATAGTGGTGCTTGTCTGGGTTTGGACCCGAAATCTTCGGTTAAAATGCATGCGTTCGAACCACTGGGCCATCTCAGCTCTGTTATACCATATTGAATTAGATATATTTTTTCATTTAACGGTGACATTCCAATTTTGAAAGTGAAACGTGTGCTTACCAACCGTCACTGTGTCGTTCCTGAAGAACAATGTTATACAGTATAATGTTAGATTAAAATTCATTGCTATAAATTATAACGGAGTGTCGTTGGTGACAGATAAGCGTCATCCTATCTCAACCCGTGAGTGTCGGAAATGAAAATTTGACGTCGGACAAGCGGGTGGAAAAATCGACTTAATCCTCACAATCTGATTATAAAACACACTGCACTGAAGTTTAAGTGGAAAAAAGGTCACAAGTCAAATATTAATGAAACAAATAAAATTTTAAGTTTTCTCACATCTTTTACTTGATGATAAGGCTTTATATAGCGGGTGTTACCTGGGTAGTAACACCCGTGCATCAGACATTCTTCAGCCTAACAGCACTACACAGTATTGTTGTGTTCCGAGTTGAACAATGAGTGAACCAGTGTAACCACAGACACAAAGAACATAACTTCTTCTTCCCAAGGTTGTCGACATATTATCGATGTAAGGAATGGTTTTTATTTATTCAGGACCAATGTCCATTGGTAATGGTAACTTACCAAAAGGCACATTCACTTGAATCACGTATTCAATAGATTTATGAAAAAAATAAAGTTAAACTTTACCGTAAACATATACAACTTTAATGAAACACGTGCAAATTAATTAAAACCGTCTCATATTTACAGTGAAACTTTGCGAAAAAAACGAACGTAAAATGCCTTGAATAACCTTTTAATAAATCCCCTTGAAAAGTCGAACGAGGTGGAGAGCTTAATTGTGAAAGTTTACGAGTACTCGTTTATCGGGAAATATTATCGTGTATTAAAATGTTTTCTTGAATTATTTATACCTTGAGATTATATTTTTCATAACATAGCACACTTGGTGGTAGGGCTTTGTCCAAGCACCTCTGGGTAGGTAGCACCCACTCATCAGTTATTCTACCGCCAAATAACAGTACTCAGTATTCTTATGTTCCGGTTTGAAGGGTGAGTGAGCCAGTGTAAATACAGGCACAAGGGACATAAGATCTTAGTTCCCAAGGTTGGTGGCACATTGACGATGTAAGGAATAATTAAAATTTCTTACAGCTTCATTGTCTATGGGTGAAGGTGACCATCAGGTGGCCCATATGCTCGTCCGCCAACCTATACCATAAAAATAAGCTTGGTAGAGGAATGGTCAATATGATGGTGAGTGATCACATCATGGCACAAACTATAGATCAGCTATGGTTACACTGACTCGCTCACATTGTATTGTTTACGGTACCGGTACCTACTCAAAAGGGCTTGCACAAAGAACCATTACCATCAACTAAAATTGTATTTCTACTTAATGCTTATATTTACGTGCATTTAATTTTACACGTGTCTCAATTTCAGAACAAGAGAAATAGTGGATGAATTGTAATAATATATATAATATAAAGATTCGAAAAAGCCGTAAAAGAGATTTCATGTGTACATTTTACAATTTATAATGAATCTCGTTCTCGGCGGTACAGTAAAACATTGTAAGTAAATTTGCATATGTCAAACGAAATCTGGTTATATTCTCAGCAAAGATTGTGTAAGAAGCTTCAAAACTTCTTCTTAAGATATTAAGGGACCTTTGCCCAGTACTGAGATATTCATAATTACTTCATTTAATCGTGTAAAATAGTAATTTGAAAGCGCTTATGGTGCTTGATTTTTAAATCAAGATTTTAAAATTAAATTGACATAGCAAAGTAGAGAGAACGTTGGCAAAATTAAGCGGAAAATTATGTGTCAAAACCGGTTTGAATTTTAATTACAGTATAAAAACTTTTAACACGAGTTATTTCAATAATCCATGAAGAAAAATTGTGGTGTGCATTAAGAAATGTAAACTTATTTATATTTTTATGCTATCTGTATTCTTCCATTAGTCACCTAATGCACACTGAGATATTTTGTAAACACGAGCGTCACTCACACTAATGTAAGACAATAATTTACCGTGGAGGCTGCTTCGTGAGTGAACAAATCTATACTTAGTTATTAATAGATAATAATGTTCATTTATAGGCTTTTTTTCATTGTTCCTCTCTTTCTCCCCGTCTTTATCTATAAAATACGGTTTAATACAAAATTATTTAAGCTTATTTATTTATGTAATTGGTATCTTAAATAACAATTATATTTTTTTGGCATTTATTTGAAACCTTTGTTCATTATATATATTATATAATACATAATATACAGCGAAAACAACTCCACACAATCGTGTGCCAGACACCTTTCGTTTTTTTTAATGTGAAGGACAAATCAAAACAAATTTCTTTATGTAATATAAGCATTAAACTTATTTATTGACTGAGCTGAGATGGCCCAGTGGTTAGAACGCTTGCATTATAACCGATGATTGCGGGTGCAAACCCAGGCAAGCACCACTATATATATAATATTATATTAATTTATATTTATAATTCATCTCGTGCTGCTCGGCGGCGAAGGAAAACATCGTGAGGAAACCTGCATGTGTCTAATTTCGTCTAAATTCTGCCACATGTGCATTTCACCAACCCGCATTGGAACAGCGTGGTGGAATATGTTCCAAACCCTCTCCTTAATGGAAGAGGAGGCCTTATCTCAGCAGTGGGAACTATACAGGCTGTTACTTTACTTTTCTTTTTACTTTATTGACTGACAAGGGACCTGAGAAGAACCGGCGAATGAGAGTCAGAACATTTTTTTTACAAATATATAATTTGAAAAGGAATAATTGGATTTTTATTCCCCAAGTATGTTATCAACCATAAATTCACTAATTTAGTTTTGTCCAACTGGGTGTGTCCCACAATACATCACTTTTTATTATTATTATTATTAATCTAGAATCCTCTACTTGTCTTTCTGAGAGCACTAATCTAGATAATCATGATCTAATTCTGTCTGACAGTCTTGACGGATGATAGATTTGTTTTCATTATTACATAATTATGGTCGTCATATTTACTTTGTATACAATCATACATGTATTGGTTCTTAGCTAATTAAGTTTTACTAGTAATTATAACGATAATTAGACGTCAACTTAAATGAAATTCACTTTAAGAGTATGATTACTTATGTGACGAAGCATTTTTTAACTTATCTTAATATAGTTGTTATATGATGATCCAAAAGTGCTTGTAATAGCCTCTTTGAATGAAGTATATTTTGATTTTGACAAAATGTAATCACGTAATTGAAAACATATTCGATATGTTTATGTGAATTTTTGTGAAAATTTTATTTTATAGCATACGTATTAGACGGGTCAATGCTACTGTTGGTTGTCCCCACAGGATACAGACAGTAGCGCCATACATTTTTTAACCGTCAAATCGCCGCTAATCTTTGAATTACATTAAGATTATATGTTTCTTGTATCTGTAGATACCATATATAATTCAATCGACCTAAACATCTGTTCATTACAATACCCATTGCAGATTGTCAAAATAATTCGTGACGAGATGGTATATACTTAGAGGGGTTTGCACAAATTCCTACCACCAAGTTTGTACATTGGAAGTAGACCAAAGTAAAGTATGATAGTCTAGTTGGATAGGAAACCCGGAATACGTCCGCTGGCTTGTGTTTCAGCAGCCCGACTAGGTTGATACCATCACTCATCAGATATAGACTACACACAGACACCAAACAGCGATTCTTATCCAAATGATATGTTCTTAAGTACTCATGTGTCAAAGGGCGAGTGAGGCGGAAAGTACAAAGTAGCATCTCAACAGACATGCAGAACTTTAACTTATACATATAATAAAATTGGAGTATCTATCTGTTTACACGGTAGGTACCTACATATAACAAAATAACATTTTTTACAATTTTTGTCTGTCTATCTGTCTGTTTGTTCCGGCTAATCTCTGGAACGTCTGGACCGATTTTGACGCGACTTTCATAGCCAGATATCTGATATAATAAGGAGTAACTTAGGCTATAATAAAATATTTTTTATTAAATTCAAACGCGTACAAGGTCGTGGGCACAGCTAGTGCGAATTGAATGCGAAGAATTCATAGGTTATAAAAATAATGCTCCAAAGTTTTGCACGAAAAATCTGAAATTGTTTGAATTTCAGCCGATTTGTGCTTTCGACATTTTTCATTATAACTTGTCAGCGTCGTAAAGCATTCCTGCCTTATTTTTAATTTAAACCAATATTGTGTTATGAATTTATGATATTTCAGGTTAATTTACTAACGTTTTTAGTAAAATTGGTTTGATATATTTACTAATTATTATTTCAAAATAGCAAAATATTTTGATCTCTTTACTGTGCCATTTTTTTTATTATGTAGATAGGCAGAATATACAAACAGATGTTTGTAGATGTTGGCGCTGTGAGAAAAGTTAACAAATATATACCACCAATATTAACAGTAACACCACCAATAACAGTAGGTCTGATGACTCACTCACCTTTCAAACTAAAATCAAAATCAAAGTCAAAAATCTTGATTCAGTATAAAGGAAAATCTACAAAAAGAAAAGAAAGAATTTCAGCAGGATATATTTTTTAGCTTCATGTTCTCCATAGATTTTATGTTTTCATGTACAATAATAATACACATACTTTACGTTATCTGAAGCACGATAATACCGAGTATTTCTATTTAGTAGTACAATAAATTATTATATATAATTGGTACCCTTCCTAAAGAGGCAAAATAAGGAAGATTTCAATGAAATATTTAGCTACCAATAAATTATTCAATCTTTGAGGTTATGTTACAAACGACTAAAGCAAATTTGGTTTTAACGCCACGCTGGACGTGGGACCTTAATTTTAATACATATAGTTTCCATTAATGCATTTATAAATATGATACTGCTCTGTTTTTCTATCAGTATCTAAGGTAACTTTTGTAAGCCATGCAACGGATTAATGCGGATTTCATTTACATAAACATCAACAAAGCGTCGAGATGGCCCAGTGGTTAGAACGCGTGCATCTTAACCGATAATTGCAGGTTCAAACTCAGGCAAGCACCGCTGATTCATGTGCTTAATTTATCTTTATAATTCATCTCGTGCTCAGCGGTGCAGGAAAACATCGTGAGACAAATTTCACAGAAATTCTGTCAAATGTGTATTCCACCAACCCGCATTGGAACAGCGTGGTGAAATATGTTCCAAACCTCCTCCTCAAAGGTAGAGGAGGCCTTTAGCCCAGCAGTGGGAATTTGCAGGCTGTTGTTGTTGTTGTTGTGAACATCAACAAACGAGGAAAATTTCTGTGTATAATTTATTGGTGGAAGGGCTTTGTGCAAGCTCGCCTGGGTAGGTACCACCCACTCCTCAGATATTCTACAGCTAAACAACAGTATGCAATATTGTTATGTTCTGGTTTGAAGGCTGAGTGAGCCAGTGTAACTACGGGCACAAGGGACATAGCATCTTAGTTCCTAAGGAATAGCATCGTAGTTCCTAAGGTTGGTGGCGCATTGACGATGTAAGGAATGGTTAATATTTCTTACAGCGTCATTGTCTATGGATGATGGTGACCAGTTACCATCAGGTGGCCCATATATTCGTCCGCCATCCTTTTACATTAAAAAAAATACTAGCGACCTAAAAAAACCGCATCGAAATCTGTTGCGTAATTTCAAAGACCTAAGCATACATACGGACAGCCAGCGTAGGTGACTTTGTTTTATACTATATAATGATGATTTTATCATTAGTCAGTAAAAATGGACATTTAATACAAATCAAAGGAACCGTGGACGCTAATTTTTTTCTCAATAAATTGTATCCGTGCGAAGCCAGGGCGGATCACTAGTATACTAATATTTATATATGAGTACTTTGAGTGCTCAATCTCTCAGTCATACTGGCTTATGTGAATACGAAAGCGGTATATAATTATATTTATTTATCACAAGTGTATGATGTTAGAGAATAGTGCGTGCCTTGACTATATGATTACTAGTCAGAGAGCTAGTTACTATTCAATAATTTAAATATATATATAATAATTTATTTAATAATAAACGAAATTAGCCAAGATGATGCACTCTTTAGAAAGCGTCAATCTTAACCGGCACTGTTTTATCCCAGAAAACGAGTTTCCATTTGCTTCAAGCAGGAAAAGATCGTTATGAAACCTGTACACGTCTAATTTCAATAAAACTCTACTATATGTGTCCCCAATTGTTCTAGCATGGTGGTATGAACTCTAAACCTTCTCCTCAGAGGGGGAGGAAGCTTTAACCCTAAAGTATATTTATAGCATGTTACTTCATAAAACTAAAAATTATCATATACTATTTTAGTATAACCGTGCAAAGGCTGATTAATCTCTCATCTTAAGAGTTATCTTTTGCTTAAATTCAGAAAATCGTACACTGATTTTAATAACGATATTTTATAAACGAATTATTTTTCAAAAGAAACATTTAAACAGCAATGAAGCAGTATTTATTAATCTATTTATAAAAAGGACCGAGCTCTTAGACTATCGTATCTTTATCTTGATATCATACCCATTAATCTTGCTATGCGTGCAATGGTTTCCCTGACTGCTATAATTCTTAATATAACTTAGCAGAATCCGCGGCTTTGCAAGCAAGAATATGACGGAAATCCGGATTATCCCCCTACTCAGAGAAAGTGGCCAAGGGGCCTTGCATAGGGGGACGCTAAATGGACGCTATATGGGCAGGCCAAAAATTTGCAAATAAGGTTTTAAATTAAAACTCATCGATTCTGCAATATTTGAAGCCAAATATATATTAAACGACATTAACACCCTGTAAATTTCCCACTGCTGGACTAAGGCCACCTCTCCCATTAAGGAGAGGGTTGCTTGCCTAGGTTTGAACCCGAAATCATCGATAAAGATGCACGTAGATTAAGTGAGAAATTATTAAATAACTAAATTATTATAAAAAGGTTTACATTATTTATTATATGCTTTAATTAATTGTGTAATAATAATAATTAGATTTAAAGTATATTTTGAATTTTATTGGTACTTGATATTTAATAAGAGGGTACTTTGACTTTTCTGTGAATCACGTGATTTGTAGTGAGGTTAATATAAGTGAGGGAAGCTCCTAATACAGGACTCTTTTCCGTGGACCAGCGAGGTGTTGACTATTAAGGTACGATATAACTTTGAGCGAGATGGCCCAGTGGTTAGAACGCGTGCATCTTAACCGATGATTGCGGGTTCAAACCCAGGCAAGCACCGCTGATTCTTGTGCTTAATTTGTCTCTATAATTCATCTCGTGCTCAGCGGTTAAGGAAAACATCGTGAGGAAACCTGCATGTGACAAATTTCATAGAAATAACTGCCACATGTGTATTCCACCAACCCGCATTGGAACAGCGTGGTGGAAAATGTTCCAAACCTTCTCCTCAAAGGGAGATGAGGCCTTTAGCCCGGCAGTGGAAATTTACAGGCTGTTGTTGTATAACTTTGCGTTAAATTATAACTGTTATTGTTGTAAAATTATTGATAAATATAAAATGTATGAATTGTTTATTGTAATGAAATTGCAATTATCAAGATAAAAAGTTAGTTTTGTGGTATTTAGTTCGGATATAAATATTAAATAAAATAATAATATATTTCTACAGATGCTATAATGATTAAATAAATTACAGTTGAATAAATGAATATATATTAAATTGTAATCAACTAACATGATTGTATTTTTAAATATTGAAAAGAGTAACTACTGAATTTCTTGCCGATTCTTCTCGGTATAATCTACTTTCCGAACCGATGGTAGCTTACTTAAATAAATTGCTAAATGACGATTCAAAGTGCTTTTAAAAGGGTACTTGAATAAAGTATATTATTGATTTTGAAATATATTTCCTTATTCATATCATCTTTTATTGCCTTAAACCTTAAAATATTATGAAATAATAAAGAAATAGATGTTATTTTTCACTTATCCTGATATAATTCATTAACAATAATATAAATATCTAACACACGCGTTCTAACCATTGGGCCATCTCGGCTCATAATATACCGGATGGATTAATGCAATAGTCTTAGATACACCGTCATAAGTTATTATGTATAGGATTTTAAACTAACATGGTTATTTTTATTATTAAAGTTATTAATTTCGGGATATTTACCATGTTTTTTATTTTTGTTCGGTGGAGCTCGATATTTCGACATTGTCTACGAATGTCTTGTTCACGAGACTGAAGTGTGCGGGTAGATGCTGATAATGTTAGAGGTGTCCGTATCGAACTACCTCCTTTCTTGTACGTTTGCTACGTAAACACCGGTCACCACTACTATTGTCACTTTCACCCCTACCATTGTCACTAGTCGAATTTATTTTATGTACACTCGACACTCGGGACACACGGGAAAGCTATCTTTAGGCGAACGCAACATTTGCCCTATCTTCTTGAAAGGAGTGAAGATAGTCTTCACCGCATATCTACTCAGGGTTCTAGCTATCTTATCTGTCACTCCTCCTTTCAAGAAGATAGGGCAAATGTTGCGTTCGCCTAAAGATAGCTTTCCCCTGGAAAAACCCGGAGTTTATAAAATCGACTGTAGTTGTGGTAAATCCTATGTTGGACAGACGAAGCGTACGGTATCTTATCGCATTAACGAACACATCAAGGCGGTAAAAAACAACGATACCAAGAAATCAGCCATCGCGAAACATCTCCTGGAAGCCGGGTCGAACCATTGGATCGAGTTTCATAATACTCAGATACTCTCGACAGAACGCCACTACATACCCCGACTGGTACGAGAAGCCATTGAAATAACTAAATTTAGTAATTTCAATAGAGAGGATGGGTTTCAACTGTCGAGAGTATGGAATCCAATAATAAAATTATGCAAACCCCCGCAAAATAAAAATAAAATAAAAAATTCGCGAATTGATACGGTGAGTTTCGTCTGCAAAACACGGAATCGAGTGTCGAGTGTACATAAAATAAATTCGACTAGTGACAATGGTAGGGGTGAAAGTGACAATAGTAGTGGTGACCGGTGTTTACGTAGCAAACGTACAAGAAAGGAGGTAGTTCGATACGGACACCTCTAACATTATCAGCATCTACCCGCACACTTCAGTCTCGTGAACAAGACATTCGTAGACAATGTCGAAATATCGAGCTCCACCGAACAAAAATAAAAAACATGGTAAATATCCCGAAATTAATAACTTTAATAATAAAAATAACCATGTTAGTTTAAAATCCTATATAGAATACCGGTACGGGCCGGAATACGTAAAATTAGTAAAACATCTAGAACGCGCGCGGAAAAAGTGTGAATGTTTGGAGGAAGCCTTGACGTTCCTCATAAAGTGTCGGGACGCAAATGTGATTCCAGTGTGTGTACGGATAAAACCACGACCGGACATTCATGGTTCCGCGAGCATTCTGAGAAATGCGAGTGTAAAGTTGTTGCGTAAATCCATACGGAACACCCGATTTGAAATCGATAAACGTCGGAGTGAATTGTATCGTTTACATCTTGAGTGTAGTGCGTCATTGACAGCGGAAGATTTTGATTTTTGTGACCGTATCACTTACCAACAGGCTCAACGTTTTCGTGAGTCGAGTGCGCTCAAGAAAGCTATCTTTAGGCGAACGCAACATTTGCCCTATCTTCTTGAAAGGAGGAGTGACAGATAAGATAGCTAGAACCCTGAGTAGATATGCGGTGAAGACTATCTTCACTCCTTTCAAGAAGATAGGGCAAATGTTGCGTTCGCCTAAAGATAGCTTTCCCGTGTGTCCCGAGTGTCGAGTGTACATAAAATAAATTCGACTAGTGACAATGGTAGGGGTGAAAGTGACAATAGTAGTGGTGACCGGTGTTTACGTAGCAAACGTACAAGAAAGGAGGTAGTTCGATACGGACACCTCTAACATTATCAGCATCTACCCGCACACTTCAGTCTCGTGAACAAGACATTCGTAGACAATGTCGAAATATCGAGCTCCACCGAACAAAAATAAAAAACATGGTAAATATCCCGAAATTAATAACTTTAATAATAAAAATAACCATGTTAGTTTAAAATCCTATATAGAATACCGGTACGGGCCGGAATACGTAAAATTAGTAAAACATCTAGAACGCGCGCGGAAAAAGTGTGAATGTTTGGAGGAAGCCTTGACGTTCCTCATAAAGTGTCGGGACGCAAATGTGATTCCAGTGTGTGTACGGATAAAACCACGACCGGACATTCATGGTTCCGCGAGCATTCTGAGAAATGCGAGTGTAAAGTTGTTGCGTAAATCCATACGGAACACCCGATTTGAAATCGATAAACGTCGGAGTGAATTGTATCGTTTACATCTTGAGTGTAGTGCGTCATTGACAGCGGAAGATTTTGATTTTTGTGACCGTATCACTTACCAACAGGCTCAACGTTTTCGTGAGTCGAGTGCGCTCAAGAAAGAGAAGAAATTCGAAAAACTAGTAAAACGGCAAAAACCAACTAGCCTTAACTCTAAAAACTCGAATGAAACTCGAACGGTGATAAATTTGTCAAAGAAAGAGTTGACGCAAGGCGCTCGGGAGGTACTCGAAAAAGGTTTGAACTTTGCCCCTACGCCAAAATGCATTCCTTATGAAGACGTGATTGGAAGTGTTGAGGAAGTGATTCAGCGTAATAATATACATACTTTTGAGGCAGACATATTAAGACAAGATGCCGCCCTTATATTACGTAAATCAAAACCCCCTAAGCCTAATGTTACGTCGGATCAATTGTCCGCTTTACGAGAACTACGGAAAGACGAAGACCTTATCGTACTTAGAGCGGATAAAGGGAATGCTACTGTGGTTATGGATGTCACAGACTATGACAGAAAAATACAACACCTACTGAGTGATGAAAATACTTATCGAAAAGTCGCCTATAACCCTACGGCAAGAACAAACCGAGCTACGACCACTCTAATTGAAACCTGTAGGGATGCTATTGGACATGAGACATCAAAATATTTACTCCGGCCGAGAAACATACAACCGCCTAAATTATACGGACTACCGAAAATACATAAGCCAAATGTCCCGCTGAGGCCGATAGTAAGTCAGATTGGCTCGCCCACCTATGAATTGGCAAAACATGTATGTAAAGTACTACAACCGTTAGCAGGCCAAACAAAATCTCATGTTAAGGACTCCAGACAATTTGTTGACATCTTGCGTTCGACTACGTTTGAGCCTGATGACTTGATGGTTAGTTTTGACGTCGAGTCATTGTTCACGAATGTGCCTATCGTTGAGTGTATGGATGTCATAAAGGTGAAATTACAGCAAAATAACATACCGACTGAATATATGAAATTGCTACATCATTGTCTAGAGACGAGTTACTTTATTTACCAAGGCGAGTACTACTTGCAGATAGATGGTGTGGCAATGGGTAGTCCAGTCGCTCCTCTAGTCGCAAACATCTGGATGGAACATTTCGAGGAGATAGCCATGTCAACGGCGAAGGCTGTAACTACAATTAAACTGTGGAAGAGGTATGTAGATGATGTATTTGCTATCATAAAGGGAGACAACGATAGTGTAATGAATTGCTTAAATCATTTAAATAGCATCCACAGCAAAATTAAATTCACCTGTGAAATGGAGAAGAATAGATCAATAGCATTCCTTGCTGTTAAAATTGGAGTACGTACGGATGGGTCGTTGAGCCATACTGTCTACAGGAAAGCAACGCATACCGACCGATATCTCCATGCTACTTCACACCACCATCCTCGACACTTAAACGCTGTAGTAACATCATTGACCAATCGCGCATACGACCTTTGTGATAAAGACCATATACAATCTGAGCTAGCACACGTTAAAGAGGTCCTACAGCGGAATGGATATAAAACGAGAAACACAGCTGCACGGAATAATAAGCTACTGCGACAGTACAGGGTTGAAAGACAACCAGCGTTTATGCCATATGTTAAAGGAGTGACAGATAAGATAGCTAGAACCCTGAGTAGATATGCGGTGAAGACTATCTTCACTCCTTTCAAGAAGATAGGGCAAATGTTGCGTTCGCCTAAAGATAGCTTTCCCCTGGAAAAACCCGGAGTTTATAAAATCGACTGTAGTTGTGGTAAATCCTATGTTGGACAGACGAAGCGTACGGTATCTTGTCGCATTAACGAACACATCAAGGCGGTAAAAAACAACGATACCAAGAAATCAGCCATCGCGAAACATCTCCTGGAAGCCGGGTCGAACCATTGGATCGAGTTTCATAATACTCAGATACTCTCGACAGAACGCCACTACATACCCCGACTGGTACGAGAAGCCATTGAAATAACTAAATTTAGTAATTTCAATAGAGAGGATGGGTTTCAACTGTCGAGAGTATGGAATCCAATAATAAAATTATGCAAACCCCCGCAAAATAAAAATAAAATAAAAAATTCGCGAATTGATACGGTGAGTTTCGTCTGCAAAACACGGGATCGAGTGTCGCGTGTACATAAAATAAATTCGACTAGTGACAATGGTAGGGGTGAAAGTGACAATAGTAGTGGTGACCGGTGTTTCCGTAGCAAACGTACAAGAAAGGAGGTAGTTCGATACGGACACCTCTAACATTATCAGCATCTACCCGCACACTTCAGTCTCGTGAACAAGACATTCGTAGACAATGTCGAAATATCGAGCTCCACCGAACAAAAATAAAAAACATGGTAAATATCCCGAAATTAATAACTTTAGTTATTATGTAATTTAAAAGTAATATTCAAAGATGTAGATGATATGCATATACGTATTATGGTGACACTATTTGATCCTCAAATAGAATCCGTAAGAAGCGATTGGATATTTGAACGAGTGAACGAAAATATCGTTGCGAATGAAAATTTCCTATCAGAATTTACTTCGACAATGCATGTTGAAATTTAGAAATATAATATACGTATATTTTATAAAAGCTGAATAACTAATACAATTTTTGAACTTCCACTGCAGTCCTTTTTATTTTATTTTAAAATGAATAGTTAATGTTTTAATCAACTAGAAATAAATCATCACACACATAAGTTTTAAAAAAATAATTTTCTGTTTTATATTTCCAGATACAGAATTATGGAAATAGCTTAACATGTTGGTGGTGCTGACTTCGTACTAACCCATCAGGGTGGATACCATACACTTATCATAAATATATTCTACTACCTCACAGCAATACTATTTACAGACAAATATTCAAATGAAGTCCAATTAAAAATACTTTCTGTACAAATCATGATATTATGAATGTGAGAAAAGTTTTTATCAGAACTACAATTGAAATTAAAGTGGATATATATTGTATTATAATTAAAGTTGTATGAATCAACAACTGTTTTGCATAATACACCAGACCTATTAGGAAATTGCGGTGAATATGTTAATCTAAGGCTTGTCTATCTTTGTTTGTGTTTCGACAAAACATCTTAGTTGTATATTAGCTACGGTTAATAATTCTTATAGAATCAATCGTTATGGGCGTGGGCGACCATTACATTCCAGTGAATTATCCACCAATCTGCCATTGAATTGAGAAATTAAATTCGCTGTTCTTTTGTTTTTTCTGCGGTCAACATATATAGCGTCTTTTTGATATAGATTTCATCGCCCAACACTTATGTATGTGTACTCACCGCTGTCTGTCCTTGTGTATGATTTGATCTTTTAAATTACACAACGGATTTTAATACGTTTTCTTTTAATAGATAGATTGATTCAAGAGGATAGTTTACATGTAATATAAAAGAGAAACACTGATAATTTTAGAGGTTTATAAAGTAAACACATTTGTCAACACAAGCGCTGACTGAACCCTCCGAGATACGAGTTAGATCAAATAATCTACCATGTATTGTACGCCTTAAAAATGTCTTAAAAAAGTCTGGGATGTTATAAGTCTATATATCTAAATAATTGCTTATTTTCGAAGCGATTTTAAGCAATTCAGCATTAATTCTTATACAACTAAGTATCCTTTACCACATTGTGCGTTTAATAAAGATCAGTATGGCCATTTACAGCATTTACTTTCAATAAATTTTGAAGATACCTATTACATATTTCAATATCTCCACATAGCGGTTTGTATTGTCTAATGACAAAGAAGGCGTGAACGTTGTAAGACATTCTGTAATATATGAAGTATCAGAAATGCTCCCGTGCGAAGTCGGGCGGGTCGCTAGTTAGCTTATAAAATTTTATCTAGAAACTATTTTTATATTTTGTCTGATCAGCTAGTTAAATATAAGAATCTCAATCAATTGAGAGGAATTGGTTTTAAATTCGTTTTCAAGATTGACCTGCACGTAATATGTGTGTCAGGATAGTAAATTATTGGAGATTGCTTGCGGAAGCAGGCTTGATAAATTTCGCCACCGGTTTTAAACTACCAGTGCAAGATAAATTAGTTTTTCTAATAGATTTTACACTTCGTTTGGGTTCTTTTGTGAGTAAATTAGTTATTGATTAATATAACCCTACTTCTAACGAAAGTTTTTGAAAATCTTAGTTATACTTTTATTTAATTTGGTCATAATATGACGATATATATCCGTGCGAATCCGGGGCGAGTCGCTAATATAGACACGACTTTGAAGTTTGATATACTTTATTTATAGTATTACAAGCGAACTATCCCGACTTCGTTTGGTTGCAAAACTGATGCTAAATGTACTACAGATTTTGTTTATTTACGACATCACATTCGAAACTTCTAAAATTATCATCGTTTCTTTACTATGTTGTCCATGTATAATCTACAAAAAACCTTAATCTCGAATCACTCTATCTATCAAAAAAAAAACCGCATCAAAATCCGTTGTGTGCATTTAAAGATCTATGCATACATAGAGTTAGACAAATGTAGGTGACTTTGCTTTATACTATGTAATGATAATGATGATGATAATGATATATTTTTAGTCCAGTCATTAAACACATCTGAAAATGCAAATATTTGAAAGCTGATTTTTGCGTATGTTGTAGGAACAGCGTATAAAAACTTACTTGAAATTGTCGACCTCAATTTCCTAAATGCGTTCGCCGCCATCTTGAAAAAAGGGTTGAATTTCGTTTTTTGGAGATAACTCGGCTGCGCGTCGTGATACGAGAATTATGATAAGATCCTTCTTTCTTATAGTAGTACATAATAAAAATAACCATGTTAATTAAAAATATCATATAGATACTTTTTTGTTGCTTACGTTCTACAATTTAGATCCTTTTTATCTACTGTTAATGGTTATAGACATATCGAGAACTTCAAATGATTTGTTCAGCGGTTTAAAAAGTAACAGAGGTACTAGACAGAGTTACTTTTACATTTGTACTAAAGTTTAGATATATATGTATACGTACAACAGAAACATGTATTAAAAATGTTATAAATGCATTCATGGATTGTTACCCATTAGATTAAATTATATCAAAAAGTAGCGACATGCCCCAGCTTCGAACAGATGCAATTTTGATATTAAATATCCTACAGAATTTGTTTATTTACATCACATTGGAAACTTCTAAAATTTTCAGCGTTTCTTTGCTATACAGTCTGTGTACTATATACAAAAGAAAACTTCCTCTCAAATTACTTTATTTACTAAAACAACCGCAACAAAATCCGTTGCATAATTTTAAAGATCTAAGCACACATAGGGACAGACAGCGGTAAGCGACTTTGTTTTACACTATGTAAAGATACTTATGACGTACCAATATCAAAACACTAGGTGGAATGCAAAACGAAAATCTAAGATTTTTGATAGTTAATTCTCAAACGTGATTATTGGTAGACAACAATATGACGAAAACACGAAACTCTTCAACATAAAATAGACATTTTTAAACTTGTATTAAATTATTAACCTTTATGTAACCTACCCCATAATAATGTATGCAATGACGCATCGCCTACGGCCGAACCGCTGTATAAAAGATTTTAAAATTAAAGATATTTTCATTATTTTTTTTTTTAATTCGAATTATATAGTTCATTTCGTGCTTCGGGCTGAAGCCTTGTGAGAAAACCTGCCTATTTCGGCTGAAATTCTTACAAATGTTAACAACAAATGTTAGTAACAACAGATTGTTAATATTTCACGTATATTTAAATACAGATATTAAATATACGTGAAATATTAATAATTGACTTACATTGATACGCTATTTTGATCCTTTAATTGTAAATATTTTGAACTAAGTTCTTTCGCGACTTGCAGTATAGAGTGAACTGGGAAAAATCCTCACTTGATCTAAAAGCGTGATGTCAGGTCAGGCGATATTCTTTATCTTTCTATTTTTAACCGACTGAAAAAAAGGAGGATGTTCTCAATTCGTCGGGGCTTTTTTTTATATATTAAAGACAGAAAAAGAAGATTCGAGTTATTTAAACATTTTCCTTTTGTTTTAATTCAGACGGACTATTTAATAACAATTTAATTTATCGTCAAATAATTATACTCACACACTATTATTTTATTTCATTACGTTCAGCTTTTTAATACATACATAATATGGGATACTCATGTCACCTCTATTATTTATAATGATACAAGTTTATTCTTAAATAATTACTCTACTATATATTATGTGCATTAAAACGATATACAAATAAAAACTGCTACCAAACACAGAACCGCCCTATATTTTCCTTTATCTAAGCCGTTATTTGATTTATTATTCAAGTATTGATTTTCCGATAGACAATGCAATTCCGATCGTTCATGACTATTGCCAATACAGACAAAACGGGCTTGAAATTATAGCGTTCAATCACGGAATAGCGAAATTTTAAATGGAGCGATTTTTCTTTGTGAGGTAATTAACGAACTGGATAATTTGTTTCAATACAACAAATCGTTTGAAATTAGTTTTGTTTGATGCTTTTTTTTGGAATGAAAGTAATTTATCCGTAAATATCCCTTTGCTAAGCTTGGCGCCAATGTGGGCTGGATGTGTTTTGTTAAGATACGCACACTGGCAAATGGGTCATTGGCAATGGAAAAAAAAACATTCATTACTTTGCCTAGGACCCCTTTTTTTTATCGCTGTAACAACGCCTTACGCGCTTCCCCCACGTGATGGTATGTGGGGGGGTGTGTGGGACTCCCCGGTTTCCTGGACGCCGAGTGCGCCCAGGTCCACCGGGTTTACCCACTAAAAAACCAGCGGTACCCTCTCCGTCTTTCGGCGGGCGCCACGGGATCGCTTACGCATGCTACCGTGACGCCCTGACGGTTGGCCCGCCTATGCGGGCCTCCAACACCTAGGGGGTAGTCCCAGGGTACTGAGACCCCCCCTGGACCCTGCGGCGCCTATTGAGGCGGGGAGAGAAGGTGCGCGTAGCGCCTTTTCCTCCTCCCCGGTCGTCTACGGCGGAGCGGGTCTGCAGCGGCATCCTCTTCCCGCTCCCGCTCCGCGGCTTCCTTCTGCGACATCACGTTTTCGCAGAAGGAGCGCATCTCCGACCAACACGTCTCGCTGCCAAGCATTTCATTGACAATGCTCGACAGCGAGAGGTCTCCGCCCATAGACGCCGCCAAGGAGTGCCTCTGGGGCCCCCACGCGGCACACTCACACAGGGTGTGGTGCGCTGTGTCGACTGGCGCACCACACTCGTGGCAGGAGGGTGACACCTCCCGCCGCGCTATTCCGTGCAGGTACTTACCGAAGCATACGTGCCCGGTAAGTACCTGCGTCATCCTGAAGGTGAGCGTGCCCTTCTTCCTCGCGACCCAGCGACTCAAGTGGGGACGGATCGCCTCCACTGTCGCCAGGCCCGCCGTGGGTGACCCCAAGTCCTCCTGCCATCGGGCGATCAGGGCTTGCTGGGCTAGAGCCCTGATCCGCCCGACCTCCGCCGATCCTGGACGGTCGCCGCGGTTCCTCGCCTCTACCCGGAGCCGGTACACCTCCGCGAGCACCTCCGCCTGGAGCTCCCAGGGCGGATCGCCCGCGAGAAGTGTCGCCGCAGTCCACGACACCGTGCGGTACCCTCTGATGCCTCTCACTGCTATGACCCTCTGCGGCTTACGCAGGAGGGCCCGATTGTCAGCGGTGAGGGCGTCGACCCAGATCGGGGCACCGTACAGCGCCATCGACCTCACTACACCGGAGTATAGACGCCGGCATAGCGATCCCGGCCCCCCCACATTCGGAAGGAGGCGGCGGAGAGCGGCGGCGGCGTTGATGAGCCTCGGGCCGAGATGCACAAAATGCTGCCCGAAGCTCTATCTACCGTCCAGGATGAGGCCCAGATACTCCATCTGGGCCTGCACCTTGATCACCGTCCCCCGGACGGTGATACTCGCCCCTCGTGGGAGTCCCTTCCGTGGACCGTGGAATAGGAGGGCCTCCGTTTTGGATATGGAGACCCTCAGGCCCAGCATTCCCATACGGTCCACGGTGAGAGCCGTTCCGACCTCGACAAGGCGAGCCGCCTCCCGAAAGTCCCGCCCAGTCGCCGTGACGAGGGTGTCGTCGGCGTAGCACAACACCCCCATCCCGGGAAGGACGGGAGCTCGCAGGAGCCAGTCGAAACCGACGTTCCACAGAATTGGGCCGAGAACCGACCCCTGTGGAACGCCGCAGCCTACCCGACGCCGGACCAACCTCCCGTCGACCCCCGCCCAGAGGACTTCCCTGTTCTGGAGGTACGCCTCCAGCAGCCTCCTCAGATAGGTCGGCACCCCATGGTATCGGAGTGCCTCCCGTATCGTCTCGAAAGGGAGATTGTTGAAGGCGTTCGCCACGTCAAGCGACACCGCCAGGACGACCTGTCCTCGGGCCACCGCTTCCGTCGTCCGAGTCTTCAGGGCGTCCAGGGCGTTGACCATCGACCGGCCTGCCCTGAACCCGAACTGAGCCTCTGAAAGACCCGGACCGACCTCCTCGAGGTGCTGAACGAGACGGGCTGCGAGGATCTTCTCGAAGAGTTTTCCCGTCTCGTTCAGCAGCACTATTGGCCTGTATGCCGAAGGGGAATCTAGCGGCCGACCTTCCTTCGGCAACAGGACCAATTTTCCTTCTTTCCAAGGCTTCGGAAACTGCCCGCTGCACAGACACTCGTCGAACAGCTCCCGAAGCCTTGCACCTAGGAATTCCAGGGCGTCGCACAGAACACGCCCTGGAACCCCGTCCGGACCCGGCGCCGTGTTCTTGGCCCTCAGACGACTGAGGGCCATCTCCATCTCCCGCTCCGTGATCAGTGGTGGAGCCACTGCGTCTTCGATTACGGAGCGGGGGGCCATCTGTGGAGGAACGTGCCCACCTGGGTGGGGAAAGAGTTCCCCGACCAGGCACAGGAGGAGTTCCGGCGGCATCGTCTCGGTGACGGGGGCGCCTTGTGTGCGGAACTTTCCGCGTACGCCGCGGTACGGGCGCCCCCACGGGTCTCGATTGAGACCCGCCAGAAGCTCCTCCCTGGCCTTCTCCTTGGCCTTGCTTATCGCCAGCTGCAGCTCTTTTTTCAGCTGGCGATAAGCGTCCAGCATCTGTCCCTCCAGATCCGTGTCGAGGCCGTTGCGCCTTCGACAGTGGACGTAGGCCCTCCGCGCCCGGCAGCACGTCGCCCGAAGGTCGGCGATTTCGGGCGACCACCAATAGACGTGCCGACGGGGAACTCTGCGCCGGGTCCGAGGCATGGCCGCATCGCAGACCTCCTTGAGGGAACTGCACATGCGGCCCGCCAGCTCCTCTGCGCTGGCGCCCTCCCTCCTCCCTGTGGAACCCCACCGCTGCACGATGGCGGCCTCCTTGACCAGCTCTTTATCGACCTGGCCGAGAGACCACCTCGGCAGCGTAGTCGGCACCCTCTGGGGTTCCGCCGGCCTGCGAGAGGTGGAGATCTCGAATCGGATGTATCGGTGATCCGATAGAGTCTCCACCTCCTCCTCCACTCTCCAATTGACGACTCTGCGTGCTGCCACAGGGGTGGCTAACGAGACGTCCACCACGGAACCCCCCTGATGGCGCACGCAGTTCTGAACCTGCCCGCTATTGAGAAGGGACAGGTCGGAGAGCAGGGCCCACACCTGGACGGCATTCCCTCGCGGATTCGTTTGCCTATGACCCCTGTAAAATAATAGCCTGTAAATTACCCACTGCTGGGCTTTTACTTTGCCTGTTGCAACCCTAGTAAAGTAGTAAATAGCCTGTAAATTACCCACTGCTGTGTTAAATCCTCCTCTTCCATCAAGGAGAGGGTTTGGAATATATTCCACCACACTGTTCCAATTCGGGTTGGTGGAAGGCACATATGGCAGAATTTCGATGAAATTAGACACATGCAGGTATCCCCACGATGTTTTCCTTCACCACCGAGCGCGAGATGAATTATAAACACAAATTAAGCACATGAATATGAGTGCTTGTCTGGGTTTGAACCCGAAATCGTCGATTAAGATGCACGCGTTCTAACCACTGGGCCATCTCAGCTCCTCTATGATGATCTCAGCCATCTATGTCCCTACCAACCTTAAAAGCTGAAATGTTAACATTGTTGTGCCTGTTACACTGGGAAACTCGCCCTTCAAGCCGGAACATAATACGATTCGGTGGTACAAACCCAGAAGTAATAATCGGTATTAGATACCTAGATTTTCATTGGATAATTGGAGGTTTTCTCACAATGTTCCTCACCGCACAAATTACCAACACACCCTAAAGAATAGCTAAACCAAATATGACCTACCCCAGACCTACTCTAACAGCGCGGACACACAAAGCTTGTAGAACTGATAGCCGTTGTGGCAGTTGCGTTTGACTACTTTTTCACCCGGAATCGTTAACTTCTCCTAACTATGTAACTAGTAGGTAGTTAGAATTTGCATTTTTTTGTCAATAAGCAGAAATGATAATAACGTTTTATTTACTGTTGGTACCCTTCTTCTGTACTCTATAGCGGTATCAGATTGTTGTTGTATTTATATTTAAGAGTAAAGAATGTTAAGAAGCCCACCTATGTTTACGTAAATACTTTTGTACTATAACATCTCTAGAACAGTTAGTATATACTGGTCGTAATTCAGTAAGGATGTCGTCATTTATATACGCATATATCAATGTATTTCTTTTATAGATAGATTCGTAGGTATAGTGGCTTCATATAACACCACAAATCTAAAGACTCTGGGTTCGAACCAATAGAGCCTATAAAAAGTGGGTGGGATTTTGGGACTATTACTGAGAATTTTTGGACAGAAGCTATCCAAAAATTGTCAGTAAAAGTCCCAAAATCTATAAGTTGGAAGTGTGTACATTTCCGTGCCTCGGAAAGCTGGTGAAGCCGCTTCCTCCTGTGTCCTGTGTCTGAATTCTTTCAAGTGTTGCTGGTTATGCTGTTCCATTGGATTATAAGAGTGAGGGATTAGAAATTGCACCTGTGACTTTCTCCGTATGTTCCGTGTAGTTGTTTGGTCTCCTGTGAGATTGACCACTGTATCTAAAACCTGCTATCTACAAATTGATGTTGCCGGGCCCACATCAATATTATATCTACTGATTGATGTTAGCCGGGCAACATCAATCAGTAGATAGCAGTTGGTAGAATAGCTTTGTCTTTATTTCATTCTTATTTTCGTTACCCTTTAAACATTCATCTTACGTTTTACTAAAATTCGTATAACTTGTAAATGTTCTATAGTTGTGCTAGCTGAGCTAAGAACAAGAACAATAGAATTTCGATGTTCAACTGTTTCGTGAAACGTCAGGAAATGATATGCGACGTTGAGTACGATAGTTATACACCATATTATTTTAAAGTTATACGTACTAAATTAGTAGACACCACAAGTCACTTTTAAACGTTCTGATGTAGGGTCGAATATTGAGTGTTTTTTACGGACAATCTAAATTTAATTTTACTCACTTTTTAACGAGTCAATTTGTTTGACTATAATGGCCCTATGAGATTTGATTGATTTTGAAGTAATCAAAAATTTATCGATACGCGAATGCTTGTTGATAGGAATTTTTTCAACGCTATCTTTCTAAATATTGGACCAAAATCACATTAATTACTCTGATCCCATGTAAGTAGCTAAAGCACTTCTATTATAGAAAATCCTAATTAACAACTGTACCACAAACAACCAGATCCAAGATAACATAGAAAAATAATGAACATTTTCTACATCGACTCGGCCGGGAATCGAACCCGGAACCTCGGAGCGGCATACCCATGAAAACTGGTGTATATATTACTCGACATCGGAGGTCGACAAGATACATATATATTTATATAGATTCTTGTGTTTTGTAAGTAAAACCGTCTATGCTCAGAAACAGTGTATTTTGTGACTTACAGTACATATAATTACATAGTATATAGTATATTGTCATTAAAGGTCATTTCTTCACTTAAATAAAATAAATCAAGTTATATTTCTTATCGAACAAAACCGTAACATTGACGGTCCTTTGATATAATCCAGTAACTTTGATGCTCTCTCATTACTCTCAGTCATTTGTCGTTTCAATGCTTCATTACAATCCTTTGAGATTCGAGAGTAAAGTTTCGACTTCCGAATGTCGAGTTACTGACATGTTTCCTTAATTGGCCGTGTAATAACTATTTGATTGTCTCGAGTAATTGTTTCGTTGTGTTTCTATTTGCCTTGTTTTGACACAATGAGACTTAAATTTATAGGGCACAGAGCGTTTGTATTTATAACGTCTGCTAAGACTTTGATATTTAAATTTTTTACCTATCTGTAGTAAGTACACTTTTCACAGTGACTGTACTTTGTATCAATACTATTAAGTATAATGATAATGGATTTTTCTTTATAACATTTTCGTTTAAAGTGGATGAGTAATATTATAATTGAGAGATAACGAAGTAGCTCGTCGAAGTTGTTAATTATTCCAAAACCTGGAATCAATATAATTATGTAAAAAATATATACCTGTAAAAACTACCCCACTCCCTTAACGACTTCGCTGAATCCTAAATCAAATGAGGCGCGTTATAAAAAATGTGAGAAGGAATTTTTATGTTGTGCTCGCACAGGGTACTCGAAACTACGAAATGTTACGAGTTCAATTTAAAGTCGCTCAAAATAGCCCACATCTTACATTATTTTATTACAATTTAAATTGTGAATGTTAAAAAAGAAGCAAAGAAATTTATCTTAATATATAAACTATTATTACAACGCGCGAACAAAACGCAACGCACCTGCAATCCCCCTGGTGTTGCAGATGTCCATGGGCGGTGGTAGTCACTTTCCATCAGGTGAGCCTTCCGCTCGTTTACCACCTATGTCATAAAAAAAATAACAAACTTTCAAGTTCACAAGGTATATATAAATTGATGTAAGTATAATATTTCTTTTGACATTAATAGACTAACTTCTAAAGATTAAGAAGAAATTACTCAATAATAATTAAACAGTACTTTAGAATTCATTTTGTTTAATTGTCTCGGTTTAAAGCTTGACACTTTAAACAATATCCAATGGTCTTTGACTTAAGGAGGCTGCCACACCAACATTGTCTTCTATTGATGCTACGTATAGCACTTGTTTATTTCACTTCGAGCGCTCTGTTTGTCTGTGTGACATCTCAAGAACAGTAGCGTAGCCATCGTAGGGCCAGGAGGTACAGTGCTCCAGGGCCCGGGAGTTCAGGGGGCCCTCTAAACAAGACCTTAACCTTCTGTTATAAAATCACGACCCTGCCCACAAGATTTCTTATTTTGTTTTTATAATTTTAAAGGGTAATTATTAGTTAAAAAGGAGTGAGGGCCCAATTACTTTTCTATGCACCGAGGCCCTTCCTCGCCTAGCTACGCATCAGCTCAGGAACAGCCGAATTCATTTCGTTTAGTCATTTGTTTTATGTAAAGTGTCATTCTCGATATAAAATGTTATACCCATGCGAAGTCTCGTGAATCTCTAGTTAATAAACATCACGTAGTACCATAATAAAAGTTCGTTATCCTTACGTACGCATCACGATTCCCACGTGCGTCACTCCGTGAGAATTCAATTTGCAAAGTTAATCATAAAAGTTTATGAATAAACAATGTATAGGGTAATGTACGGTAAAAGCAGAAAGTCTATTTTAGATATTTTTTTTTTTAATAAATTTACGTCCTTGTTTATCTGTGTTTCTACCTTCTGTTATTTAAAATAAAAAACTTATATTACTGGCCAGTCGATGACAACAGATAAAAAGAGATTTTATTATCAACGTTTACCGTCTTTAAATCAATTACAAATATTCCACTACCTTTAAAAACACAAATCAATTAATTTACGACTATAATTAACCAGAATCAAAGATTTGGAATAAAATTATATATTGAAAATAGCTCATACAATTTCTTTGCCAAGGTGATCATTTTTTCGAATTAACAATTATTCATTTCTCCTGATTTTATAGACTAAAAAATATCAAAAGTAGTGACTTAATTCTATCTTTAATCTTATCTTGAATACACTTAAAAACATATTGTTACTATTTAATAATCATTCTGAATTAGCATATAATGATTAATTATAAATCCTATCTTACTTACAAAGTTATTTTATAAAGAAGCTAAATGAAACTAAACGTTGAAAATATAATAAAATAGACAAAGGAAACCGTTATATAAATAAAGACGTTCTTAAGAAACTTATGAATAGCTAACCAAACGACAAAGGGGAAGTAGAAAGACCGAAGTTAAGATAGATAGATGGAGTACAGAGCGATCTAATGACAATTGTTCCGAACTAGATAGAAAAGGAATTCGATCGTGTCTACTTTGGAAAAGTACTCTAGTACCTGAGTCCGAGAAAAGGTGTCATAGACGATGATTACGACGTAATACCCTTTCAAACTAAAGTAGATTCTTTTGTTTTTTTTTTTTTTTTTTAATTTTATTCAAATATTAGCGACCCGCCCCAGATTTGCACAGGTACAATTGTGATACTGTAGTATATTTACCTAACAAACTTCTAAATTTATCAGTGTTTCTCTACTATATTGTCCATATATTATATACAAAAATCTTCCTCTCGAATCACTCTATCTATTAAAAAAACCGCATCAAAATCCGTTGCGTAGGTTTAAAGATCTAAGCATACAAAGGGACTTAGGGACAGAGAATGCGACTTTGTTTTATAGTACCTATGTAGTGATTTTGTGTTCTTTTTTCATCAAAGTTTTAATCGAGTACTCGTAATTTTACAATCACTACAAAAACTATTGACCAAGGACGGTTCATCCTCTGTGAAAATACGTGTTTCACTTCGACCTTCATGAATTTAAAATGCTCGCTAGTTCCTTTGTTGAAGTCTCGAGGACTTTAGACTACTATAAAAGTTTAATGTTACAAAGTAACAAGTCTGGAGATTTATTTTACTTCGCGGTAACACGATTCTACCGTTTGGTGGAAAACCAGAAATTCCATATAGAAACATTTTGACGAAATTGGTCTTGATGTTTCCTTTGTCAAAGATACAAGCGTATTTTCCTGGATACTATATTATTTTGCTATTCTTTTATGCTTTAGCTATTCAACACTTACTTACGACGAAAAATAGTTTCTGTTTTTTTTTAATGTTCAGAATATTTCAGGACGTGAAAAATGTTTGCAATATTTTGCCATCGTGATAATATAATTAATTACTACATAGATTTACATTATTAATGTAAGAAGGAAAATGTTGTGTTTGTTTAAATTTGCCATGATGATTTAATAGCCATTACTGCTGCTACTTTAAAATTTAAAGAGACATCATGTGAGTTTTGAAACAATTTCACCGTCAAGTTGAAAGATTAACAGAACGAGTTACACTTGATACTTACTGTTTGTAAAGAATTCTAATTTGAGTTTTTTATACGTATTTCATCAATGGATATACAAAGGTTATTATTTTTAGGAACTTTAAATCTAAAAAGTGCAAACCGAAATATTTACCTTCTTGATAATTCAAAATTATTGAAGGTTCATTTGAAATTCTAAAAAACTTTACAATTTAAAAGTCATTTAAATACAGATCTATGATATTATGCCAACTTGGTACGATCCGCAAAGTGAATTTTGCCGTCACCATAATAACTGTACATTGTGTTCTGTACATTTTGTGATTGTACATAATTATATACACATTTATATGAATATTTACGTAATTATAACCCCTCTCTTAACTATATTTAGAATAATCAATGATTTAAACTCAAATTTTATCTGCAAAACCTTAATATAATTAACAAATGCTTACTCCCGAATTAATTGTAATTCGAAATGAATTACGAATGAAACAATAGAAAGTAATCATCAATCTCAACAGTTCATTTTTTAATTTTTATTAATTTAATTAGCATACAGATATAGTTCTGATTCAATATACAAAAAGATGTTGCCGATTCAGAATTGCAATTAATCAATTAGTGTAATCTATTGATTAACATCTAATAATAAAAATAAGGCTTTATTTAATTCGACATACCACAATTAGTTTAATAAACTAGTGTAAATAAAATTACTTATAAACTAAATTATTTCTAATAACTTACTAACCAAAAACTATTTGACATAGTGTGTCGTGGTTTATATGGTCCCCTTTCAAGTAAAAGCCTCCTCCAAGGACTTCCATCGTTCTTTTTGTCTCAAGTTTATCCAATTTTCTCCTGCTACCTTAATCATTTCATCGGTCCATCTAGCGCCTGTGCGGCCTCTAGCCCTATGACCTCTAGGTCCTTGCCATTTCACCACTCTGATGGTCCATCTATCGTCATCGCTCAACATCTAGTGATGAGCTGAATAAAATATGATTCATTTTGATTAAAATCTATTTAAATTATTTATTGGTTTGTCTCTATAGACAAAGTTCATCCATAAAAGGGCATCCAAAGTTAAATTTTGGTCATAAATTGATCACAAAAAAATCCCATTTTTTTTTAAGAAATCTTTAAAAAACAAAGAAAGTCCTGAGCCAGAACGTATATTAATAAAATCTGCTGATCCTTCACCAAACTCCGACAACACTTTCTATTACAGAGGACGGAAAAGTAAACGAAGAACGCACCTAAATCTATTTACTTTGAAGTTTCTCAAAACTTATTGAATAAGACCAGTGTTTTGATAAAAGATATACGAGTACATATATTTGTCCTTGTCCCGCTATTAACATACAAAGTAGGGATACAAGGGAGACAACGATTTTTTAGACATAATGGGCGCTAAATATTTCAACTCGTCCTCTATCAGAAACGATATTTTATTTACACAGCTGATGGGAAGCTATGTGCTCTCTTGTACATATAGTTTGGACCCGAAATAAAATTATGTATGAGGGTTTGATTTGTTTTTCGATTTCAATTTCGTTCGAATCTTTTTCTTGATGAAATCTTTTGGGACTTTATGTTTTAACCCGAAATATTTCAATTGTATTTAGAATGTTATGAATTGAACTAGAGAAAAAAAGGATCTGTCGCTTAGTTCATTTTGTCAGGATTTTCTGGCGAGCCAAGAGTTTTGGAGGAGCTTCAAGTATTTGATTTGCGTCATTTCAGTCTATACTTTTTTTGAACCATTTTACAATTCTTAACCAGAGGAAACGGAAATAAGAGAAAATCCTAAGAATGATCTTAGTCTAACTCAAATAATTCTACAATTAAATAGATGGAATGATTATTTGATGGTAACATAATTTTGATACAATATATTAGAATGGGATATTAGAATCTTTTGAGGAGGCCGTTACCCAAAACGGGGTTCTTGCTGACTAAATCTACTTACTATAAGAATAACATGCTTTCTTTTTGTAAAAGCTAGATTAAAAACTAACAAACTTAACTTTTAAGTACTTACTACAATATTAGAACTACTAACCAAATACATACTTTTTCTTATATAGATACTTTCAAAATGCATTTAAACTTGTAATATTTTATATGCAAAAGCAAGAAATAAATGGCTTATTATGATTATTATTTTTACATTTGATCAAATTAAAAAAATAAGCTTCTATTGAAATGTCCTATTAAATACTAATAGTTTGGTATACAAGGCAAATATTTTGAAGGTTTACGTAACGTAAACATATTCAAATATACTTACTATTGATATACACATAATTACTGGAACGCTAAGCAAATATTATCATTAATGGTGTAAGCGATTTGCAAATAGGTTGACTATGATACGTTATTATACGATTGAAATTCAAATTGCTAATTACTAATCTTCGAGAAAAAAATATTTTTAATATTTCTGAATATTTAAATACTTAGTACAGCTGAAATAACGTTTGTAATGATTAAATAAAAGAAAGAGAATGATCGAAATTTAAAGTACTCTGATCCCAATGTAATTAGCTAAAGCACTTGTGTTATGGAAAATCAGAAGTAACGACGGTACCACAAACAAGACCCAAGACAACATAGAAATCTAATGAACTTATTGTAGTGAATGAAATGAAGTGTGTACACTAATAAATTATAAATATATTATAATTTTAGTTATTTTAATTATAAATATCTGTAACGAAACAATAATTCACTTTTAAGCTACTTTAAGTCTATACCGTTAAAGTTTAAATTCTAATGATCGTTATTAATATATCTAGCAACACAGATTGTGTCTTTATAAGAGCATACTAAAGTTAGTTATATTTTTTTATGCAATTTGACAAATATTTTTTAGAAATTTAAAATAGGTTATTATTTGGCGAGTGTGTTCTTTGTGCGAAGAAAATATGAAACGCTATTGCAATTTGTACGTAAATTGATTTAAAAAGCAATCACGATAATGACTGTCTTTGTGTTATGTCATAATATGGGGGAGTAATTAGTAGTCACCGGTATTGATCAGGTTCTACGATGAAAGAGCGATCTCTCTTAATCCGATTTGTTTAAACTAAATCAAAGAAGAACAAAGCCAGCACAGCTCTAACGGGTTGTATGATCAACACGGCTTTCATATCTAGCAGCGGTTGGATTAAACATCGTCCTACTGTCACACCGGATTTTGTTTCAAGGATTTAATCTATAATATATAGAGGATTATTATAACTTGATTCATGTAAATCTGTGTATAAAGGGTCATTGGTAATTCAACGTATATCCGTTAAGAGGTGATAGGGGTGTCTTTTTGCAATAATTTTAACTCCCATATGCATGCAAAAATGAAACATTTTTAAGTTATCACGTTTTTTAGCTTTTTTCAAGATCTGTTAAAAATGGAACATCAAAAATTTATTTAAAAATATGTATCAAATAAAATCTATTTTTTTCTTCTGTTTTATAAAAACGATTTAACACTTAATATTTTTCAATATTTAAACATTAATTATCTGTCCAAATTTTAAAATGCAAACTGAAAACGAAAATATTTTAATAATTTTTTGATTTTCTTTCCTCAAAAATGTCTTAAAAACAATAAGTTTGGATGGATTTGGATTATGCACATGGGGGTTAAAATTATTGCAAATAGTCACCCCTATCACCTCCTAACGGATATACGTTGAATTACCAATAACCCTGTATAAATCGCGAATCATAATCAAAGTGTGCATGTCTTAACCTGAACCTGAGTTTTTATTTGGTTAAATCGTTTTAGGTATTGATAATCTATAAATGAAAGACAAAAGGGTTATTGTAAGCAATTTGTTCAAAAACTGGTGATAGACTAAAGCTGAAACATCGCTGCAGCGATAAATCATCGTTTTGTTACCTAATATAATGATTAATAAAACAGCTCTAAAGCGCTTTTAGAGAATAGTTTTCTCGCGACCGAAATATGTTAAGCGCTGGGATTTTCATAGCGTTTACTTTTTTTGTTCAACGTAGACAATAAAGGGTAGTAGTCAATAAAGAGTTGACCGATTGTAAGAAGGATTTTATTGTGGTATTAGGATATTATTAGCTACTCTTGTAATTAATCCTTTGAACAACAAAAATTTTACATACTTGACTACTGAAATATCAATGTCCAACGGAGGTGAATCGTTAAGGAATAAATTTAGAGAAATCAAGATATTGACTGTTGCTTCTCAATATATATTCTGCAATGTTATGTATGTACGAAAAATATTAATGATTTCATGAGAAAATGTGATACTCATAGCATTGGTACAAGGAACAAACACAAACTTGTTACTCCTGTTACTCGACTACATAGAGTCAGTAACTCCTTTGTGGGGCAATGTATACGGTTTTACAACAGGATCCCAGAAAGCGTTCAAAATGCCTCTGTTGCCAAATTTAAGAAAATTATTAAGGAACGCTTGTGTGCTAAAGGTTACTATACAATTAATGAGTTTATGATCGAAGGTGTGCTACCTTGGGAATGAAACGATCGCCTCCTGGCTATTTCATCTCATATTAAATTGTTTAAATAATATATGAGACAACTAAAAAAAAAAAACCCGCTGAGTTTCTTTCGCCGGTTCTTCTCAGGTCAGGGTATTTTCTTTTCCGAACCGGTGGTAGTGTTTCAATTGACCATCAATAAGAAAGTGTAATGCTTCTATATTGAATAAAGTTATTTGAGTTTGAGTTTGAGTTTGGGTGGTAATCACATGCCACCAGAGAGTGTATTTATTTTTTATTTTTATTTTATGGAATAGGTTGGCGGACGAGCATATGGGCCACCTGATGGTAAGTGGTCATCACCTCCCATAGACAATGACGCTGCAAGAAATATTAACTATTCCTTACATCTTCAATGCGCCAACAACCTTGGGAACTAAGATGCTATGTCCCTTGTGCCTGTAGTTACACTGGCTCACTCATCCTTCAAACCGAAACACAACAATACTGCCTGCGTGTTGTTTAGCGGTAGAATACCTGATCGGTGTGTAGTACCTACTCAGGCGCGCTTGCACAAAGCCCTACCACCAAGTAAGTATCCGATTTAGTTAAAAAGTAATTTAAATCCACACATTCGTAATAGGAGAACCAAATTGTATCATTCTTCGTACATATGTACATTAATCTCGGGATTTCAACAAAACTCTTTTTTTCATTTCTCAACGCTTAGCAGATTTACATATTCTGTGGTCACGAGCTGACTGAAAGCTTTACTCGACTTTCATTGTCGACGTAAGTTACCTCTGTCTACTTTCATTTCACGTTTACCGGTTTTATTTCTACTATGATTTTGCGACCACTACACTAATAAAATCAGACCGCGCAAAATTGGTCGAGACACTTCATTTTTGTTACGGAGCACCGGTATCTTCGCTAGTGTCAAATTAATTCTGATAGTGTGTCATTATTTACTTAAAAATCAATTTGATTATATTAGGTATTTCTGCTTTAATTTTTTATGTGTTATAAACATGTAGTGTTTCTAATAATATAATTACGATTATGTATACATATATAAAATATGAAGGGATAAATAAGATTTGTCTTTATTAAACCTTCACATGAGAGGGGTCCATGCAAACATAAAATTCCAAGAAACTTTTTTTTACCTACGAAATCAAAAATAATTCTATAAAGTTAAGTTTTTTTGCCTTAAACATAACACCCTACACTCTAAAACAGGAGCGAAGCCGCGGGCAATTACTTGTTGTTTATAAAACGTTTTAATTTCCAGTTGGAACGGTGTTAGGGGAGGTATCTAATCCGACGTTGCACGGTTTTTCCAATGGATTATGTATGTCGTTACGTCTATGCGCAGCTATTCCGATTCATGGATAGATCGCTACAAGCGCGAAAGTTAGTGAAGAGAATGAAATGTACACAAATAGTCTCAAATCTCATGGTTTATTAGCTACATTTGATTAAACCAAATAACTACGCCTGGATTTGTCATATACTGGAAATACATGGAAGTGTTGTTGTGATATTGGCATATACAGTAACACAAACAGCCTATAAATTTCCCACTTCTGGCTTCTGGCTGCAAATACCTCCTCTCGCTTTCAGGAGAAGTTTTGGAGCTTATTCCACCACCCTGCTCCAATACACGTTGATGAATACTCATGTGGCAGGATTTTCTTGAAATTATACACAACCTACACGTCGTGTAATCGTGTGTTTCTTCGCGATGTTTTGCTTCACTGCTAAGCACGAGATGAATTATAAACAGAGATTAAGCAGATGAAAATTCAGTGTGCTTGCCTGGGCTTGAACCACAATCAAAAGGTTATAATGCACACGTTCTAACCACTGGGACGTGTCGGTTATCACTATTGGCGCATACGAGTCAGGGTACTTGTATGCGTGACGGCAAATGCCATGACGCTTTGTATGCCGTCATACCCCATATCAGCCATGGGTAAAAGCAGACGGAAAATCAGATATAATGATTGAATGTTATAAAACCTATAAACACAAATAATATTATGTACTCTTATGACCTTTTACTTATTAAATCATTTCACGCTCCGAATCTCAATAGACAGTATTCCTTCGAACATCACTCGTCTATAAATTATATGGAATTATCCTAATGTAATAAAAAATATATTTGCCAAGATTTTAATATACAACAACCCTTATTAATTAGGCGTCTCATTATAAGATTATCGTTATAATACAGATTTTCCCTACCCGTTTATTTTCTTTGCGGGAAAAGCTCGAGGCAATCTTTGGAATGATTTGGTTTTTGCTTCTTGGAATGGATGAGTTTCTTTAAAACTTTTCGAATATTCTATTTATATTCTATTCGATAGTGGATCAATATTATCATTATGAATGATTTGATGAACAATCGAAAGTCTTTCAAAATATTTTTTACAAGGCACAGTTAAACAAAACCGGCCAAGGTCGGGTCGGACTCACGCAGGAAGGTTTTCGTACTAAATTTATGGACGTTGACCAAACAATTGGGTTTACTTTGTTTAGCCCCTTTTAAATGATTATTTTATTGTAAATTTATAATTTAAGTAAAGATCCGACTGAGTATTTTTTAAATATTTCAAGTATTGATTTATGTTATCTGTTATTGATTTAAAAAAAAGGGCAAGTCGCGTTTGTCGTTTGGGAGCCCCATTAAAAACATGATTGTTGTTTTCTTGAGATACAGCATGTTGACAGACAGACGAACAATCAGACAGCAATGAATCAGTAATAGAGACCCTATTTTTTGTCCTTTTACGTTTTAACCCCTTGGGTACGGAACCTTAGAAAGCATTTTTTAAATTTAAATAAAACTAGTTATTACGGATTTTAATCGCGTATATTAATTATTTTGGACATCCCTATATAATAATTAATATACGCGATTAAAATCTGTAATAACTAGTTTTATTTAAATGTTTAATAATCGCGAAAATTTAAGACAACATTATTTATTAAATTTCTTTGATTTTCATGCAACGTATATGAACCAAATTATATATAAGCATGTCATGATTAGTTTTTTTAATTAAGAAGTTACTTGTACACATGTCATTTTGCAAGCCCGTCTGAGTAATACTTTAATTCTTACAGCGTTATTATCGTATGGCAATGGATACTTTACATCTGGTTGCATGTTTGTAGTTTGATAATTTATACCACCGGTGTAATTTGTCTTTATAATTCATCTCGTGCTCGGCGGTCAAGGAAAACATCGTGAGAATGCATGTGACTAATTTCATAGAAAATCTGCATTGGAACAGCGTGGTGGAATATGTTCCAAAACCTTCTGCTAAAAGGGAGAGGAGGCCTTTGTCCAATAGTGAGAAATTTACAGGCTGTTGTTGTTGTTTTATAAAACCTGTAATACTAAGTCATTATATTTCTTTTCTATTACATTTTTGTTTAAGCCTAATCGCAAAATGTAAGTAAGGTTTCTGAGTGCCGAGACAGCTTACGATAACTTTCAATGTTCTAGATCATTCACTTTCCATTCGCTCGGTCAGTCGTTCAAAGTCCGTGCTTGTTCTGCTTAGTTGGATCTCGCGCTTCACTGAGCATTGACTTGTTGATACATTGTCGAATCCATTACAAGAAAACATACCTTATGTGACATTATTATATAATAATATTTCATAGAAATAATTGTTGAATATAATCATTCAGTGGATTTACACAACTAATCGTTCATTTGTTTTATATTTCCAGTCAATCTGTCATTCGTCTATTTAAAGTTTTAAAGACATATTCATTAAGCTTTTTTATATTTAGAATGTGTTCGAGAATTTGAAAAATTTAAATTTAATTACAATTTAATGTATGATAAGTTACAATGTTCTGGTTCATTCACTTCCCATTCGCTCGGTCAGTCGTTCATCGCTCGCCGGTTCGTGCTTCGCTGCACCGTTCGGTTCACTGAGCATTGACTTGTTGATACATCGTTAGAAATATTACAACCACATTAAATCCTTATTTACATTACGGAAAATTGTTTACTATGGATTAAATAAGATTGTTCCATTCTTATTCATTCCTTTTATTCGTTCAGTAATTCCTTCGTCCAGTTACGTAATCGTTCTCATATTTAAAATATTACAATACAAACCAACATTGAGTCGATATGACCCAGTGGTTAGAACGCGTGCATCTTAACCGATGATTGCGGGTTCAAACCCAGGCAAGCACCGCTGATTCATGTGCTTAATTTGTCTTTATAATTCATCTTGTGCTCAGCGGTGAAGGAAAACATCGTGAGTGCCACACGTGTATTCCACCAACCCGCATTGGAACAGCGTGGTGGTATATGTTCCAAACCTTCTCCTCAAAGGGAGAGGAGGCCTTTATCCCAGCAGTGGGAATTTACAGGCTGTTGTTGTTGTTGTACCAACATTAACGTTGGTAGTATTGCTTTATTTCATCTTGGAATGTGAGTGTGCTGTTATAACTACATGCAAAGGGGACCTCTTACTTCTTAATATTATATCAGGGACGTTTTGATTATAAGCGAGATAATTAATAATTCTTACCCCGATGCTACCCCGTACTACCACCTGACTCATGTCGTAGTCTGCTAACCTTTTTGAGTAAATAAATCACACAATGCACAATGTTTTAGCTTATAGATAGAGTGCTTTGTGAGAAAGGCTTATAATGGCGGTAATATGACGTTGAGTGTTAAGATGCCTTACACAATCACGCGGATAGGCATACCATAGATAATACACTTATACTATGCCAATGCATACTATTCGTTGGCTATTATTCTCTCCGTACATAGTTCTTCTCAGTAGAATCTACATTTTGAATCGGCAATAGCTTCACGTAATATATTATAGTTTGTTAAGTGATAAAAAAGTTCTTGTAAATATCTCCATGAATAAAGCATATTTTGATTTGATTTGATTTAATTTGACAATTAACTAGCAAGTTATAAAAATTAAAAATAAATATTTATGTTATGTATTTATGGAGAGGGCTAACAATGATTATTATTGTGAATCAATTTTAATATTTACATCAATTAATTTATTTCTTGTCATATGTACGAAATAAAATATTGGTGTTAGCCCGAAAAACAGAAAATATGACAGGAGTCGATAAAAATAACTGTTTTTATTCCAGTAATATTTTTGGCACAAGTTTCGAAGAAAAGCAATTATTAATTGAGAATCCTGCTTTAATGTTTTTTCGTGAAAACACTTTTATATGACCAATTCAGGCAGCCTTTGAATTGTCACTGTTAGCTTTGAATATAGGCAGTCATCCTCATCAAAGGTAAAAAAATATCAAATTGTGATATAAATACGTTCTACATAAACTGTTATTAATTTTCATTAGATTTTATTTTTATGTATAGACAGTAAGGGCAAGAATTATTACTTGTTCTTTACCGTCTTCGAAATTAATAATAACCAAAGCAAATCAAAATACACTTTCTTCAATTTCTTTTGAAACGTTTTGAAGAACTGTATTAAATGTCAAACTGGCAAATGGACCCCTGGTAAGTGGCGGTGGTGCGTATAGGAAAAGGTACCGTAAGAAAGACTAAGCGTCCCTTACGTCACAACACCAATATTGGTAACTACGGCGTTATGTCCCTTGTGTGTGTTTTTTATGGTATAAGTTGGCGGACGACTACTTACTACTCCTTACATCGTCAATGTGCCACCAAACTTGGGAAATAAGTAGTAGTTACATTGGTTCACACACCCTTTAAACCGGAACACAACAATACTGAGTACTGTTATTTGGCGGTATTTTGCTTACATCATCACCGATTCTCAATTGTAACTATTTCATACAGGGCTTCACAGTCTGTAGTATTTGGGCACAATATAGAGGATACATATGAATACGAAAAAGAAAGAATTTATCTGTATTTTCCCAAAGCAAAAGTCACTAAATACATTTCGTTAAAGCGACTATTGTACGTCTGTTCGTTACAAATGATCGATAACACGAATACCAGGGCTCAATCAGGGGACGGAGTAATTTGTCTCTTTCAGAGTGCGTGTCTGTGACTGCGATACACTCTACTAATGATTTAGACTTTCGTTTTTGTACAATTGTATTGAATTGCGACATTTTTTTTATAAATGTAACCTTTTTTAAGTAAAGGCTTGTCAAGGGTCATTCGATGTTAGGGTGATTTTGTATCTGTGCCTCTATATTTAATTGATAAATAACGCTCGGGAAGAAAGAAAATATATTGAACTTTTATGTAGATATTGAGAGGAAGTAATTATATATTCTACGAAACCCAAAAAATATCTAAAATACTAATACAAGAAAAAAAAATTATAATGAATCTAATTTATAAAACAAAAGATATTTGTATCAGATAAGCGATCGTAATTTTCTGATAATTTCGTTCTGAATTTTTTTAATATTCCCATGGGTTAAATTATTGCATTTACAACCACGGAAATCTTAAAGCACAATTAAAAAAAAAAACGTTTTAAAAAAGTCCGTAGAACACAGTTGAACAGCTCAATCATCATCGAGATTGTGAAATCAAACCGTTGAATTTTCATGTACATAATTTAGTCTAGAAATTTGAATACATAACATGGATTTATTTTATAACTTTCATTATTAGAACATGACGTTACAACACATCGCACAAGAAATAGGAGATTGGTACTACTGATACTTTTTCACGTATAGAGTCAGAACGAACAACGAGTAAAATATAATTGTTAATTAATGTTCTCATTGTAAATAGCCTATCCATGGAACATTCAGATGATTAATAATAAATAGGTCGTAATAGGAAAATCAAACAGTTAAATCTAGCATTGCACACTAAATTCTCTCATCTAACGAGTTTCAAATGCATTCTGTATGTAAATTAATTTGTATACACGATATAAGGCGATAGGAAATTCATAATGCAGTGTAATATTTTTGATTGCGATTTGCGGTTCGAATTTTAAATTATATTAGTAATTCTTTTTTAAATATGAAACACGTCGTTTAAGTAACACATTAATTGGCCGTAATATTTAAAGATTCTTTATCTTTCTCATGATTGGTGATTAAATGACCTTGTGAAAAATGTGAGCCCGTGATTGGTGGATATAATATAATTTCGTTTCTCATATCGTTCCTCACATAAGCAACTCTATAATCCAAGTTATTTCTGAGATCGTTCTGGACGTGCTCTTGAATATCAAACGATTGCTCGTTGACCAACTATTGGGAGATTTGATATTCATGACTAAACCTATCGCCTGGAGACCCTTTGAGCTGCTGTCGTCACATTTAGTGAAATTAATTATAATTCTGATCTAATTATTATCTGGCATATTAGATTGGAAATGTCAGTTATTATTAATGTTTATAACATTAATGGATGCCGTGGGGGAACTGGTAGAATTAGGTAATAAAAGTTTTATATTTTGAGACATTTTTAGGCAGTCTTGCAAATAGTTCGTTGCAATAGTTTAGTGACTTTTCTCAATAAAATTCAATATTGCGGATTTGTGTACCGCGGAACAACCTCAAAAACCTTTTCCTCAAATGAGAAGATGCCTTAGTCTAACAGTGGGACATTTATAGGGTGTACTCATCCACTTCTACTGTTTGTTCGTCAGTCGTTTAAATAGTTTTACATAAAACTATTGCGTCAGCGAAATTTCGCCTTTATTCAACCATTTTTTTGTTAATTCGTAACTATTTAGTAAATTGTAATCAAGAATCTATTTTATTTTACTACATATTAATGGCTGAAGACTTCAAAATAAGACCATAACCGATATTTTATGTGCAGCTATCTTCCCATCATCACTAGTACAAAAATCGGCTTACGCTACTAATATACAAGATGCTGATATCAATGCTAATGGTAGAAGATAATATCATAATAAAATATATTTTCTAAAAAATAACACCGACTTCAAAGTGATAACCAAAAAGTAATAAAATAATTTGATTTAAACACGTATTATTGAAATCGGCCGATCATATGTAAATATTTCTACATTTCTTTTTCACTCAAAATCGTCCGACTCAACCCTCCTTTTTTTGAAGTCGCTTAAAAAACCCGCACGTTTCAAAAGTCATTCCCATAGACTATTCCCCATTCACCAGCAGGCGGTTTCAATATTACCTTCAGAATATTAAATCATATTGTGATTATTTTTTTATGTATTCTCTAAACATGAATTACGATTATGATTAATATGACACGATTAAGACTTTTTTAAGTTATATTTAATGTATGTTATTTTAAATTAATTTATAACCGTGATAGTTATTGCCTTTAAATTTCCAACTGTTGAATATCATTACAATTAGGCGAATGAAGGTTTCCTCACGGTGTTTTCCTTCATCTCCGAGCTCGAGACGAATTATAAACACACACACATGAAAATTCAGCAGTAGTTGCCGGAGTATGAACGCGCAGTCATGTTAAGATGTACGCGTTCTAACCACTAGGCCTCAATAAATAAAGATTTTATTTAAAACATGATCGCGTGTTTAGAGGATAAAAAATTAGAATTATATTTTAATATGAAACAAATCTAAAACAGTCAACAAGATCCAGTGGCTTCGATTATATAAGCCATTACGAAGATAATAATAACGAACACTCGTTTACCGGAATTTGTAAAAACATGTGCATACATGTACGTGTAAAAACATCAGAGAGATTCCAGGTAAAACACTGGATGTATCGGAACTGTATTAATATTGGTTTACTGAACATTACTCGGTTCATTAGACGCTAATTTTTGATAAACTTCACAGATTAAACTCTGCTTTTAATGATCTGTGTGAAATCGAATGCTTAATTGTTTTATGTTTATACGAACGTTTCATTATACAATGTATGAGCGAATGATCAAAGTAATGAAAATAAATATTTGAAGATTATTTCAAATCAAATGGAATGATGAAACGTGGTTGACAAAGTATGAAGGATACACGAATAAATACTGCATCATGTATTTATTCAAAACATCTACTATATCTAATATATTTACTTCTAGTTGTGAAATAAATAATTTTGGAATTAAAACTTGCTTGATTGTTTTGAAATATTTTTGACTACTATTTTTACTTTTCCATCAACTTAATTTTTTTTTAAAGAACAATATTTGATTTTCATTAAATATTTTTGTACAACGACATGCAAATTATCTTAATCTGTGAACCGACAAGAGTACAATAATAAAAACAGTTGCCGAAATGCCCTCTCTGATGCTTCGTATTATGAGTCATGCAATAAAGTTGATTGCGCTTTTAATTATTTTGTCATGATAAAAAAGTTATGGCTGTAACCGGAACAATAACAGTTGAATTTAAAAAAAGAAGGTATAGCAAGGCACACGAATGTTATCTATGAAACAAAAAACAATCATCTCAGAATTTGAAGATTAATATGGATGTGTCCAGTCTGTCAGCTGGTACATAAATTAGATCAAGGAAAAGAAAATAAGATACTGAAAAGTTCGATAATTCTTAAGTCTGTCAAGAAATCGTATCGTCTATGGCACTTAGAAGAGCCTCCCACGGTTTGCATAATGCCATCTATAAGGGGTAGAAACGCACACCTATAGATTCTACAAAACAAAAAACAATCATCTTAGAATTTGAAGATTGGTTGTATATGGATTGAGCTGAGATGGCCCAGTGGTTAGAACACGTGCATCTTAACCGATGATTGCGGGTAAACCCAGGCATGCGCCTGTTTATAATTCACCTCGTGCTCGACGGTGAAGGAAAATATCGTGAGGAAACCTGCATATGTCTAATTTCATCGAAATTCTGCCACATGTGCGTTCCACCAACCCGCATTGGAACAGCGTGGTGGAATATGTCCCAAACCCTCTCCTTAATGAAAGATTCTCTCCTTATCTCAGCAGTGGGAAATGTACAGGCTGTTACTTTCCTCTTTTTCGTATATGAATGTATCCAGTTCTGTACAACAGCTGGTAGATAGATCAGCCCAAGGAAACCGAGAAAAAAAAGAAACCGAAAAGTTCGATGATTCTTAAGTCTGTCAAGAAATCATATCGTCTATGTCATTCAGAGGAGCTCGCTTCTCACCGTTTTCTCAATGTCATCAACCATTATTGATCACTATCATAACAATGCCTACTACTATAGATATACATGGATCACAAATTACAATTGTTCCATTAATGTCCTCATTCGATAGATACTAACAATGAGCGAGCATTAAGTGCCGCGTTAATCTAGTGGACAGTTTATAAGATTGAGGTTTCGAATTTAATTCTAATCAATTCGTGTTTTTTAATGATTTAGATTGATGTGCTAACAAATGATTATAAGTTGTCACCAAGGTCCATAAAAGTAACAGCCTGTAAGCTACCCACTGCTGGGCTAAGGCCTCCTCACCCATTAAGGAGAGGGGAATGGAACATATTCCACCACGCTGTTCCAATGCGGGTTGGTGGAATGCACATGTGGCAGAACTTCGATGCCGAAATTTGGCACATGCAGGTTTCCTCACGATGTTTTCCTTCACCGCCGAGCACGAGATATATTATAAACACAAATTAAGCACATATATATATATATATATATATATATATATATATATATATATATATAGTGGTGATTGCCTGGGTTTGAACCCGAAATCATCGGTTAAGATGCTCGCGTTCTAACCACTGGGCCATCTCGGTTTTCAATCTCATGGTCAAGGATATATTATTCATTCTTTACATCCATATACTGTAAGTAAGATAATCGACTATGCTTCTCCAACCTAAGAAACTAAGATGCTATACCAAACAACAAATTTCGTTGGTACAAGCTAGCAGTAAGGAAAGTTTTAGAAGTTTTTCTATTAAATAATTCATAGTAGAAGCTATATGATAAGAGATTCCCGTCTGAGAGTGACGGGTCAAGTAGAACCTTTAGTACACCATTTAATTAATCTGGTCATGTCTGATTATCTTGAGCAATTCCAAATTCTCTTACCCCGAGGTAACAGAACTTGTGTTTGGTCACTTGTCATATGTAGATCGGACTAGTTTGAGAAATTGGGTGCCGTAAAATTAGGTCAATTCTCCTGACCTAATTATGAGTTATTAAATATTTAAACTTGAATCCTACACAATAAGTAGACTATCTCACGCACAAATATTTATTGAACAGTTGCTTCTTCTATTATCGTAAAAAATTACTAACTCTAGCATTTGATCGAGGGATACTATAGAATTTATTTTTCAGAATAAACGAACGTGACTAATGTACCTACGTAAATTATGATATGAGTATACTATGATTAGTTATGATGATCAAATAACATTATAAACAAAAATTTTACCAAAAAGAAAAACCGACTTCAAACTAAACACTGTTTTAAAACAAATAAATATGCACTAAAAAGTAATAAAAATAATTGCGTATTCAACATATATTTTTTAGAGTCCTCCTAAGTAAAATGAAATATATTAGACTATTTAAAAGTCGTTTTACGATTATATAACGTAGTATTAGTTATTATTATATTTGGAGCCAGTGTCAAGTTGAGTTAGTCACGGTGAGCTAGCTTTCCAACAAAAAAAGACGAATTGATAACCTCCTTCTTTTTGTCGGTTGAAAAGGCAAACACAGTCCTCGTATCAATAAAAAATCATATTATTCGGGTGTTTTAAATATAATGGCATAATTGAAAGGTTATTACAAGCAGGTTTGCAAGGTAAATGAGCTCAAAGGGGCTTATAAAAAATTCAGAGCCATCAAATTGGGCCTGTAAAGGCAAATTAAGGAGAGCGTGATAACTTGTTGAGGCTGAATATTGTTTTAGGAACACGTTAGTATATCATTTTTTATGATATGACCCTCATATGTTTTTATTTCAAAGGATATTTTGTATTTGTTATGGTTAAAAATCATAATTGCTAATTTATGAACATTCTTTAGTTCGGTCATGTGCTTTAATTCACCATAATTATACAATACTCAACAACCATAAAATACTAATTGTCTCAATACTACAAAGCCAGGGAAAATGAAAGATTTTTACCCCGAACGCAGGCCTTTATTATTTACTCATACATTTATATGACCAATATTATTTTAAAAATACATAACGATAGCGCGATTTAATCAACTACTAATGCCATCTAGTTTAAAAAATAACAATTAACATATTTTTAATGAGCTAAGTTATTAGTATGTTTTCATAGTAGTTAGATGTATATACCCAATATTAACAAAATACAATCAAATCTTTATTGGATTTCATAAAATCTATTGGATTTTGAAATTAAATCTTATAACGTGAGTGATCCATATTATATTGGTAAGTCTCTTTAGTTTTTGGTTTGTATTAAAAACTGGAAGAACAATTTACTTGGATGTCTATTACGTATTTACGTCTATTATTGGCGTATTTAAATCAGAATGAAACACCATTAATTTAAATCATGGTAATCACAAATAAGATCAAACAACTCTGTGGTGAAGGCATACTTTATTACATGGTAGGGCTCGTGCATGTCCTTGGGTAGGACCACGCATCAGGTATTCTACCGTCAATCAGCAATACTCAGTATTGTTGTTTTCCAGATTGAAGAGTCAATGAACCAACTTTACTACAAGCAAATAAGACATAATGTCTTAGCTCCCAAGGTTTGTGAGCCATTAGAAATGTAAGGGTTGCTTAATTTTTCTTATCCAGTGTCTAAAGAGTGGTGGTGAAAACTCACCATCGGGAGGCTCGACCGACATATTATACAAAAAATATATATATATTGTACTTATGACGACTGTGTTCACATAGTGGAAAAGCCTTTAAACCGGCCGAAGATGAAAGGACATACAATATTGGATAATTACTGGCTGTTGTCACATTTATACATACATTGATTTATATAACAATAGGACAAACGAATGTCCTTATGAAGCAATAGGGTGCGGTCAATAGAGCGTTACGTGGACCTCTGACCGCGATATTGGTAAAGATATAATCAAGGGCCCTTTCCCTTCAATAAAGCGGAAAATCGAAGGGATCGCTTGCAATACAGGAAATACTGGTCACGCGTTTGTATGCCGACTTCCATTGTAATGCTTTTTAAATTAATAAACTGATTATACTCAAACTCAAACTCAACTCAAACTCAAATTTATAAATATCATGTTTGTTTCGAAATATCAATTAGTTATTCTTGCGACCGAATACTACTGAAGATTGCAGGTTCTTAATTCAAGCATCTATGGTTTAATAGTTGTTTATTTGTGATTTAAATTTTTCTCTCGTAAGGGAAAATATGGTGAGAAACTTTGAACGTGTTCGATGAAATCTGTGTCAAAAACAGACCAAAAACCCTTTAACACAATTAGTTGAAATTAATTTATACATTATAAAATATTTTGTGAAACATAATTAACCACAATCTATTTTAATTGCGATGGCTCTTCGAATTCAATTGTTTCAAATTAATTCATAATTTATCATCAGATCGATACATTGCTTACTCGTATCACAATAATGTTCTATAATATTTTGTTTTGTTTATGTTGTAAATCTTATATCGAATGTTTCTAGTTAAAGAAACGAATGCGGCACATTGGAAATTTATAGATGGACAATGGAATAGCCGAGATGGCCCAGTGGGAGCCGAAATGGCCCAGTGGTTAGAACAGGTGCATCTTAACGATGATTTCGGGTTCAAACTCAGACAAACACCATTATATTATAAGGTTGGGATTGTTGTTCTAATTTATACGTTATAACATGCGTGTACATTACACACTACAATATATAAGTGCTTAATTTGTGTTTATAATTCATCTCGTGCTCGGCGGTGAAGGAAAACATCGTGAAGTAACCTGCATGTGCCTATTTCAATGAAATTCTGCCACATGTGCATTCCACCAACCGCACTGGAACAGCGTGGTGGAATATGTTCCAAGCCCTCTCCTTAATGGGACAGGAGGCAATTAGCCCAGCAGTGGGAAATTAACAGGCTGTTACTTTACTTTTTTTTTAAATAGAATAGCCAAAGCCTTTATAAATAATTAAAATATTGTACCATTTTATGTTAACCAAAACATAAAATTTTACAGATATAAACTTTGTCCGCCAATAACATATAAATTTTCCTCTGGATCTTATACAATTAATAGCGTAAACCGATTATGGGACGATAGCTACATATAAAGAATCGATTATAGTCTAAATGTGCAGAAAATTAAAGAGGATTCTTGGTTACAATTTACTAAACTGTAACAATTTAACATATAATTTCTTTTACAGGAAAAAAAGGTACTGGCTGATTAGAGAGCGATACTACGGTTCTATAAAAAAAAAACAAACAAAATTCAATTGTCATCCACAAACTCTCCTCTTAACTGAACTAATGGACACTATTTGACTTTAATAATGTAATTTAAAAGTTTTCAACATATTAACGCCTAATAGAGATGAGTGGCTTGCAGTTTTCAATGATTAATCAAACCAAAGCCTGTCTTAAGAAATTGCTAAAACAACTCATGAAGTTTCGCGAGAGACTCACTCTTACCCCCAAGGCGAGACAAGCCACAACACAGGACCCTTTCTTGCTCAGTACATTAGTTGATAATCGTACGTGAAACCCTAAAGGGTGATGGTGAAAGTATTGGTAAAAAATGAGTTTCCCTAATACTAAATATAATTGGAAATAGTTGTGTATATTCGGCCATTACTTTCCACATTAGAAATCCCCAAAGGTTGTCATCAACGGTGGAGATTAACGCAAGACGACTGGCAGGCGGATACGTGTAGCCAAAGAAAGACCACAGAGGCGTGCATTTCGAGAGGCCTATGTCAGTGGACAAATATGGGCTGATGATGATGACGATGAAGGTTGTCATTAATAGTATATCTAGGTATCGAAAAATTTTAATTAAAAAAAAGAAAACATTTCCACATTAAATCGCTGTGGCGAAACGGTTTGTTGCGCATCTGTCGCCGAGAAATTAAGTCGGTATGCGTCTAAAGATGTTTGAACATCCGTCACGAGTTTATAAAACTTTTCAGACAGTATGAAAGGGATGCAAACTCTTGTAAGAATTTTAATTTAAATATAACTTTGCAATGTTGTAACGATTCTTATATGGAAGTTTTGTGAACCTACATGTATATAAAGAGATTTAAAAAAAATTAACGATTTTCTTATGAATTATTAATAGCCATGAAAAGGTCTTCTTTGGCGTTAATATAATAGTTTGGTACGCAATGTAATCTACTTATTAATGTCTTGATATGTATAATGTAATAGTTTTTATGCCACTATTCTTTCTCTCGATTTAACGAGGAACTTTATTTAGTTATCATGTCACATGTTCGTCCGCATCTTAAAAACTGACTCAGATCTTTTTTCTTAATTCAATATGAAAAACTACAATATAAATTTTCATACTTAACGAATGACATGAAAATTACTAAGTGGGTTTTGATAAAACAAAGGCGCTGATAACTTACACCCAAGGGCATGTCAAGATGTCGGAATATAAAGTACGATTGTCTTCATCAAAGTACTCATTTGCAGGCGTACGCTCAACAGAGGCTTTATAAATTTTCAATAAAACAATAAACACTCCAGCTAAGAAATGTATAATGGTCTGTTTTCGGTAATAATTTTGATGGATAGCAATTATATTATCTTACTGATTATATACCGGATTAGCTGTTGCCCGAGGCTATGCTCGCGTGGCATTTGATTATGTGAAAGATTTTGTGGTTTCAACCCCAATTTCACGCCATATTGTTCGAGTATCCAGGAACGCTTAAATATCTATGTACTTATTTCTAATCAGTAACGCAAAAATAAAGTTTCGTTTCTTACTTTAATGGATGGACTTTCAAACAAACTTTCAACTCTTAGTTCGCCCCCTCAGGGGAAGAAATTCCAAAATTACTTCCTTAGTGGGGTGCCTATTGAATAATATAACCCTACTCACCAAATTTCATGGCTCTGACATTAAAAGTTTACGCTCAGCGATGGTTGATCAGTCAGTCAGGACATATTATTTTAAAGATATAATATATACATACCTCATAAGGTCACATAAGGTCAGACAGGTCCACGTGTTGTCGATTAAAATTAATGGGTTTAGTGGGCGAAAATTCCCAGTAATAGGCCAGAATCTGGAAATTGTAAGTATTTTTATAGTCCTTCCGTGCTTTAGTAATCAGGTAAATTTATTGGTGCTGCGCTTGAACTTTTTATGCCGAGAGCCGAGATGACCCAATGGTTAGAGCGTTTACATCTTAACCGATGAAGTCAGGTTTAAACCCATTTTCATATGATTAATTTGTGTTCATGATTCATCTCCAGGTCGGAGAAATTCTGACATATGTGTATTCTACCAACCCGCAATGGAACAGTGTGGTAGAATATGTTCCAAACCCTCTCCTCAAAGGGAGAGGAGGCCTTAACCCAGCATGGGAATTTTACAGGCTGTTGTTGTTGTAGTTGTGTGATACAAACTTACTGTAATACTTTTACTTGGTGGTAGGGCATTGTGCAAGCCCGTCTGGGTAGGTACCACCCAGTCATCAGTTATTCTACCGCCAAATACCAGTACTCAGTATTGTTGTGTTCCAGTTTGAAGGATGAGTGAGCCAGTGTAACTAGAGGCACAAGAGACATAACATCTTAGTTCCCAAGGTTGGTGGCACATTGACGATATTTTTTATAGCGTCATTGTCTGTGGGTGATGGTGACCACTTATCATAATGTAGTATTTCTTCTTAATTAAATGTGCGAAATTAATACAATTTCTGTTAGAGATCGTACGAAATAATACTCGAGTTTAATATGATATGTTAATGTTAAACATGGTCATGAATTTTTATAAGCTTAAGCATGTTTAAATTATTCAAGTAATATTATAATACTGGCCGTTTATATATTCGTATGTAGTTGAGAAGCTTAGAGTCTCGTGAGATACCACTGTTATTTCAAGACTGCTAAACGCAAATGTCCAGTTCTAGTTTAAAATTACACACCTAGTTAATGAAATGAAAACAATTTGTAATCATTATTGCATCATGTTTATTGTTTTTCTTTTTATGTGGATATTTGAAATTTATATTTGGCTAGGTAATGATATCGTGTAGACTAAAACTAATGAACTTTTTCTACATCAACTGAAACGGGAATTGTGTACCCATGAAAACCAATGTACACACTACTCGATTATAGTTCTTCAAAATTTCTTAAATTACTTTATTATGTTTTTGTTTTTAAATTTAGGTAATATTTTAAAAAAAATATTGTTATAATTTACTAACCATTCGTCTACATAACACGTTTATTTTAAAGGATAAAAATACAAAGCGAAAAACTAGCTCTTTTTAGAAACTTTCTCGCACTCATCACGCTCATCAAATTTTTATCAACATAAAAAAATATGAATTTCGTTATTTAAATAGATATCGTTTTTAATATTTGGCAATATAGCGGTCAGTGTTCATAAATGCACATTTTGACAAATGACACACACGTTTACTCTTATTTACTGACATATATTGATACATATCAATTATTATTTTACACAAGCTGTGCCCGTGACCTTGTACGCCTTTGTGTACAACAAAAATAATATTATTGTAGCCTAAGTTACTCCCTATTATATCAGTTATCTGTCAGTGAAAGTCCCGTCAAAATCGGTCCAGCCGTTTCAGAGATTACCTGGAACAAACAGACAGACTGACAAAAATTTAACAAAATGTTATTTTGGCATATGTACCGTGTATACATACATATGCATTAAGTAAAAAAGGCTATTTTAATATTACAAACAGACACTTCAATTGTATTATATGCATAGGCAAATGTTTGTTTGTACACATGACAAAACGTAACAAGAACACACTTAATTGAATATAATAGGCGACTTACGTCCTATCAGTATCAGCGTGTTGTTCAATTTCTGAGGCACAAGCGAGGTCTTGTTTTATTAACCGCTGAGTCTCTAAGCCACCTTCTACGTATTTAGTTCAATATTGCCTCATAAAATTTATATAATAGACGTATTGAGCCGAGATGGCTCAGTAGTTAGAACGCATGCATCTTAATCCATTACGGGTTCAAAACCAGGCAAGTGAATTTTTCCCACCACTTGAAGTTCTTTATACTAGTTTATATCACTTGTTCCATACCAGTTCGGAAATTAACATCTCGAACCTGAGAAGAGACGGCGAACGAAACCTAGCGATTATTTTAAATTTAATTCTTAAATATTGTTCATTTATACCCATGTGTCTATTGTTTAATACATAATATATAGCCAATAAAACTTAGTTATGAACGCGCGGAACAATTTTACTATATTGTTTCCACTTATTAGATGGAAGACAGGGAAAATTGTCTGCCTAGCACGCTATTTCCGATTGTGTGAGATTGAGTTCGTTCTAATTATTTCATTAATAGATTGTTATCTTGCATTTCGTAGAAAGCGAATGTTAATGAGAGATGGTTATCATCTACCAAAGGTTCCTACTAGCATGCCTTAATTATCTCAAATCAAAATAAACTTAATTCATGTAGGCTTTTACGGGCATTATTAATCGACATTTTATAAACTATATTAAGTTAACCACTATTTCAGAATTTAGATTCTACCGAGAAGAACTGGCAAGAAAAGTACTCTTATTAAACATTTAAAATATGCCTGCAGTTCCCACAGATGTATGCCAGCTACTTTCTTGTGTATGGTAACTGGTATGCAGCAATATGAGGGAAAAGACGAGTTATATGTGTATATATTAACTGGCATGGTACTACTTACTACATTTTTCAGATATGTGTATCATCACATTTGGTCCATACAGTGCTAGATCTGAAAAATATTTACGCGGATATTTATTTATCTATTTATTCTTTGTTACACACACCAGATTTTATTGCATATAACATACATACATATAAAATAGTTAGCAATTTTACAAATACATTTGGTGTAACAAGCACCCATTTCGCTGAAGCAGCGATATCTTATAGGCAATATATTGTGAATGTACAGTCTTCACTTCATACAGAATCTAGTTAGCTAGCTTCTTGTTGGAACAGCGTCAATAAAGTAAGCCTCATCTTGTTGTCAATGTTGATAATAGCTTTACAATAAATGTTCTATTTTTAAAAATCTTATTGAAAAAAAAAAACAAAAGTGAAAAGGTTTCCTCAATTCTGCCCGATGTGGATTCCTCAATATTTATTTTACTTCAGCGTTCGAATGAGCTATTTCAAGATCGTATACTCAGACTCATCATATCCCTTGTGACATTGGAAGTCGAGCCGAAATAGTAATCTCAAGTTTGAAGCCAGAATTAGGCATAAAATCTCGACGACGAATCTAAATGTATCTTTAGATATTTGCATTTTCGTTTGGACAACTTTAGCGTATTTTTATTTTTGCCTTATAACAGCCTCAATTCTTTTTTATTTTTTATATAAATAAATTATTTATAGTGACTGAATAATAATAAGTGACTGATAAAAATCATTGGCTTTTTCGATCAAAAACAAATCTCATAAACAATTCGAAGTTTGGAATTTGAAAGTGTTGATTCCCGTACTTGGGAAATCACGCAAAGTAATTGGTCCTGCGCCTGAAAACTTTCTGGTCTCTTTGTCGTCCAATCGGATTATGAGAAAGCGGAAATATAGTCTGTCTTCACACACACTTGTGACCGTGATAATTTTGGAAACTTTATGCAGGATATGTCATAACATAAGGCTGCGTAGTTAGGCTGGTCTGCTTTAAGATTGGGTGGCGTTTTCAAAATTGGTCAGGACGACAGTATATTATAATTGGACATTTTTGAAGAATTTATATTTTTTACAATAGTGGATTTGTTTTTATGTAATAAAAGTTTTAAAGTACAACGAACTGTCTTTTTGTATATCACAGAGTTATGTTGCTCAGAGCGATAGAAAAGGCGCGAAATTTACACTACAGTATACAGTATTAACTATCATATTTTAACAATTTTTAAGCTAAATAAATTTATTAGCACTGAATATCTTAACTCTTCTAAGCAATAAAGGAGGTAAATTGAAAACAAACCAAGTTGTATTCTTAGAGTAGGCTCAGATACAACAATTAGATGGAGCCTTTACAAACGTATGCCAGCTCGAACACGTGACGCAATACAATTACCTATCTCCGACATTCAACTGTAGTTTCAAATACACTAAACTTGAAAGGTGTCTCAGAAACCCTACAGAAGTATTGCAACAATCAATGGTTACCAAGAGTCGTACGCATTCACAATATCAAAGGTAGCTATTGATTTTGGTTCTAAAGATTAAGACGTGGTTTCCACTTCACATACATTTATTATAAAATTTGGCCGTACATGTCATTAAATTTTCAAATAAATTTTATTAAATAAATATACATACATTTAACAAAAAAGTTATTGTTTTAGGCTAAGTAACTCCGTATTACATCAGTTCCGTGGAAATCGATTCAGTCGTTCCAGAGATTAACCGGAACAAACAGACAGACATATACATATATACAAATAGTGTAAAAAGTGTTATTATGGTATATTATGCACCATGTATACATATATATACGAGAAAACGTTTAGTAAAAATCGGTTATTTGAATATTGCAAACAACCACTCCAATTATAAGTATTTATAGATATGTACAATATTTATCCAAAAATAAATTTAGTGTTCTTTTTGGGTCTTTTTTATTTTATTAATTAAAAATATTTTATAATGTATATCGAAATACTTCGTCTCATTACTGAAGTCGTAATATTTACAAATTCAAATATGTAACTATTTTTTTGTATAATTTCATTAAATACGCCACAGAAAAATCTTCTGTTCCTTAATTTTTACATTGTATCTATAATGGCTGTTATATTTAGAAGTTAAAGTTGAGGTGAGCTGGTTCAAAGGGAATAACACTCGGCTTTTAGTAGGAGTTTCCATCAAAGCTCGTTTGCTGACGTTTGCGTCCAAGATTATAAAAGGTACGGATTGGATTGGTTAGATGGAGAAAAACGGATGGACTGAACATCGGAACCATACTTATGGAGTATTAAACCAAACAATATTATGTTGCTATTTAAACAGTGAGTCAGTTTTATTATGTAATTATGATTCATCAACTTAAGTCCTTTTTATTTTAAATATTATTGCAAGAAATATCAAGCATATCTCACCTTACTAACGCGCCAACTGTAGGATCTAGATGTTATGTCTCTTGTGCCTGTAGTTATAATGGCTCACTCATGATCTAATCCAGACGACATCAACAAAAAGAGTTGTTGGTTGCTATTATAAATTGTGATGATTAGTAACTACCCAGACGGGTTTTCCTGAAGTCCTACAACAAAATCAAGTTGATGATTTATACAAATTTAAATTATGTAATAAGTAAAGTCAATGGTACGTAAAACATTGTGACTTAAAACGATCGTATTCTGAGTTGACTTTAAAGTGATTACAGAAATCACTTACGTCATTTTTCAACGTTACATTTCGGGTTCTACGGTGAGTTGGAAATTTTTTCTTACGTAATATTTCTACTATTCTACACGATTTGGTATTTGATCTATACTTGTCTATTTCATATACATGATACGTACTTGCCAACAATTTGTCAGATTGGTTGACATTTATCGTTACAGCTCCGCTCCTTAGGGTCATAGCGTGAAGTTATGGAGCCTATAAATTTTCGAGTAGCTGATGCAAAAATAGTTTTTGTAAAAAAAAAGTTTGAGTAATATCGAATATTAGTTAATACCGTTTTCAATTAAATAATAATTTTGGATGAGGTAAATATAACAAAGAACGTTAATTTTTATCGTTCTCATTTTTGTATTTTTTATGTAGTATATATATTTTATGTATATTAAAAAAAGATTACTCTTTGTCAAGGCACAGTACTTACAGAAAAAGTCAAAAGATTTTTTGGTATCAATAATCAAAATCAAAATATACTTTATTCAAGTCAGCTTTTGCAAGGACTTTTGAATCGTAATTTAATAAACTATATTAAGTGAAGCTGCATTTCCGTAAAATATAAGTCCCAACAACACAATTCTAATACTCGGCGTATTAGAATTGTCATTTAGTGCTGAAATCGATTAAAGATTTACAATACAAGACTTTACCTATTAGGAAGTATAATAGGTCCTATTATGTATACTATCAGCGCCACTGTGTTTGGAGCTACTTAAGTATAATACTACAACATACAACATGAGTATTTACTAACCAGATCCCACGCGGTGGGTTAATCTCCCTCGAAACAGTAGTAGAACTGTTAACCAAACATAAGAAGAAATAAATAAAGAAAGAACAAATCAATTATAAAACAAAATTTCGTTTAAAGATAACGAGTACTTAAATTTAATAGCGTCTAAAATTATCTCTAACAGACGATTACATAATTCACCGTACAGTTCGTTAAAAATAAAAAACATTTTCACCGTACATTTAACAAAACAATTATTTACGAGGGCCCACAATTCTAAACGCCTAATGTTTATAACGGTCCTCTTATCTCCAGGCAATTACTTCGGTTTCAGCTGAAAATTATTCCTCTTCAGTATTTATCAACGCTCTAAATTTTCTATTCCCACAAGCTTAGCTATGTTGTTCAAACGTTTTTAGGTTCCATTGTGTTTAAAAGCAATTCGTTTTTTGAATTCTGGTCGTTTTTTTTTACATTTTAATAAATGACTATGACTGAATACAAAGTCACGTATACACATTCTGACCAGAATATGTAAGAAAAAAAAGTTTGTTTTACTTTAAATTTCGAATATTAAATATTTTATTTTCACCTATTAACAAACATAAACATTGACAGTTAAAATTTTTGATAATATTTTTTAAATTTAAAATTGTAAAATAAGGTTAGATTTGATGTTGTCTGTTTTAAGTAATTTGATGACTTAATCAGCGACCTTACGTGTTCGTTATCTAATTCTACATCGTCATGTAGTTCTGACACCGCACAAGACTATCGAGTAAAATCTATAATTAATTATTTTTGAATAAATTTAATCATTTGCTAAAGTTATAATTGATACGTATAAGTAATTCCGTAATGGCTTCTTCCAGAGAATTCTGTCGTAAGACGTTATAATTGAACATGAAACCTATTCATTTAGAAACTTTGACCTTGAAATTTTGTCCTTGAATGAAATATAATATTTGCAAAAAAATTGCTATTTATTACCTCAGAGCAGAATATTAATATTCATAATAGGATTTAAGGTGATTACGTTCAAAACTCGATGTTGTCTTTTGTTGGGTCTTATAGCGTTAAGGACACTCGAATTACACCATGCAGATGTTCTCATGTTTTATTCTTGGTCAAATTTAAATTTAGAACTACATAATAGTATAGAACAGATTAAAATTTAAAATGTTTTTAATTTTTTTTTTTTGCATGAACACTATTGCAACAAAACTGGATGATGTATATGACAATCGCTACATAGTAAAAAACAAAGCCGCTTACCGCTGTATGTCCCTATATTTACTTAGATCTCTAAAATTACGAAACTGATATTGATGCGGTTTTATAATAGATAGGGTGATTCGAGAGGAAGGTTTTTGTATATAAAACATGGACAATACAATAAATAAACCAAACCTGTAGTATATTTAGTATCAATTGCACTCGTTTGAAGCCTTTGCGGGTCGCTATTTATAATATAAATTCTCGTGTCAGTATTACTACCAACATCCATGTATATCTGCAACACCAGACACTTGCAGGTGCTTTGCCGGCCTTTAAGAAATGAGTACACTCTTTTCTTGAAGTTGGTCGTAGGGATGTTTGTTAGTAGATGACGTCACAACGGCTTCACAGATCTGATTGAAATTTAATACAATGATATAGTACCTACAGTTTGAAATAGCAATTAAAATTTTAATAAAATAAAATATGTTATGTTTTATTTACGAGGGCGAAGTCGCGGGCCTAAATAATGCATATTGATAACATCTGAAAGGTTCTCAATGTCTAAACTAAAGGCGACCCATTCGAGAGATATGAGATATTATTTAGCTAAATAAATATTCGTAATGACGTCATCGGCATTCACGTCACGATACTTGATCGTTGCTATTCGTTAGTTCGCCTGAAACCGCTTTCAAACGCCCTAAATACGTGCCCCGAGTTTACTATTATACGGTTTTATTCTGAATAACCGAATCAACCGCTTACTTTCAATACGGACAATTCAATTTTATAACGTTTAAAATGTTACAGAGTGCAATTCATTGTATAAGAAATTTAGGGGATGATGTCGGAAATGGTTTTTGTAATTGATACCTTCTTTTGAATTTGGAGTAGCTAATCTAAGAGTTATGACTTTCCTAGCCGTCTAACTAGACCTCATCGGAGTCAATATAAAACCTTGTTTTACAGACTAAAAATGATATATTGGTGACAAGACAAAAAAAATCAAGATACGTTATTTGTAACATTGCAAAAATCTCTTTGAAATTTTTATTCCTAATTTATTTTTTTATTAAAATAAACAACTACTATATTTATATAATTGATTTTTCCTAAAGATAAGATTCTCCCTCAGTCGTATACCAATCAAGGAATGAATAAAGATAAACATCGATTTACATATTCTATGTGATTTGCTAATAGCTTTGCTATATAATGTTTAGAGAGTGTTCTTAAATAATATATCTTGAAATATAGAGCAGGACTATTAAGCATCACCACAAATGAAATTATACTTTAATTTTAGTTTACAAATCCGTAATGATTATCATTGATTGTGTAAGATATCGCGTCAATTTAATAATGTTTTACTTTTCTTACCGTTTTCATTTACTGTATATGTAAAATTCATACAAAAATTCGTACATGTATAATTAAGAAATTGATACATCATCATCCTCATCATCATCCTCATCTTCATCCTCATCATCATCCTACACTTAACCCAATTTTACTAAAGGTCGGCGCAGCATATCTTCTCCGTCTGACGTCATCCCACGCGTAACATTCTTTCCAGTCATGTTATCTTTCAGACAATCCCTATTTCCTTAGTCGTCCCTTTCCTCTATATCCACTTCAAATCTCAAGCTCAACAATTTCACCTTGTTTAGTATTTAATTTACATGTAAAATTCATTAATTCATTACAAAGTGTGGTTTCATAAAAATATATATATTGCAGAGCAAAAAGGATTTAAAATGATAAGTTACATAATTATATAAATAATAACCAAACAAAACAATATAAAAGTCGTTATAACACTAAGTCACAAATATAATAAATTACGGCTTAACCAATGAAATGTTTCGTATTTCATTTTTATGGTCCATACAAATCATAACCATTCACAGAATAAATTCGCAAACATGTATATCAGACTATGCATAATAGAATATATTGTTTAATAAAATCGTACATACGTTAGAATTAGAAAAAAAAACAGTAAAACAGGCTTGACAAGTTTTTAAGTACAAAAATATTATTATTCAGACATGGTATAAAATAAAATCGCTTACCGCTATCTCTCCCTATGTATGCTTCGATATTTAAAATTACGCAACGGATGATTTTGATGGTTTTTTTTTTAATAGATAGATTGATTCGAGAAGCTGGCTTTTTATATATAAAACATGGACAATACATTAAATAAACTAATTCTGTAGTATCATTATTACAACCGTGGAAAGCCGGTGCTGGTCGCTATTTATAATATAATTTCTCGTTTTAGTATTGGTCTGTTAAAAATACCACTGTTGGATGGAAAAATAAACTGTTCTTACTCTGAGGAGAAAGAGAAGCGTACCTCAACACGCTGATATGTGGAAGAATTTTATTGAAATAAGACATATATAGGTTTCCTCACGATGCCCTCACCGCCGGGCACGAGATAGATTATGAACACAAATTAAGCAGAATAAACTTGAAATTTATTAAGATAAAAATAACTTGATTGATTCGGCTTTTGTTTGTAAGAAAATGATAGCTATTATAGTAATTTTGATAATTCATAACCTTAAAAGTTGTCATTGGGTTTAATCAATGTTTGAACTAAGTGGACGTTTTGTATTCTATTCATGACTAAAATTCGGTATAGCTATTTGTAATATATTCTTTTGAAAATCTCTTTATATGTATTATTTAAATTTAGGGTAAATATTTGTATGGAAGATAGATAAACCGTTAATTGTTTAAAGAATAATATATTCTAGCAGCGTTTTAAAACATGACTGCATACTTGAATTGCTTACAAGGAATGAACAATTGCACGAATATTATTTATTTGTCAAAATGAGTGTGGGAGATTAAGGCATCGTATCAATTTTAAATATATATATTGTTGTGTTTCGGTTTGAAGGGTGAGTGAGTCAGTGTAACTACAGGCCCACACACACATCTTAGTTCCCAAGGTTGGTGGCACATTGACGATATAAGGATAAAATTTTAACAAAAAGAAAAACCGACTTCAAACAAAACACTATTTTAAAACAAATGAATATGCACGAAAAAGTAATAAAAATAATTGCGTATTCAACATATTTTTTAGTCTTCCTAAGTTAAATGAAATGAAAAATATTAGACTACTTAAAAGTCGATTAACGATTATATCATGTAGTTATAATTATTGGTATATTTGGAGCCGGTGTCAGCCACGGTGCCCTTGCCCCAACAATCAAAAGAAAGAAGCGATACGAGCCCCTTGATTGATCCAGTATATTATTGTGTAAAAGGTAATTTGTAAAAAACATATTTGTTAAAGTATTCTCGTATTGTTTTTTGATAGATATACTGTAGGGTTTTATTGGCTGACACCGACTCCAAATATAACAATAATTATAACTACATGATATAATCGTTAATCGACTTTTAAGTAGTCTAATATTTTTCATTTCATTTAACTTAGGAAGACTAAAAAATATGTTGAATACGCAATTATTTTTATTACTTTTTCGTGCATATTCATTTGTTTTAAAATAGTGTTTTGTTTGAAGTCGGTTTTTCTTTTTGTTAAAATTTTATTTATTTTTTGATTTTAAGTGAAGCTGATGTTGACTAACTAATTTTTTTTAATATGGAGGAGGAGGAGGAGCGTTCCGTTTATATGAGTCAGAAACTACTTCGAGGACAATTTCAAAGGAAACTTGCGAATAAAGCAAAAATAGACTTTCGAAAATGCGGATTTAATACGTCACGCGGCGTAAACTACAAGGATACCTCGAAAGAGCTGTAATCGAACTCAGCAAAAAAACTTTGAAAAAGACCAACTATATTTCGTACATCATATGACATCACATCACATACACAAAATTTGATTAAAGATAGTAAGAAATTCTGCCCCATATCGCACCCTAACTGCGAGCCGTATAGGAGTTCCATCACTACATAGTATAAAACAAAGTCGCTTTCTCTGTCCCTATATCTTTCAATCTACGCAACGGATTTTGATGCGGTTTTTTTTAAAAGATAGTGTGATTCAAGGGGAAGGTTTGTGTATATAATACATGAACAATATAGTAAAGAAACACTGATAATTTTAGAAGTTTGCGATGTGATGTCGTATATAAACAAATTCTGTAGTATATTTAGTATCAGTATTGCACCCGTGCGAAGCCGGGGTGGGTAGCTAGTTGATTATAATATTCGACTATGATAATTACATAAACATAACCACATTACGGAAGGTGACTCAAATATCCAAATAACCTATAAATAAAAGATTCGACCGAGTATCGCTAACGTGCTCCTCAGAATTGTTCCGTTCCCTTCCGTTCCGTTACTTTGTCATGGATCCTGTGCTCAGAACCTTACCAAACTTTCACCAAATTACCCTTGAAGTATATATTTTATAATAAAAAAAGAATTATCAAAATTGGTTAACGTGATTTTCAGTTATTCACCTATTTGTCGCGCATCTACATAATGCAAATTTAAGACTTATGTCGTTTTCACATGGATACCATCATCGGAAAAAAAAATAAAAAAAATGGGACCCCACGGGAAGCACTACCTTTCAAACAAAAAAAAATTATCAAAATCGGTCCACCCAGTGAAAAGTTATGAGGTAACAAACAAAAAAAAAAAAAAAAAAAAAAAAAAAATACAGACGAATTGATAACCTCCTCCTTTTGGAAGTCGGTTGAAAAGTTAATATTTCTTACAGCGTCATTGTGTATGGGTAATGGTGACCACTTGCTATCAGGTAGCCCAAATGCTCGTCCGCCAACCTACACCATAAATATATATTATATACACATAATCAAATTGTTTCGTTATTGTTGAGTGCATTTTGCAGCCAAGCATTCAAAGATGGCGCCAATTAATTAGTGTGTATTAACGCTAATTAATTATTTATCAGTGGGTGTAATATAGGATATGTTTTAAACAAATTAATTAAAAATTAATATTTTATAATAATATAAGTCAAGATTTTAGTACAAGAATATATAGTCTATTGGGAGTGTATAAAAAAATTCCAGTGAACTATCCTGTCAGGTATACGATAGACACAAAAAATTCAACAAAAAAATTTATTATGGAAATTATCGCGCTCTGAAAAAATTATGAGGTAAAAAAATATACCATGTACTTCCCTGCCAATTCAATTTTTAATTAACCATTAATTATAAGATTTTAGGATTTTTAGACTATAAAATAACACGCCATTAAATATATGAAGTACCGATGAAAAAAGTTTCCTTGAACGCTCATACCTGTGACCATCAGAGCGATTTAAAAAAAAGAAAAGTCTGTGACGTCACATAGCCTATTTACTGAGACAGGATAAATTTATAGGATAATGTATCAATGCTATGAACTCGGAGACAGATCAGTAGCGTTAAACGGTCAAATTTTCGCGCAACAACCGACCTACTACTACCTATACTAGTATACATTATAAATGAAAAAATAAATCTGTCTGTTTCCTCTTCACGTTTCAATTGCTGAACCGATTTAGATGAAATTTAGTGTGGTTATATCGAAGCACATGGAAGGACATGAGTTTTTCTAAGCGCACAAATAAATATTCATTTTAACGAAAAGAATAACCGACTTCAAACAAAACACTATTTCAAATGAAATTAATTTGCACTGAAAAGTAAGAAAAATAATTACGTATTCAAAATATTTCTTAGTCTTTCTAAGTAAAATGAAATGAAAAATATTAGACTACTTAAAAGTCGATTTAGGATTATATAATGTAGTATAATAATTGTTGTTATATTTGTAACCGGTGTCTATGTCTATTTAAGTGCTACGTGTAAAGTTTTATGAATATTCGGAAATAAAGACTCATGAATTCACTAAAATAACTCACTTGAACTGCTAGACGTTCGGTCATCATTTAACCAAGTTAATCGATTACGTCACACAAACTGACTGTAGAAATTTGTACTAACATTTTTACTTCCTGAAATGACATGAAATTTTTTGGCATGTTGTAAGCCATAATGCGCAGTAAAGTATAGTGTTCTAGGAGTTTGTTTGTTTTAGCTCTAAGAGCGTCAACGACCCGGGGGCTAAATGCAAATTTAAGTCGAAGATTACTAGTTCAAAGTCAGGGAAACATGACCTCATAAGTGTTCTAAATTAAATACCGTGCTTAAATTGTGTTAGATGGTAATGAAGCTACTTCCAAAACCATTCTTCGAATGATTTGGCCACAAATTAATCATTAACAGACGGTTACTTTATATAAATATTGGGCAACATCACATACATTACTCTGACCCCAATGTAAGTAGCTAAAGCACTTGCATTATGGAAAATCGGAGGTAATGATGGTACAAACACCCAGACCCAAGACAATATAGAAAACTAATGAACTTTTTCTACATCGATTCCAAAAATTGAACCCGGGACCTCGATGTGTACCTGTGAAAACCGTTGTATAACACTCGAGAGGTCGTCTTATGATATATGAGAAATAAATTTTATTATGTAATAATTTTAACATCATTATAAATGTGACATAATATATTTCCTTATCCTTTCAACGCACTCCGAATTTCAACTTTAATAAATCAAACTTATTCACAATGTAAAATGATTTCTGTATAATTTCGTCCACAAAATTACATGAAAGATAATAAAATTATTTCGCAATGTATTTAAAACCGGACAATGATAAATTCGTCATATATACATATAAAAAATTGGAGTTTCTGTTTGTAATATAAAAATCTTTGCCCTTTTTACTTAGTGCATATGTATGTCTATACGGTGCATACACCAAAATAACATTTTCAAACGGCTCCGAATATAACAATAACTACGTTATGTAATCGTAAATCGACTTTTAAGTAGTCTAATATTTTTCATTTCATTTTACTAAGGAGGACTCAAAAAAACTATGTTGATTACGAAATTATTTTTATTACTATTTAGTTTTTATTAAAAAAAATAATTCAATTTTTGTTTGTCTCTATGTTTGTTTGTTCCGGCTAATCTCTAGAACGTCTGGACCGATTTTGACAGGCCTTGCACTGGCAGATAACTGATATAATAAATGATAAGTAACTTAGGCTATAATATTTTTTTTTTGTTAAATTCAAACACAAACGTGTAAAAGGTCGCGGGCACGGGTAGTATAAAATAAAAAGACCGTGTATTACAGATCATTAGCAGTGATTTAAAGGATCGTTTGAAACAATTACATGAACCGTGGCTGACCTGAGGGGTTTTATGATGTTTAATTGAACAATTGCGTGTGTTCTATGGTTATTCGTTTCATACGAAATACAAATCGCTTGTTTAAGCTTGAGACGTGGAGACGAAATGATCACGAAACGATGTTAAATACAACTAGCGACCTGCCCCGGCTTCGCACGGGTGCAATGGTGTGACATCACAGTGCACTTCTTAAATGATTAGTGTTTCATTACTAAATTGTCCGTGTATTATATATAAAACATTCTTGAATCACTCTATCTATTAACAAAAACCGCATCAAAATCCGTTGCGTACTTTTAACGATTTAAGCATACATGTATAGGGACAGAGCAAGCGACTTTGTGTTATACCATGTAGTGATGTTCTTGCTGTATAATTAGTTTCTATGTAGTTAAGTAGGAAAAATATTGTCGTTCGTGATACCGAATTACCGAAAATAGGTAGACTGATGAGCGGACTGTTTGACAGGAATACACACCATACAAGGTCACTGAGTCACCAATACATAGAATCAATTAATTATTCTCTTAATTTTATTCTTCTTCTACCTCTCATTCATCTTAAATATAAGTTCACACGAAATATTTTATCGACATTAGCGAATAATTAATTACGTCACTACACTACTGCAGTAGTCCAGTCATCTCTCGATACCAGAGAACAGCACCTTCTAGCAAAAGTCCTGTGTAGCAAGGTATTTGTGTAAATTCTATTCGTTTAATCAAAAAATTTGATCTGTACTGTAATCTTTAATGCACTTTTAAACATAAAAAAGTAAAATAAAGTAACAACCCGTAAATTTCCCACTTCTGGGTTAATTCCTCCTCTCCTATTAAGGTGAGGGTTTGGAACATATTGGAACATAATGCGGGTTGGTGGAATGCACATGTGGCAGAGTTTCTATGAAATTAGACACGTGCAGATTTCCACACGATGTTTTCATTCACCGCCGAGCACGAGATGAATTTTAAAAACACTAATTAAGCACATATACATATATAGTGGTGCTTGCCTGGGTTTGAACCCGAAGTCATCGGTTAAGACGCACGCGTTCTAACCACTAACATTAACATATCACAAAATAATGAAACGTAGTAAGTCCAAATAAAAAAGGTCAACATTTTCAAGGTCGAGTTGGAATACAAACACAATTGTTGCAAAGTTTATTCAGGAATACCGCTCAAATGAACAAGCCCGCATTGTGTCCACATAATGGTCTCTTGTTGTACGTGTGATTGAAACATTTTCGTTGTATGTTAACCAAAATAAACTGAGAGGTTTCCAGTTTTAAACATGATTGGGTTAACTGATGTTATTAATATTTTAAAACAATATTGGAATAATATTGCCTTTGATTTTAATTGGAGGTGAAGTCTGAACGATTTGCTTTGTGAAAAAAAAAATGTTGAAATGTCTATAATAATATAATTATAAATAATAAATAAATAAATGTTGGACAAAATCACATTAATTAAGTAATGAGTAATGATCCCAATGTAAGTATAGAAAACACTTGTGTTATGGAAAATCAGCAGTCACGGCATCACATACACCAGACCCAAGACAACATAGAAAATTAATGTACTTTTTCTACATCGCCTAGGCCCGGAATCGAACCCCTGACCTCAGAGCGACATGACATACCCATGAAAACCGGTCAATACACTACTCGACCACGGACGTTGTCGATTATGTGTAATTGACCGAATTAGACTTGAGGTGTATATAGAATCACTGTGTAAAATTTTTTGATGCATAAATATAATCATATAAACACTCATCAGTATAATCTCTGTCAATATCAACTCTACGCTGTGTTGATAAATTCTTGGTAACAACATTCGATTTTTTTATTTTTTCTCACGATTTATGTCAGAAACCATAACAAATAATAATATAAATAATAGCTAGCTACTAGACCAATACATTTATTAAAAGTTTTATTTAGTGCTTTCTCAGATCTGACGTGTTTATACTGTTACTGACTTTAGGTATTTAGATTCATAAAGCGGAATAAATAAAATTTTAACAAAAAGAAAACCCGACTTCAAACAAAACACTATTTTAAAACAAATAAAAATGCACTAAAAAGTAATAAAAATAATTGCATATTTAACATATTTTTGAGAGTCCTCCTAGGTAAAATGAAATGAAAAATATTAGACTACTTAAAAGTCGATTTACGATTATATAACGTAGTTATAGTTATTGTTATATTTGGAGCCGGTGTCAGCCACGGGCACACGCCTCAACAATCAAAAGAAAGAAGCGATACAAGCCTCTTGATTGACTCAGTATAATATCGTATAAAAGGTAATTTGTAAGAAACATATTTCTTAAAGTATTCTCGTATTGTTTTTTTGATAGATACAGTATAGGGTTGGCTGACACCGACTCCAAGTATAGCAATAATTATAACTACATTATATAATCGTAAATCGACTTTTAAGTAGTCTAATATTTTTCATTTCATTTTACCTAGGAGGACTCTCAAAAATATGTTAAATATGCAATAATTTTTATTACTTTTTAGTACATTTTTATTTGTTTTAAAATAGTGTTTTGTTTGAAGTCGGTTTTTCTTTTTGTTAATTTTTTTTATTTTATTTTTTATTTTAAGTGAAGCAGATGCAGACTCACATTTTATTTTATTAATATGTATAGATTAAGCGTGCCGTTTATATAAATCAGAAACTACTTCGGGGACAGTTTCAAAAGAAACTTTCGAATAAAGCAAAAATAGACTTTCGAAAATGCGGCTTTAATACGTCATGCGGCATAAACTACAAGGTACTACTACCTACCCTTGAAAGAGCTCGACTCAATCGACTCGAAAAAATCGACTTCAGTAAAAAACTTTGCAAAAGAGTCGTACATCATATACACAAAATTTGATTAAAGACAGTAAGTAATTCTGCCCCAAATCGCATCCTAACTGTAAACCGTTTAGGAGTTCCGTCAATACATATTATAAAACAAAGTCGCTTTCTCTGTCCCTATATCTTTAAAACTACGCAACTGATTTTGATGCGGTTTTTTGTAATAGATTGTGTAATTTAAGGGGAAAGTTTGTGTATATAATACATGAAAAATATAGTAAAGAAACACTGTCCATTTTAGTTAAGTTTAAGTTTGCAATGTGATGTCGTAAATAAACAAATTCTTTAGTATATTTAGTATCAGTATTGCACCCATGAGAAGTCGGGGCGGGTCGCTAGCTGATTATAATATTTGATTATGACAATAACATGAACATAACCACGTTCCGGAAGGTGATTCAAATATCCAAGTAACCCATAAATAAAAGATTCGATCGAGTATTGCTAACGTGCTCCTCAGAATTGTTCCGTTCCCTCCCGTTCCCTTAATTTGTCATAGATCCTATGCTCAGAACCTTACCAAACTTTCACCAAACTACCCTTAAAGTATATTCTTTATAATAAAAAAAGAATAATCAAAATTGTGCCAACCAATTTTGAGTTATTCACCTATTTATCGCGCACATACATAATGCAAATTTAAGACTTATGTCGTTTTCATACGGATACCATCATCGGAAAAAAATAAAATTAAAATGGGACCCCACGGGAAGCACTACCTTTCAAACAAAAAAAAATTTCAAAATCGGTCCACCCAGTAAAAACTTATGAGGTAACAAACTTAAAAAAAAAAAAGGAAAATACAGACGAATTGATAACCTCCTCCTTTTTGAAGTCGGTTGAAAATGCAATGCCATAAACTATACTACAAATATTTCACATAACTATCCTACAATTATTTTAGTATTTAAATTGATTCTTTCCGTTAAGATTAATAAAATGGTTTTTATTTTGACTAAAAATTAAGCTTATGATTAAAGTGGAACAATTAAGCGTTAATTTGGCTAGATGCAAACAAGAAAAGTTTGCTGATAAATAAATACCTATATTATAAAAGTTTTATTACATTTTACCTATATTATAAGTGTTTTGAGTCTATACTAATACAATAAAGATAACTAGGATAACTTTGTTTGTTGGTTTCTAATAAATAGGCTCAAAAACTACTGGACCGATTTACAAAAATCTTTCACCATTCGAAAGCCTCATTATTCAAGAGTAACATAGGCTATATATTTATTATATCGCAAAGCTGGGACGGGCCGCTAGTTATAATTATAATCCTAGCGTCGAACAGTAAAGTGTATCCCACCAAAAACATTAAATGTAAACAAATGCCAGGCCTCTCGCTGCAGTCATTCCATCGTAAAAAGTTTTCAGATCTCATAGAAACCAAGCCCTATTCAAAATATGTAGTTATAAATCAACATTTAGTAATTGTATCAATAGTTTTCGTAATATTATAATTAGCTTTATCCACTTCGAAGATATATAGAGGGGCGAAACAGTCGCGAATCGCTTCGAGAAAAGATGGTACGGCTGTTCCCGTTTTGCTCGAGTCTTGGCTGGGGCACTGCCGTGCCCCCAGATTAGTGAAAAATAAAGTGTTGTGAAGTTTGAGTGATTAAAATAATAACGAGATAATAATACAAATAACAAAAACGTCAATGAAAATCAGCCATTGATCGAATAAATCTGATAGGCAATATTTTGAAAACGAGCTAATTCTCTTCCATTATAATTATTTTCCTAATTATCATTTGATATCAATGTTTATAATCTATGGCAAAATGTATTTGATGTACAAGTATTTTGATGATATTTGGACAAGTATTGTGAAAATATCGATGTCATCGTCCTAGTGAACTCATTAGAGAGGATTTGTCTTTCATCCGTATCTGGTAAACTGTTTGACATATATCAGTTGGTATCAACCGGTACAGTATGCCAGGCACTTGACTGAGATACTTTTACACGAAATGGGCACAAGAATAGGGAAATTCGATTAAGCCTTTGGTAGCCACAGCATTGGTGGGTTTTCTGGCGCAAGATAATTATATGTTATCAGTATTGGACTGCAATATTCATCATCATACATATGACTAAAATGGTAATTAGGTAAAAAAAATAGATTCATTATTGTAACTGATTATGATTAAAAAAACGAAAGAAAAAAAAATCTTGTATTTCAAAGTGTTAAAACGCAAGCACATTCATCGTCATATGATAATTAATGGACGTATATAATTAATATTATATTTTTAAATAGCATGAACACATTATCTAAATACTACAAAAGGTCAGAAAGAGAAATTGTATCGTCTAATATGAGAACAGGGAACCTGTCAGGGCGAGATGCGATTTTGTAAGAGACATCCTCAGTTTCAAGCGCCTATTGTGACCCCTCACGTAAACTAACCTTTTTGTGGCCGGGTTTCATGTTTTATCATCAGTCTCACTGTTTCAGCTATAATTCAAGCTCAAAGAGGTCAAGTGAAGTCAACATTTCGAAATAAATTTGAAATACTTTAAAAATGCATTCAGCGAGTTTCATCATGTTTCGTTTGAAGCTATGTAGTAAGATGTTTTTTAGACTAATTTCATGAATTTTCCTAATTTTTGCTTATAATTACTTTAAATACAGTTTTATTTTATTGACCTTAGATAAAAATTTTAGATACAATAGTTTGAGGCACTTTGATGTTATCAGATATGAATTTCTGGCAGTGTCATTTTTGTGGGCATAGGTTTATGGTGTCCCGACTTGCAGTAACTCTCGTTCCTGCCTCTGCACGTATCGGATGTCCTCTGAATGAAATGGATTACTTCGTCATAATCTTAGCGGTGCTTTACAAACTGCGAAGAGTTTTCTAGAAGGAATGAGCTGAAGAGACAAGTGCTTAAAAAGAGATCGGCATTTCATCATCAGCAATGTTGCTTATACTATATAAAATAAAATATAAAATAAAATCACTTTATTTCCAGAACCAAAATTCCAATTTTACAAACACTTATTATTTAATGACTTTACTACACTTCAAATCGACAAATAGGAACTTAAAAAAAAAACTAAAACAAAGACCTTAACTTAATATTCTTAATATTCTGAGCACAAGCTTGACCGCACAATAACCATTAGCATACCCCTTGATGATGTGTGTGTATTTCGGACCAATGCTCTAACAAATATCCTACATTAATGCTCGAGCATGCCTTTACTAATGAATTATTGCTTTGAGTATATCTTTTCCAGGTGCTCGCAATTCTTACACGCATCAGTGCCCAGAAACCGTGTACTCTCCTTTCAGTGAACATTTCTGATGCGCTACAGTATCGTGGTAGTCCGAACAGTAATCGAAAGGCGTTGTTATATTCCACCCGCATAGCGTTAATGGCACTTTGTGTGTATTTGTCACATGTCACATCCAGGTGGTCGAAAGTGACAGGTGGGACACGTGAAAGGTCTTTCGCCACAAAAATAGGCATATCATCGGGATCCGTCTCTTTTAACACTTTCACCATATCAGTTATGTCTTTATCCTTCTTTTTGTCCCCCTTCCGATTAATCTTCTTTATAGTTGTATATTCGTAAACAATAGATTTTGCCTTTTCTATCTCTTCTTCATTAAACCATGATGCCGCAATTTGTATCACACTTATTTTGAAGAAATGTTAACAGTTCATTAACTACAATTTTACATGAATCGCACATGTTTATTACGGGTCTTTTGCACTCATTGCTGCACTACGAAGAGTAACTCACGAAACTTTTTCACAAGAGGCGCAACACGTCCGCTCGCTACGACGATCGCGCGTCGTCCAATATCTATACTATCCCCATAGAAAATTAGTTGAGCAAAATTGGTTCATTCTACTGGGTTTGCATAACAAAGAGGAGATCAACTTACCATAATAGAATTAAATAATAATTATGATACCACAAATATTGGCAAGTATAAATTAATGTTAATTATGAGTGTTTTTCATTCCGTTTTCCTATTAGCATTATCCGCTGTAATAACGAAACAAAGGAAGCAAGTTTTACTACGGAACTTTGCGCTTAGGCAAAATGCCAATAAATTTCGTAAACAATGGGCAGTTTTACGAGAAACTACATTCAGTAAGCGTCTGCCTATTTACTCGTTTATTAATTTAATAATGTTTTATTGTTGAAGACCGAGACATCGAAAACAACCTCGGATTGACAAGGCTGATTAATTTTTATCAGATTCCAGAATGCCATATATTTCATACTTAATGTCCTAAATTTGTTTTCTTTTTGTATGTTGGTTTTTAGAGTATTATAATAAACAAAACAAAATTTATAACTTCCCTTTAAAGTATTTAAATAATAATAATAATTACTTTCATATTATATATCGGACAAATTATTTTGTCTTTGAATCTATTAATCCTGACGCTATTGCTGTTTGAGTGACTCTCCCTTACTTGTAACAAACAGCTTAAAGTTATTTATTTATTATTTTTATTGCAAAGCATACCAATGACAAATTCTCTAGTAATTACTTTGCATGTAAACAAAAAGAGAGTCGAGATGGCCCAGTGGTGAGAACGCGTGCATCTTAACCGATGATTGCGGGTTCAAACCCAGGCAAGCACCGCTGATTCATGTGCTTAATTTGTCTTTACAATTCATCTCGTGCTCAGCGGTGAAGGAAAACATCGTGAGGAAACCTGCATGTGACAAATTTCATAGAAATTCTGCCATATGTGTATTCCACCAACCCGCATTGGAACAGCGTGGTGGAATATGTTCCAAACCTTCACCTCAAAGGGAGGAGGCCTTTAGCCCAGCAGTGGGAATTTACAGGCTGTTGTTGTTGTTGTTGTTGTTGTAAACAAAAAATCATAAATCTGTATCATATTCGTAATGATATTAACTACGTATTGAAACTTCTTTACAATTATGAAACAAATTTGGGGACATCAAATAAGATCGATCTTAACTCTTGTTCGTATGAGTTCATTTGCATTACGTCCGATTAATGAGACAGAAACATGTCATACAAGCCTTTAAAGCTTTACATCTCGGAATAGGTCTCCCTTAATTACTGCTACTTCGGCCGGTGTACCGTCTGAATTCAGCGGTTTCCCGCTGCCGTTCCTCTCCCTTGTCTAGTGGTTTCCTGTTCTTTTTTCAAGCCCGTGATATATTGAGATTGGGTCAGTCTAAAAGGTATATTAAAAATGAAACTTCGAATCTCAAGAAATTCAAAATAATTCTGAGTATATAAATTTTGTTCCAAATAAAAATAATATTTGAAAATGTTCAAGATCTCGTACATCAGGAAAGGGATTGGAATCCCTAACAAGCGACCGTCTTTTGTGTCGAACAAATAATAGAAACGAGTGTGATGTCCACTCTAATGATCTAATGATACTCGGAGAGTCCTTAACACCTACAGCATAAGATACAAATTCCAATGAAAATATACTCGTCTAATAATATTGACTCTTGCCAAAGGTACTAGTTCTTTGTATATAGATAATAATATAGTACCGGGAAGAGCATCTTTAGTTAATGTATTAAGTTTATTTACTTTATCATCGAAACTTTTGATAATATTAAAAATACTTTAATAACTGCGGACAATTTTGAGCCAAATATGTCAGTCATCTCATATCTGTAAGTGTATGAAACACGTTACTTTTGATGGAAATCGCGGATTCGAATTATTGGAGGAGCAAGGAATCAAAGCGGAAATATTGTGTCTTTTAAGTTTCAGTTAAATGCCATATGTATGCCATACTGCCAACCAAAGAATCTTAGATAACATATCTTTAATCAAACACAGAGGTAATATAGAAGTGTTAAAAGTGCTTACTGGATTCCAAAAATCTACCACCGCTTCTTGTAAAACATTTCGAACCTGAGAAAGACCAGTAAAACGAAAATCAGAAAAAAGTCTTTAAATATAAAAACGTAAAATTCAATGTCTATCAGACTAGTAAGCGTTAATATTTTATCATGTTACTATGGCTCTAATTTGTAAAGCAAGTGGTACACTACTTTACAAAGTAACTTAACTTTGTCTTATTCATGCAAAATACAATAGTTATTTAGGCTTTGTTACGCGGGATACGTCTAATAAAGTTCCTCGTGTCAACTTCGGAGTAAGCGGCCTTTATTGTAATTAACTGTCCCTAATTGGGTGTGCTACCGTAGCGTATTATCTGACTGAGAAAGCGCTTTAACATAAGTATATACTGGTCATTTTACAGCGCTAGAACAGCTGTCCTGCTAGAAGTGGTCGACGCCTCAGAAGATTAGCATACTAGAATTTGGATTTCATCAAAATAATTTCTCTAATTAAATAATTCCAATTGATTTAAAAATTACAACTTTCTTAGGTATACTATAAAAGAATTGCACTTTTTAAAATTAATAACACCAATACGTTAAATACGATTCGCAAGTGTGAAATAAGATGTACAAAATATAGATTTTTTTGCAATATTCAAAGACAGTACGGTCATCTCTTTAGTATATTTTTTCTATTGTTTTCATTTTCATTATATATTTTGTGAATAAAAATATGCTAGTTAATGCAACAGCTCAATCTTGAGGACAATTTTAGGTATCGTCTTTCTATAGTGAATACTAATAAATATGATAAACCAATAAGCGACGTAAGCATTCTATAAATAGAATATATTTTCATAATGGCGAATAAAAACATAACAACTTTTATTCATTAACTATTAGATACATTTTTGCTGAGTAATTTTGACTTTACTGAGCCGAATAAAGAAGTGAACGCAGAAGAATTCCGATTCATAGAAGATTCTCTTCCTTCCTTTGGTTTGTTTTTGCATAAATTTGGCGTTGCTTAATATATCACTGTTCGAGTGCTGGTTGGACGTCAATTCTGATATACCCCATGTTCTACTTCGGAGTCAGCCGAGAGGAATATCTGGATTTCCATGTGGCTTACTTAATTGTTCTAGTAAGCCTTAATCGCATCTGTTTTCTCCATTTACTTTAACAAAAATAAATCATAGTTACATGGATGAAGATACATTTATATAGAAAATGAAATATACTCGCCGTGGAAAATGGTGCGAAAAGCAAGACGTTAAGTAATTTATTGGCTGAAGTGGTATTTCCCAGGAGTATTTTAGCGCTAACGTTTTATGCACCGTAATCCAATAGCTTTATGTGTGATAGTATTTTGCATCTTCCGAGAAAAATGTAATGTGATTGAGAAATAATACAGCTTTATGGGTGAAATGTAGGAAAATACAATATATGCGGAACGTAAAAACACGTAGCCGCACTAAAATATTGTTGCTTCCTTATGGAGCAGTTGGGCTTCTTCAATTTGGTAAAATTATCTGAACAGGAAATCTATTAAATATTTGAAAATAAACGCATTTTTAAGTAAAGTAGTAATATTCAAATAAGTTTCATGTGTAGCCACTGAATCTTTTCGGCTTTTAATTGAAAGATGGCCGCCGTGAATAATAAAACCATGGAAATATGAACATGCACAATATTTGATATTATTTGTAACTTTAACTTCGTCCGCTCTTAAACTTTTTCTATTCAATTTATTTCTGAAATTGTACATACATAAAATTCATTTTATTTCTAACAAGAATCATTGCAATTGTTGAAGGAGCAGGAATTAAAAAACTTTTTGCATCGATCTAGGTGATGGGTAATCAACCTACTCCGCAAAAGTATTTCCAAAGTAGCTGCTAGCCAGATGGTCAGCCGATAGTATTAGCTTCGTAAGCATACATAGGTATATTTTGTTGTATACTCGCAAAAGTAAAATCAGTTTAATATCTACATTAATTTTGAAGGCGACTGAGATTTATTTTAGAAGCCTTTTCACATACCAAAATAAATTGTTGGATAGCCCATTTATTACGAATGGTCTTAACCTATATCCTCTTTGCCTACGATTCAGGGGAGCAAAGCAGTAACGTTAACCACGGATGACTTAATGTGAAGAAGCTAATTTAATAACATACATTTGTTTCGGAGAAGCTTAGAGCATAAGACACTGATTCTCCTTCTCTCAGGGGTGATCAAATGTTGATCCTTTTCTTGTTCGCATTCGGCTACATTGTTCGATATATTTTGTAGAAGATATCAAGTGATTTAGCCGTCACAATCTTCACATATTATTCGTGTTTAAATCACACCAGATTTCCGAAACATTGGGACAAGTTGCCAGCAATTCATTAAAACGGCCAATGTGTCTGAGCGCTTGATGTATGGGAACAGGATTCTGTTTCATCACACAGTCCCAATGAAGGGACGAAGCGTGAGAAGTTATTGAGAGCGTTTTGAGACGGGTGAAGTAGTATGCTTTTATTTGGACGCTTATTAGTGAAGACAATAAAGTTAATTCAACTCATGAACTTCTTATGATGACGTGTGATTTTATCGTCATATATACAAATATCCATGATGTCAAATTTAACCTTAAGTAAATATCATTATAATAAATATTAAGGCATCTTCATATTGAATCAGCAATTGAGTTGAATGGATTAAATTCATTTTTCGTCTATCTAAACGAAATTTTAGTTCAGCAGTATATCAAGACTATTGCTTATAGATATTATTCATGCATTGGTAATATTGTGTTACATATTTCATCAAAGGAAGGACGTATAAAGTGCTGTATTTTCTTTTATAATTTTCTGCTATCTGGTTCTTCGAATTCCGCTCTCACTTACTTCCTGGACCAAACAACAATAGTGATTTGTAGCCTGAAACGCTATGTGATCGTTTGATTCACTCGGTCCTGTTAATTATTAAATGCAATTACCGCTGAATGTACATACAATACTTTATTAACACATTGTTTATTTTTGGTTTTATCTGGGCCATGATATTGTCACAAAAAATGGAGGGCATTTTTTTATATACAATTTTTATTTTACACTGTTAAAATATATGTTTAATATCGTATAGTTTGTTATTGCTAGTAATTTATTTGGATATCGCGTATTTATTCGTACTTCATTTTATGATATACGTATAAGATAAATTTATCACTAGTCAATACTTATACATTGGAAAATATACATTGGTAAATAGGTTAGTAAACCGTCATATTACTTGAGTAAATGTAATGATAATTAATCTACACTATATTTCCGATCAAATTATTAGCTTTGACAACTTTTTTTATGTGATAGATAGCAAAGAAGCAGGAGACTCACCTGATGGAAAGTGACTATCACCGCCCATGGACATCTGCAGCTCCAGGGGGCTAACAGGTGCATTGCCAGCCTTTAAGAAAGGAGTACGCTCTTGTCTTATGAAATATATGAAAACTTAAAAAAGAATAAGTCGTTTCGTTGATCTAAATGATTTAAAAAGTTCTACAAAAACATTTCGAAAAAATGCATACAAGTTTTCGTAAGTCAGCAGCGTTTATTTCAACCGAATAAAGAATTTGAATTGAAAAACATTACGGTACTACAATCCCCAGAGTAAACGTCGTACAATTTCGTACGAACCTAAGTCGGTCGTTCTGGTACTAACAAAGTTATTTAGTGCCCTGAATGAAATAGTGACTACGAATATTGGTAGCAAGAGGCCTCTTCTAGAAGTCTAGTGGTTTTACTAATTTTAGTTTAAAACTTTCCATTCAAGAACATCACCGAAAATATATTTTCCACAGCTCATTAGATCGTTTAAGTCTAAACTCTTGCAACTTTTAAATCAAACTTTACTTGCTCTCGGTACTAACATTCTTAAACTGATGTTTACTTTAAAATTCTTTTAGTAGTTTTACAGAGTTTTTACACTTTTATAGGAGTTGAATTTCGTTTAAAAAAATTTGTTTTCATTATTCTACAATTAAGCAGATCTGATGATTAATCAATATTTTATGGCTTGCAAAGCTGTTGTTTTGTTTAAGTGGGTTGGTCGAGTGGTAAATAAGTCATCTGTTAAAAAATGGTCCATTATTCCTTACATCGTCAAACTAACTGACATATTATGTTCCCCTAATTATATTGGCTCACTCACCCTTTAAACTAGAATAAAGCAATACTTAGTTTTGCTGTTTTCGGTACAGCATGCGAGCGCACAGGCGAGCTTGTTAGGCTTACCGTGAGGTAAAAGAAGTCATGTTCTTGAGAAAATTCAAGATTTTAATCAAAAATCTTATTAATTCATATTATACCTGAGAAAGATTAGTTACATTTCATGTTTAAAATATGTATTCATATAATATGCATATAATAATACAAATATTGTACCGATATCCATGACCGCGGTCCGACGGGTGTACTCACATATCTTAGAAATGTTTGTATCACACATAACCACACCCAATAGAGTAATCTGGCAGAAATCTTCATCACTATCCGTCTTCATCTATAGATATTGGCATTTTAAATCAAAGTCATATAAAACTACATTTAATAGTAAATATTTTAACTTTAGGTACAGTCAGAGTAACAAAACCTTCGTCAGTTTTCAAATTCATTCCTTTATCAAGTCTTAAACTCTTAGTACCTTTTGAATCTAAACATCAAATCATTGCGACGCAATATGTCATTCTCAATCGGTAAAGCAGATTATCGCACACGAAAAAAAATCTTAAAGTGATGAACCTCTTCTTACCCTGACTGTACATGAAAAGCTATCACTGAATCGAAATGAACGTTTACCAAAATAATTTTCCAAGAGACTGAGTTGTTATTCTTCACGGTTAGTACAACTGTATTTTTTCACATATTTGATAACGCATTGATTAATATAGGATGTTTCAATGTTTTACTCTCATACGTGTAACTGTTCATTCAATGGCGGTAGAATAACAGATGATATAGTGGTACCTAACCACAAGGAATATCCAGCAAATATAGTCGTTCTTACCAAAAATGCCATAATAAAATTCTACAATGAGTTATCATTCTGAAATACTGAATCACGATATACGAATTGAAAAAATCCATTCTGTAATCTTTCTTATTATATGTATTTGTTTGAGGCGCTTTGCATGTAGTTAAATTAAATATAATCTTATTCATTTAATGTACTATTTTGAGGACTGCAACAAAAACATAAAAAAAAAATTTAAAAATTGTTTGTTACACTTGTAAAAAAGTCTGAAACATTTACATGAAATGGTATTTAGTTTTTTGTTTCTTTTCAATCTGTTTTGGGAGAGGTATTTTGTCAATCCAATTCCACCCTTTTGGAACGCTCAGCTGTGTGTGTTTTTCCGCATAACATTGTCAATACATAGACGCACTAAAATGTTATGAGCAGTTCTAATCGTATCATAAAATTTTAAAGCCAGTCCTGCAAGTGGTCTCCTCGAAACGCGTATTGTACTGAATCTATCGGAATGAAATAAATGTTTACTAACTTTCAAATAAGACGCCTTCTTAGTATGATTAATGATATTGATGTTATTCGTATGTGTTATTTTGGTTCGTATTCTGATACAGACTTTATTTATCAAAGTAATAAATGCTGTAAACCGTATTTATTCTTCTTTTGTGTATCTTATTAAGCCATGTGATTATGTCTCGTTCATATTTTAAATACAAGCAACAATTTGCTTGTCTGATTATCTATCTGTAAGTCACGGTTACGCTTCAGTGCAAAAAAGAGAGCGAGTCTCCGGTTTTTTATGTTGTCTTTAAAAACGATAAGTTTACAAGTACAATTTTCCATTAATATATTCTTTTTCAACCGACTCAAAAATTTATTCTCGTTTTATTTTTTGATAGAGTTTCCTTGGCCGACATCGGCTCCAAAAATAACAATAATTATAACTTCATTACATAGTCGTAAATCGACTTTTAAGTAGTCTTATATTTTTCATTTTATTTCACTTCGAAGAACTCTAAAAATTATTTGGCAAGACGCAATTATTTGTTTTAATTCTTTAGTGCAAACTTAAAGTTGGTTTCGTTTTTGTTAAAATTATTATTTAATTCATAAAATTTTCATGTCCAAAAGAATACAAAGAATCTAATGACAAACCAAATGCATAAAAAACTCTTTTCAAATAAACTCCTTTGACGGAACTGAATAATTTCAATTAGCTTAAATAGCTTGAAATCTTTCGAGGTTAGCCTCGTAATGGACATACAAAATAAACGAAGAAACTCCAACAATTGCGTTCCGGATATTAAACGAAGGATTGTCAAAGAATAAAAGAACTTGCCTTATTTTTCTTTCTTTGTAAGCCCATGTTAACTCTAAATGAATGTATAAATTGTCAATTTCATCCCACAAAAGGCGCGTTTAGTCGCCAAGATAAATAAAAATCTTTTGAAATTATGTATACTGACCTTGTACTTTGATGTTCTGAATCTATATTAAAGATAGTATGTTGTCCTAAAAAAATCAATGTATCGAAAAGGTTCTACGGCCTTATTTAATAAGGTCTTGGGCAGCCGTATTGATATAGTCTCAAACGACTACAAATCTTGACATCTGACATCCTGAGTTCAAATTACAGTTCGTTCCGCTTAAAAGAGTTTGTGTTTTATTTTGTCCGATAATTATTCGTAGAAGCTTGGAGTATGAAATTGATAGTGTGAGGGAATATACACTATCAATAGCATATTTCTTAAGCTCTTTATCATTAGATAGTATAAAACAAAGTCGCTTTCCGCTGACTGTCCATAGGGACATACATAGGTATGCTTAGTTCTTAAAATTACGCAACGGATTTTAATGCGGTTTTTTGTTATGAGACGGAGTGTTTCGAGAGGGAGATTTTTGTATATAATACACGGACAACATTGTTAAGAAATAATGATTATTTTAGAAGTTTATTTATTTTATTTATGAGTCTCCAACAAAGGATACTTACTTAAAACAGTTTAAGGTTTACACAGGTTATGTGCTCCTTTAATTATAGGAGACCACAGCATGCATTAGCAAAGATATTTTTTAAACATAATAAAAGTAAAAGTCTTACTTAAACAAATTCTGTAGTATATTTAGTATCAGTTTTGCACCCGTTCGGAGCAGGGGCGGGCCGCTAGTATACATAAAAAAAACTACAAATTAAGCCTGTAAATACTTCACTGCTGAGTTACAGTAACATTAACTTTTCAAAAAGTTTTGGTTTTGAGAAGGTGGAACTTATGTAACCCTCCCTGCTTTAATGTTGAAAAGTACCATTTTAAACTAAAACATGCATTCCCGTATATTGCTTTCATTACACGAGCATTGATGAAATATAAAGTGGTTTATAAATTTATTTACGCAATCAATTTGATACACAGATAAAAGTACTATACTATTTATGGGAATGCCATTAAAATAGGATTAGTTGGTGGTAGGGCTTTGTGCAAGCCCGTCTGGGTAGGTACCACCCACTCATCAGTTATTCTAACGCCAAATAACAGTACTCAGTTTTGTTGTGTTGCGGTTTGAGTTGTTTCAGGGTGAGTGAGCCAGAGTAACTACAGGCACAAGGGACATAATATCTTAGTTCCCAAAGTTGGTGGCACATTGACGATGTAAGGAGTATTTAATATTTCTAACAGCTTCATTGTCTATGGGTGATGGTGACCACTTACCATCAGGTGGCATATGCTCGTCTGCCAACCTGGTACAGGTTGGCAGATGAGATAACAAAATAGTATTTTTTGAAATATTGAGCATCAATCGAACTATTTTATGTTTTTCAAAATCAAAAATCAAAATCAAAATAAACTTTATTCAAGTAAGCTTTTACAAGCACTTTTGAATCGTCATTTGACAATTAAGTGAAGCTACCACCGGTTCGGAAAGTAGTTTTTTCAACATTTAAAAAACACAGTCATACAACAACATACAACTGTCACTTGATTATTAATAGTTATTTGTATAAAATATAATAGCATGAATAAAATTTAAACGGTGTATCATTTAAAATTAACATGATACCTATTCTATTTGATAAGGATTGATTGCATGTGTCGAATAAAGGCTATCGAGAAATGCGAGAACGTCGCTCAGTGATAGAGTTAATGTAAGCTGTATAATATAACTAATAAATAACTGAAGTGATTAAAAATACGCGACTTTGTCCTGTACTGTATTAGTGGCAGATAACAAAACAACATCAATAAAAATATGACAATCGAATATTTTTTATTTGTTTTTATGATAGAAATTGGTGGATGAAAGTAGTCATTACCATATTATGTGAGAACACCTATTACATACCATCGGCGCTATCATATTATATTCCTTACAGAGAAGCCACCAGCGCCACCAACCATTGGAATTACGTTTTATGTCCCTTTCGTTCGTAATTATAGTTTAGTCCTCCTTGTCACCTGAGGACAACAAATCTACTGTATGTATATGAACTGTTTGGTGGAAGAATATCTGACTAGTGGATGGTACCTACCGACATACACTTCCACGAAATCCTACCAGATTCTAATATACTATAAATTTCAGGCATTCAGTAAAATTGGTATATTTTACGTCGCAAAAAATATTGCACCACTTTCATAGAACTTCGTTTAAACCAGACTAGCTATTTTGAGTAAATGAAAAAAAAAAAACTATAAAATCAACGAATATAGTATATAATATATTCGTTTTTCGAGTTGGTTAGTAAAATTTACCTCCCATGATATTAGTACTACGAACTTCAATTTATATATGTATTCCCTCGAGTCAAAGTCACAACTTTAACCTTAGTAGGGTCGAAATGAAATATGGAAACTAGAGTTTTTTTAATAGAAACCAGAAAAGTACTATTTATACTTTTAACTAATAATGAAAATATTTTTCTAGAGTAAATTAGTTTGAAAATTAATTATTATTTCATAAAATTAATACAAGTAAAAATAATTTAATTGAGCTCAGGTGACCAAATGGTTAGCTACGTGAATCTGAATCGAAGATTACGGTTCCAAATAAAGCACCACTGAGTTTCCACATGGAAATGTGCTTAATTAGTATCTATCTCGTTCTCAGATTAATACGTGGAAATAGAATAGATGGTAAAGAAGCCGGCATATGTTTGAAGATAGTCTGCCACCTGTGTATTTACCAACCTGTATTGCAACGGACATACTTCCCTCAAACGAAGAAGACTGACAGTGACACATCTACTCTGAAAGTTTAATTATCATTCACACTAAAATAATAATTTAAGAGTGTGTGTTTTAAATATTAAGATAATTGCTTTTGCCTAAGTGTATATAAATTAAAATAAAATGTTTTACAATTCTCATCTGTCTTTTTGTTTCGGCTAATCTCTAGAATTTCTGAACCGATTTTGACGGAACTTTCACTGGTAGATAGCTGATGTATAAGGAGTAACGTGGACTACAAAAAATTTTTTTGTTAAATTTAAACGCGAACGCATTCACAACTAGTTATTAATAAAAAATTATAATAACAAGTAATTACAATAATTATATTGATGATGTCATGCTGATCCATTTTGGCCATATCAGCCAATCTTAAGGTTGACCATATTGCATGCAATACTGCACAAGGGTATGCGTAAACATACATAGGCACAATCCCTATTCCCACACTCTCGAAATCCAATGAGGCGGAAAATCCGACACTGGAAATAATTCAAGCGAAGGACGAACGGCTTTACGAGCTTTCCAAGGCACGAGAGTGTACACACAATTTAGTACTGAAAATATTACTATAAAAAAATAGACCCGACCTGGGTTTTGAATACAGGCCCTCTGGATCTGCAGTCTTTCTACAACAGCAATTGTATTAATTAAATTACAAATTATCCGACTCCAGCTAATTAAACACAGATGAACATATTCTCTAATTACTGGCTTATTTAAATCGTTTTGGATGTCTGCAGCAAAGCCATTGCCAAATGAGGCGCAACGCGAAAGTGAGCTCGACTAGACGTATTAATCCCATTAGCTTAACGAATTTCAGAATACGTTTATTCGTTTACGTTATTTGTTACGGTACAGTGCAGTCTGTAATTTTCCCACTCCTGGGCTTTCCATCCATTTAAGGACAAGGCTTGGAACCTATTCTTCTACTATGCTCCAATGCAAATACAAATGTGGCAGAATTTTGTTGAAATTAGAAACATGAAGGTTTACTTGCGATGTTTTCTTTTACAGCCGCGAACGAGATGAATTATGAACACAAATTAACACGACATGAAAATTCAGTGATATTTGTCAGGATTTTAACTCGTAATCATCGTGTATCATGCACGCGTTCTCGCAGTGCCAATGGGTGGTCTGTGCATATGGGTGATCACCTATCATGACAATGCAGTCGCAGAGATAGTCTACCTGCCTAAAAAAATATGAATTAACACTGTGTCAATTATTAGCACAGCGATTATGTGATTTTTCACAGCAACAGTGTATTTGGGAAGTGGTGACCACTTACCATAACATAGCCGAATGCAAGTCCGTTATCTTAGAAATAGTTATAACATTTCCCCCCTTAACCACAAAAATACCCATCAATAGTTCTAACTACAGTATTATTTTGGCAATTAATTGATAGAAAAAAGAAAGAAATGTTTATTAGGACACAGAACATAATTAAAGAATAAAAAAAGATAAACAAAAAAAAAAAAAAAAAAAACATAGTAACTAACTAACTTAATATACAAAAAAAACAACACAGTGATACTTAACGTGTCCTAAAGGTTACCATTCAGCTTCCAAGTTGGGTTCCAAGAACCCAACGCAATTTTTCAATGGAAATGCAATTATAGACATTTAAGATTTACTTGTATTTTCAAATACTTCAGTCGTAGTTATGATGTCTTAACAAGCACCCATAAAAAAAAATTATAAGAATTTCGTTTGCCCGACTTATAATATCTCTCAACGCGCCAGATTTCATATCGTTACGCATTACCGCATTTAATATAAAACATAAGTACAATTAGCAGGAAAAGTTAAAACAGAATCAACGCGTCTTAATACATCAAGTTATTACTAAGTTATTTAACTTTCTGACTGTACGCATTTAACCTCGCGCATAATGTACAACACCTAACCGAGTTCATTAAAAGTTTCGCGGTGAAGTCGCACAAGTCAAACGCAACGTTAATCTGTCCTTAGCAATTTTATGATTGTACTTTGTGGACTTTTCAAATTACGTTTAATGTCACAGAGCTTGTGCGTTAGAAGTGGCATTTACACATGCCACTTCTAAACAATTATTACTTGTTGCATTGACTAGAAGTACTATTGTATAGAAAAATGCTAGAATGATCGTTATACTCTTATTTAAAAAGATAACATGATTTATTAGGGTCGTAACGTCATCTAAATATTCATAGAATTAGTTTAATTATCTAATAATATTAAACTATTAACATACATAATTTTGCTGCTAAAATTGTATCTATGCTTGCAATGTTTAATTAATATAATTTTAGTAACTCAATAGTGTGTATTATATAAATTACATGACAGAATACAATATAACTTTTTTTAAATAAATATAAATATTTTTGTTGTATAGCGAAATCAACTATTAATCATATGGAATATGAATATTACGATTGCGAAAGCAATTTAATCTATTTGTTTGTTACTTTCCTTATCAAAATTGTTTATTAATATTGGTATGAAGGAAAATTGAACCTTAATATCCTTTACATAGGGCTTTTTTATGCCTAACACTTGATGAGGAACCTTTAAAATGATGCGTAGCCGCGAGCGTAAGCTGGAGGGCAAAATAGCACTTTTGTGTGATTTTAACGTTCTTAGGCCCTAATAAATTGTAAAGGTTTGTGATAGGGAAACTTAAGATTAGATTTAAACTTTACGTTTTAGAATCAAAAGAGTAAAGATGTTATAGTCGAACTGCTCAACGAAATTAATTTAAAATTTCAAGGCTTATATTGGAGTGAAACTATAGTGCATATAATGAACCGATATGTCCCATAGTATGAGTATAGCATCCATTAAAAGTAAAGTAAAGTAACAGTCTGTAAATTTCCCACTGCTGGAATAAGGCCTCCTCTTCCACTGAGGAGAGGGTTTGGAATACATTTCACTACGTCGTTCCAATTGGCAGAATTTCGATGAAATAAGACACATGCATGTTTCCTCACGATGTTTTCCTTACCACTGGGCCATCTCAATGAGCTGAGATGGTCCAGTGGTTAGAACGCGTGCATGTTAACCGATGATTGCGGGCTCAAACTCAGGCAAGCACCACTATATATATGTGCTTAATTTGTGTTTATAATTCATCTCGTGCTCGGCGGTGAAGCCCAACAGCGGCGGCCTTAGCCCAACAGTGGGAAATTTACAGGCTGTTTCTTTACTTTACTAGCATCCATTTCTGACAAAGAAACACCAAATAAAATTACACTTTATTCTAATAGATGACATACATCACTTTTGAATCAGCATTTTACATGCATACATATTTTTTAATTTAATTTTTAACACATGAATTGAATGAAGACCTAACAATATTTAGAATAGGTACTCTTTTTTCACCAATCCTATTAAATAATCACACAAAGTGTTATTCTTTTGATGAATAAATTGGAAAACTCAGATTGAAAGCTACGTAGTGACATGAAATAATCCGTCTTCAATAGCTGTTAGAAGAGAATGAAATCAATTTGGATTTAATATAGACTTTGCATTGGATACTAACGGCAGTAATATATATAAATATTGTTGTGGCTATGCTATATACAACGGTGTTCCCTGTTAGTAATTTAAATGAAACAGAATTTTTCTTGATTCCTCTTTAGATATAATTAGGAGAGATTATCAGATATTGATTAACCAGGAAATGCACGGAATAAAAACAAATATATATATAGATATAATATATATTTTTAAATTAATTTAGCATCTAGAGCGCAATGATTTACGGGCCGCCTAACGATGTTTATAGTCGCAGATCGATCCTGACTGTTTTATGTTTAATTTGAAGTATAAACAGGTTTATGAGTAATTAATTACAAGAGGAATTTTCAGTAAAAAGCGCTTCATAAAATGTTTTGTTTAGGCTTATACTAAAATTATTCCAGGGCAAACATCAACAGCTATTTTTATATCCTTTACAGATATATTTACTTGTTTACTTAGAGTTCCCGATTTATTATGATTGATTGATATGATTTGTTATGATTTCTAAAAATAAAATAAAAATATAAACAAATGTTCTTGCATGGTCATCTCAACGGATGGCAGCACTGTGCAACGTGAAGATTGTAGGAGGCAACTTCAGGGATACACTAGCTGAATCTGTTACTTCGGAATAGTGCTTTGAATAGTGTACACGTGTTTGTTACCTCAGTTATTACAATATATATTAAGCTATAAGTGTATATAGTGTTGTATTGTGTAATAAAGTGTGTAATAAAGTAGTTAATATAAAAAAACGTAAAGTAACTGCCTGTAAATTTCCCACTGCCTCCTTTTCCATTAAGGAGAGGGTTTGGAATATTCCAACACGCTGTTCCAATGCGGGTTGGTGGAATGCACATGTGGCACAATTTCGATGAAATTAGACACATGCAGGTTTCCTCACGATGTGTTCCTTCACCGCCGAGCATGAGATGAATTATAAACACAAATTAAGCACATATATGTGCTTGCCTGGGTTTGAACCCGCAATCATCTGTTAAGATGCACGCATTCTAATCACTGGACCATCTCAGCTCTTGAAAATGTAATATGTGTATATAACAGTTCTGCTACCTAGAATAAAATTTGAGTTATCCTTCAGACTGCGAAACACAACTCTGATCGAAAAAAGTGATATACGACATTGTCATAATTGAGACATCGGAGGATTTAGGACAAAGCTATAGTACGACACAACTTACATAGATGTAGCATTGGAAAATTCAATAATACCGATTATTGCCGATTGACACAACCAATAGAAATAGCTCCCTATCGCGCCATTCGACGCTATTCGTCGCTAGAGATTCTCGCGTCAGTTCAACTCGTCTCGAGTGCATGTAAATCTACGTGTCAAATTAACGAATATATTAGATCATATGATATTACAAGTTATTTCGTTTGTGTAAAGATCATATCCACATAAGAAATAAATATTGATAATTAGGGATAGCATACTTAATTCGCATGTTATCGGTTTACGAATTTCGCCGATGCTACATCTAAATTGTGTCGTACTATTTTTCCATTGCAATTTCGGAATAAAATGTAACAAAAACACGTGTAAAGCTTTCATAAAATACTGATGATATCTTTACGTATGCTTTTAAATTAACAGCCATTTAATGAATGACGGCAGATAAATATTTAAATTTCTTATTATGGTTTATCCGAGAGTCACGGAAATACCGAACGTGATTTACAAATAACAATTAACTAAGTGCTACTTTACGAACGTTAATCAATACAAGAATGTAATGGAACGTGTATCAATGATTACAATTTGAATTTATCGAAAAGATAAATTAACAAAACGACTGTAAATACGCGGAGAAGACATTGAATTTACGTATTGTTATGTTTTTTTACAATCTTTTATTTACATGCCTTTTAGTTTGTTTAGGTCAAATCTTGTAAGCCGATTTATGTGATGTATTTTTATGGTGAGCGTGACGTAATTCCAGGATTACCAGGATTGCTTACAGAAGAGTATACCTAAACGACCAGCTTCATAGCCACGAAATATTGTGAATAAAAGTTTGATTAATATTATGTAATTTTTTATCATTTTCAATTTCATTTATTGGCAACATGGTAGAAGAGTTTGAATATACTGTATAATAATATATATACACGTAGATAATAATTGTTAGTAGCCTACGCACGTATTTAAAACTTTGTCAAACGTTTGATCTAGTAAATCATACCAGATTTTAAAGAATTTATTTGAAAATAGTTACTTCAGTTGATATGATGAGGGACTTAGGTATATTACTCATAATAGGTCAAGTTCCATGCCAATATCTCCTCCGTGTTCATCGAAATGAACAGCAATTCACTGAACATGGATATCATAAAGTGGATTCCAAACATTACTGCAATGTGCTCTAATTCGACGTACCAAAACATTGATAGCAAGATTTTAGCGTATTTCAAATAACGTAACATAAAATCAAGAATTCTTTGTTAATTTATAAATGTAAAAAAATATTGAACTTAAGTCCTTAAATATATACAAAAAAAATATTAAATATAGTTACCGTATAAGTCTTGACCGTGTGGATTGGTGGCAAGAATGCTAGCAGCATTTCTTCGTTGAATCGCAATTCCGATCCTCTGGACAAAAAACAAACCAGCCCTTCTGTCACCAGTGGCGACAATAAGGCGAGGTGATATACTTTCAATGAAGCCTTTTGCCCCACTACTCCAAAGGCCAAGTGTTTCGACGGCAAATATGACAAAAAGGTAATTTGACTTATGGCTCGAATATTTAGATCTTTTTGTTGCTTTAATTTTTCCCAGTCTATCAATTTGTAGAATAACATAATTGAAAATTACGGAAATTTTAATCTGTATAAAGTACAGTGATCGAACCTGATTGGCAATAGTCATTCTGTACGGAGATTAGGCCCGAACACTTTCTCTATTTACCCCTCAAACTTACAAGACTATCTGAAAAAGTCAGATATTAATCTCTAAGACTCTGCTATTGTTTCAAATTAATAACCTTTTCGAAGCATAGAATTCAAACACTAAAAATTTCTAAACTCTTCACAATAATTAAAATTATCTTGAAAGAAACCTTAATAATAATTTACTATACAAGCTCGGTAATCGAACCTTCACCGTTTGACCTGAAGCCGTATAACATAATCTACTGGACAAAAGAGGTAGTTCGAATATAGTCGATGGTAGCAAAACATAAGTTTCTTCTTCCTATCAAACTTCCACTTGAATGATTTAATCGCTCGCGTTTAATAGAGCAAGAGACGGGAGCAAGCATCGTTGATTCTTATATGAGATTTAGACATTTTCACGCTACAGGCTTATCATATACTAGCTGTTACCCGCGGCTCTGCTTGCGTAGAATCTGAATATATTTACAAATTAACTTAAAATATCACATTGATGTAAGACCTCTTTGTTACCAATACTTTTTTATAATTAAAAAGTATAGCCTATGTCCTCAGGCTCTAGAATATTTGTGTACCAAATTTCATTTAAATCGATCCAGAAGTTTTAGCAGAGAGATCATTTAAGATAATTATTTTCGCAATTAAAATATTAGTATGGAAGTATGGAAAACCAGATAAGCACCATTATATATGTGCTTAATTTGTGTTTATAATTCGTCTCGTGCTCGGCGGTGAAGGAATCTTCATGACGAAACCTGCATGTATCTAATTTCGTCGAAATTTTGCAACATATGCATTCCACTAACCCGCAGAACAGCGTGGTGGAATTTGTTCCAAAACCCTCTCCTTAATGGGAGAGAAGGCCTCAGCCCAGCAGTGGGAAATTTACAGGCTGTTACTTTACTTTACTTTAAGTATGGATTTAACAATTTTGTTGCAATAAATCCAATATACATATCCTATCATCTACTAATGTTTTTCTTATTTTTTGTGGAATAGGTGGACGAGTAAATGGACCACCTGATGGTAGGACATAATATGATAGATGGATAATTACACTGTAAGTAAGTAAGTAAGAAATATTGATCATTCCGTGATGTAAGATCACCAATGCGCCACCAACATTTGGAACTAAGATATCATGTGCTGTAGTTACACTGACTTACACTCAATTATAAAATACTAAATTACATATTGAACATTAATTTAAATTGAACGTTACTGTACAAACTTTACCCAATCAGCATTGATGTTGTAATCTCATAAAATTATGCAAACATTTATAAATATTTCGAGGTAATTTTACAAACGCTGTTTTATTATGATATTATATATACATTTAAATTCTTAATTGAATAATTAATTATTTAAAAATATGACACAGATTATGTATTTTTTTTACAAAAGGCTTACTTTAATTTATTCCGAAATATATGATTGACTATAGTACATGTAAGTAGTTGGTATTCAATTTACAGGTTGCTATGTCAACCTAGTCTGAAAAAAAAATCTAGATGCACGTACATAGCATTGTAGATTGTATTGAAAAGGAACAGTTACTAATTTTGCTTGAATTATTATCAAAAGCGAGTCACATTAACCTCCGTAAATAGTCTTATTTTTTAATGCAAATTACTCCGACTTTCGGATTCATTGGGATAATTCAGATTAGGTTATTTTTGTCCGAATAACAGGGCCAACCTTGATGAAACCATGGAATATGCAGACGAATAAAATGCTAGTTAGAGAAAGGAGGCACACAAGCGTTTATCGATATCATATAGTGAGCTAACTATAGTAATTTCAAGTGACTGGCCTTCTTATGGTTTGATCATTCTCAAATGTAACTGGTCGAGGGTGACTTATTGCATGATGTAAGAACTTCAAATTGTTGCATTAATCACCTTTTTCCTTCAAAATAATTCTTATCATCATAGTTATATTTAATATGCAAACAATGATAATGTAAAGTTATAAAATAAGAAGCAGTATGTACTGTTACTTATTCAAGCTACATTATTATCTCAACATTGTATCCCAATACAAGCAGATTACGTAATACCATTTTCCATCGCCACAGAGCTCCAGGTCACTTGGATATTAAGCACTAGAAACGTTTCAGAGTACAAACAAATACGAATTTTGTTAAGTCAATAATATGATACTGTCTGTTCGACCCATTTCAAATCTTTTGACACATCAAATGTGAAACTATACCCTTCACGTCGAACCTTAAACGCCCGTCCAATTAAACTTAGATTATAATTCCTTGGTGAAATTCACGATACTGGCAAATTATGGAATTATCTGAGCAAATTAATACAAAATTTTGCAAATAGATTATTAATTTTCCTTAAACTAATTAATAGCTCTCAAATTAATTATAAATAAGTATGGTAATAGTGAATCAAGAATGGATCTCCACACTTCAAATTTGATGTTTACCAAGAAAATATTAATTAATTAAAATAACGCTTCAGAACACTCTCTAACTCGATTGTTTCAAGGAAGACTTTATATTCGATAATAACGCTATATATCTTTGAATATCTTACCAGAACCATTTTAAGTAGAAGTTAAAAATGATTCTGATAAATACATTTTAGAAGATTTCGAAATGAACAATGACTATTTATTATATTGAAAACCCAGATTAATTAATATATCCATGATGCTACCGAAAAAACTTCAATTTAGATACAACAAAGAAATAATTTTGTAACCCAATTGAATTTTCAAAATACCACGCATTCCAAATTTAATTCAATGAAATCATTTTTCTATCTCGGAATTGCGTATAACATGGGATACCAATTGTTAAAAGTTTGAGAAATGTGTGTGTTTCAAGAGAGTTTGTATTCCAAGTGGATAAAAATGAAATAACGTTTTACGCAATTTATTGTAGTAAAGTAAAGTAATGTAACAGCCTGTAAATTTCTCACTGCTGGGATAAGGCCTCCTCTCCAATTAAGAAGAGGATTTGGAACATATTCCACCAAGCCGTTCCAATGCGGGTGGTTGGAATGCACATGTGGCAGAATTTCGTTGAAATTAGACACATGCAGGTTTCCTCACGATGTTTTCCTTCATCGCTGATCACGAGATGAATTATAAACACAAATTAAGCATATATATATATATAGCGGTGCTTGCCTGGGTTTGAACTCGCAATCATCGATTAAGATACACACGTTCTAACCACTGGACCATCTCAGCTCAATATATTGTTTATTTGAAGCGAACTCAAAATCATTACTACTATTTTTATTGCTATTTAATTTATTGGGTATAAGGCCCTTAACTAAAACTCTTTTTACATTAAACTTAAGTACATTTGGGGTTTTACATTATACATTTTCAACTGACTTTCTGTTAAATAGAGAAAGTGTTATATATGTACAAACACTATCTATTTCTATCTGTTGCACTTTCACCCAATAGTTGAACCAAATTTGAAATTTGATAGAATTTGTTATGAAGTAAGGAAAGACTTAGTTATTAGTTACTCTTTATGCTAAAAATCTGTCAACCAAATTTTTAAAAGCAAGCGAAGCCGCGGACTAATATATGTGCTAAATAAATTATACAAAACATGGCCTATTTATCCGCTTGCGATTATTATATGTCAAGTGAAGACGTAGGTTGCGCCGCCTGCCTTTAAAGATATCGAAGTGATTCAACCTTTGAAACGAAAATTGAAGGTGTTGAGATAAGCCGAAATGAATCGACGTCATACGAATATAATTTAAACGGCCTTATTGAAATAGATTTCATTATTGTAACAGAAATTATTGCTCCATGTTTAAAAATTGAAGATAATTCTTATTTAGATTTTCTAGTTATAAAATTATTTAGATTGTTATCTCGAGTACAATTCATGTCCGAGATGAGTTTACTCAAATATATTAAATATATTTCATCATAATTTTGTAATAGAATGAACGAACCGAAAAAAGTCTGAATTGACTAAAAGAATATCGAGATCATAGTTGTCAATCCTTGGCTCAAATAAAAAAAAATGGATCACAATAATTCATTTGTTTCGCTTAGATTTGATCCACTGCTAAGAACTGCTCCATTTATACTGACATTAAATCAGTCTATATCTTGTAAATATAAATCTTGCGATTATCACTGTTTATTTTTCATTAAAGTCAAAAGAAGTAGTCTCAGATAAAAAAAAATTCCAAACAACATGTATGAAAAGTTGCCTTTAGATTCGACCTTGAATTGTGTTTCAGTCTACCCAAAAAAGTGCAAGTCAAAAATATTTTCAAGGAAAAATCGTCCTTATCCGATTTTTAAGGGACTTGTTATGCACAAATGACTAATGGGTCCATAAGATATTAATTCTGATTGAAGTTAGTATATTGCATAATGTTACTATGTGGTGTTTGTAAGTATTTCTAAGAAAGATAAATTAGAACCTTATTAAACATGATTTTTTTGCTCATAAAACGTTTGAACGTTTCCTAATTAACTCACTAAATTCTTTCCGTATTAAAAGTTTGATAATTTTATAATTGATGCTGGTAGGGCTTTTCAAAAATTAAGGAAGCTACGACTTTGTCTATGCTTAGTCACCTGAATTTAATTCTTTTAGACAACTTTTGACATCCTCGAAACAACTCACCTAGAAACCTTTAATCATGGAGAGGTCTTAAAGTTACTTTTTTTATTTTTTATTTCATAAGTATGTATTTTCAAATGTGACGTCACACTACTACTATGATATGGTATAATCTTATGGTTTATAGAATCTTAAAAATCGTAACCAATGATAATCAACTAGTTCTAATCACTGAATCTTCATATCCTTTCTTGCTCCTTTGTTACAATTCATTTGCCTTTGTGTCCCCAATGGAGCTGTCTTGTGGAAAAACCTTTAAATCCTTGTGCTCAAAAGGAAAGGAGGCTTTAACCCTTTTTATTTAATCTAAAGAATATACGTAATTTTTGTCTAATCATTTGAAATTCTTCACAAATGTATAAAGCGTTATATAATTAATAAGTGGTTTCAAACTTGCAGAGAACCGTAACGACTTTCGACGACAAACAAAAAACGTCTGATAAAAGTTCTAGTTGCAAAAATGTCCGTGCCGCAAGATAGTTGATTTATTGAATAAATTTACTGTTGAGGGTCAAGCGAGCGCTGTTTCCGATTCGCGCCGACCCTAATTTCCTATTCTGACTTATATACATTCTTATTCATTTTTCACGCAGTAATTTCATGTTTTTTTTTTAAGAACAAATTATTTGAAATTCGAATTTTAATTCAAAAATTTTGATTTTTTTTTTTGTTACCAAGCTTAATGATCAGATATATTTGTGCACAAAGGTATGCCCGATTACATTATTATCAACGTGATATTATATTAGTGTGAGTGAATGAGATTCATTAAATATGTTCGTGTGTGTGAGACGACTAAGAGTAAACACAGCAAAATATATCCTACATAGTTAGTCTCCCTTGACTCGTAACCATCGGTCAGGATGACGTCATCATTCAATAGGGCTAATAGGTAACTCTGTATAGATTTTACCCGTAAGAAGTCGGAATGGATCCAATTATACTTTTATTTTTCGCTTTCCGATAGATACATTATTCCCGAGTACTATGTGTATTAATTAATTACAGTATTTATATTATCGTATCCTTCTCTTTATTGATAAACTTTATCAGTGCGGAGCCGGGGTGGGTCACTAATATTATATAAAGAATGGCACTACGTCTATAAATAGAAACCTATTATAACACTGTTTATAACACTGGAGAATTTTTATACTTTAGCGCCCTAAGCCTTTCTGTACTATGTGTATTAATTAATTACAGTACTATGTGTATTAATTAATTACAGTATTTATATTATCGTATCCTTCTCTTTATTGATAAACTTTATCAGTGCGGAGCCGGGGTGGGTCACTAATATTATATAAAGAATGGCACTACGTCTATAAATAGAAACCTATTATAACACTGTTTATAACACTGGAGAATTTTTATACTTTAGCGCCCTAAGCCTTTCAATGTAATAATTCAGCCCTATGTAATAATTCAGTCACGCTTGGGGGGCAGAAAAATAACCATAAATATTAAATTTATAATATAATGAATCTATGCAGGGCTAGAGCAGTAATAATACTGACAGTAATATTAAATTTGAAAACCAATAGGTTAAAGAACTATCCAGGTCACGTGACTAAAATTGAATAAAATTTCTACTCGGTATGAAACGACCCCTTCCGCTGTTCGTTCATCTTAATTTCCGATAGCATTTAAGCTAAGTACAGACAAGTTGTGAAGACAATTACGCTCTAGTTAGTCAACTAGAAATAATCCACTAAACGCTTGGATATGTTCCCCTATTTATTTACTAGCTTCAGATTATCTTCTACTGGAATTGGGTTTTATCTTGATCCAATTTGAGGAGAGGACTTGGATCTTATTACAACACGTTACTTTAATGAGGATACATTAGTGGGAGATTTACATTCGACATGTAGGTTTTACGATGTTTTTCTTCACCGTGCACGAGATCATTTATAGACATTGATTAATCAAATACAGAGAGAATTCAGGGACCAATGTTTGAACCAGCAATCCAACTACTTGGTCAACTTGGCCCAAATTTGTCCTGATGAGATTAAATTAGCTTAATTTCGTTTTTATTTAATTTCCTTATCACCAATCTGTTAATAGGTTGAACCTAAAGTTAGAAAAATGCATTGCCCGTGTGAATATTTTATCTGTGAAAATGTTTTTTTGTTATATATCCCAATAGATTGACGTTTATTATTGTTGACGTTAGATATTTACTCGTTCTTGAGACTTGTGCCAAAAATCTGAGAAAACAATAGACAGCACTGAAGTTATTTCGAATTGAATCCAAAACGCAGTGTACATGTACATCGGAAGAAGCTGATATATTTATGAGTCTTTGAGCCAATAAGTAATGAGTCGAGATGGCACAGTGGTTAGAACGCGTGCATCTTAACCGATGATTGCGGGTTCAAACCCAGGCAAGCACCGCTGATTCATGTGCTTAATTTGTCTTTATAATTCATCTCAAAATCAGCGGTGAAGGAAAATAATGTGAAGAAACATGCAAGTGTCTAATTTGAACTAAATCTTGCTACATGTAAACATCGTGAGGAAACCTGCATGTGACAAATTTCATAGAAATTCTGCTACATGTGTATTCCACCAACCCGCATTGGAACAGCGTGGTGGAATATGTTCCAAACCTCAAAGGGAGAGGAGGCCTTTAGCCCAGAAGTGGGAATTTACAGGCTGCTGTTGTTGTTGTTGTTGTTGAGCCAATAAGAGCATATAGTTCATTGCATAACTTAATTATATTTAATTAAATTATCGCAAAACGACCAAGCACTATATTACGTTCAAGTAACGTTTCAGAAATATATTTTTACATGAGACGACATTCTTTTTCAAAATGAGATCTCTTTAATGCTTTGTATTATGAGCCGTGTAATAAGTTATAGCGAATAAGTATGAATATGCAAATCAAGCGAAATATTGTGACGCAGATTTATGTAGTAAGTATTGATTTTCTTACTAATCCCAACAATTTATGCAAGAACACGCTAAGTCATTGCATCAGACTAAGTTTCAGTGAAAAGGCGGAATTATAATTTCAAGAATAGAAGTAATATAAAATATTAACGGGATAAAACTCACTTAATAAATTAAATACGAATAGTTTATCTCGTAAATTTTCACCTTTAGAGATGATGATGAGAATGAAAAATTCGAACCAATTTAAGTTGGTCCCATCGGGAAATATACTCTGCCGAACAAAAAAGGTATATCACTACATATTGTAAAATAAAGACCTCCGCGTCTATCTGTCAGTATGTTCGTGATAAACTAAAAAACTACTGAACGGAATTTCATGCAGTTTTCACTAATACATTAAGGGGTTCATAAGGAAGGTTTAGGTATATAATTTATTAAGGTTTTTGTTTTAATAAGTTGAAATAGAACGACTATTTTTAGACCTAACTGAAAAATCAAGTTGATTTTTTCAACAATAATGATTTTACTAAAAAAATCCTTTCCCTTTGAAGAGAAAGTTGGGGCATATTCCACCGTCTAATGGGTGTTTGTGGATTTACATGTGGAAATATTTTTTTAAAATTAGGCACATGTAGGTTTCGTCGCGTCGTTTTCCTTATCTGCTCAGCTCAAGATGAATTATAAACACATATTAAACACTTGCAATTTCAATTATGCTTGCCTGGGTTTGAACCCACAATCATTGGTGAGATTGTCGCTTTCTAACCGCTGCACCATTTCGTCTCCACATTCCTCAAGAACAGTCAACTGAGTACAAAAACATTTCGTATTAGTACCAGTCCCTTGAACATGGCAGTATGCCTTGGTACATTCGAGTGTAAATTACGCAGTTGCATTGGCTCACTGGTTCAATTACAGGAGCGAGTCTCATAACAATTTAGATCGTACGGTTCGCAGCGCATTTGCAATATAACTTGTCTAATTCTGCTAACTTCACAAACATCCACTGGGAGCAATGACCACTATCATAATTATTACGGTATACACTCAACTCGAATTATATACTTCTATATGAATGTTATTATGTATTTCTAAGTTAAACTTTTGTATAGTAATATTTTCCTTAAAAGGTTTTTTTTAATACAGTCTTTTCAAGAATATTATGTTATTCATTAAAGTTGTCATAACATTTCGTGTCTGAAGTGTTGAATTTCTACAATGACTGACCTACATATGTTAGTCATTGAAGGTTGAAGTTAAACTCTCTCGTCTAAAAAAAATTGTTACTAAAATCCTTTTTTAGTGAGTGTCTTAGTGTCAAACGGACTTAGGAAGAAAGTAAAAGTATTACTATATGTATATACAAAGTCGGATTTATAGTTCTGGAGGCCCCGGGCAACAAAGCAGTGGGGGCCCTAGAGAAACAGAAGCGTGAACAACCTAATATTTATATAATCATGAATTAATTACTTTTTTTTATTTCAATCAGTAAGCTATGATTTATATAGTTGTATCGGTAACTTTTAAAATATTAAATAATAACATTATTATAATTTGACTATATCTTGGTATTTGTTAATTTGCTGAAAACTGTGGCCCCCACTAATGTGGAGGCCCCAGGGCAGTTGCCCCGGTTGCCCTCCCCTAAATACGGCCCTGTGTATAGATTACACGGGTATTTTTGTTTGCTGCCTTTTTTATCAAACTCAAGTCTATGACAGGAGGAGATGAATAAGTATTTGATTAATTAATGAACATTAATGAATTATTGCAAGATATATCACAAATCATAGGTTGACGATACGTATAGTAGCTAATCTCACTAGAAATCTGCATGAATTTCATTCTTATATATTAACAGCCATATAGGACAAAAACACTTCTGAATAGAAACCAAACATGCACAAATTCACCAACCGATATTGGACCCAAATTTAAAATATTAAGCCTCATTTCTCAAAAATATCATTATGGCGCTTGAGTTTTTTTTCCACTGATAATAAATAATCCGTACTACGTTTTAATAGGCAAGTGTTAAATATAATCAATACAAATTTTATGTATATCTTAATATTGGTCGCCATAATGAACCGAGACTAACGTCGTATGTAGCTTGACCTGACGTGGATAACAAAAGCGTGCACAAGATTCCACAGTACAACCATGGACTCATGCCCGTTCGTAATAATTACCGTATTTCCTATGCCGTCTGTGTACTTATAAAGGAGTTATGATGAATGTCAAAGTGGCGTGCACCGCACCGTGAGTTCCTTCCTGATTGCCATTAGGGTTGGTAGAAATTACGAGTATTTTTTAATGGTATAATCCTCCCGTCTAAAGGACAAGTGAAATGTGTTCGAATACATAAAGACCAAATTGGCATTGCGTTCTTAATTACTGGACGTAATTTTGCTGGCTTATTTTCAGATTCATTTTAGGTTTAAGGAATTTTTCATACTAAACTAATAATGTTGATTAATCTATACTAATGCTATAAATGTGAAAGTAACTCTGTCTGACGCTCTTGCTTGACCAAATCAATTAACCGAATTTGGTGAAATTTGTGATTTGATTTGTGAAACAAATTGAACGCCAAGAAAATAAATGTTAAAGACCCCGGCATTATCATTGACAGTAAACTCACTTGGGGGGAACATATTAAAGAAGTTTCTCGTAGGTTTTACGCCACTATGCATTCCATGATTCGTTTAAAAAATTTTTTGCCCATGGAAACTAAAATCCAGCTTGTTACTACCCTCTTGGTTCCAATTCTTGATTACGGTGACTCCTGCTATCTAGATCTGTCGGAAGAACTCCTGCAACAACTTAATCGTCTCCTTAACACTGGCTTCCTTTACGGGAACGTAGATATACTCGGATTCTATGTCTTCTCTACTCCATTCTTACCGACCCTAATGCTCCCACTTACTTATCCTCTAAATTTTCTCTTCTTTCCTCTACTCATAATAAGCCCTTACGATCCTCTCAATTCCTTACCCTTTTCATACCTTCCCATAAATCTGGCTTTGTTTCCAACTCTTTCTCTCTAGTTGCAGCCCGGCTTTGGAACACTTTGCCTGATTCTATTCGTAGAGCTCCATCGCGCGATTCCTTCAAGCGCCAAGTAAAACAATTTTATCTGTCGTCTGTCAACACTGCGTGATGTCTTTTTATCAATACCATTCTCATAATTGGATTCATATATATATATATATATATATATATATATATATATATATGTTTATGTATATATGTTAAATATTTATGTACTTATATATGTATATGTTTGTGCATATTTATGTATTTTATATTATATTATGTATAACATTGATTTAATTAATTTACTGTATTATTATTATATATATTTATAGGTGTCTATCGCTATGTATATATTTTTTAATTTTTCTTTAACTTCTGTGCACACCCTACTGACTTCTCTCCTGCACTATTCTGGGTTGGCTGGCAGAAAATGCTGTAATAGCTTTAAGTCCGCCCTTTGTACATGATTGATCTGTGCAATAAAGAATAATAAAAAAAAAAATAAATAAATAAAAATATAATATGAGACAACATCACATACATTACTCTGATCCCAATGTAAGTAGCTGAAGCACTTGTGTTATGGAAATCAGAAGTAACGACGGTACCACAAACATCCAGACCCAAGACAACATAGAAAACTAATGGTAGCCTCGGCCAGGAATCGAACCCGGGACCTCAGAGTGGCGTACCCATGAAAACCGGTGTACACATCACTCGACCATGGAGGTCGTCAAAGAAAGGACATGGTTATTTTTTTTTGTATAACACTTGATAATTGACTCATAGAACGCGAGCGAAACCGCAGGCATCAACTAGTGATGGATAATTACAGTGATATTTTTTTATATTTAATACCAATATTGAATATAAAAAACCTAAGTAAATACAAATTTACTTTAAAAATTATAAGTATGTGTAATGATGGCAAGGCTAGCAACATTTCAATAATTTCACTGCTCAAAATGAGTCTCCTGTAACTAGTGAAGGCAATATGTTTGTGTGTGTTATATGTTTTGTTTTTGCACTCTAGGGTATCCAAGGTCGGTATGAGTTTAATTTGTAAACAACATAAATATATAATAAAGAGTAATTAGACACTAGAGAGTATCTATGCCATTTATTTGTTTCTGCATAATAATGTTTCTATTTCAAGCGCTAATTTTAAGCTAGTGTTAATGTTGTATTAATGTAAACGAATGCTATGTCAGCAATAGTTTATTTTATTTAAATTAATTGGTTTGCAAATTTAAAGTATTTTTTGTTTTGTCACGAGTGATTATTCTTTTCCACATTCATTTAATTTTTGGGAATCGAATTCAACACAGATGTGAAAAAAGGAACATATATGAATATACTTTCTTTTATTTATACTTTTTTTTCATTATTTGTTTAGAATAAAAGAGATAGAGAGGAAAATTATCGAATTAGCAACTAAAGCTCGCATTCGGAAGAACTAACTTCTGGGGAGGGGTAAGACTCTTGTCTGCCGCTACGTAGAAAATTTCAACCTTATCGAAAGGCTATGTGAAAAGACATGCACACAATCGGAGGTAATATTTGGTTGCTCAAACAAGAAAAGGTCTCAACCGACAAAAACAATAACCAGTATTGGAATTGAAAATGTCATCTTATTAAAAATGACAAATTAATTCTTTAGATGACAACCCTACTTGTAATTAAAAAAGAAAATATTTATTATAACAATTAGTAAATTAATAACAGTAAAAATATGGGCTGATAATAAATTACAGGAAATTAAAGCCATTTTTAAATAATTATAACGAGCTGGAAAAATGAGCGTGATGCTTATAGTGGGAATTTATGTGTGTGGTATATATACGACCTGTCACAAATTAAGCAATAAGCCGTTTTTTTTTGGCTTTACATAATGGAACTACTGAATGGATAGTGTGGAGCAAATTGGAATGTTGAATCTTCCTACATAACGATGCAATATCTAGACAGGATAACATTATTTCGATAAAATGACGAAATACTTATGTGCATAAGACGATATTGCAATATATTTCTTGCTGTTTTAATCCTTACATTATTTACAACAATTTCTACTGTCACTCGTATATTTACCATTAACAGCCTGCAATATTCCCATTTCTGGGTTTAAGCCCCCTCTCTATTGGAGGAGAAGGTTCTAAGAATGTTGAAATTCGACATGCAGGTTTCCTCACGATGTTTTCCTTCACCACGGAGCACGAGATAAATTATAAAAATAAATACAGCATTTAAAAATTCAGCGGTGTTTGCCTGGTCTTGAACGTACGAACCAATTTAAATTGTTCCTTTCGTTGCGTTGATAAAGATATGTCGTAAAATCCTAGTATTGTTATGAAGTATTATTTTTAATGGATATTTTGCTTTGGCTCCAAAATTTCAAATTGCTTATTTTATTTATTTAAATACTTTATCGACCATCATATATTAAATGGGACAAAAGGCCTGCCTGAAGGCATTCTCTGCCAGTCAACCTTTCGGTCAAACAGAAAACCATCGGGGTGGTAATTAGAAATTGACTTGAATTTAATTAAAACAATAAATAAAATACATACATACATACACATTTACAACATTATATTACAACCTGTGTAACCTTGATTTTGTAGATACCTTGCTAGCTTTTATATATGTATATATAAACCACGAATTTATTTCATCAAGTGATATTGCTATTATGTTATGATATTTTTTTATTTTCCCTTTGACCCTTGACCCTTGAATGTAACGCCAGAAATTTTATTGAATATTTTTCATCGAACCCGCGGAGAGAAGGCGTGTTGAATGAAGTTCGAAATCGTTTGCCCAGCAGGGAAGAATTTACGAGCTGTTTCTTTACTTTAACAAAATGCTTTCACATAATTTAATCGAGTATATTAGGAAAAATTACGAGAATCTTTTATTTTATCAGCTTCGATCTTTCGATCTCCATATCTCTTTGAGCAATTAGGATTATTTGAACCTATAAGGAAATTGATTAATTGATTTATTAGCAGCTTTTTTGTCTTTTCTATTTATTATCGGTACCTATCGGCGCATATCTATAGATTCTGTAGGAAAATCATGATAAAAATCAAATCATTTTTATGGCATTTGTTGGCGGCCGTATCGGCCATCTGATGGTAAGTGGCCACCACCATCCATAGACAATGGCAATAAAACAAACAATATTAACCATTCGTTATGCCTTTATCATTCCATCGCCAATGCGCCACAAACCTTTTACTAATATGTTATGTACCTTGATCAAGATACGAGTATATATTTAGCAGTAAAATATATGGTGACTGAAAAAAAACTAACAAGCCTCAAATTTTTTTAAAGTATAATTTTTTTTTTCGAAAATATCTTTACTACCTAGTTTCTTCATTATTAGTCTGAATGAACAAACAAATTAATCATTAATTGCACTTGAATTGAATTAATGAGCATCCTTGGACTATTTTTTTTATTAAATAAGTGAATTTAAACATCACAGACGAATTCCAAAAAGCCCTTAAGCGATATTTAAGTATTAAATAACGGGCTCAATCTTGCGATCACAAAGGGATTTTCATTTCTTTTCTAAGAGCCTTTACGAGTCACTCAGCCTCAGAATAAACATATGGAGGCATGTTCAAGTAAAAGCAGTCTTTGGTATATAATAAATAAATTTTCTTTAAAAGTAATGTAATGTCTGTATTAGTACGGTACCAATACAGGTGTTTTTATAATATGCGATTATTTTTTGGATCATACTAATATAATTTAATCCAAAAAATGTATATAGATATAATATAATACTTGTCATGGTAAGAACAAATTATGCGGAGGAATGAGGAATGTTCTGAAAAAGTCTTGAGTTGCGCCCACCCCAAATACAATATAGTACTAATGAAACCAAAAGGTATTATGTATGTATGTATATCAATATCGTCAGTTAAACGAGTAGTCATATGTATGGGTGCATCGAATAAAAATACCGATAGTCTATTTTTTGTGTCTATAAATAAATACGAAATTGTGTTCCAACTTTCACAGTGATCTGTCAAACTGCGTCGAAGTCGATTTATGTCAAACATACTAACATCCATTTATATTAAAAGTTGGAAACGTCAAAAAGGTTTTCTACTATCTGTAATGAAATGAAACACTCATATAAACTAAAGGAAAATTAATATTCGAAAAATTGATAATGATAATTCATCCCTAAACGAGGAATCACCGTTTCTATGCTATCGTTTATAATATCTTGTTTAGGTAAGCTGATGTGTCAGTGGGCAGGCCATATTTGTCGAAGTACTGATAACCGTTGGGTAAAACGTGTTTTAGAGTGGAGACCGCGTCTCGCCAAACGTAGTGTAGGATGTCCTCGGGCATGGTGGAGTGACGATTTACGCAAGGTGGCTGGCAGGAGCTGGATGCGAGTATCCGAAAATCGATCACAGTGGCGTGCTATTGGAGAGGCCTATGTCCAGCAGTGGACATAAAAAGGCTGTCGATGATGATGATGATTATTTTTTTTTATTAATAAGTTGCAAACGACGTTCAGGCGAGGCCGATAATAATATTATAAGTACGACTGATAGTTCAATATAAAGAATATAATGGAAAAACTAAATTAAGAGCCGCCAAGACACTACCTGATAATCTTTCTATCCCAAAATTTACGACTTTCAGTTGTGCCATTTATGTACCTTATTTCGTGAAATCACTATGATAAGGTAATGTAGCTTAAATATAAATCAGTTAGTTAAATAAATTAAGATTGAAAAGAAAAACCATAATGAATTTTAAATGTTTGCTTATGAAGTTTGAAATGTACTAGAACGCCTCATTGATTCTTTGGCTAGCTTATAAGACTTCTGATCTCAAAGCCTGAGGTTTGTAACTTTCCTCCAAAAATAGTGATACAGTCTTCTAATTAAAGTACAGATAACTATTAACTATACAACCCCATTATCACATAGATTTTTTTAGTGAAACTAATATTTGCACTAGAATCTCTCTTCAAAGTTTCATTCCAATTAATTTTGAAGATATACTCTCACCAAACCAAAGAAGTAATATTCATAATATGGATATAATAAACACTTCACAGAACGATACAATAATATCCACGATAAATCGTGTCGAATCCGTTACACCTTAGAATAAGAGTCCTTAAATTTTTAATTCGTCGCACGTAGTACGAAATGAAGAGCTGGCGGGCACAAATATTGTGAGATAAAGTTGGTTCACGCCCGTTTATGAGGGAATAGATTTTGTGGTGAGTGCAGTTTTATTGTCTGGTTGAGTGTACGCGAACATATTTCAGTTTAAATGACCAAAGATATAAAGGAAAAGCGTGTTTCTAACTAGTCTTTTGCAACTATACAACCACAAGTTTTGATTAAATCTTCGTCCGGACATGATAATTATTATGCTGTTCATTGTACTAACTATAAAAGATTATTTTAATTTTATGAGTTCTGTTTTATCTGACTTTAGCATAAGCGAATGCAATGAGATTCTTTTGTTTGTTTGTTCTTTTTTTGAATTGTAAGACTAAAGCTAGTAAAATTATTGCAGATTTAAAACCTATTAAGGTAATGAAAATTTATCATCAACACAATGTTTTGTTAAGATTGTTGTTTGTATTTGCCCTTAATAACTCGTTTATCTAGTTGTAACTTAATGGGGTTTCTGTTGGAAATTTATTAACAATAACAAATCTGAGTTTGAAAGTCTTTGTTTATACTTCTGTGTCTTTAATATTTGAAGCCGTTGGTCCTGCAGCTGAAATATTTTAGAGTGTGATGGATTATACATCCCATTGGTTTATATGCATGTACTGGCATTAGTGCACATACTTGTGCACTATTATATCCCCTGTGCAGTTGGCTAGTTGATCTTAAATCCGTCATGGCGGAATCGCAACAGATCACGATGTTTTTCTTCACTGCCAGGTATAAAATTTTATCTTAGGGTGCAAGCCATTCTGGATAGCAAACATTCATTACAAATTCTACCGCCTAAAGGCTACAGTTATATTGTTGATTTTGATTTGATAGATGTGTGGGCTAATGTAACCGCAGGCACAATGGACATAAAATTTTAACTCCCAAGTGTAAGGTAAGAAATGATTAATATTTCTGACAGTGCCAATGTTTATGGACGGTAGGGATCACTTACCACCAGGTAGCCCATTTACTACCCATCACATAAAAAGTTTTTTTTTAAGGTTTAACCCAGCTATATCGCTTCTCAGATCTTAAAAGAAAGAGGAAAAACCTTCCATTAAACCGTTGAAATATTTTATAAATAAGTATTTTATGGCGTCTTTGTTTGACCGGGGAACCATTTTGTTTCGTGAATAATTCATTGACGGACCCAATCGAGTCGCGATCAATCTGATATTGAGTTGTCGGGGTGGACATTTTTGACATATTTTTATATATCCTTATAATGTTAAGGAGCAAGAGGAGGTTTCTTTGTAACAACAACTGATCGACTTTTTATCGTATAAGTTCGCGGACGAGCATATGGGCCACCTGATGGTAAGTAGTCACCATTACTCATAGACAATGACGCTGTAAGAAAGAATAACTTAATTTACTTAAATCGTCAATACGCCACTAACCTTGGGAACTAAGATATTGTGTCCCTTGTGCCTGTTGTACGACGAAGTACAATGTTACCTTTGTTTTACATAGCTTAGGTTATTACAACTAGATGTCGACCGCGGTGCTCGCGTGTTACGCAGAAAATTAACCTAGGTTCGTACTAAATTTCATCAAATTCCGTCACACAGACAGACAGCTACTGTCACATTTGAAATATTAGTATAAATGTTGTACCAGCGATAGAACGGCATAATGATCTACTTGATTGAAACTGGTCATCACAGCTCTGTAAGAAATTATATTAAGGCTATTGGACATTGCTTCTGTTATTTTAAGGAATATTGTATATTACTGATAATTAAAGTTTTAGACATTAGAATATTTGATGAGTACCCACCCAGAGGGACTTGCACAAAGCCCTATCGAAAAGCAAGTAGGTCAATCAATCCTTAAATATTTTATATGAATTTATTTCAGTGGAAGGGTGAGTCAGGCTTTGTTATTTTACTGTATTTTACTTTATTCATTTTTAATTAAATTATCATTTCCTAGAAAAAAATGTTTTCTTAAAATATGTTAAATAAACATACTTTTATATACTCGAAAAACGTGTCACTTTATATCAAACATATGTTACATTTATAATATTGTTCCAATTGCATTTTAGCTTGTGTTGTTCTGTACACAAATAAATAATATTTTATTTGTATTGCATTCTGAAGAACCATTAATGATTTGATGAAAAATTAAATTAATAAGAATTATAATTCTTGTTATAATTTATCCTAATTAAAAAAAATATACGTTATTCTTTTGAAACATTTAAAATACAAAGTTATGTTAGGTAAAATACTGTTATATATGTATTTTTGTATACTGGAAGCAAATAAGTATGGTACTTAATATTTTTAGTCTACATTATATATTATTTATAGAATATAAAATTTTATAATGAGAGTTTTTTGTATTTTTTTTAAATGAAAAGGCTAAGAATCGAAATTTATCGTCCACAGTATCAATGAATGTAAAATCTGGTTCCGTGAACTTTTAGTAATATTGCCAACCTGCATCAGAACAGTTCAACATTTTTGTCGGACTATATTTTTAATATAAACGACAGACGGCAACAGGAAACATAAAGTATTTCAAATATTCACTACGGAAGAAAAATATATAAACATATTGACATTATTTTCAACCAATAGTGTTACAATTCTGTAGATAACTGCAGTATTGAAGTAGGTATATTTTATTGTAAATTTGTAGCTTTTCATAAAATAATTGTAAATAGTTGTACCAAATTATTAATATTTCTGACAGTGCCAAAGTTTGTAGGCGGTCGGGATCACTTATCACCACAAAATATAAAAATCACTAAACCAACTCGGAGCAGTCATTCCATATTTTCTTCTTCTTTACGTGACTGACTTCATATTAGCTATAAAGGTGGAATTAAGAAGTTAACTATTTGACGTGAAATATCTGCATTTTTGGGGGTTTTCCTAAAACGTATCAAAGCTTTCATACTCCATATGATACTGTCATAGGATATGATTCTGTATCAGCATTAGTGATGGTTTTTAATAGCACGCAAGGCAGGTGTAACACAAACGTTAGTTATTCTTAAATTATTTTAAAGAAAGCCAGTGCAATAAAATGCACAATGTGTTGAAACTTTAAATAACAATAAAGGCGACGACGACGAATAGCTGACACGTTCTTCCACACCAATATTTATGGAGTGAGAAATACATGAAGAGACTCAGTTGTTTCACCAACTATTCAAACAAATAATAACTCTTCATAATATTACATCAATATTTTCAAGCATGTCTTGTAAACGTTCTGATACAAACACGGCTTAAGATTGATCCTACATAATTTATTGCGATCTAAAATTAATCTCCTAATACATTAGTGTAGCGATCATATGATTAAGAGCTTTAGGTGCAGTTATAATGCTATTAAAGATTATACGTCTATATCTAGTTGTGACAATTTATGGATAAATTAATATATTTAGCTCGTAGATTGCAATCTCGTTATGATTATACTTGCATCAGAATAAAGGTCTTCTCTTGGCAATATTAATTGGAATCTAGCAATGCATGTTTCTGGATGCTTATGTGATAGTATTTACCTTGAATTTATCTTCACTGCGTCGAGAAGATTTATATTGAAATGGAGCTTCAGCTAAATTCACTCTAACCACTGGAGCTTCTCAACTCTAAAGACAGAAATTACATAATAATATTTAGGCCCAAAATACAGAAAGGAAATTCCACATTCGAGAGGCATAAAAAACGCCATATTCATTTCACTATTAAACGTTTTCGGAATGCTTGTATGGAACCGTTTCAACCATTTATTGCTGAGCACTTTGATCGGTTATTACAGATTTCAAAGGTTTTGCCCAATCCGTTTATACTTTAGGAAATATTAGGATAAATTTTAAGGGTTAACTGACTAATACAATCTCCGTCAGATTCTTATAGGCACATTATCGGATATTCAGATTTTTACAGTCTCTTGTGGACGCCGAGAACTTTCTACGATAGGAGGATTATATAAATACTTTTTTGTATAATATATTATTTAATAGTTTTTATTCGGGGATTGGTCCTGGCGTGAGAGGTGCAGATGTAAGGAATAAAATTTACCCTATGACCTAATATTTACTATAATCCGTCTTTGCACCAAATTTCATTTAGATCCGTTCAGAAGATTGATCTATTTATAATCTTAGTATAGTTTTAATCGACTTCTAAACAAGGAGGTCATCAATGCAATATGTTTGTATGTAACCATGTTTGAATTTAATTATATTTGACTATTATGTTTCACTTATTCTAAGTACGTGTGATCCATGAATTTCTCGAAAGCAGAAGTCGTAATGAGATGATCATTTTTAATCTAAGTTAGGTACACTTCGTCTTAAGAAGTAGTGTAAGTGTCATTAAAATCTTTCTTGTACTTTCATAGATATATATTTTTTTTTATAGTTTACTAGCTGTTTCTAATTTTGAAGTCGGTTGGATTATTAAAAGATTATGTATTTCAATTCATAAATAATTAGATATGTATAAATATTATAAGCCATGTCTCGTTTGTTTGGTGACTAGTTCATGTCAGATTACCATCCTATCCCATTAGGTAAGATTTATTGGATAGTTTCTCTTGCGTATAGCTGTCGTAGCAGAAATCAGTCAAGATTTGCTGTCTACATCCTCACGATACAATTCGTATAAGCAGATTTAAGTATTTAGTACTTAAATGTATTAGCTAGCGGAGGTCGCTTGTTAAATTTCGAATGTGAATCGAAAGTTACTGATTTTAATCAGAGCAAGCAAAATTGAATTTTCACTACTTTCTTCATATTTATTTAATGGTCTGACACGATAGTCTATAGCGAAGAATAGAGTCGAATGGCGCGATAGGGAGCTAGCTATTTCTATTGGTGGTGTAAATCGGCTGTAATCGGGTTTATTGAATTTGCCGATGCTACATCTAAGTTGTGTCGTACTATATTTTTATATGGATTTGGTTAATATAGAAGAAGAAAAGAAGTAATAAAGATTAAGAAGTGTCATTCGTTGACTATGAGAACCTTGGTACAGCATCCGTCAGTAAACTACCTGAGTACGATAAGTGTAGCTTATGCTCCTGTATAGTGAAAAGCATTAGCAAAGATTTACGTCAAACATGCGGTCGTAAAAATCTGGCAAATCCTTTTGATCCAGCTTACGAACTGCGCCGATTCCAAGTAAATAAGAGAAGGATAATACGATGACTTATTAAATGAATTGTTTTGAACGACGTCGTCAGTCTCGCGCAGTAATCGAAAAAAAAAAAATTAAGGATATGGAAGGAAGGAATATGGAACATATTCCACCAAGCTGTTCTAATGCGGGTTGGTGGAATGCATATATAGCAGAATTTCGTTGAAATTAGACACATTCTACCCACTGGGCCGTCTCAGCTCCAGTTAATAGGTACACGTACACAAAAAATTAAAGACATATCTCTAGAACATAATCATACTCCAGGGGCTCAAAATGAGTTAGTTTTCTCCATCAATCTCCGTTAAATAATGTAATCAACAATGCATCTTTTTATTCGGTTAGACCTTATTTCGGTTAATTAAAATGGATGTCGGTTTTTCGGGTACAGTAATTAGGTATACAACGTAAAGTAAAAAAAATGGCATAGCATTTTCGATCGTAAATCCTGAACGAGAAAGTATAATATTGAACGTACACTTTAAAAAATTCACAAGGTCGTATTTGTTTTGTTGGAAAAGGTATAATTTTTAAATAAAGAATAACTAGTATTATATTATTTTTAATATTATGATGTGCTTATATTACGTCATTGGTTTGTTGGCTTAGTCGCAATAAGGTCATTGCTATCGAAAGACTCCCAGTAGCCAAGAAATCTTTTTTTTATGTGATAGTTGAAAGCGAGTTGGGTGTTTGTCCCTTTATAACCATGTAAAGCCATTTTTCCTGACACTGAACTCTGAATCAAGACGGATTTGCTGTTACATGCACCTGTGTTTACATCATTTTTAATTTTTTTTACAATTTTTCTGTCTGTCAGTTTATTCCGGAAAATCTATGGAACGGCTAACTGGATTTTGACTAGATTTTCACTGGCAGATAGCTGATGTATTAGGGATTAAATTAGACTATAACAATATTTTTTTTCTTAAATTCAAACGTGCGCGATATCGTAGGCACTGCGAGTCAATAAATAAAATTGTAATAAACATCATGTTCTTAGAAAACTTGCATATGGATATTGGGTTAAAAGTTTAGTAGCAACCTGTAAATGTGCCCCTGGTGAGATAAGTCTCCGTTCGAGACGAAGGTTGAGCTTATTCCGCAACGCTGCTCTAATGCGAATCGGTGAATGTTCTTCTGACTGTTTTCATCCAAAATGTTCAGATTTTATGTTTCTGCTATAAGATTCATAAGGGCGAATAAATTTAACTGTGTGTGTGAAATCTTTCAGAATAAATTCGTAACCATTTATGACTATTAAGACTATTGCATCCCTTTGTCTTTTTTAACTATAAACCTTGATTTACATCTGAGTTATTGACATTGCGTCCCTTACTATATACAAATAAGTATAGTTACTGTATAAATCTTGACAGCGTGGAATGGTGGCAAGAATGCTATCAGAATTTGCGCCTTGAATAGCAATTCCAATCCTCTAGGCAAAAGATAAACCAGCACTGTCATCAGTGGAGGCATAAAGCGATGTGTTTCACATTTAATGATTTTTGCTCTCTACTCCAAGGTCCAAGTATCCTACTTTTAGTAATAACATCCTTAATTCTTACACATACTTTAAAAACAATCTCTCTAAAAAACATTCACTCAATGAATATGTACAGAATTCCATTCAATGAAATAAGTTCAAAATAAATCCACCATCGATGATAGTTTTCAAACCTTAAACCTATACCCAATCATTCAGAATACTTCATTTATATTATTTTTATTCCTCGTTCAGTAGTGCTTCTATATATAAAACAGTTTATAAACAAAACTACGAATATTATTATTAAAGTAAAAGTGTATGTATTTTGTCACGCTTTCATGTTTCTAGTCGTTATGAAATCCTACATACAAATTGTTAAGGGCCCAGAAAAGGCTAGCCCCGGTATCCCCTCATCAAACGCTATGCGAACAAAGTATTAAATAATAACTCTACAAAGTCCAGTTTTGTTCGAAGAAAAATATTCCTTAGATGTACAAAAAATATCAAAACCAAGAAAATATAAACTTAAGGATCGATTCGATGAAACGATTCCTTTCGCTTTCACTAAGGAAACGCGTTTCAATAACGTATTTGATAATTTCCTTTTCCCACTCAAAAAGAAAAAGGTTAAAAGAGGATGATAGAAATAATACCGTATTCTCGAAACGCACGGTTCCTTGTCGCATTCGACTTTTTATGTACCCAATAGTCCTGAGAAAGCAATAAATTCGAGTCTAAGCGGCATATTTTAATGCTATAGGAAAAGCGAGGAAATTAAATTGGGTGATGTGGACGCGAAGGGTGACGAAATATTACATGTGAAGCAGAATCATGACTAGGGTTGTCGGTTTTAAAAAGGAAATTGCAAACTGGACGATAAACAATATTGAATTGTAAGAAAATTCTTGAAATATGAATGTAGTATGATTCAAGAAGGACTTAATGTTAATTCAAGTGCCTCAAGTATAGTAATTTTGCACGCGATATAAATTCCGGTACATTGTAATGTAGTGTATTTTGGCAGCCTTGGTAGAACTTCGTTGTGCAATTTATTGGTTTTGGATCTGTTTATTTGCTGTAAACATAAATTACAATGTTATGTGGATTATTATTTATTTATATAACCATATTATAACCAGTTATATATTAAATACTTGTTGGTACCTCGTACAGGCTCGTCTATGTAGGTACCACCCAGTGTAAAACCAAACAGCTATACTCATTGTTGTTCTTGGGTTTGAAAGCCGCGTAAGCTAGTGTAACTATTAGCATCAATGTCACTGGATGATGGTGACCACTTACCATCAGATTGACTTTTAAATCCACCCACCTACGTACATCATAAAAAAATGAATTTTCTAAAAACAACTCACTTTTTATTGTATCTAAATGAAGTTTTTAGCTACGCATTCTTTAAGACTGTTAAAAATACACAGGAGATAAAACTTTCTTCAGCCTATTATATTATTTGTAATTGAGGAATTGAGAAAAGTGTCAAGAAAAATAATATTATGATAAATTTTCAGATATACAAAATCCTTAAAATGGTAAATATTATTGTTTTATTTATTCTTGTTTCCTAACGAATGATGTCAAAATAGCATACTAGATACAAAGAAACGAATTCTCGGGGCTTATCGTCACAGCTGATCGAACCGGTTTTTGTTCGGCGCCATTTTCGGGGATTTGTTCACATTAAAGGACAGGGAATGGATATTGGTAAATATTTGATAAAACCGATTTGACGCGAATAGTCGACTTTGGAACATTCAATTCTATTTTTAAAATTCATTTATTCAAATGTATATGTCGAAGCGTCAAAAAGTTTAATTAGGATTTATTTATTTTTTATCATACATACTGGCCACGTCAGTATGACGTAGAACACATGACAGCGAAAAATGGGATATTTCAAAAAAGATCGAAAGAAAGACTTTACAAACGTGAACGACTAGACTTATATATCATCATTTTTGATAACGAGCTGATGCCTAACTCCTCGTTATATGTATAGACTGTTTTTTAATTGAAATACTCGTACTCTTTGGTTAAATTAAAAAAAAAAACTTGCTATATTCCTCCGTTATGTCTGTCAGTCACAATAATGAATAATGATATGTATTAATAAGAATATAATCACATTTAATGTAACATTTTGATTAATAAATTTTGAAACAAAATAAAGGCAAACATTCAAAACAAGCAAAATAGCCTTATACAAGTATAATACTGGAAAATAATTATAAAGATTTTTCAAGCGATTAACGTTTCTTTTGCCTAATTTAATAACCTTCAGTAACGTAAGGTTACATAACTTTTTTAAAATCCCAATTAAATAACGTAACCAACCTTAGACAAGTGTGTATGAGAGTTTAGAAAATTCTGTATATTTCTCTTCAGAAAATAAGCTATTTCTCTCAAGTGGTCTTCTTGTAAAGGCTATATTTTATATTGAATCAGAAAGATAGTCAGGCTATTATGGAATATCTCATAGTAAGTGTACCCTCTTAGGTATTACAAATTAAAGAGGTCGAGGACAAATTTCGCATTTTCTTTAATATGCTGATAATGTCCAATTTTAGAGTGTGTGCAATTATACAGTGAGTCAATGACATTGAAAGCTTGTGTATTTAATAAATAAATTAAGAAAATTTTAACTTAGCCAATTCATATACTGAGTTTCTTGCCGATTATGCTTCAACGAAAGAACCGGTAGCTTAGCATTTCTATAATAAGTACATTTTATATAAGTACAAAATTCTGAAAGATGACAGTTCCAAAATTACAAGCATTTGCAAAGCAAAGCCTACTTGGACAATAACAATGTATTAAAAAGGTTAATCATTGTTGTTGCATTTAAGGTACATAAAGGTAATAATATTTATAATACTTAAGTTCCATCAGAAATAATTCTTCGCTAAGTAAAAATCTTTATAAAAAAACCGAAAGAAACTCAATCAGACAAACACTGTTCTATACTGATATAATAGAAAGAAAAGTTTGAATATTAATTTCTATTTTCGGATTCGAGATTTTTAGATAATAGAAGGGAGTTGATTTCAATATAATAGTTATGAATAAGAAATGCAAATTCGTCATTGTATAGTTTGTACAGTCGGGGTAATAAAAGGTTCGTCACCTTAAGATCTATTTTCGTGTGCTCAGTTTGAGCGATAATCTGCTTTACCGATTGAGAAGGACATATTGAGCCGCAATTGTTTGATGTTTAGATTCAAAAGGTACTAAGAGTTACTTGATAAAGGAATGAATTTGAAAACTGACAAAGGTTTTCTTATTCTGACTGTACAAATGTCGCTTCAATTATACAGATGCTAGAATAAAGTTCAACCAGCCGTTCGAAAACTTGAATAAAAATTTTATACAATGAGTGGGTGAATTTTTCACAACTTGTTATTTCAACAAAGGTTTCTACGATGACATCTACGTAGTGGATAAACTTTTGGACGCTCAAATTTTCAGCACTCGATGCTCATAAAGTTCACCTGCAATTTATAAACGGTGAAAAATATTTGCTTTCATGTTCAGATAAAATAACAAGTACCTTATAAATGTTTGAGCGAGCTGGCCCAGTGGTTAGAACGCGTGCATCTTCACCGTTGGTTGCAGCTTCAGATCCAAGAAAGCACCACTGAATATTCATATGCTTAATTCATGTGCTTAAAAACATCGTGAGAAAATCTGCATGTGTCTAATTTCATCGAAATTCTGCTATATGTGTGTTTCACCTACACGCAATGGAACAGCGACGTGGAATAAGTTACAAACCTTCTACTCAAAGGAATAGGAGGCCATAGTCCAGCAATGAAAAATTTAAGTAATTTAATTTAATAAGGGTAGGAGGCCTTAGTCCAGCAGTGGGAAATTTACAGGCTGTTGTTGTTTTAATGTGTTGCGTGTTCAGTCGGCAATCAGCAATATTGTGTTTTATTAATTGACGCTAGTTCGATTTCTGTTGATGACAAAACAGCACATTGGGCATGTGTCATATTATGTCTGATATTGTTTGAAATTTGAGTATTTTCAGTATCACTCATATATAGGTCACCAAGTCCAACGCTTCTCGTCTCCTTTGGGTAACGTCTGTTTATTTAGGTTTCGATAATTGACTTGGTGATTTACTTTGAGTAACTGATGAATAAGAAACACAATTCTCTTTCACGTTGAATATTAATAAAGTTTGTAGCTTAAATTTGAATTTGAATTTTAACACAACGATTTAAAATTTCTCATATTGGCCTATTCGAAGAAATAATATTTTGATTTTGAAATTTGTAGAGGCAACAAAATTATCAACAACAGCCTGTAAATTTCCTTTGGGGAGAAAGTTTGGAACATATTCCACCACGCTGTACCAATGCAGGTTGGTGAAATACACATGTGTCAGAATTTCGATGAAATTAATCACATGTAGGTTTCCTTCACCGAGCACGAGATGAATTATAAACACAAGTTAAGTACATGAATATTCAGTGGTTCTTTCCTGGGCTTGAACTCGCAATCATTGGTTACGATGCATGCGTCCTAACCACTGGGCCATCTCTGCTCTTACAGAATTATTTTCGTGTCAAAATTAAAAGTATAATATTTAAAGCTTCACTGAATTCTATCAAATGGTTTGCGTGCAGTACGAAATATATACATTATTGAAATATATGTACAAGTTGGTAACATAATCCCTCTCAAGTTTCCAACCGGGCTTAGTCGTTACCGACTTCAAACAGCTTTGCAGGACATATAAAGCCTTATTCAGTTATTTTTCTGGTAGTTCTGAAGTCAGTTTAATATTTTCACATACTTGTAATTCTCTATTTTCATTATAAGCATGGAAACGTGTATAATTTTAGCTAAGGAATCTGTTTTACTCGTAATATTGTCAGTGTAGTTTTATAACAATTACATCCAAAATTTCATGTTTTTTTGTATGCTCTTAGCATTAAAAAATTGTGATAATTTAAATTTAGAATCAAGTTAATTTTGAAATCAACAGAATTCATTTAGGATTATAATCTATTCTATTTCATTCTTTCTGTGTATCAATTATGTGATTCTATGTGTTTTGAAACTCATCATCAAGGCTGTGTCTCTCTTTGAAATTAATTATTGAGTCACTGATGGGTCATGACTCTAGCGGTACCATCATCATAAGTTTGCAAAACATTAAAGTTTAATTTAAATAAATTCATTCCTAGTAAACTATTCTCCGATATTGGGAATTAATCAAGGATTTCAAGCATTGCTTTTAAAAGCGAACCTCTTAGTTTTGTTGACAGTACTCTTCCAAACAAAATACAATAATGTGTATATTGTAATATGTCTGGAAGATACAATAACTACTTATATAAACGCAAAGATTGGATTGCTTATTTCTAACACAGTGCTACTATTATTTTTAATATAATATTGGCAGCAGATCACCAATATCACCAATGTTCATATAAACTGGTACTGTGTAATTTTTTACCCTTTCCTTACATCGTACGTCAATAATCTCGTGAAATAAGGTGGTAATACCCTAGTTCCTATAGTTACACTAATGCTTCAAACTAGAATAAAACAATAGTATTACTATTTAGCGGTCAAATAATAATCTTGTTTTTTTTTTTTAAATGTTCCCTTAGTTTATGTTATGTGTATAACATATATAAACTTAGGCATTATTATCGTTCCTCGGTCTAGTTAACTTATTAAACTTTGTTGTTTCGATCTAGTTTACATTGTCGACAATACCGAGGGCCGTGTCATGTCTGGATTTAGAATTTTATAGAAAGTTAAGAAAATATTTTTTTGTAGTACGAACAGCTGTGCTATAAGTTAGTATGGATTTCGAATGTTCCGGGAAAGCTTTTATAGAAACTTCTAAGAATATTATGTTATAAAAAAATATTTCAGTTAAAAGGCGTGGATTAATTCCGCGCTCCAAATAAGGTAAGTATAATATTGAGATAGAAATATGCAATTCAACTAAGATTTGAAAGAATCATAATTACTAAGTTTCTTGTCAGATATCCCCAAGAGACTACAGATATAAACAATGATTACTATTAGTTATGTAATTTTTTTTATCATTATCATATTACAATTTATTTCAAATAATTATTTTTATAATTAAATAACGAAAATTGCATACTATTGTATACAATCAATGATATTAAGTGGATTTTATCATAAGTACTTTGAATCTTTATAACAACAATAGAAGTTTATTGATTCCTGAAAGAGTTAAACTGTTAGTTGGAACTGCTAGTCACAAATACATAACATATTTGAATAATATGAGAGAACAAAGATCACTTGACTCTACAATTGTATGAAATATACCTCTATATCTTGTTTATGTATTATAAACTTTTTTTATTATAATTTTTTGGAATATGTTTTCTGACGAGCATATGGGCCACCTGATGGTAAGTGATCACCAAACCAAATGACGCTGTAAAAAATATTAAATATTCCTTACATCGTCAATGCGCCACCAACCTTGGGAACTAAGATATTATGTCCCTTGTGCCTGTAGTTACACTGGTTCACTCACCCTTTAAACCGGAATACAACAATACTGCGTACTGTTGTTTAGCGGTAGAATATCTGATGAGTGGGTGGTACCTGGGTAGGCCTGGGTAGGCGGGCTTGCACAAAGCCCTACCACCAAGTAAATGCTCATAATAATAATTGAATGCTAGTAAACAATTTTTGTTATTTAATTACACAAATAACATAAACTATAGTTTCAAATTGGAAATCTTTTGCAATAAAATTACACGTCGCTTTTTACAGGATGGTACCACTTGAATTTTAAAAGTTATTCGAATGTTAGTATCGAGGATGGTACCACCAGTTCTCATGATATTTTAATAAATAAAAATACTTATTTATTAACCTGATAAGTACCACTGTTAGGAAATTTAACTGAACCACGCTACATTTTAAGTTGTAAAATCGATAAATATGTAATAAAGAATGTTCTTATAATGTTTACAAAAGTACTTTTCACTAAACGTTCATAACACTAATACTAAGTATATGAAAACTTTGGCATTTTTATTGCAAACTCAAACGAAGCACATGAAAACTCTTGTTTTTTAGGTACTAAAATCACCAACTTAAATCAAACCTTCTAACAATAAATGTCGACTGTGGTTGAGTAGTGTATGAATAGTCCAAGGATTTAAACCCGGGAGGTTTAAATCCCGGCCATTTTTTATGGTGTAAGTTTGCGGACGAGTATGTGGGCCACCTGATAGTAAGTGGTCACCGTCACCCATAGACAATGACGCTGTAAGAAATATTAACTAATCCTTACATCGTCAATGTGCCACCAACCTTGGGAACTAAGATGTTATGTCCCTTGTGCCTAGTTACACTGGCTCACTCATCCTTCAAACCGGAACACAACAATATTGAGTACTGTTATTTGGCGGTAGAATAACTGATGAGTGGGTGGTACCTAGGTAGACGAGCTTGCACTAAGCCCTACCACCAAGCAGAATAGTTAAACCGTGTCATCGACTAGTAGAAAAAGTTAATTGGTTTTCTATGTTGTCTTCGGTCTGGATGTTCGTGGTACCGTCATCACATCGGATTTTCCATACCACAAGTTCTTTAGCTACTTACATTGGGATTAGAGTAATGTATGTGATGTTATCCAATATTTATAATATATCTATTGTAATATATACTTATATAACCATAAATGTTATAATAATTGCATTAATACGTAAGTAATTATGTTGCTTTATAAAGAAAACATGCAGCTTTACTCATATAAAACATACAAACTTAAAATATCACACCAGAATCACAGACAAATTTGTCTATGGAGATAAAAATATTAAAGAAAAAAATCTATATTCATTTATAGTGAAATAATATTAGCAAGTAAATTTTAGGTCATACTATAAGATTAATTGGAGATATTCGAATAGAATGACGTAACAGTCTCTAATAGAGGAACGTCAATACATCTTAACGATGAGCAAAGCCAACAAATTAGTGTTGAAGTAGGAAGATAACCATTAAAGTCAGTGTCGGAGCGACACCCAACGTAGCGTTGGGCTCCCGTTTCAAATAGTTTTAAGCGCCAACCGTTGCGCCATTTGATTGAGTTTGAATATATACGGGTCGTCAATTCTGAAAACATTTTCTAAATCGTTAAAAAAAAAGATCTGATATGATAATGAACATGATTCATTATGGATAGATCATATGTGTTTTTGTGGTAAAAGTCGTCAAAAATATATGCATCAGTTCTGTGTTACTAGGAATGTGCATTGGAGCAGCATGGTGGATTAAGCACCTAAATCCTCCTCCTCAATGTAGAGAAGCGTTAGCCCAGCAGTAGTAAATTTAGTTTTATTTAAAAATTGAAACGGTGCCTATACAAATAAGTTGTAGTAAAACTTCGAGTTATACACAAATTTACAAATTTCATTAGGTCATAAAATAAGCAACTTTTAAACATATTGTTATCTCTCAAACTATAAAAGTTCTATAATCAGGTCAGTAGTTTTCGGCCATTTTCAAATATATGCTCTCAATGCGCATACATTGCTATCGTCAAATTATTTCTAAAAGCAAAACAAAACTTACTCCAACTAAGGATTTGTCCAAAAATATTGTCCAAATTCATTTATATAAAGTTAGTATAGCATGATTTAATAACAAATATTCAATCCTTTCTTTCAATAATATTAGTTGGATCCAACATTGGCTAGAAGCCATTTTCTCGTGTATGTTTTCGTCAGTAGAGATGCAGGAAGTTTAGGGTGCAGTTGACTTGGCAACTCAGTTAACTCGATAAATAACTGTTCCACGCCCACGTCTACACTGATGCACAAATCTGATGACCCTCACTGTTTACGAGAGTTATTAATAAGGTAACTTTGTTACGATAATAAGTCTTTTATCGAGGAGGAGCAGGCTTTGGCTTAGTGATATGACTTCATGCAGACTCATCATAAGTCATGAAGTCCTCGCTCATTATCATTAAAATGATGTGGTGCTTGACTGGGTTTGAACCCGCAATCATCGGTTAAGATGCACGCGTTCTACTATTGGGCCATCTCGCCCAAGCCAGCTTCATAAAATTTTTCAGGATTATCTGTTAATAAATTCTCACTACTAGTCTCTAGTTTTGAAATTGGAATTAGCTATTGGTCTTAGCTCTGAATAATTTGGGCTGTATTGAAGTTTAAAAAAATTGACTTAAGAAAGTATCCTTATGTTATAATCTCCATTAATCAGTCAGTAAAATACTCTTAATATTGGTGTTGTATTATTAATTTGCTTTCAGCACTTTGTCATCTAAAATAAATACTTTCAAAACTATTTTTTGTATTAGACTATAGTGGAGCAAATCTCGGCGTACCCAATTTACTCTTATATTAATCAGATCAAATTAATTCTTTATGTCTATCGTGATTCCATTTGTCGAATAAAAGAAGTAGGTCAGGTAATATGGAGGATTAAGCACAATATTCGTGTATTGAGTCGATTGATAGCAATTATTTACATGAAATGTTATTTATTATTTCCTAAGATTCATTAATTCCCGTACGTAATCATCTGTAATTTCGTGATCGAAAATAATGATTATTTATGAATGCCCTCATCTTTCAATTTATATTAATTAAATTCAACCTTTTATCTTCTAATTTATTAAAACGGAACTTAAAAATGAGTCGTTAGCTTACGATCAACTTTTGTTTTGCTTTTTTTAAATTTATCGAATCACTTGATATAAGTTACAAATACTTTTACTGATATACATTGTCGCTGTAAGAAATATATCCAACACTTTTATTTCGTGGCCATTGCGCCACCAAGCCTAGAAACCAATATGACATTTTCTTTGTGTTGGCAATTATTGACAATTTCCAAATCGGAACATAACAATACTAACTAGTGTTGTTTAAATTAAAAATGTAAAGTAACAGCCTGTAAATTTCCCACTGTTGGGCTAAGGCTTCCTCTCCCATTAAGGAGAGGGTTTGGAACATATTCCACCACGCTGTTCCGATGCGGGTTGGTGGAATGCACATGTGGCAGAATTTCGATGAAATTAGACACATGCAGGTTTCCTCACGATGTTTTCCTTCACCGCCGAGCACGAGATGAATTATAAACACAAATGAAGCACACATATATATACATATATAGTGGTGTTTTTCTGGTTTTGAACCCGTAATCATCGGTTAAGATGCACGCGTTCTAACCACTGGGCCATTTCAGCTCTAATGTTGTTTACAACACATAAAAAGTGTTGTTTAGTAGTAGGAAAAGTATTGAGTGGGTATCATACGAGTTCGTACAGATATAATATATTTTAGGGTGAAGTTCACTAAAATTCAGAGAATTTAAAATTAAAATTAATAAGTTAATATGTCAGCCAGTAGATTTACAATGACGAATACGGCGAACAATTATTCTCGTTTTCCATTTACAACGGTATCCTAGAACTTTAAATAAAAATAAAAATGCATAAAGTTTATTCCAGGAAGCGGAAACATGACGTGCCTGATAAAATATAATATGTTTTATTTATATTTTAATTTATCAAAAAGGCAATGACGTTAGAAAAAATAAAAGTAAAGTAAAGTAAAGTAAAGTAACAGCCTGTAAATTTCCCACTGCTGAGATAAGGCCTCCTCTTCCATTATGGAGAGGGTTTAGAACATATTCCACCACGCTATACCAATGCGGGTTGGTGGAATGCACATGTGGCAAAATTTCGATGAAATTAGACACATGCCGGTTTCCTCACGATGTTTTCCTTCACCGCCGAGCACGAGATGAATTATAAACACAAATGAAGCACACATAGATATACATATATAGTGGTGCTTGCCTGGGTTTGAACCCGCAATCATCGGTTAAGATGCATGCTTTCTAACCACTGGGCCATCTCAGCTCACAAACAACAACAAATTAAGACCATTTCTAATAATTATTAGTATAATATGTTTGAATAGTGTTACATTCTTAATAACGAGAATTTATTTCCGAGATAAAATTTACGATTAGTAAATTCCGATTTCGCAATTAAATTCAATTACAGTAAATGAATTAACTTGAATGAGCGAGTGTAATTACAGACACAAGGGACATAACTTAGTTCCACGGTTGATGGCGCATTGGCAATGCATGGAATTGTTAAAATTTCTTACCACGCTGGATACATTGTTCACATACAATCCAGTCGATTGTGAGGTCAATTTCAATGAAATCAAAACGGTTATTTGAATTTTTAGTTTTTTATATCATTTAATAATTTTACAAATTTGAAAGAAAGTAAATATGTAAAAGTTAAAAATTCCTTATGAATATTTTATTGTAAAGTAAAGTAACAGCCTATACATTTCCCACTGCTGAGATAAGGCCTCCTCTTCCATTATGCGGGTTGGTGGAATGCACATGTGGCAGAATTTCGATGAAGTTAGACCCATACAGGTTTCCTCATGATGTTTTCCTTCACAGCAGAACACGAGATGAATTATAAACACAAATTAAGTACATATATATAGTCGTGCTTGCCTGAGTTTGAACCCGCAATAATCAGTTAACATGCAGGCGTTCTAACCACTGGTCGATGGCCCAGAACATCAAAGTAACAATTGAGCTGAGATGTCAGCTCAATTGCTACTTTATATTAAGGGGACTACATGAGCTAAATGCAAGTTTTAAAATGCCAAAAAGTATATAATCCAATGCAATAAACCAAATGAAAAAAATATATGTTAATCTTCAGGATACATGCTAGTTATTATTTGTTTTGAAAACATGATGTAATTAATTTGGTACGATAGAAAAAAATCGCAAAGTTACCTCTAAAAAAGTTTTTTTGTTTTTTAACTACACCTTATACCTTATACCTTTAATAATTTTGGTCTTTTGTCAGATTATTCTACAAACAATATACTAAAAATTTAGTGTCTTAATTATTTAGTAAAATCCATAGATTTTTTTTAAATCAGATTTTCTTATTTTCGACCAAAATGCGTAAGCATGTGTGCGTGAGCGCCTCGTACAGACACTGCCGGCCGAGGCCTGTTGCTATACAGACGTGTCGCTCTTTTCACCGCATCGTTGCGAATAAAATCTCGTAGATTTTATTTTTGTGTAATTTTAATTGCAAATTAATTGTCGAATATTATTCTTTTTTGTAAATAAATATATTAAGTTAAAATAGTCTAGTTGTTGTTAGCCATTTATTTTTTTATTAAGTTATTTTTTATAAAGTTTAATTTTGTAAACATAGGAAATAAAGTACAATCTGTGAAGAAAACTATACGGTCATATAAATTAAAAAGCCGAACATATGAAAGATAATATGAAAAGATAAGAGTATTTAATTAGTAAACATATATATATATATATATATATATATATATATATATATATATATATATATATATATATATATATATATATATATAATAAAATATAACAATAACTATAACTACATTATATAATCGTAAATCGACTTTTAAGTAGTCTAATATTTTTCATTTCATTTTACCTAGGAGGACTCTCAAAAATATGTTAAATATGCAATTATTTTTATTATTTTTTAGTGCATTTTAATTTGTTTTAAAATACTGTTTTGTTTGAAGTCGGTTTTTCTTTTTGTTAAAATTTTATTTATGTAATGCAGTTTCTTGAAATATACATTTGGGAGAATTTCGATTAAATGTTTCCCTTCACAGTTAAACACGAGATGAATTATAAAGACAAATAAAGCACATAAATATTCAGTGGTGCTTATCGGGTTCGAACCCGCAATCGTCGGTTAAGATGCACGCGTTCTAACCACTGAGCCATTTAAGCTATATATATACGATCTAATATTTATTCTAAAACTAGCTGTGCCCGCGACCTTGTACGCGTTTTGAATTTAACAAAAAAATATTGTAGCCTAAGTTACTCCTTATTATATCAGCTATCTGCCATTTAAAGTCTCGTCAAAATGGGTCTAGCCGTTACAGAGATTAACCGGAACAAACAGACAGACAGACAAAAATTATAAAAAACGTTATTTTGGTATATATATATATATATATACTGTGTTTGGTATATATACATTGAGTAAAAAAGGGCTATTTTAGTATTACAAACAGACAATCCAATTTTATTATTTGTATAGACAAATGTTTGTGCACATGACAAAACGTCACAAGAACACACTTAATTGAATATAATAGGCGACTTACGTCCAGATTCAATTCTCGTAATAACTCCTACGTTCTACGCAGAGCTGATATACAATTAACATTACCTCCAATGATTGCTCCTAATTTATGTATGAATTTTACAGACGTGTGACGACACTGAAGGCTGTGGGACTTATTGGTTGAAATAGCGAGGTCGTAGGTTACTTAAATGTTGTAAATTATTTATATAGGCTACTTTTTGAAGATATACAAATATAAAAAGAGTTAACTAGATCAATAAATATTTAAAACACTTTCTAATTAATAATAAATGACACAGTAATTGAACAATGATGTTTTAATAACTTAAATAACTACGGGGTTATTTTTCTCGTAAGTTTTATTTTTTAGGAATGTACTAAATTTAAAATTAATGCAGAAGTTTGAACACAATTCGATTTGACGTTTGATATCAATTCAAATAAAAAATAAAAATTCGAATACTTTTCTTCTTGGATTGTAGATATTCAACAGCCACAGTTAAACACATTTTTTTGAGCTCCTATACAAAAATCCGTATAATGTGCTTTACATTCTAGTAATCTTATATTTCACAACATTGTGCAAATTATAAGCAAGTTAATAAAAAATATTCTAAACTAAAGTATTAAACAAAATAAACACATGTACGGCTTATTTTAAGCTCCACACAAATAGTATGGCATCGTGTCTTGATGTCATACCAATTTTGTAAAGAGCTCAGAACGTAGCAGCTGTATCCTCACGCCGTGGCTTTTAAATTACCTGTTGAACAGAGCGTCTCCTTGTAAGCTTATTAAAATAGATCATTGTAATTACTTAACGTTCGTCAGTCACAGCGTATTCTATTTTAGATTGTGGAAATTTGATGTTACAACAACAATTTGAACATGTTGCAACAAGATTTGCGACTGCGAAATAAGATAATTTTACTTATATAAGAATGATTAACTTTAATCTTGGTGGAAGTGCTTTGTGCTCTGTTTGGGATGGTCAGGATCCACTCATCAGATATTCTACCGCCAAACGGTACTTAGTTCCGGTTTGAAGGGTATAACTACTACAAGGGACGTAATACTTAGTTCCCAAGGTTGGTGGCGCATTGGCGATGTAAAGTATGTTTAATGTTTCATACAGCGCTATTGTTAAGGGGCGGTGGTGACCACTTACATCAGATGTCCTATATTCTCGTTCGCCAATCTGTAAGCCTTAAGGCCTTATTGCCTTCACTGGTGACATACGACTTCATTCTTTGACCATAGGATTGTGAATCAACCTGTATTCTAGTCAACGCGTTCACGATTTGTGCAGTGACTATTTTTAAGTCATTCTAACGCCAAACAGCAGCACTCAGTGTAAATGTGTTTGGGTTCGAAAGGTTAGTGAGCTAGTGTTATAAGGTACATAACATAAGGTGCAAGATTTGTGGCGCAAAGGTAATTTAAGGAATGGTAAATATTTCTTAAAGCGCCTCTGTCTATGGGTGGTGGTGATCACTAACCATCAGGTGGTCTATTTGCTCGTCAACTAGTTTTGTAACATCTACACACGATTTAGTTCACTAATATCTTTTTTTCTTAACAAAATATAAACGATAAAAAATATCAAAATTGAATCATCAAAAATTGAAAGAGGGCTTAAATTAAAACCTCTAACATCCATATTCTCTCATTTATTAAATATATTATAAAATTCATCTCATAACTTATAAATGTATTTTTAAATTCGTAATAATTACCAAAAATATTTAACCGTTTTTGAAAAATACGTTACGTTTTATTTAATACCATTATTGATGTTAATATCTGCTATTATTATGACTAACAATATATACAATGATCGAAATTTATTACAACTTAATACAAACAATTATTATCAACCGACCGCGACTAACAGCTTAAAGGATTATATTAAAATGTATGAATGGGAAAAGTTTTCGTAACAGTTGGCCTTGAAAGCGTATTATACTATTAAATATTATTAAATGGGTACAATTATGTTTAAACTACATTTTGTTTTACAATTATTTACTTTTCGATAGGGCTTTGTGCAAGCTGTCTAGGTAAGCACAACCTACTCATCAGATTCACAGATACAAGGCAACTACACTAATTAGCCACCCGACCAGCATCGTACGGTTTCAATGCTGATACTCATCAAATTAGAAACTTCCAAAATTGTCAGCGTTTGTTTACTATTTTGGCCATATATTATATACAAATATGTTGCTCGCGAATCACTGTATCTATTAAAAAAAACTGCAACAAAATACATATATTCATACACAGACAGCGATAAATGACTTTGTTTTATACTATGTAAAGATAAAGATACATAAAAAACAGATCCTTCAGTTGTTGTTGAAACTCGGAGACACATATACACTTCACGTGGTATGCGTTTAATTGTACGAGCTAAATATTTTGGACGTCAACACACAAATAACGTATGTAGACGAAAGCCTGTTGAAAACACGATACAAGTAAATAATCGTTATGCAAAATATCCGACGCGAATTATAGTTAGAACAATAGCGGATATAGTTTGACAAATGTCAAAGCGCACAATCTAGATAATGGCATGGGTTCGCTCCCGACCGACCAAATTAGTGTAATTTGTTGGACAGCCACTGCCTCATTGCGAGCGATTATGTATGTTACGTTGATTTACTGGCATAGTTTAAATACGAACGTTTCCGAAAGATTCGTCGAGATGCATAACATTTGTAACAATGTGGGGTTAATTTTGAATTTAAAATTTACATTATATGATAAGGTGCTGTCAAAGAGGAAAATATTGGACAAAATATTTAAAATATTAAATAGCATAATGTAGCAACAATTACGACGACGTTAGCAAGGAATTATCACGAATATAATATTGGTTATTTGCTACTGAGTTGCTTGGGTTTCTCTCAGTAGTAGCTTAGATTCTAAAAAAGTACAATTCTGAAGTGCATATACATATAAGCCATCTTGAATAAAGTATATGCTTTTGAATTCCGTACATTTCTCCACATTAAACATAAGTAGGTACTCCGTTTCCGGACGTTTTATCGTTTTATTATAATCAGAGTCTGTAGTTAGTGTTCTCAATAAATAGGTCATCGAACTTAAAAATACTGTTAATAATCGGAATGATAGATTCTTATACCATATGATTCTGATAAAAAAATTTTGCGGATGTATTTAAGAAATGTATAAATCCAATCATTTCTCAAGTGATCAAATCGGAACGTTTCGGAAAAACGCTGATGAAAGTTCGTTCGCTCCAAAGAGTGGTTGTTAGAGGCAGAAAGCCTTTTCAACCGACTTCCAAAAGGAGGAGGTTAGCAATACTGATACTAAATATACTACAGAATTTGTTTATATACGACATCACATCGCAATCTTCTAAAATTATCAGTGTTTCTTTACTATATTGTTCATGTATTATATACACAAACCTTCCCCTTGAATCACACTATCTTTTAAAAAAAACCGCATCAAAATCCGTTGCGTAGATTTAAAGATATAGGGACAGAGAAAGCGACTTTGTTTTATACTATGTAGTGATGGAACTCCTATACGGCTCGCAGTTAGGGTGCGATATGGGGCAGAATTTCTTACTATCTTCAATCAAATTTTGTGTATGTGATGTGATGTCATATGATGACGAAATATAGTTGGTCTTTTTCAAAGTTTTTTTGTTGAGTTCGATTACAGCTCTTTCGAGGGATCCTTGTAGTTTACGCCGCGTGACGTATTAAATCCGCATTTTCGAAAGTCTATTTTTGCTTTATTCGCAAGTTTCCTTTGAAATTGTCCTCGAAGTAGTTTCTGACTCATATAAACGGAACGCTTAATCTATCCATTTTAAAAAAAATTAGTTAGTCAATATCAGCTTCACTTAAAATCAAAAAATAAATAAAATTTTAGCAAAAAGAAAAACCGACTTCAAACAAAACACTATTTTAAAACAAATGAAATTGCACGAAAAAGTAAAAAAAATAATTGCGTATTCAACATATTTTTTAGAGTCTTCCTAAGTTAAATGAAATGAAAAATATTAGACTACTTAAAAGTCGATTAACGATTATATCATGTAGTTATAATTATTGTTATATTTGGAGTCGGTGTCAGCCAATAAAACCCTACAGTATATCTATCAAAAAACAATACGAGAATACTTTAACAAATATGTTTTTTACAAATTACCTTTCACACAATAATATACTGGATCAATCAAGGGGCTCGTATCGCTTCTTTCTTTTGATTGTTGGGGCAAGGGCACCGTGGCTGACACCGGCTCCAAATATAACAATAATTATAACTACATGATATAATCGTTAATCGACTTTTAAGTAGTCTAATATTTTTCATTTCATTTAACTTAGGAAGACTCTAAAAAATATGTTGAATACGCAATTATTTTTATTACTTTTTCGTGCAATTTCATTTGTTTTAAAATAGTGTTTTGTTTGAAGTCGGTTTTTCTTTTTGTTAAAATTTTATTTATAAAGCCCTGTTTTGGATTTTAGGACATCTAGATAGTGCGGATGAAGTTACAAATTTAATCCAAACAATTCCTCGGAAATATTCAGCAATATTATCAATTAATGATTTAGTTTCTAATTTACAAGATCTACCTCTTCTAGGCATTAGTGTTCACAACTATAATATACCTAGCTGATAAGATATTTTGCATTATTTTATTTAATCATACATATAGCTCAATTATAACTATTCTATAATGATGGAACCGCACGATGTCTTAGTTAAAGGAAATGACAATAATGTATAAGCTTAGTGTATCGATAGTTGAGCCGCAGAGCCAATTAGCGAGACGACATAACTCACTATTAGTAGCTTTAGCTAGCAATATTATTACTGATATCCTGAAAATTAAGAGCGATTTAAATTAATCCAGGCATCCAAAAATAGTATAGTATTGAATTTCTCTAGCAGTGAACGAGTGTAATGACAGACGTAGCGAATGATTTATTTTTTTTTTCATAAATATTTGACCATAAAATATAATTCGTAAATCAACCGAGGTCTGGTCAAAAAGGATAGTTGTCAATAAAGAAACAAAAGATGTTTTCGAAACCTCATTACGTTTCGTAGTTTTTAGTACGGAATTTATTATGTTCGCAAATTAGATGCATTCTAATACTTAAGATCACGGTTCCATATCACGTGCTCTAACAAAATGTTCTAAATTCAAAATAGTCTCTTATAACATGCACTTTGAATCGTCAATATACAGGAATTATCATAAGTTTTCTTATATACGAATAAAAATAAAATATCGTAATATATAGTATATTGTGTGTTCTTACAAATTGTGATGAATCAGCATTCCGTGTTTACAATCATTACGGGCACGGAGCAACGTTTTGGCAACCGCTGCCATTCGATATAACGAGCCAGTCTGTTCGAATTATCGCAATTCGCATGATAAGTAAACACTGCGGTATTATTCTGATGATATGTCATTATGTCAAGTTATCCCATCGACGTTTGTTGGTGTTGCGAAACGGATATCATTTACGGTCGAAATTATGCTCTTTTCGTATAAAGTTTTTCGTATTAGCTTGATTTTAAGTTACAAGATTAGCAGTATTTGTTAGATGTATTATCTTATGTCGATTTATGTGACGCTGCACATGAAAAATAGTTTATAATCTAATTCTGAAGACCTCAAGCCGTAGAACATAAATAAAGAGGATTCTTGCTTGCAATTTATTAAATTGTTATGATAAATATGACAACGAATAATTAATTTTAGAGATGGGTAAATAAAAAGTTACGTAGAGAGCAGCGCTATGGTAGTTTACTGACTATTTTTTTATGGTAGTAATTTAATAGTTGAATAAACACGAAATTTCGCATGTGAACCACTAGTATATAGTTAATACTTAGAAACTACTTTTGGGGAATTCTATGGAGTAATTCTAAAAAATACAAATACGTGGTAGGGTTATCTACAAAAATATTAATATTGGACGAGGATTAAACTCATAACTTGACGAGTTTTATTATCAGTACTTACGTACGATAGTTTTATGTATATTATAACAACTTGAATTTACTTTTACATATTACATTTTTTGTAAAAAAGTGTATATTTACTGATTTACTGAGCCGCTTCTTAGCATTGTAACGTAAGAAAACGTTATATAACTTTTCCATTATTGACGAAATTATGACAAAATTATTTATATCAAAATATTCAAGTCGTTAGAAAGGTACAATGTTTATAACAAAAAAAAAATGATAAAGGAAATGAGTTGGTTTAGATCTAGAATTATTTTGGCATGTTCAAATACTACCTTACCTTACCTAGAGAAGAATTTAAATAGTCTAAAAGTAAAGAGCGCTCTAGACAGGAAGACTGAACGCGCGCGTGGTCGACTAAACGAGGATGACTATGAATAGATAGATAGATATAGATAGATATTTATCTATCTATCCATAGTCATCCTATATGACGGGTGATATGATAGATGAATGGATAATTAATAAGTAATATAAAATTTTAAAAATCACTTAAATTCACAAGTTGTATCTTGTTAGACTTTCAACACAGTTTATTAAAAATAAAATTCGTAACATCAGAATAGTACGTTTAAAGATAAAATTTATTCAACGCGTATCGAGGTCCATATGAAATTTACAGAATAATGATTTTACATTTAGCTCCGTCATAATTTTATTGAACTTATTTATATAACGTATTCAATTGCAATTTAATAAAATTTTCCTCTCCGACCAATCAAGTATATTTACTCTCAGAATACAAATATTAATCCAGATAGAATGTTTAACAGCTTTTATTTATGACATTTTATACAAGAATTTAATATAATTTCAAAAGATTCAGAATTAATTTTCTTATAATATATTAATGATTCTATTTTAATGATAATGCTACTCGACTTTCAAGAATCAAGTTTAACATATATAGTACGACACAACTTAGATGTAGATTCGGCAAATTCAATTAAACCGATTACTGCTGATTTATACAACCAAAAGAAATAGCTCCCTTTCGCGCTATTCGACGCTATTCGTCGCTATAGATTCTCGCGTCACTTTAACCCGAGAAGAAGAAGAGAAGTGCGTGTAAATCGACGTAACAAATTGACGAATATATTAGGTCATATGATAATACAAGTTATTACGTTTGTGTCAAGATCATATTCACATAAAAATAAATATTGATAATTTGGGATAGCGTACTGTTTTGAATGTGATCGGTTTTACGAATTTTGCCGATGCTACGCCTGCGTTGTGTCGTACTATACCGGCTTTAGGCTTTATGACATTCAAAAGACATTTCAAAATTGAATCTATTAATATAAGCGATTTACGCTACGAATTTCAAGCTTTAATATACATTACAACAACAACAGCCTGTAAATTCCCACAGCTGGGCTAAAAGCCTCCTCACCCTTTGAGGAGAAGGTTTGGAACATATTCCACCACGCTGTACCAAGGCGGGTTGGTGGAATGCACAAATGGCTGAATTTCAATGAAATTAGACACATGCAGGTTTCCTCACGATGTTTTCACCGCCGAGCAGGAGATGAATTATAATCAAAAATTAAGCACATATATGTAGTGGTGCTGGCCTGGGTTTGAACCCGCAATCATCGGTTAAGATGCACGCATTCTAACCACTGGGCCATCTCGACAATTGTAAGTAATATACATTGAGTAGGTACATAAACAAGATTACCATTAAACTAATTATTATCTATATAATCCCTGCCTTCAAACGTTGATGATTTAAAAATATGATTTTTTATATATCTTGGTCGTATAGAAATGTAAATATTAATTACGATAACTACATTATGGTGATCCAAAATTTGTTGCTGACACAGGCGAGAGACTGACTCAGTGACCAATTATAGCTTAGGGTTGTGCATCTTAGTATACTGTTGTACAAAGTCTGAAATATTATCTGTATCTTGGATATTAGCAATTGCGTGTGACATGTTATTTAATCATTAAATGATTTACTATGTTTATTCGCCTTACGATAAAATTGCGTAATCTTCGAATTATTTTAGTAAGTTTAGTATTGGAATACTAATATTTATTTATTTATTTTACACATAAGTTTTGTTTACATGTTTAAGCCTCATCAGCCCTGAATTCCAAACTAGCCGCCGTGTTTTGGAGGTCAGTGAATGGGTACATAATATTCTCTTATAATAATAAACAAATTTAATGTATAATTAAAAACACATTAAAAAAATTGCCAGTGAGAGTAATGATTTAACTTTTTTATTTGGGCGCGCTGTGTAAGTGTGTGTCTAATGTATATGTGTATTTATGTGTGATTTTACATCCTATAAGAGGATTTATTAATATATTATGTGGAAGTGCAACAATTATTTAACTTTAAATTCAGTTTTTGAAAGCCGTAAAAGTTAATAGTCGTAAGTCAATTAATTTACATTTAAGTTAATATATTCTATAATTAATGTTTTGGATACAATAAATATAACTGTCCTTTTCGAAGGTATTATTATTCTATTCAAGGACCGAGTAGTATCGTGTTGAAAGCTATAAATAGCAACGCTACTAATAGCTCGATATAAATATCAAATGTCACAGAAAAAATATCTAAGAAAATTCTATTACAATATGTAAATTTCGTCAAATTATTTTCCAATTTAAATTATTACATTCGCGGTAATAATTATGAATGTTTATCACGAATGTCGTGCGATATAACAATATGTTTACATTTCACATGACCGGTTCGCGGTTAACATTAATCTTAAACATTGTTTTTATTATATAAAATTAATTTTAATTACTATTTTGACTAATCATACTTTTTACAATAGAAATTTTGGATATACCGATTTATATGATAAGGCAAAATTAACTTTTGACTGCTGATGTTATAATTATGACAATATTACTATTATGCCTTTGCTTGAACCACCCATTACTTTGTGAACCGGGATGTAATGTCTCTTTTACCTATACAAGATGCTATATAAACCGTTAATGGAATAGACACGCTGTATTTTTGTATGATTATGAAAGTATGCTGAATATTCGGACTAAAACATAGCAGACACAAGTTGTACCCACTCAGACGGATTTGGGCATGAATGCTCAAAAAATTTTCTAACTCAATAATCATCGTAAGTTTATATTAAAGCAGGTGATCATATATTTATAATAGATAGCTCAAACATATAAATACAGTTGCCAAAAAATATTTCATATGAAACAGAGCTGGCCCAATTCTACGTTTAGCGTGTAGTTGTATTTCGAATAAACTAGGCCTTTGAAATGTGTTACAAAGCCGTTTTCATTCCGAAACAATGAGCTTATTGTGAGCTATGTATGTACATAGCCTATATGCTTAAGCGATGCTTTTACTGTACGTTAGCTAGAATATATTTTTTAAGCTTATTCACTTACCATATTGGAGGTACCATTTGGTTTAAATAATGATGGTTTTATGTAAGTATATTTGCTTTGATCTGTCTTAGCTTGCAGTACTCTGTAAACAAAAATTAATAATCAAAACAGTAGCTAGTGTATCAATTATTGTATCACAGTAGAATACCAAGGTGAGCCTGTAATGCCCGGTGATCTATTGCTATAATATAGCGCGGATTTTTCAGTGGGTATTACGTTGTATAGGGCTCTTTAAGCACAATAGGCACCGGCGAATCACGCGTTACGCGTTTTTCCAGCAAGATCAATAAAAAAAGAAGGCATGTTGTAGTATGGAATCCCCGGATAGGAAAACATGGGCTTCGGCTAAATACGGAAGACGGAGATTGATGCTTTGCGAAACTTGGGAGCGGGTTATATCAAGTAATGAAACGCTATTACCTGCTGTTGATATCTATATTCTTTATCCTTTTAATCCTTAGCTCACGTGGCTCTGCCCATAAAACTTATGTCGAATAATTATGTCCTCTCTATCATATTACTTTGTTGTTGTATTTGTTATTAAATTATAAATAAATAAATCTTCGGTGTTTTGTTTTTAAGACCCGACGCAAAAAGAGGGGTGTTATAAGTTTGACGTGTCTGTCTGTCTGTCTGTCTGTGGCATCATAGCTCCCGAACGAATGAACCAATTTCAATTTAGTTTGTTTTTGTATTATAGGTGTTTTACGGGCGGACATGTCTGTTGAAAATCGGTTTAGCCGTTTAAAAGTTATGGGGGGTTAAAGTGGGGAAGAAGAACCGAATGTCTGCAAATGCTCAAGTGGGGTATAAAATGAAAGGTTATGACTTGAACATCACAAACAACATTAGTAATTAAATAAAATTATAAGAAAAAAATAATCTTTATCCTTTTAAAAATAATTTTAACAACAATATCGCATTGGATAAGATATATCAAATAAAATCCAAGCCTTATCCTTAGGACATTGCCCAACAGTGGGGTAAATATGCCCATTCGTCCCACTATTGTTATATTTATATTCATTATAGCCTCTCATTTTAACTTTGAATATAATCACTCGTTATCCTTGTCTTTACTTAACGAAAATGGTCATTTCACTAATACCTGAATATTATAGTATATAGCATAATCAACTCTAAGCCTTGAGCGTTATGGTTGATAGTTCTATGACCTTGAATTCAAAATCTTGGCACTAGATGGGAGAATAATGATGACGATGATTAATAACTGGTACACAGACGGTGATTGTAAGCCGCTTAGCTGTATGCTTCTGTTACGATCGAAGTTGATCTTGAATAATTTGAACCAGTTTCGAAACACCGAAATGTTAAAGTATTTATTCAACAAACTATGAACAGTCTGTGGAATTTGAGCAAAACAAACGGAGCCGAAGTAACGTTTGGAGTTCAATTGATTTTGGAGTTTGTAAACATTCTACTGATATAATGTATGTGAGGTTGTTAATCAATCACAGTAAAACAGATGATAAAGGATTTAAAAAAATAATAATAATGGCTCTCTCATTATTTAGTGCCACAAAACTTGGAAGCAAAGATGTTATGTCCCTTGTGCCTGTTACATAGGGTCACTCACACAACAATACGAATATATGGTAATATATGGAATACATTACATTACATACGTATATAATTGCATTTAACTAACATGATTGTATTTTTTAAATGTTGAAAAAGAGTAACTACTGAGTTTCTTACCGGTTCTTCTCGGTAGAATCTACTTTACGAACCGGTGGCAGCTTTATTTAATTGTTAAATGACGATTCAAAAGTGCTTATAAAAGTCCACTTGAATAAAGTTTATTTTGATTTTGATTTTTTTAAACTGCCACCCAGTACCTACTCAGTCGGTCTTGAATAGAGCTAAGAACTGTAAGTTAAATTATAATGTACGTAGATGCTAGTGTCTCGAATTCAAGTGCAACTATCAGCAGAAACTGTTATACCTATACCATTCCAAAGGAAAACAAAGCATATTATACATTTGTATATATGTATTCGTATTCAAAGTGAAGAGATATCTAGTAGAAGTCTACGTTAATACGTTATAATATGGATCGACGTCAAAATTGAGACAACTCCCTTGACATATATAATACGGCATTATTAGTTAAATGAACATCGCTATGTTGTTGATATTTAATCTGATAATATTACGGAATAAAAAATATAACATTAAAAGGACAAAAAAAATAAGAGTTATAATTGAATTCAATCGACTTTCCGAAAAGATTCCTCAATATGTTGATAAAAAATTTTTAGAGTTATATAAAATAACGAGGAAATTTTGTGCGATATAATGGACCCTTATTACTTATAAATAATCAATTCATTTTTTATCAATAAGAAAGAAGAAGATATTTTTGAAAAACACTTGTACTTCTAGTTATACAATGAAATCTCACGGCTTGGGCAGCTTATGCGGATCAATGAGGATCATGTCGTGAAGAAGGCCTTGAACATAAAAAGATATGGCGGAAGGGCACGACCAAGAAACGATGGATGGGTTGTGTGGAAAACGATACAGCAGGTAAGAATGTTACTTGTGAGCTCACGTCAGATAGAGATATAGCTGCCTTGTGAGATCACATCAGACAGAGAAGAATGGAATAGGAAAACATGTTGGGCCGACCCCTAAAATTGGGATAAGGGCATGAGTAAATGAGTTTTGATTAGTTAAATTATGAACTACGTAGTTTTATACACCTTATATCATTTTATATGTATTGTGTATATTCTTTAGAATTTAGGTTAAAGATTAGGCGAATATTCTTCCAAGAATAACTGCATTTCTAAGTAATACCATTAGACATTTCATTGTGAAAGTAAAATGAATACATTAAATGTTATGTTATGTTATAGTTACACTTACAGCAGTACATTACATTTTGAACTATTAGTATAGAGCTACTCGTCAATCCGCTTATATACGCCGCTTATGGACGCGTTGCAATTTACTATCAACAATAAGTACAAGAAATATTGTTGATTCTATGGGATCTGTCGAATCAAACCGATGAACTTATCGATAGATAAGTATATAGATAAGATAGTTTTTATTTTGTTTTGATATTCCATTTTTAGCGTAGTAAAATTACTACGATAAAAATGGAATTTTACTACACACGTGTTCCTCTCCTCTTATAATCTAGGTGCCTTCAAACGAGACGTGAAGAGGCATATTGCGGACCGGCATAGCGAAAATGACTACTGCAGCTCTTTGCTGGCTGAACTGCTTGTCTTCGCATCTGATATCCATTTTCACTTACTCACTACACCATCAGGTGGAGTGGAGTCATATGCCTGGAAAGTACATACAAAAATACTTTAGATTATTTTCTCTAAGATAATGTACCGTAAAAGTCATATATATAAATCCTTATATCGCCGCACGCGAGTAATAATATATACAACAGATACGCTGTTTTTGATCCATCAGTACAATACTGTTAGGGTAATAAAAACGTGCTAATAATGAACACGCTTTTACGGCGTTTTTACGTCATGTATAAAGATAGCTCGTGACTCCCGGATGAATGAAGACTGCGATTTTTTTCGCAAATTTAGACTTTTTTTTTCCACGGTTATCGTTCACGTATTTGATGATAATGGGTTCAAACCTAGACAAGAACCACTGAATATTCATGTGCTTAATTTGTGCTCATAATTCATCTCGTGCTCGACTGTGAAGGAAAACATCGCGAGGAAACCTGCATGTGCTTAATTGCATAAAAAATCTGCCACATATATATTCCAATAAACCCGAATTGGAAGAGCGTGTTGGAACATATTCCTAACCTTCTTCTCAAAGGGAGAGGATGCCTTAGCCCAGCAGGGGGAAATTTTCAGGCTGTTGTTGTTGTTGATGCACTTAATGGACTTTGAAATATTCGCACACATATATTTAAAAACCACACGCGTTTGCGTTAAAGCTAGAATATTTTATGTGATTACAAATACCGAATAGAAATTAAGGAAGCGAAGTGAATCGCGTTTCAGACCCGTAAACCGCATTTGCGTTTGCACATTGCACAAGTATTTGGAGAGCAAATGTAGATCCAGCGTAAACGTTTTTCTACTCAAAAACAATACCCCTGATAATTTAATGACAGATCAGCATGTAAATGTCCCAGTGCTGGGATGGCTGGGCTGACCTTGCCTCCCTTTTGATGAGAACGTACGGAACTTATTCCACAGAATTTCATTGAAATTACACACGTTTAGATTTAATCTCGATGTTTTCTTTCACCTCCAAACACGAGATTAATTTACAAGCACAGATTAATAGATGACATTGCAGTAGTGCTAGCTTGATTTTTAGCCTATAATCGTCGATTAAGATGCACCCCTTATAACCCCTGGGCCATCTTGGTTTTTTTCATACTTTAATGTTTTGTAAATTGTCAAGAATAAAACAGAAGAAGTACTCAGGCAAGTAGTGAGCAACTAACAGCTAACTATTAGTAATCAAGGTAGTATTTGGAGAAAGAAATTAAACACAATAAATTTTTATAAATAAAAAAAAACCGCCTTCAAAAATGAACTAAAAAGAAAAAAATAATCAGTTACATCCATATCCAATTTACGATTTTTTAATCACCTCTCAAAGCCGGTGCCAACATTGCTAATATAGGTACATAATACATACAAACAAAAACTAAATCTATTTATTGGCACCGACTTCAAAAGGTGATTAATAAATCGTAAATTGGATATGGATGTAACTGATTATTTTTTTCTTTTTAGTTCATTTTTGAAGGCGGTTTTTTTTTATTTATAAAAATTTATTTAATGCTTTTCAGTGTTGTTTTGTTATTTATAATTACAATTGGTAGTGTTTGTCATTCACTTTATTATACTCAGTACATTTCGGCTTTCGACTCTGAACTTAACTCAACGCCGTTTCAATACGATGTGGACTGCAACTCAAATTAAGCGTTACCTAAGTTACAATAGCCTAATGTAAACTGCTCATCGCCAATTAGACAATACCATTTTTCCCGATGCAATGCCGTTAAACATTGAGGAATTCTCCTGGTAGTCCACCATCAGCTAGACTTCATCATAGGCATGTTTACTAACATCAATTGCTTGGCGACTATCTTAAAGAAATAGAACTAAACCCGTAAAATAGTTACTTAGGTACTAATAGGTTCCAATTACCAGTTGTGGTCTTCATCATCAGTTCCACTTCATCAAATGTCACTTTTCGTGAGCATATGACCAAGGCACTTTGAATAAAACCGAAATCACTATAGGTGTGCCTATAAAATTTGAGGAGTTCCCTCGATTTCTCCAGGATCCCATCATCAGATCCTGATCTCCTGACAATGGGACCATCTGTAAAACATGCCCTTTCAAACAAAAAAAGAATTGTCAAAATCGGCCCAGCCATCTTCGAGTAATTCGGTAACATACATAAAAAATAAAAAAAAAAAAAAAAAAAATAGGCCCCGACGAATTGAGAACCTCCTCCTTTTTTTGAAGTCGGTTAAAAATGCCACTGATCAATGAAAAATGTGCTGTATTACCTATAACAGTAAAACTATTATTGGAATTTGGCGTGTACGTCCATTTGTGAAGAACTCAATATAAATACATTTTCCATGTAGCAATAAAAATATCTAATTATGTTAACTTAAAGGCGGTCTCAGAGTCGATCTGGCGAAGTTGTATGTTGTTACAGAAAGAGGTCAATGAAAGCCTAAATGATCATTGATTTTATCGGTAGCTCGATGCTGTGATGGTTAATACACTCTGCGAAAAATAAGCTTACGTCTTACTTATAAGACAAAACAGATTTCATTGTGTATATTGCCTTAAAGCAATAACGGTAATATATAATGTATTGTATTGTTTCAATTAACACAATTTTAATAGAATAAGTAAATAATTGAAGGCATTTATTATAACCATTGAAACTTATTTATCAAAATACATAAATACAATTGCTTATTGTTTGAAAAAATCATACACGTTAATGATTATAAAGCTTAAATCATCTGTGTATTTGTTTGAGTATTTTCAAAAATGTAATGATTTTTTTTTTCAGATGAAAATATTTATTAACATAAGAATTAATAACATTAAATGCTTAAATATATACAAATATGAACTAAAACTAGTTACTGTATAAATCTTGACCGCGTGGAATGGTGGCAAGAATGCTAGCAGCATCTTCCCGTTGAATCGCAATTCCGATCCTCTTGGCAAAAAACGAACCAGCCCTCCTATCACCAATGAAGGCAATAAGGTGAGGTGTTGTACTCTTGATGAACCTTTTTCACCACTACTCCAATGACCAAGCATTTCGATAACAAATTAATTGTATTAATAATAAATAATGTAATTAATGGATTGAATTTGATTCAAGACACGCTTGCAAAAAACAAATGGTTCATTTTGTATTCCCTCAACTGTTTTGTATTCTCTGTTCTTAAATTTAACCTCAAATAACAATTTAAAAAAATCATCACTTATAATTCGAAATTAATTTATTTATACATTTACGTGATATTTTATTACTCGTTAAAAATAATTTTCAATTAAATAGAAAGGTAAAATTTTATTTCAAATCTGACGCGATATTTTATTTCTACTTATAAGATGATGAAAACTAAAAATAGCATTGCACTAATATAAAGTGAGCTCCCATTTCAAGAGTATCCAATATCCATAATATCGAGAGTTTAAGTGGCTTTTGCACTCGATGGCAAACGGGCGAAGCTATAATACATAACATTGCACGTAGTTTTTAAACTAGAGGTAGCTTATAAACATCAAAATACCACTTAATATTCTAATTTGAATCTTGAATATTTTATTTGTTTGACTTAGTTGTATGGCTTCCTAAGTCCGTCTGTGTACGTATCATCTGCTCATTACATATTTATCGCCAAACTTAAATTAATATTGGTATGTTCCGAATTCAATAAGTCTAACTATAAGAGAAAGAGAAAAGTCAAGGGTGAGTAAATGTAACTTAATAAAGAAAGTAAGAAGGAAAGAAATTCTTATAAATTAGATGGCGCAATTTTATAATTGTACGTACTTGGAGGTAGGGCTTTGTGCAAGCCCGTCTGAGTAGGTACCACCGACTCATCTGTTACTCTGCCGTCAAATAACAGTACTCAGTATTGTTGTGTTCCGGTTTGAAGGGTGAGTGAGCCAGTGTAACTACAGGCACAAGGAACATAACATCTTAGTTCCCAAGGTTGGTGGCACATTAACGATGTAAGGAATAGTTAATATTTCTTACAGCGTCATTGTCTATGACTGAAGGTGACCACTTACCATCACCCATATGCTCGTCCGCCAACCTATACCATAAAAAAAAACTTTTTTATAAATAATCAGGTAACTAAATCAGAAGACTATTTTAATTAAATAAATACACAGCAATTAATCCGTGAGTCTGAAATAATAAATGAAAATGTCATTAGATTAACAATCAACGTAACTCGAGACATTAAAATGAAAGCTAGCAAAGTTGTTAAATTAAAACTAATAATCTCAATGAGCTTATTGTGATATCTAAACGAGTCGCTCGACGTAGCGACATCATACTGAGCATTCATTAAGATATTACAGTTATATTATCATAATTGGATTTCCCTTAACTTGTGACTGCCATAGTTGTAATGTCACAATTGTCAGTAGTTAATATCTATTTATACAAAAAGACTTAATTAGTCAAATTGCTGAGAATTTACGTGTTTTTCTCGATTTGATATTTGATCGAACATTTAGAAATTATTAAAATTTAATTGGTAAGTAGTTAAGTAATAATGAAACGAAGTACGTTATTTTATAGAGATTTTATTTATAATATTAACTATCCAAGATGGTCCAGTGGTTAGATCAAGAGCAACCCCAAGATTCAACTGAGGGTTCAAGCCCAGCGCTACTAAATTTTGAAGTGTTTAATCGGCATGTTGTAATCCATCTCGTACTTGGCGGTGAAGGAAAACAATTAGGAAATATTTATGTATCTTCTATACATATAATAAAATTGGAGTGTCTATTTGTAAAATAATAGCTTTTTTACTCAATGCATAATATGTATGTATACACCATACATATACCAAAATAACATTTTTTACAATTGTTGTCTGTCTGTCTATTTGTTCCGGCTTATACCTGGACCGATTTTGATGGGACTTTCACTGACATATAAATGATACCATAAGGAGTAACTTAGGCTACAATAATATATTTTGTGTTAAATTTAAACGCGTATAAGGTCGCGGACACAGCTAGTATTTTAATAAAATCTTGACACATGTGTGTCGACCCCACATTGGAGAATTTGATGGAATTAGGTTCTAACATTGTCCTCAAAAAAGGACCTTAGCCCAGACGTGGGATAAATACAGTCAGTTACCAAGGATCTACTTCAGGAAAGTATGAATCGTTGTCACTAGTCCAACAGCCATATCACTAATTGCAGGATTGCAATCATTGACGAATGTAAAAACTGATTGAGGCGATGTAATTACTGAAATGCGATAAAAATCTTCGATTTCACGGTTCGCAGCACCTTCTGTTTCAGATATTATATGATATGGCAGCATCAAATTCAAACAAACACAATTAAGAGTAAAAAAAAATTTTATCACGTGTCATTCTCTATAGAAAACCGACCTGTATCGTTGCTATTCAAATATCTAGTCTTTTAAAGCTTATAAAAGTCCATTCCTCTATGAATACAGTTTCACTATTTTGTTACACTAACGCATACAAAACACGCCTTATCTTCTCCATACAATTGTGGCGTTTGAATTCAAAACGAAAAATGCGTAATGTAAAACTGGCGTAGCTTTTATCAGCGACCCATTCTATTCGTGTTTTATGTTTTGAATATTTTTCCAACAATTCTGAACTAGATTTAGAACCGTGATGGTCCAGGAACAAAACACATCGAACGTAAATTCAGATCACGAATTAAAATCTGGCTGAGCGTTCTATCATATGATAAATTTAAGTATTTAATTTATATTGTGCAAAGTATTGAAAACATGCCGAGGGTATTTTTATATGTGTTTCGCACAAAGTTTTGATAGTTAGGTATCAAACCCGCATTGGAGCCGAGTGTTGTCAACGTAAAATTGACAAGGAGTTCGATTTTTGTCAAGTTTTTGCTATAACATTTTACGATAGAAAACCGTCGATTCACATTGTGTGTCATGTTTTATATAATTTATACTATATTTTCTTCTGACATACGTAAAAAATTAAATTAAATAATTCATTTAAAAGTTCGTGTTCATATTTTGTTATGTTGCCGGGTGACAACCAGACAATCTGGATAAACTGGTTGTAGTGGGGAAAATCGAAGGCAAAGGATCACGCGGTCGATTACCTACTCGCTGATCCGACAATATCCAAAGTATACCAGGACTCAATATTCAGACTGTGCTGATACAACCGAGGACAGAGCGGTGAGGAGGAAGCTAGTCGACACATCGGTGAAAGCATTTTAGGACAAGCACGACTTTCACTAATGAAGCACACGAAGAAGAAGAAGAAATATATATTTTTTCTACAATTTATATAATAATACAGAAATTAACCATTCAAGATATAATATTAAAATCGGAAATACTATAATTTTAGAACCCACATTGTTAATCCCAAAGCACTGGCAAGTTTTAGACGTTTTAAAAAAAATAACTTTTTTAAATTTCGAACACTAAATCAGCTGTCTAAATTGCGATTCGAAATCACGTAATTCGAGCAGCAATGTCCTCGGTATCATTTTTGCTGAAGAACCATGATATTAAAGAAGATTCATTCCGGTCCAACGGCTTCAAACGATATTGAGGTCGCTGGAAGTGTTCACGTGAGATTTTTACATTTCTTATATATTCATTTTTATGATATTTTTTTCGTTTATTTGGTTATTGTTTTACTTTGATCGCATTTATATATAACACTAGCTTCTCATCCTGGTTTTCAAAGAGCAAAACTATTTAAGAAAATAATTATTTCATGTGCCATGCTATGTTTAAGGGAAAATGTTATTTTTTTATTATTCCATAAAGAAACGATTAAAAAATATTTCTTTGGTTTATTTTTTTCACAATCAATTCTTATACTATTAAATAGTTATATTAGTTAATAAGGTCATCAATAAAATATTATATTCACATTAAAATGCCTAATTCAACATATGGGTACGCTGCACCCACCATACGCTCTATGTAACAAATATTAACCTTACGCTCGCCGGGTTAATAAAGTGAAATTCCATTAGTTGACTCGTGAAGAAATCTTCCAAAGTAAAGGTTCAGTTGTCTTTTCTATTATTCCTTTAACGGCATGGAAACTTAAAAATCAATTAGGAAGTTCAACTTTAGGGGTCAGGACACGTTACTTTGCACGAATTTTACCCGTATGAAGTTGGGACGGAAAACGAGTATGGTGTGTGAAATCAACGATATACAGAGCGACCTCACCATCTGTAATTTTTTAGTATAAAAAAAGTAAAGTAACAGCCTATAAATTTCCCACTACTGGGCTAATGGCCTCCACTCCCGTTAAGGAGAGGGCCTGGAACATATTCCACCACACTGTTCCAATGCGGGTTGGTGGAATGCACATGTGGCAGAATTTTAATGAAATTAGACACATGCAGGTTTCCTTACGACGTTTTCCTTCACCGCCGAGCACGAGATGAATTATAAACACAAATTAAGCACATATATATATTGGTGCTTGCCTGGGTTTGAACCCGAAATCATCGGTTAAGATGCACGTGTTCTAACCACTGGGCCATCACGGCTCGAATTATATTATTTAGTATGTGTTTATACAATTATTACTTTATCAATATTTATATGTTATAGAAGAATGAAAAGATGTAGAGATATAGTATAAAATTACAAACTGCACAAATATTTACTGCCTTTGGTGCCGGTGTTATTTTGAGGCTCAAAAATATCACCGGTCTTTTTATTGTTGTAGAAGTTCAATAGTAAACTTCGTATTTTTATTTTCCATTTTCCCTATAAATTATCTCAAAACAACAATACTTAGTATTGTTATGTTGCGGTTTGAAGGGTGAGTGAGTCAGTGTAATTACAGGCACGATTAACATGCCAAAGTTGATGGGGCACTGGTGTGCCCCATCAACGGGGCAGGTAGGTAATCAAGTAAGTAAAAGTAAGGAATGGTTATTACATCTTACCAGCGTGTCAATTGACAGGTATCAGGTAATGTTGTCTTAAATTCTACCCGTGACCACGAACGCTGTAAAGTGCTCGAAACGTCGGGATGTCAAAAATAATTAATATACGCGATTCAAATCCGTTATAACTAGTTTTATTTCAAAGTAGCAGGTAGTTCATTTCCCATTCCGCCTGCCTATAATATCAACCTACAAAAATGTTCAATATTTTATCTCCTAATGTAACATATCTCCTATAATACATGGTCTGGTGCAGAATGTACCTTCAAATTATAAGTAAGTCACATTAGATACAATTATGTTTAAAGCTACTTTATTACTCAAATATAAATTATTCGTACCCATTAAAGCGCTAAAAGTATCTTAAGCATTTATACTCATAACTCCTACCTCCATAGTTAATTTATGTCACAATGTACAAATTAGCAATCTGTAATAATAATAATATACGAAAGCTACCTTGAAGCCTTAGCTTGTAAGACATACAGAGACCTTTATCAGAGATATTTATCACGAATATAATTGCTATTTAATATTTACACGTAAATTTTTTAAGTATGATGAATTCGATTTTACTTATTACCTGACATCATTTTAAATTAGTTTTTTTCTACAATTTTAATTTTATTTATTTATAAATTTCGACCTTCGCAAATAAGACGACACTGATGATTAAAAATATTAAACAAATAAATTTATCTTATTTTCACTTTTTACATATTATATATTTATATACTCCACGTTAAACTATCAGCGTTCAAATATAAACTAATTTGCATTTTTTTGCTGACTATATTACTATACATCTCACACACACTAAGACATCTTGTAATCACGAACGTCACTCATACTAATTCATGTCAATAATATAACGTGGCAGCGCACGCCTTCGTGAGTGAACAGATCTATACCACAATTTAATCCAAATTGGGAATTGCAATAATCGGAGCTCGTTTGCGCAGTACATTAGACTAAGATCGGTCCTTACATTACTTTTTATATTCCCATTGGAAGAAAGTGGTTTATCCCATAATGATCGCTTTACTAATAGATACCATTCCTCTACTATTTACGTAGAAATGCTAAAGTAGATACTTAATGTGTATATTAAAGATGCAATATAGTATATATTAGTACATTATATTGACTATATTTTGTCTGAAAAGTCAATCAATTCTTTTTTTATATAAAATTCTAGACTAAGACTGTATTTTTAAATGTTAAAAAAAGTAAATGCCGACATTTTTTGCCGGTTCCTCTCAGTGGAATTTGCATTCCGAAGCGGTGGTAACTTCACTTAAAATATTTTAAGTGAAGAGCTACCACCAGTTCAAAATTGTTTGTAAAAGCCTACTTGCATATAGTATATTTTGATTTTTATTTCGTTCAAAAATATATATGTATATGTATATATGTATATATATTCCATTGGTAGATAAACGGACAAATAAGGTATCTAATAGAAAGTGGTCACCACTACCCATAGCCCAGTAATTCTAATCAATATTTAAACCGCCACCAATCTTGAGAACTGCTGTTATGACTCACGTATCTGCAGTTACACCGACTAACCCGCTCTTCAAACCAGAACAGAACATCTTAAAACTAAGTATTGCTTATTATTATTAACCTATCAAATTACAAAGACTACCAATGTTATACTATCAAACATAATACCAGAAATTTACTGTGTAAATTTAGATTTGGATCCATACTTTGAAAAGCATTTCGGTCCTAATTGAGCTCAAGACGCTTACTGATTTTGATTGGAAGACCGACGAGGCGTGCTTTGATTACTTCGTTAGATACAAGTCTAATTCTGATGTGTCTCAATCATGTTCTGTTTAAATACTAATTTATTTTAATTAAATATCTTACCAATTACATAATTATTCTGTAGTCGGAGTCAGTTGTAAAAAAATATATTTAAACTTTATTCAAGTAGGCCTTTGTAAGTATTTTTGAATCGTCATTTAAATACTTTTTTAAGTGAAGTATATTATAGTATAGAAGAACCGGCAACAAACTCATTAGTTACTCTTTTTCAACATTTAAAAATACAGTCATGTTAATTAGTCATGTGAGACGTATACGGTATATACTAATAGATACTCCCGGAAATCCCAAACCCTCTGTGCCCTATATTTTCAGACCAAGTCCCACAGGTCTATGACAAACGACAGAAAATATAATACATAGATAATGTAAATTCATCATATAATGATAAAATATATTCTGTAAAAATAATTCAATAAGTTTTACTGATACTTAAAATTTATATAACATATGTATATAAAAAAATGTGTTAGACAGTTAAATTGGTTATACAGTTTTTTTATTCTGTAAAGATATGTAATACGAAATCGTTGAAATACCATTCAATTATGAATTAAGGAGTCACTGTAAGCAGAATTCAACGATACATCAGTGACTACCACCGCCCATGGACATCTGCAACATCGGGGGCTTGCAGGTGCGTTGCTGGCCCTTATAAAATGTACAGGTACTTTTCTTGTCGGTTCCCAAATCGGGTCGAAAGAACTTTAAAAATTAAAAGGGTGCGGTCAGTTTTACTCCCAAAAAATATCCTAAATTAAAGTGTAATTATACTTATCCATATTTTAACCAAAGAAGTGAATATGTTATAGTTAATTCATTAAATTAAAGCCATCTCGGAAAATAAATCCTGTGCACTAAATAGTTCGACGATTTAAATATTATTAGTTTAGAGTGGTTGACAGGTAATAAATGGATTATTTTTAAACCAATATACATAGTAAATGAATTAGATAGCAAAATCCAATTCTGATGATAATTTCTCTGAAAATAAAAAGTAAATATTTTATTTTACAATTTAAATTTTAGGAAAATGCCAAACTACGAATTCATTTCGTACCATCAAATATAGGAAGTAGGAAATGAGTTAGCGGCATGGATTCCAAGCGAATTGACACTTTTATGACATTTTAGACGATTATTTAAGAATTTGTTGTATAAAAATATATTTTTCCGGAACAAAAATTAACAAATAAAAATCCTTCACTTTTTGGTGTATCAGTAATAAACGTCCATCCAAATTTCTGCATTTAAAATATTATGAATATTAATGAGGTTTAAAATCAATACTGATATTATAAATGAAATAATAACTCATTTACCTTTTCACGCTCCAAACGAATAACCGACTTAGATAAAATTAGGTTTTGAAATAGTCGAGTCACCTCGAAATACATAGGCTACTTAAGATTTTAAATGATCATTGTTATTTTTATTATTACAGTTATTAAATACGGGATATTTACCATGTTATTTTATTTTAGAGCTGGATATTTCGACATTATCTCCGAATGTCTTTTTTACGAAAACAAGACATTCATAGTCTACTTTATTAATTCTTTTACCACCTTGAGAAACAAGGTGGTAAAATCGGTGATAACGGTTTGTGTGCTATGGATAAAGTTTTATAAAGTCATAGGTAAAGTCGCATGTTCAGTTAGTAATAAAATAAACCAATAAAATCAACGCTTATTTAACACTAAACGTTATTCATTTTACGATATTTTCTCAATCATTGAAGAAAGCAACAATGAAGTAACGAAGCATTGGCACCAATAAAACGAAATACAACTTCATTCGCTACTAAATCAAAATAGTAAAACCTAGGAGAATCGTTGTCGCACATAAATCGTACAGTTTAAGCGGAACAAGGGAAATAGTTTCGAAAACTATTGAAAAGTTACTAAACTTCAATTTCTAGTGGTCCCTCGCAAGCGATACTGCGAAAGTCTTAGCATAATGTAAACCACACTATTTAATCCCACTCGAAACTACTAAGGACAAATTCTCACATGATCATCCATCTCTTTTTACTATATGAAAAAAGAAAGAGAGATCCGTATAAAAGGTCGGTAGTGTGCTAAAAGTATATCGTCTTCATCCTCAATCTTAGTGCAAATATTAGTTTTTGAAGAACACTCTTCCAAAAGGTTTGTGAACTGAAACTCGTTGATCCAGTTCTGATCCCCATGTATAACAGACTTTCGCCTCTAAAACTAAGTTGATTCAACTTAAAGCGCCAACGAATTATCAGTCTTAAGGAGTTAGAGAACTCCATTTCAATAGGTCTGTTGACTGATGAAGCGAGATATACTTGGAGTCTCTATTATAAAGGACTTACTGTTTTCCATTCCATTTGGTTCAGAGCCAACTGGTAATATAACATTTTGAGTTTTCTTTCATAATGTATAACTTACATTTTCATTTTATATTTCTACTAATTATATATGTGAAAATACGTCTGTCGTGTACCACGTGATTTTACGTATATGTATGTTTTAATTATCTTTTCACATTTATAAATAAAAACATTAATATATGAAATATACAGTTGTCGCTTCGCTCATGTTTTAAGGGTTGGTCGTTAAGTTTTTGGTTTGAAAAATTTGCCGATGATCTTTGATGATGATGATCTTTGATCTTTGAGCCTTGAAGTTCGAGTTGTTTCGTAAAAAATTTCATCAAATTCGGTTTAGTGTTTTATCTGTGGAAGACGGATAAATTTATTAGTGTACATTCAAATAATCTTTGAAAGATTCTTACCAGCAACTTTCTTGATTCTAGTAAGTGTAATTATATGATTTTATCGTCTCTAAAAATTAAAAAGTTTGAAGTAATAAATAATACTCTTTCTAGTGCGGGTAGTGTATAAAATGACAAAAGGCGATTTAAAATGAATGAAATTTACTCGTAAAGAACATAAATATGTACGTAAAATATAAGTAATCTCGATAATGATAAATAGAAAAAAGATTCAATATTATTTAACTTATTAAATACTTCTTGCTATCGATATACATGTATATATAACAAGCAGAGTGAGTGTTAACTTCTTGAAAGTATTGAAATAAGTCCTTCAAAGCGTTACCACAAAACATTAGCGATTAATCATTATTTCAAAGAAATTATTTCATTAATGTTTGTGGTAATACTTGGGAGAGAAAATTGTTATTCATTTAATTTTTCTTATTGATGTTTTTGTAATGGTTGTAGCAAAAAGCAAAAGATTTGAAAGGTGGGTGATCTATAGGAGAGGTATGACAATGTAGGCAATAGTAAAAATAATATCTTATAGATAAACCGGTGCTTTGACACTTTGTACTTACTTTTTTATTACTACCGAATTTCTAATCAAATGGAATCATGTAATACTACGATAATGTAATTAAAAATTTATTTTTAGAATATTTAATTAAAATGAACTTTGATGTACCTTTTTTTTCGCTAGAAAAACATAAGGAAAGGCATAAGGCGTATCTAACGATAGAAATGGCAACGCACCTGCAAGCCCCCTGGTGTTGCAGATGTCCATGGGCGGTGGTAGTCACTTTCCATCAGGTGAGCCTCCTGCTCGTTTACCACCTATGTCATTAAAAAGGCAGTCAATAATGATACTAGTATTGTATATATGTACACAAATTCAAATTTGTGTATTCATGATTTCTAACTAAGAATTCAATATACCAATGAAAGATTTAATCAGGTTTTTTCTATTTTATTCGTTCATTGGTAGATAACGTTATTCCTGATAATTTTATACATTATATTTAAATCATATAATGATATTTATTAATAAAATGCACCCGTGCGAAGTCGGGGTGATTTGCATGTTTCTGACAAACCTAGACGCATGTGGCGGAACAGCTTCATTCCACTTGGATAATGTGTTTTTGCACTTGGAAGTATAACTAGCATCGTGGAATAGTTGCAGTGCCTTTATTATATGAAATTTCTAGTCTAGAATGTAAAAAAGACTTACGTAATTCTTATGAAATCTATGTATATTAATGTAAAAGTAACTCTGTCTGTCTGTCTCTGACTCTTTTACGACAAAACTTTTGAAAGAAATTTGATGAAATTTGGTATGCAGCAAACTTGAACTCTAAGAAATGAGATAGGCTACTTTTTTGCTGACACATGACAACCAACACACTGAAACGCGAGCCAAGATGCGAGCGACAACCAGCTGTTAATATGTTTAAATAAACATTTTGTAATTATAGCAATATATTTTTTAATAAAATTAGATTTCAAAAATAAATGTTCTAAATATTCGGCAATCATACATGTGTTCCTCAAATTAATAAATAAATAATAAATAAATATAAGGACAACATCACATACGTTACTCTGATCCCAATGTAAGTAGCTGAAGCACTTGTGTTAAGGAAATCAGAAGTAACGACGGTACCAGAAACACTCAGACCCAAGACAACATAGAAAACTAATGGTAATCTACATCGACTCAGCCGGGAATCCAACCCGGGACCTCAGAGTGGCGTACCCATGAAAACCGGTGTACACACCACTCGACCATGGAGGTCGTCAAAATTGTCATTGCTTCGAATTAATTAGAATTAATTGTTACGAAATCATGGCCTAATTACGACCGATAGATAAACACAACTGTAAATAAATGTTTAAATCTATCACTAACGATACACCGGTATCAGTGACGCATTGTTGGCTAAAAAGTCAATTTTCCTCAATACGCCTGGAGGCTGGACGAGGTTGTGCAGGATAGTAATATAATTAATTCGGTACAGAGTAGCCTACGACATGTGCCCAGAGGTTATCCTGCTAATACGATAAGCGAATGAAATTGATTGACATTAAACTTACATATAATGTGTAAATATAAACATGATGGTATAATAATAATAATGTTTTTATTTTTATACAGTATATATATATATATATATATATATATATATATATATGTGTCCTGTACCTTAACTAGGATATCGTATCTTATGGAACAGAGACTACCCATTTTATTCTTACATTTGTTAAACTTATTAAGTTTAAAGTGTATATTTACAATTTACTTTTGGCGTTAGGGCTTTGTGTAAGCCCGTCTGGGTAGGTACCATCCACTCATGAGCTATTCTATCGCCAAATAACAGTACTCTAACTTGCACTAACCTTGTTGTGTTCCGGTTTGAAAGGTGAGTGAGCCAGCGAAACTACAAGAGACAACATCTTAGTTCCCAAGGTTGGTGGCACATTGACGATATAAGGAATAGTTAACATTTCTTACAGCATCATTATCTATGGGTGATGGTGCCCACTTACCATCAGGTGACCCATATGCTTGTCTGCCAACCTATACCATAAAAAATAAACATTAAAATATATAAGGAAAATACGAAGTAAGGAAAAAAAAATACAAATGTGACTTACTGTGATAATGGATATTATTATTAATATATTTTCTGAAAACATCTAGCGTATATCGTTGAAATATTATCAATTTCGATACAGTGCGCTACAAAAGTCATTGCAACTTATACATATTTAAATACTTTTCAATTTTATCGCTTAATATTAAACAACAAAGGCTTAAGTTAAACAACCTTTATAACCAAACATATCAATTTATAGAGATCAGCGTTGCAGGGGTGATCCCGCATTCGCATAAATTTAGTTTGGTTCGTGCAAATGCCACGTGAATGCTCTCTGTGAATATAAATTATGAAGACGTTACTACCGGTAAGGATTAATTGCAATTTCTTGGTATTTAGACGCTTTTACTATAGATTCGATATCACTGATTTATGATCTGTGATTATCATGATGTAAAATATGGCTCAATTTTTTTTTCTCATTTATCATTAATTTTAAATGAAAATACTACTGAAACAATGTAAAAAAATGTGATTTATTCTTCATAGACGATATAATGTGAGCTCATTTGTACAATAGTTTTTTTTTTTACTCTAGTTATATAAATTTAGATGCTGAATGCTTATAATCGTATCGTAAATAATTGCTCGCCATAAACTAAATAAAAGCTTTTAAATTCTATAACAAAAAATATCATCGTAATTGTCGAACGTTCGAAATTTAAAATCAATGCATTCTTCTCAAAAAAAATATATATATATATATTCATAAGCTAGAAACTAAATGAAATTTAAAGCGTCTCGCTATATGATAAATGTAATCAAAACACTCTAAAATAAAATAATTACTTTCAAAACTATTTACAGAAGTTATAACGAGCATCTAACAAACTACGGAGCTAGCTCGATAGTTGCTATATCGATTTAAGTTAGCCGTAACAGCTTTGCAAAACGTTTCTGAAGCGTAAAAACTTGTTTGTGAATTTTTCGATACGGAGAAGACATGTTTGGATAAGAAATTGTGGCTGCTTATAAACTTTTAGAAGTGTCTTTTAATAACCAAAAAAAATATTTTTTCAAAATGTTTTTATGTAAAAGGACTGGACGTCCCACTCACATCTACATCTATCTCTATATATCTGGATCTACATAAAACGTTCATATTAAAAGACAAATCTGGCCGAAAATATTTTCTTTTATTTCATGTTCTTCCCCTACCGAAGCAAAACAACTTAGTGAAGCTTAATCACAATCGGTTCAATAGCTTGGAAAAAATATAGAGCAAACATACGAGCGTTAACTTTTATTAATTTAATTGATTAAGAATAAAATTATGTTTAAATTAAGTCAGTCATGTCATGTCAGGTCATGTCGTATGATTGATAGAGGTTATTAATAATTATACTTTTATTTTACTCCTTATTAGACTTGCATAATCGTTTGACGAGGGCTGGTAAGTAGTTACTAAAGAATGTTGCACAGTAATGGTAGGGATATGTGCAAACCCATCTAGGGAAGTATCATTCACTCAAGTGCCACCAACTGTCGAAACTAAAATATTATGCGATCTAACACACTGGCTCAAATATCCATCAATCCGTAATGCAACACTAAGCATTCTTGTTTAGTGGTGTAATATTTTTATTGATCAACAAAACCCGAAGCACGCATATTATCCACATCTTTACCTGATATGTTGTACCGATAGGTACATAGATTTATAAATATAGTTACAAGTTAAAAGGTTTGAATAATAAAGTTTTACGAATATTTCTCAAGGGGCAACAAAGTTATATTTCCTCGGCGAACTTTTTAACTTCGTACGATGTTTTCGAACAAAACATTTACATATTCCTGAAATTGTATTCATTTATTCTTGCCCTATTTATATTAAGTTTATACGATAATTTTTAAAAGTTCAACCTTCTCCCACGTATGGAAGAGGTATATTTGCATCTTCTAACGCATTTTCACGGGGTATGTTCCGAAGAACTGTTTGGATTATTACCAGCTGTAGAATTTCACATGCGGATATCTCGTCAAAATTCCAAGTTTGTTGAGAATTTTGTCTAGATGTCCGAAAATCTACAATAGCGAATTTTAAGAGATTTTCTGCCTCGTACAACCACTTTGAGGAACCAGCTTTCGCCGGCCTTTTTTCCGAACCGATACGATTTGGGAGCCAACTCATTCGTTAAAGGCCAGCAACGCACCTGCAAGCCCCTCAGTATTTCAAGTCCATGATATTGATAGTTGCTTTGTATCAAGTGAGTCTCAGTATCGGAAGCAACCAATAACAAAAAGAAATTGATGTTGATTGGTTTAAAAATTGAACGGTAAACTTGTTAGAGTCTCATCTGAATGGGTTGTCAAATTAGACCAGCTTGACGACTGGCTTCCCTGGCTGGAGTCGAGATGGCCCAGTAGTTAGAACGCATGCATCTTAACCGATGATCGCGGGTTCGAACCCAGGCAAGCACATGAATCATCATGTGCTTAATTTGTCTTTATAATTCGTCTCGAGCTCAGTGGTGAAGGCAAACATCGTGAGGAAACCTGCATGTGACAAATTTCATAGAAATTCTGCCACATGTGTATTCCACCAACCCGCATTGGAACAGCGTAGTGGAATATGTTCCAAAAAACCTTCTCCTCAAAGGGAGAGGAGGCCTTTAGCCCAGCAGTGGGAATTTACAGGCTGTTGTTGTTGGTTTAAAAATTAAGACATAAAAGCGTAACAAAGGAACTAATTCCTTTTCGTGTTAATAGTATTAGAATTATTTAATTAATGTTATCTTTCCGTCCGTACTCAGTCTTAGCGCTAAGAGATATCGCGTGTCTCGTTTTTTAAGTTCCTTCCATGATATTTTAAACTCTACGATGCATTTTTATAATGAAAAATCTTAAAATAACAGCCGTTGATTTAGTGTTTATTAAAAACTAACAAAGTCACTCTTTGTAATTATTTATAAAGGATATACATTTATATTGAAGATTATCAGAATACCAGTACCCATGATAATTACAATAAGGACGAATTCCTTAGATATACTACCAAATAACAACACTTATTATTGTTTTGTTCCAGCTTGAAGTAAGCCAGTGTAAATCCAAGCACGAGGGATATATTATCTTAACTTCCATGTTCGGTGCCGTAGGTGGTCATTTCAAGTATTTTTTAAGGTATAGGTTGGCGGACGAGTATATGGGCCACCTGATAGTCATTCACCATCACCCATAGACAATGACGCTGTAAGAAATAGTAACCATTCCTTACATCATCAACGCGTCACTAACCTTGGGAACTAAGGTGCTATGTCCCTGTGCCTGTAGTTACACCGGCTAACGCACCCTTCAAACCGAAAAACAACAATACTGCGTACTGTTGTTTAGCTGTAGAATATTTAATGAGTGGGTGGTACCTACCTAGACGAGCTTGCACAAAGCCGTACCAAGTGAAGTAGTAGTATAGTTAATATTTCTTACTGCACTCATGTGTTCACACTAATATTAATAAAAAATACAATTTAAAATGATTTACTCTACCTACATATCATTGTGTTTCAAAATATTCTTAATAGTTGAACACCCAAAAATGAATAATTCGTTTCATTACACGATGCATTCCAGGGTAACAAACGATAACACACCTGAAAAATCTTTATCTCCAAGACAAATATCTGAGAACATCCAACACACGTCACTATAACCGTGAGGTTGATATGTGAGTCAAATTACATGCGGTTTGTATACAAGCAGATACGTAATTTGCAAGCCGTTGCATCGCCGGCATCCGTATTCAGTGACCGAGGAATTTACATACCTTTGTATTATTCGAATTCTATTGTAATAGGTTTTATTGGGATGCTATGAGCTGAAAACTTATTCATAAACAAGTCTGTGTCAAGACCCATTGACATTCATTGACGTTGTAATAGTTTTTAAGTCCGATACGAAATTAAAACGAAAAAAAAACGGATAAAATACTTTTCATTTCTGAAAGTTTCGTTCGGTTTTAAAAGTAAAATATTTGTAACAAAAACACAGTTAACATTTATTGTATGGTAATTATGAAGAGTTTCTGAAACACCTAATTCTATATTTATAAATTTGATTTTGAAAATGGAACGAATTATTCACACACATAATCTTCAGCATAAATCACGTGTATAAATCCATGCAAGCGCTCTTGGGTTTTAAAGTGCTTAATCTGTACATGCGCATCTTAGATTCGGAGAAAATCACGAGGGAACCTGCACCCAACCTGTACCCGCAATAATTTTGCCACACGTATTGAATAAACTCCAAAACCTTTTCCTTAAGAGACGAGGGTATATCAGTGTGACATTTATGCCAAAATTGTCGAGAAATTTCCACTAAAATTTCATCACACATTAAACCATTCTTATGCAAATTTCGATATTAATGTCATAATCCCAATTCCATCCTTGAGCACGTACCAAACACGCCGTAAAGTGGGCTCCTAATAATCAATGTTACTCAGATATTCAACGCTTAGTTAACGCCAGATATAACGCCGGTGAAGCGTTCGGCTTCGTTTTAAGAAGGTTTATGCCGGTTTCTGAAATTTACTTCAGAAATATAGATTTTATTGGAGCCACAAACCTGAACATGGCATTACTGGGTGCCATCTATCTATTTAACAGACGTTTCACTTAATAATAACAAAGATTTATGCCGCTATTTCTTTTCTGGTGTATAAATTTTCTCTGAACATAAGTTCAGTCTAATTTATTATACCAGTTTTGTTTTTGTTTTTTGCGTATTATTCTAATTTGAAGGGAGCTCACCCTTTATAGTGTAACTACAGACAAAACATCTTAGTTCCCAAGGTTGTTAGTACGTTGCGATGTACCACGTGGAATGATAATAAATATCACAGTGTTATCTTAGGGTGGTATGACTTACATTTGGATGACGCATTGGCTAGACTGCCTAGTTATTTGAAATTAAAATTGAATTGAATCTACTTGTAATATCCTCTTTACCAAAATTCAATTGCCAAAAGCAAAGACTAACCAACTACGTAGATAGGACTAAATGTATATTCCATGGTACCATATGAATGGTAATAAGTAAGTAAAAAGAGGTCCATTATATATATTATCACAGATTATGAATATTATTTAATCAGAACGAGTCTGCAGGACATTCTACCGATATATACGGACATTTCCCTGACACCGAATTTTACTAAAAATAATATGTCAACCAAAAACTGATCAAACGATTAATACACATAGATTCCACTTATTATTATTTATCACCAATACAAATCATTTTAATAAATCTTTCCTTTGAACTTTCAAATTATACGTAGCTAGACTTTAAACATCTGTTTTCATTTAGTTACAAAAAGTCGAAGCATTAAACAAGTCTATTCATAAAACATTTTTATCACACCCGAGCACTGTACATTTTAGAATAATCATATTAAAAACTAAACTACTTAGCTAAATATTTGATAACCAATGCCTTTGCAATTTTCAACCTTATTGATAAATCTGTATGTGAAACAAAACACCTGAAGGATTTACAAGAAGAGCGTAGAAGGCAAAGCATTACGATACGAACTTGAATCATCACGTAGCTTTGAGCTTGATCTTCAATTCTTGGCTACAGGGTTTTGTCATAGGCGTTAAGCGACTTACGTTCTTATTTTAAAACCAACTATAATTATGTATAGCTTGTTTCTACTATTCAACTTTGATGTGGAAAAAATATAATAAGCACTAAAAACTGCAACGGCTGAATGTAGAAATTTATATTTTTATTTGTGAATCTGTTGAAAATTTCTGGTAAGCCGAGTTAGAGTATAGGTAGTCAATAAAGGTCCGTCGATGACTCACGTCATGATTTGGAGAGGCAGGGAGGCACTTGTATATCAATGGATATTGTGTCTTGTTAGATTCATTCGCTGCCATTCAGCTATTTGTACCATCGTCAGATCAGCTTAGAGTCAGAACATTGAACCCAAGATTTAAATTTACATATTGCATATACCTAGAGCACGTATTTGTGAAGATCCTGAGTGTGAATTCATTTATAGTTCCTCGTGCCTGTGAATTACGCTTTATGGTCTGGGTGCTATTGTTTCGTTAATTTTGTTAGCAAAGGGTACAGAATAAGATTGCAAATAAAATGCAGTAGTGATTGTTCTAAATACAAGATAAGTTTAATTATACTTCATTGTACATTAAAAAAATAAACAAAATATGGATAATAAACAAATAAATATGAGACAGCATCACATACATAACTCTGATCCCAATGTAAGTAGCTGAAGCACTTGTGTTATGGAAATCAGAAGTAGCGACGGTACCACAAACACCCAGACCCAAGACAACACAGAAAACTAATGGTAATCTACATCAACTCGGCCGGGAATCGAACCTGGGACCTCAGAGTAGCGTACCCATGAAATCCGGTGTACACACCACTCGACCACGGAGGTCGTCAGAATGTCCTCGGGTAGAACCTGAATAGAAGTAGCATACAATTTTGGAGATCTTATCGCTACATAGCGATCTCTTAAAAGCAATCAACGGTGTAGGTGATAACTTATAATATATGTAGATGATGCTGTTATGTTAAAAAAATATATCACTAATTTATATCTAGACCTAATAAATGTATGCAAATAAAAAATACAACAACAACAACAGCTTGTAAATTTCCCACTGCTGGGTTAAGGCCTCATCTCCTTTTGAGGAGGTGGTTTTGGAACAAATTCCTTGGCCACTGGGCCATTTCGACTCAAACTACTCTTCTTGATTTAAGATAATTTATAGAGAAAATTATTCCAATGAAAACCTATTATAACAACACTACCGATTATTATACAACAACAACAGCCTGTAAATTCCCACTGCTGGGTTAAAGGCTTCCTCTCCCTTTGAGGTTTTGGAACATATTCCAACACGCTTTTCCAATGCGGGTTGGTGGAATACACATGTGGCAGAATTTCTTTGAAATTTGTCACATGCAGGTTTCCTCACGATGTTTTCCTTCACCGCTAAGCACGAGATGAATTATAAAAAAAAATTAAGCACATGAATCAGCGATGCTTGTCTGGGTTTGAACCCGCAATCATCGGTTAAGATGTACGCGTTCTAACCACTGGGCCATCTCGACTCTCATTATACAATCCGATTATACAATTCTAATATATATTATTTTACCATAGCGATACTACATTGATAATCAGATGCTAAGAGTGCCTCTCGAGACTCTAGAGTAAGCTCTTCTTATAGTGGCTTTGGTTCCGGTTCAATAATACCATATTTAAAAGGTAAATTTGCTAAAATTTATTCACTGACTGAACTGAAATATAAAATACAGTTTCAAGTAAAGCGATTCGTTTAATAAACATTTTAACTATTATCGTAAAATTTCTAGTCAAGAAATATCTGAACGAAGCATGTTATTGAATACGATTCAAATTCGACTGCTTTGCAAAAATGTTTTATGAATCCTTTCATATAATGCAGGTCGTGGGTACACGAGGAAGCCGGTGGTTTTATACCAAAGATATACTTAATATTTAGACTAGAAGCGACAATACTAAATGGCTTTAATAAGAATCATAAAATTGACAGTTATATATTTTGTTTTATATATGTGTGATGTAAATAACGTGAATCTGCTTTATAAAAGGACTTCATATTGGACCTTAACAGTTCAAGTTACCAAAATTTTAATTTATTTCAATTTTGATATTTATAATTTATGCCGCACACAAATATATAACATAAATAAACCTGCATAAAAGTTTTTTTGCTATGTGCTTCTCATTTTTTTTTAAAACTCACTTCATCGGATCGGGTAGTCATTAATCAAAGCCGTTAGAAAAATCCTTTCAAACATCATTGTTATTGGAAAAAAATCAGGGATTAGTTCGGGGATTGTATACCTGCAATATCTCAACTATCTCAAATTATTCTGCATTTCTGCGTTTCTGCGTTTTCTGCGTTTTCTGCGTTCTCAGTTTAAATTAGCAACTGTCATATTATAGAAAACATGATTCTTTAAGTAACAAGTTTTTTTCACTTAAAATCTTTTAAGTGAATGTCAGTTCAATGCAATATACTATACAAGTCCTTATTGGTCAGTAGCGTTTACTCATGAACCATTATCAGAAGATTTAACATAACAGTCTAGTCTAGTAACTCAAGCTAACTCGAGGTAGAAGTAAACAAAATATTAGTGGCAAATACTTTTTTTATGGACAGATTAGTGGACGAGCATATGGGCCACCTGATGGTAAATGATCACCATCACCCATAGACAATGACGCTTTAAGAAATACTAACCATCTTCACATCGTCAATGCGCCACCAACCTTGGGAACTAAGATGTTCTGTCCCTTGTGCCTGTAGTTAGTTAAACTGGCTCACTCAACCTTCAAACCGGAACACAACAATACTGCGCACTGTTATTTAGCGGTAGAATATCTGATGAGTAGGTAATACCTACCCAGGCGAGCTTGCACAAAGCCCTACCACCAAGTAAATGCTGATATTATAATACTTAATAACTGTAATGGTATTTTAGACTTGTTAATAGTTTAATACTTGGTATATTGGTCAAACAAATATATTATTAATAAGTAAGCTTTATGCTATATTTGTGTAAATGCGACCATATTTAATGTAACAACTGATTCTAAATGCATGACGAAATTCGATATAGGGTAATTATTTCAATACTATAGTTTAGTGAAATGATAACCGCGTGTGGTTTTGGTTTTGATTATGTATTATGAAATATAAATCAGATAAAATTAGACCAAACCAATACCAGCTATATTAAAATATTTATAAATAGAGCACGTATATTAAACTACAACGTGCAAATCTGGCTAAAGCTAGTGGCTGTGAATGCTTCATTAAAATTGACTATAGCAATATTTAATAAATAGTAAGGCGTTGTGTAAATAACTAAGTAACATCCACACATTGTATATTCTATCAACAAGCAGAAATACACGCTATAATAACTATGGCTTCAAAGAATGATGATTATAAAAATTCGCAAGTATCAATTTCACGTCAGAATCTTTGCCATTTTGTATCCATATTTTGCTGCGTCTGCTTTTGACCTCTAAAGTCTTTCTCCGACCACTATGTAAGTGTCTACAATCTTCTTCGATGCTAAAATTCCATGTATTTTTTTTTGAAACATGCTCCGTTTAACCATTATATATTATTATTATATTAACACTAGCAACTTATCGAATTTATTTTTCTACATTGTTTAAGCACTATCCAAAATTTTTTTCTTCTAACTATACTGCTGTTAGGCTGTGAACTATAACAGTTTTTATGGAATATGTAAATTTTGTTAACAAGGTACATTTTAGATAGAAAACAGAAAGGGTACTAAATACATTACATACATTTCTAACATTAGTATGATATGAACGAAATTGTGACACGTCTAGATAATATTTGATATCTTTACATCTCTGTAGACCCGCCTCTCTTATTATCATAAGAAACATTCAGTCTGACCCGATCCGTCACCCGCGCATGTATTTATATCTGTCTACATTATAAATATGATTCATCTTTTATAAAGTTGGAATATTGCCGTGAAATTTTAAAATTATATCTTGTGAGACAAATTTATTTGTATAAATACAATAGTTGAAGCTTACAAGTGAACGTATATACGATACTACTGAACAACTTTCTGTATTTGATGAATCATTATATTATATTACATCGGTAATCCAATATTTTTGGGCTACGAGTGACGACTGTCCCGCTAGTAAAGTACCTTGGAGTCAGTTCTATTAGTTTTATGTATGTTAATACATGAGATTTTAAATAACATATTTTTTTTATAAGACCACTTGAATTACGCTTCGTAATCAATTCTATCATTCGCAAGGAAACGCCAGTATGATATTAATTATAATTTGTAAAATTTCATTTTTTTTAAATATATTTAAAGTGTAAATGATCAAATATGTTCCTTACAATTCGAGATCGAATACAAATATGACAAAATAAATAATGACTGTTTCATCTAAAATATTAAAAAAGATTGAGACTTAAATTTTCACATTATCGTTTTACGTATCATACAGTTTAATACTGCAGTAACAGGATCAAAATATTCCAAGATTATTTGCCACAAATAACTTCAAAGTTCGTGACAGTTGTAACTACAATTACGGGCGAGAATCACCTACAAATCTTTTTCATAAAACATTAATCCTCTGCAATATTTCTTTCCTCGTACACCATCAGTAGTCACAAACGTCAACCGAGCCTTCCATAAATCTCTGACGGCTTTCCGGCATTGGGAATTATTCTAGAGAATTTGCACTACATTGAAATTCGTACAAACATTTGATCTTAAATCCGACTCAATATCCTTTGTCGAGGCCATTCATGCGTTTAATGTGGAACTAAGGAAATCAGTTTACTATGTGCTCGGAATGGAATGCCACGAATTGTCTATCGATTCCCTTTGTTTACGTGATTTCATTAAGTGTCTAAGTAGCAGTCCAATAACGTCCAATTAGTATGTCAAGTCCTTTCGTAATGAGAAGAAAGATTAAAAGTCAATCGACCATATTTTCCTCCAAAGGCTTAAGATTCATAGATGACAATCTCATATCTAATAAAATTTTTTTGCTCGTACTATTCAGAAAATATTTTTAAGAATCAAGTTGTAATAGGTCATCTTGTCCTATTCGAACATCAAATCGTACAGTTTCTTTGAGTTGAGAAAAATGTTATTAATATTTATGATCACTTTGATCAGTATCTATTTAAATCTTTTGTCGAATAGCCTATATATAGCATAAAGTTTAGGTTTGAGATAGTCTTCTGGATATATGGATGGATAGATAGCTTATTAAGATATTTCTTTAAGTATTTAAAAACCCAATAGTCATTTAACAATGCAATATTTTCGGTAAATTATGATAAAAATAAAATGTCTTTATCGAATGAAATTTTGACCCAAAAAATCAATCGATCTGCTGTGTATCTGCATGGTGGTATTAACTCTAAACCATCTTACCGGAGGCTTTTGTTTAGAAAACAATGGGAAATTTACGGAGTGTTTCTGTAGAATATTAATTTGCAGAATCATTTTAAATTCTGGTGCCTACTCTGACAAGCATCAAATATAAGAAAGAACGTACAAAAACAGCCTGTGAATTTCTCACTGCTGGTTTTAAGACTCTTTTCCCCTTCAGGAGAAGGTTTAGGAATTTTTCAATTTTAAAATAGGAAACAAATTCCATCACTCTGTTCTAATGCGGGTTGATGGAATTCACGTGTGTCAGAATTTCTATGAAATTAGACACATGCAGGTTTCCTCATGATGTTTTCCTTCACCACCGAGCACGAGATGAAATATAAACACAAATTAAGCAAATGAATAATCAGCGGTGCTTGCCTGTGTTTGAAACCTCAATCATTAAGATGCACGCGTTCTAACCACTGGGCCATCTCGGCTCACGTTAATCACGTAAGCGGAATGAAATTTGTGTATCGTAAAAATACATAACACAAAATAATATACTATGAAAATTGCGTTCGACGGTGTACTAGTATTTCAACCTCATACTTAAATCGAAATCTTATCATGATTTATTCAAAGAATGGGTAAAAGGCACGTTTCACATGTAAATGTTAACCGTGACTGAAGCCGGGGTTCTTCAAAGAGTATTTTTGACGCTTGATGTAAGATTTTACGTGTTGGATTTACTAATTTATATATAAATATTCTCCGTGATATTCATCAAAGTTATGCTATTTCCCTAATAGAGTTACTCCCACACTAGCACGATTTATACGTGATGATATCTAGAGACGTATTAGGGCTTGTGACACAGTATTTCCTACTGCTACAATTACGGGTGTAACGATAACTACAATAATATATATAGAGGCAGATCTCTACCTCTACACACTTTTTTTAAGAGACAATATATGAGACAACATCACGTACATTACTCTGATCCCAATGTAAGTAGCTAAAGCACTTGTGTTATGGAAAATCAGAATTAACGACGGTACGGAAAATCGGTGTACACACCACTCGACCACGGAGGTCGCCAAATAAGAGATAACAATAACACTATATAAAAATTAAGAGGAACAAAGGAGATTCTTTGCAGACGCAGTAGCCCTACCCCACAATAATGGCGGCATTTAACATCGATACGACACTTCACCAGACCGACTAGCTGTCAAATCATCCCTCGTAATTTAAAAGATGGCGCTAGGGATGCGCTGTCATATATGTATATATTTTTAAATAGGTAGGTAACTTGGTAACAGTAACGGTACAGTAACAGTCTGTAAATTTTCCAATGCTGGGCTAAGGCCTCCCCTCCCATTAAGGAGAGGATTTGGAACATAATCTACCACGCCGTTCCAATGCGGGTTGGTGGAATGCACATGTGGCAAAATTTTGAAGAAATTAGACACATGCAGGTTTCCTTACGATGTTTTCCTTCACCGTCGAACACGAGATGAGAGATTATAAACACAAATTAAGCACATATTTAGAGTAGTGCTTGTCTGGGTTTGAACCCGAAATCATCGATTAAGATGAAGGCGTTCTAACCACTGAGCCATCTCAGCTCCTATTGGTAAATAGGCTGCGTAATGGTACTTGATCACCACCATCTATTTACTTACATTTCCAAAGTACCGCTAACTAACCTCGGAAACTTTGGTTACATTGGCTCACCCATCCTTCAAACTGGAACACATAATAAATATATATAATCCGACAACACTTCACGGCGTGAGAGTTTACACTGGAAACTTTCTAAAGTTGATATGTAATTGATATGATATTCACCAATAACTTGTGTTGAACTTAATTAGTGTTTACGCCGAAGTAACTGTATGTAACTTGTAACTTAAACAGAAGATATCGTTTGTGAAGGTTTGTTTCTTATATAATTACAAAAAAAAAAATTGACAGTGACACATATTCGAATGAATTACATTTGACAAAAATGATAACAATAATCTGTTTTTGTGCTAAGTTTAGCGCTTATATACTGTTCAAATTGGATTAAATAGGTTTATTAAAAAAAAACATAATTAAAAATTCCTACTGGAAGAAGTTTATTCTAAAGTTAACATTTTTAATAATTAATGACTTACGTAACTCAGGTCGTAACGCAGATATTTATAGTTTTCATTTCACTATTAAAAGTTATAGTAGCTATTTGGAACATGATAAATTCAAAATTAAGGCGATATGGCCCAGAGGTTAGAACGCGTGCATCTTAAGCGATGTTTGCGGGTTGAAAACCAGGCAAGTACCGCTTTTCTTTAATGCTTAATTTGTGTTTATAATTCATCTTGAGCGAGACGGTGAATGTTGTGTGTTCCAACCTGCGTTGGAACAGCGTGGTGGTGTATGTTCTAAACCTTCTCCTCAAAGGGAGAGGAAGCCTTAGCCCGGCAGTGGAAAGTTTATAGGATATTGTTGTTCCAATTCAAAATTGGAATTTATTCCATTTTACCACTAATTGGTGACTTTAAGTTGGTTTCTCCCTAATGACGAGTTCTATACCTATTTTTGTCGTTATCTGTATACATTTCCGGAGTTCTCGTCCTGGTTATCCCACAGGGGGTCGTTGACTGTGAGGCCTTTATTAACATTCAAAACAAATATCGTTTGTCATCACAATAAAACGTTTTATAGTACATGCAATACGAGTTCACAATTTAAATTAATGAACATTAAAATGAGCGACTCTGAGAGCTCCCTTCTGACCTTTGTCTGTGAATGATTCCACCGAAATAATTGGAACCTATTGTGTTAGGAACCCAGAATAGAGAGTACTTCAGAAATGGCGTATTATGATTAAAAATAAAATTATTAAAATTTGTTGGAATTTCCTTTTTTTCACAAGGGTTTTTGAAAGCCCAAGTGACACAAGGAACAGCATAATTATCTCATACTCTACAAGCAGCAATACCTATAGTATAAAAGTTAAGGTAGTGACACGCATAAGTGACATATCATCTTGGTCACCAAGGTTGGTGGAGCATTGGCCTCAAACTTTTTAAATTCATCTTTACATAAAAAGCAATATCAACATCTTGGATCCAATAATTTAAGACTTACCAATTCCCAAACTTTGAGCTGCTGCTGAGAATATCTTAACGCAATAACTTTATCCTGCCCCGATCCAAGTTTGAACCCAGATTCCCTCGGGATTTATCAGCTTTACAGCCATTAGACCAACGAGGCATTTACTAGATTAGAATATTGTGATGCTGTTTGCAATTTTATATATTTGTTACGACTAGATTTATTTTAAGACTACCTACGGAATTTAGATTTTTTTTTTAAATCTAGCAAATTTCTGTAGTTTGCCGTTATGCGGAGTTATGATTAAATGGACAAATAACAAAGTCTATTTCTGATATTTTAGCAGCATATTTATCATGGATGGGTCAGAGGTACGGGCCAATGGGCTACCTCATGATAAGTGGTCACTACCGCTCATCAAGATTGGCGTTGTCAGACATATTAACCTTTCCTTACGTCACGTTTGGGAGGTAAGATGTTTAGTCCCTTGTACTTGTACTTACACTAGCTCTCCTTCTAACTGAAACACAACAATATTAAGCAATAAAGTTCGGCGACAGAAAATCTGACGAGGGGGTGTCATCTTACCTAAGCTTATACAAAGCCTTAACACCTATTGATACAAAAATTGAACTCAAATCAGTATTAGTTTTTGATTATCTTTAGTATACTATTTATGTGTGTTTGACCATTGTGTTAAGCCTAGTCTTAAGCAATTATATAGTTTTTGAAGAGAGCATAAAATTTCCTTAGCGTGCTTAACGTAGTTGAAAAGTGTATACAAAGATTATTATAAAATATCTGATACTGACTTCGCTTCGCTACATACTTACTTAAAGGCTAGCGACTTGTGTCAATCATAGTAAACTATGATTAGTGAATTAACATAAAAGTACATTATAGTATTTAAGTATTCGTTTGTTCCGTTGCCATGACAACAAGAGGATCGCCGCGAGCGCTTTGCTTTGCAACCGAACCGCTGCCCGTAGGACTCGAGTTAGTTTCCGAACATCGTGTTAACTTATGGCTTAGGCTGTATTCGTATGTAATCTATGCAATACAAGTTGATGGTAAATTTAGTACTGGTGATAGAGATTAACGAATTTTATGTTAACTGTAAATAGGTTTCATATATGAGATACTAGGTCTTGGATATTGAATGTTGATTTATTCTTGTATTAACGAACATATTATATGTACAATTAGATGACTACCAAGTCTTTGTGCAAGCACGCCTGGGTAGGTACCACCCACTCATCAGATATTCTACCGCCAAACAACAGTACTTTGGTATTGTTCCGGTTTGAGTGAGCCAGTGTAACCACAGGCACAAGGGACAAGGGACATACCATCTTAGTTCCCAAGGTTGAAAGAAATGGTTAATGATAATGACGCTGTAAGCAGCGCCTTTGTCTATGGGCGGTGGTGACTACTTACCATTAGGTGGCCCATATCCTCGTCCGCCAACCAATAGCATATAAATAATATATATAAGTCAGCGTATATGTTGTCGTATTTATTAAATAAGAGTGTTCATTGTGTGTATATATATATATTTTTTATAATATGTTAAATGCTTTGACTGATAAAAGTTCGAATTTTATTTAAAAAAAAATGCATCGTTTGAGTTCTTTATTTAAAAATGCATACAATATAATAATTAAATTTTATCATGTTTCCTGTTCAAAGTCGACTTGTTTTGTACCCTTTGTTAAAACTTCACAATTGCGGCGAATAACTTTACTAGAAGTACATCGGTATCAACGTACGTTTGAGGAACAAGCTTTGTTTTCACGAAACTACGGCTTTATTCAATCAGACTGTAGTAGGAACTTGTATGGTAGCAAAAGAGCAAATTCGTTGAGCATTTCAGCCTATGTAAATGGAATTACAAATTGAAATATATTTTATACTAGCTGATACCGCGTCTACTTCCACATTTGAATTTAAAAAAAAGCTAAAATTATTGGAGCTTAAGTTTAAGTTACTCCTTATCAAAATTTCATCAAAATCGGTCCAGCCGTTCCAGTTTCGCCTGAACAAACAGACAGACAGATAAATATATTTAAAAAAAAGATGTTTTGATATATGTAACGCGGCTATACTATAAATATGAATTTAGTAAAAAGCGGTTATATTTATATAACAAACATACAATCCAATTTTTTATATGTATACATAATCTTGTTTCTTAACTTGAGACGATGTTTACTTATATTTAAACTAGTTGTACTTTCCAAATCCCGGCGTTGTACGAGTAAAATTCATTTTTAAACGTTTCGGAAATTACTTTTACTAGCATATAATTTTACTATTAAATATTATTATGCACGGAAAGTTTTACTTGGTGGCGGGGTCTTGTGCAAGCCCGTCTGGGTAGGTACCACCCACTCATCAGTTATTCTACCGCCAAATAACAGTACTCAGTATTGTTGTGTTCCGGATTTGAAGGGTGAGTGAGCCTGTGTAACTACAGGCACAAGGGATATAACATCTTAGTTCCCAAAGTTGGTGGCACATTGACGATGTTAGGAATAGTTAATATTTCTTACAGCGTCATTGTCTATGGGCGATAGTGATCACTTACCATCAAGTAACCAATATGCTCGTCCGCCAACATATACCAAAAAAAAAATCTCATATAATTTTCGTAATGAAAGTAATGATATGATTCCAGCGTTTGCAAAAAATATCCAATCGATCTCATCGGCAATATAAGGTTGTTTGTCATGATACGTAATCGCGTACGATTGAAGATTGGACGATTTGTATGAAACACTCATAAAATAAACGTAAAGGGAAATCAGAATGGTTGCCCGTCATTATATATTTATGATGTTTGTATTGAAGTCCAATTCGATGTATTTATCAGGGACTAACGAAACCCGTATCTTTGTATTTTTTTGTTTTATTTATATAGATATAGCTATGTAACTGTATGATAGTACTATATATGTAAGCGTATGAAATAAAATGGTTTTATTGTTTACTAGCCACTTGCTCCGGTTTCGCACGGGTGCAATACTGATACTAAATAAACTACAACAACACCTATATCAGCCTGTAAACTTCCCACTGCTGGGCTAAGGCCTCCTCTCCTTTTGAGAAGGTTTGGAGCATATTCTCCCACGCTGTTCCAATGCGGGTTGTTGAAATACACATGTGGCAGAATTTTGTTGATATTAGAAACATGTAGGTTTACTGACGATGTGTTCCTTCAACCCCTAGTACGAGATGAATTATTAACAATTTAAGCACATGAATATTCATTGGTTTGAACTGGGTTTGAACCAGCAATATCGGTTGTGATACACGCGTTCGAATCACTGGGACATCTCGGTTCGTATTTATTAAACTACTCAATTTGTTTATTTACGACATCACATTAGACTCTTCTAAAATTATCAGGATTTATTAACTATATTATCCATGTATTGTATACGAAAACCTTCGTCTCGAATCAATCTATCTATTAAAAGAAACCGTATCAAAATCCGTTAAGTAATTTTAAAGATCTAAGCATACATAAGGACAGACATCAGTCAGTGACTTTGTTTTATACTATGTAGTATGTAATGATATAGCTCATACATACATAATGTAACCACACTCATACATGACATAAGTAAATTTGTTCAGTCGTGATATAGCAAACCGTCAAAAACAAGACGATATTACCTTAAATGTCTTGTCTTTTACGCCTTTATGTATGTAAATACACCTCGTATTCATTTGCTTACAAGGTATAAGAATAATTTGTTAACATTGAATGCGGAATAGTACTCTGTTAAACTTTAGTACCCTTGTCACGTGTGTCGTTGGTGATGGTTTATAGTACCTTTTTCAATTGAGGCGAAATTTAAGGCTATTATTTTTTTTTGAAAATGTAACTGCTACATTCTGAGATTTTTTTTTTGTTTAATTTAAGCAATTTGTGAATATTTTCCCTTTCCAATAACTAAGAAAACGTTTATATGGTGAGGTAAGGTAAATTTCCCACTGCTGGGCTAAGGCTTCCTCTTCCTTGAGGAGAGGTTTTGGAACATATTCCACCACATTGCTGGTTTCCATCCTATGCTGGTTGGTGGAATGCAAATATACCAGAATTTCGATGAAAGTAGACACATGCAGGTTTCCTCACGATGTTTTCCTTCAACGCCGAGCACGAGATGAATTATAAATATAAATTAAGCACATATATATAGTTGTGCTTGCCTGGGATTGAACCCGAAATCATCGGTTAAGATGCACGCGTTCTGACCACTGGGCCATCTCAGCTCGATTATATGATTTTTGCGAATCTGTTACCGTTAACGCAACACATGTGACAGATTAAATAAGAAATCATGAAATAATTGGATAATTACAAAAACTTTTTAATTGTATTAAGATTAAATAAGATTTTTATTAAAGATATTTTGAATCTTCTCTTCGTTACTGTGAATAACGTGACTTGAAGTGAGGCAGACAGAAGTTATTATGACAGAAGTTCGTTATACAACATTTTTTGTGGACCATCAAAGCGTTAATATTTAAAATAAAGTTCAATTGTTATTGCTTGTTAAAAGTTAGTATAAAGGTAATAAGTATCAATGTGAATATTAATTAATTTAACAGTATGATTATTACAGCTATTACAAGTGTCAAATAAATATTAATAATTATTATTCGTGTCTCATATCAAATTACTTTTTTGTTCCATTTGCTGTCGAAACGCTTGGCCCTTGGAGTGGTGCAAAAAGCTTAATCAAAAGTATAACACCCCGCCTCATTGCCTCCACTGGTGACAGGAGGGCTGGTTCGTTTTCTGCCCAGAGGATCGGAATTGCGATTCAACGGGGAAATGCTGATAGCATTAAATTTATACATTTAATTTGACGACCTCCGTGGTCGAGTGGTGTGCACACCGGTTTTCATGGGTACGCCACTCTGAGGTCCCGGGTTCGATTCCCGGCCGAGTCAATGTAGATTACCATTAGTTTTCTATGTTGTCTTGGGTCTGGGTGTATGTGGTATCGTCGTTACTTCTGATTTCCATAACACAAGTGCTTCAGCTACTTACATTGGGATCAGAGTAATGTATGTGATGTTGTCTCATATTTAAAAAAAAATGTTATTAATTCTTATGTGTGTGCTGCAGATGAAGGAATTGCCCATAATCGCCACTCTGGGCAGGCGGGTTGGCGATCGCAGGGCGTAGCTTCTCGCACCGGTGACGCTGCTGCCCATCACCGGCCTGTGGTATTTAGCTACGCCTATTTTGTTGACGGTTATACCGCCATCAGTCGGTCGCCAGAGCCTCGTTTGCAGGTCGGCAGGATGCACCACGGGCAGATGAGGTTAGCATTGGGGCACTAAGGTGTAGTTTGCGTCCCCTTACATCCCCAGAAAGGAGAAAGACCGCAGTGGCGTGTACTTGGAGAGACCTATGTCCTACAGTAGATGGGTACGGGCTGATGATGATGATGATGAATTCTTATGTTAATAAAGAGAATAAATGTTTGTCTTTCATATAATCTTTTAGTGTCTTAGAACCTTAAAATATTATGAAGAAATAGAAATTTTTCTTCACGTAACATACGCAACATAAACTGTCAGAAATAGTTATCCCATATATTTGCAACATTTTTATTGATACTCCTTATACTTTTAGCTTTCCTTGATAAATGGGCAACGGTATAAACGCGAGTTTGTTCGTTTGTTATACAAACGAACAAACTCTTCAGTTTTATAATATCGATATTTTTATGACCCTGCCAATTAAGACTTTAAATGACATGTATCAGGACAAGATTCCGGGTTCGATTCCCGGCCGAGTGGATGTAGATTATCATTAGTTTTCTGTGTTGTCTTAGGTCTGGGTGTTTGTGGTACCGTCGTTATTTCTGATTTTCCATAACACAAGTACTTTAGCTACTTACATTGGAATCAGAGTAATGTATATGATGTTCTCTCACATTTATTGTTATTTATAACCCCGTGGTGATGAAATAATTTGAAAAATGCTTCTATATTTAAAAGAAATACATAGATTTCATATTTCATTTACACAAAGAAAATAGATTTCAGCGTCGACGGTAACTACATTATATATTTAAACAAGTATTTAAAATAGATACAATATTTATTTAAGCTTCCATTAATAATTCAGACAGAGTTTATTTCAGCTGTACTTAATACGTTTGTTTTAATCTAAACCTATTTTATTAATCTGTATTATAGTCGTATTTAATTTTACTGTAACTCTTTGCTTAGCTAATTAATGAATTGAAACTACAATAGATAAGGCTTCGTGCAAACTCATACTTGTAAGTGCAAGTCTGGGTATCCCCAAACAGCAATAATTAGTAAATTCGATGGTGTAAGAAATATTAACAATTATTTAGACACTACTAATCAACAAATGAAGTTGTGTATTGCACGAAATGTTTTTTTTTTATGGTATAGGTTGGCGGACAAGCATATAGGCCACCTGATGGTAAGTGGTTACCACCGCCCATAGACAAGGACGCTGTAAGAAATATTAACTATTCCTTACATCGTCAATGTGCCACCAACCTTGGGTACTGAGATGTTATGTCTCTTGTGCCTGTAGTTACACTGGATCACTCACCCTTTAAACCGGAACATAACAATATTGAGTACCGTTATTTGGCGGTAGCAAGTAGCACCTATTTGTGATCATCTCAAAAATTACACAAAATGAATAAGCTATTGTACTATAAGCAGAACTTATTGCGGGTAGTTGGCGTACCTTCCGACTCGTATAAAACCGACCGCTCGATAGACTGTAGGTCACTTTCTCATCAGTCGTCGGTCGGTAAGAGTGTCGGTACTTTCACTACTTAGCAGTAAGATCGTTTATTTATAATTGTGGTTTTGTGTTCATTTATATGTTTGTCGTATCTGAAATTAACGGTTGTTTGTGATTGCTCAAAATTTGATTACAATTTGAAGTATTGTTAAAAATTAGGATTATTTGCAAATAAATTAGCTATAGGTTGTTTCAATTGTATTTTTTTTTTAATTATTTTTCCTTCTGATTGCTAAAAGTACAAATAACAACCAATAAATATGTAATTAAAATATTAAATTTGAAGAGTCTTCGTGGTGAGTATAATTGGGCGTCTGTCCGATTAGCGAAGGTTGGTATTAGGTTTCATGTATTTATCTCTATTCCTTACAGGACAAAAACAGCTTGACGGCACTCCACTCCCAGACGTTGCTTCAAACATTTTCAATTTGATGTTGGTGTTGTTGATTAGGTAAGTATAATAATTGCTGATATACACTGGCCGCCAAAAAAATCGACCCACCCGTATTTTTTTACTTAAAAAGTTGTTATCTTAACTATGCGACGACCTAGGTGAATTGTTTTACTTATGGGACATACATTTAACATTTTATTACCCACTTGATATTGATTTGGAGGAGTTGTAAGTGTTATTGAGGATATTTGGAATATTTTTAAAGTATTGATAAGAAAGCGTTACTTTGTGCACAAAGTGCATGGTTAGTTTATTTCCAGTTCTTAACGCGGAATCATCTCGGTTCGATGTTTATTATTGATGAAGTGTATGAAACTTTGTTGAAACAATAATTTTAATAAGTTTAAACATAAAAAATGGATACTACTGAAGCAGAAGCCGCTCAAGTCGTAGCTCTTATTCATGAGGGGTTAAGTCAGCGAAATGTGGCTAGAACACTAAAATTAAGTCGTTCAGCAGTGCGAAGAGTGTACAAACGCTACTTGGAGACTGGGGAGTATCGCCGGAGACCAGGATCTGGCAGGGGGCGTGTCACGAACCCGACCGATGACCGTTTTATTGGTTTGACGTCTTTAAGAAACCGACATCTTTTGGCTGTTGACGTTCAAGGTAGACTCCGAGAAAGTCGTGGAGTGTCTGTGAGTGAAAATACTGTAAGAAGAAGACTTCGTGAGCAAAACATAACCCCTCACAAGCCAGCAACAGGACCAAAACTCACAGCATCCCATCGACAAGCAAGGCTACAATTTGCTAGGCAGCACGTCGATTGGACACTGGACCAATGGGAGACAGTATTGTTCAGTGATGAAAGTCGAATGTCTTTAGTAGGCTCTGATGGACGACGTAACGTCATGCGAAGGCCAGGAGAACGCTACTCTCAGTGTTGCATTCGAGAAACAGTCCGATTTGGTGGAGGCTCTACAATGTTTTGGGGAGGTATTTCTTTGACGGGGCGCACAGAGCTGGTTTTTTTCCGTAATCGTGCTGTTAATGCTGAAACTTACATAACGGACATTCTGGAGCCTCATGTGATGCCTTACGCTGGATATATTGGGGATAATTTTCAACTTATGCACGACAACGCACGACCTCACGTCGTTAGAATTGTTAAGGACTATCTCAGGGAAGTCGAAATTCCAGTTATGCAGTGGCCAGCCAATAGTCCGGACTTAAACCCGATAGAGCACCTTTGGGACCAGCTTAAACGTACGGTTCGAGCACGATATCCAATTCCAGATACCCTGAATCAACTGGAAGCTGCCCTAACTGAAGAATGGCAACGGACCCCACAGGAAGACATTATACATTGTAAACCTCATAAATATGAATGTTATAATTGGTAAGGGGCAATGACAGTCTAAAATATATCCCTGTCTCGTCATTTGTCATAAGCAACACAACAAATGTCAAAAAAACAACACCAGTCCACGTATATCAATAACAACTAATCATCCTAATGGTCAATCGTTAACAAAATTAATCTGTAAAGGACATAAAACAACACACTTTAAACTTTTTTGTGTCTTTTTGAAGTATGTTAAAATATAAAATCCCATTTATAAAGGCTTCAACATTTCTACGCGTTGAAATAACAATATTACCTTTTACGTACCAAAGGTTCTAGAATAAATGGAAATTAAATAGTAAAATAAAGCAATAAAAAGTATCGTTCACCCGATTCTTGAAGTAGAATAAAACTAAATTTTTCCTTTCCTTTAATTATTCAATTCAATTAAGACCTTCTTTATTGGCTAGCAATACGCTACAGCTTGGAAAAAAAGGATCGTTGCGATAGTAGAGAGAAGGAGCATCAGCTTATTTTGCTCAATTAATTTTTAAAGGTTCTTTAGATTTCAAATACCTATTATTACTGTAATATGATTGACGATTATTAGAAATGAAGGAATTGAAAGTAATTTGATGACGACGTAACTTAGTCTCAACAATATATATCTTTGACTAAATGTATGTCGATATGTGATGAAAATTGATATGATGATTATTGTTGGCCTAGCCGAGATGACCCAGTAGTTATAGCTCGTGCATCTTACCTGATGATTGCGGGTTCAATACCAGGCAAGCACCATTGAATTTCCATGTGTTTAATTTTTGTTTATCAAACGGAACAGTATGGTGGAATATGTTTCAAATCTTCTCCTCAAAGGGAGAGGAGACAATAGCCCAGGTTTGGGAAATTTATAGGCTGTTGTTGCTGTCGGTGATGATCTTGAGTGAGATATGGACTGTCAATTTTGAATCATATTAGGTTTTTTTATTACCCAATGCAATATGCATAGTCATTCTTGGTAACTTCAATTACGATTATCATATGTCTAAGAACGATACGACACGAGACTTCTTGCCTTTTATTGACCAAATGAAATGGAAATCTTTGAGACATACGCTTGTTCTATGGTGAATCGTGTTATGTGACATTCTTATCCAATAAAATCCCTGTGATTTCCTTGACAAGGATTAGAGAGGCACGTGCCTTGCTTCGATCGTGGCTCAAAGGAGCTCTGCTCGAGTGACGAGTTTATTCTCCCCTTCTGTACTTTTTACTGGCAATAATATTTTTTTAGGTCAAGGTACAATATTACTATACCTATCATTTGAAGGTTTATTTGGAATTGATGATGATGAAATGTTACTTTTGGAAAATGAGTTTAACTAACTTTAATACTTGGTTGTAGGGCTTACCTTGTTCAGTATCTCTTTCATTAGATATACTTCTAGTATGAGAGGTCAATAAATTATTGTAAGTACAGACTACTAATATGTGTGGGTGTGACACTTTACTATCAGGTTGTATATTTGAAGTCCTTTTAGACGTGGGATATTAATCGAACTATTGGTTATAATTTCTTACGGGAATATTTTCTTGTTTCGCTACCCAGCGTCGTTCCGTAGTAAGTTTATTTTTTATTATTATTATTCACTTATTTCATGTGTTGTTTTGCTGGTCCCGTAAGTTTATTCCAGTTTCTAGTTTTATTTTGTTTAAAAGTTATATATAAGTCTGAAGAATTACATATTTGGGAAAAATACTTCCAGTACTTATTAAATTATAAAATATTTTGAAATAAGCTTAGGTATGTTGTTACTATACCTATCAATGCATGTTTTATAAATAGGTACGTACAGTAACATTCTTTGGCTCTATTTCTGTTGTACTTTATTATTCATGTTATTTTTAAAAAGTTTTATTACTTTCAATTATTTTTTTTACTTTTCAGTAATTAAACTCGAATTTTTATCCATAGTAAGTCCTGTATTGCGATACCCATATTATATAAAACTAAAAACTTACTCAGGAAAATTTGTTTTATAGTGATGTTACTTTTTTGATAAACATATTGATGGAGTGTACGAAAAATAATTGGTAATACACCAACTTTGGAAATGTCACTATGTTAGATTATAATAATGTCACAGTTAACCATTCATTATCACCTAAACTGGACGTGTATACAAAATTTCAATTCAATCGGTTAAAGTAAACAGTAACAGTCTGTAAATTTCCCACTGCTAGGCTAAGGCCTCCTCTTCCATTAAGGAGAGGGTTTGGAATGAATTCCATCACGCTGTTCCAATGTAACCCGCATTACACATGTGAAAAATTTCGATGAATTTAGACACATGTAGTTATCCTCACCATGTTTTCCTTCACAACCGAGCACAAAATGAATTATATATATGAATTTAGCACATATATATAGTTGTTCTTGCCTGGGTTTGAACCTGAAATCATCGGTTAAGAGGGCACGCGTTGTAAAGATTAAATATTCTTAATTTGCCAGATTTCATGAATGATGTTATGAATTACTTACTCAGCAAGTTAATTAAAAGCTTGTAACATTAGATCGATTATATACAGACAGAATTTCATTAAAAAAATCAATCTAACTTCTAAAATCAACTTTGATACGGCGTAAGGACTGTGTCAACACGAATCAGATTAGTTCGAAGTCAATTTCATGGAAGCAGGTTAAATGTTTAATATCTTTTGAGGATACTCAGCCGAATCAATATGCTTTTCGTCTTTGATAAAACGTTTAAATTATCAGGTAGGAATATTGGGAAATTATCAATTTTTGATAAGGTCACCGCGTAATTAATTTCAGCGAGCTCGAGAAATATTTGCTAAATTGCGAACTTTTATAATTATCTCAGTTCAAATTAAGTATTTGCATGATTGTGAGATGACTCTGTGGATAAAGATATGTGTATCACCAAGTTCAATCCGGGGCTAAGTTAACACACACTTAAGTCTTTCCTATTAAGCCGGTAAGTCATTTTCAGTGACAAGACTTATTGACACTGTCTATTGCTTAACTTTCAATGTCATTATGAAATAATTTAAATTATATTTCAAAATAAGCGTATTCGCTTTTATAATAATATGTTACAGCCTTGAAATTATTTATCTCAGACAATTGAAAAAATGATAAAAATTATTTAGTTTAGGTTCACTATTACAACCATCGTTCTAAAATATTTGATGAAAGTCTTCATAAATGGAATATTATTTCTATCAAAAAGAAATTGCGTGAAATTCTTAGTAAAATAAGTAGTCTTTATTTTAGTATCAGAGATCAAAAAACAGGCGGACAAGAGTCTTCTCTATTTAAAAATTTTTAGGAATTAGATCCTCCTGCAATCCTCCAGCATCCCTGGGGTTTGAACACGAATATAGCAAAGTTAACTCCGATGAATGCAGATTTCCTCATCATATATTCCTTGATCATCTCAGTTCAGTGCTCAGTGATGTCTGCCTGGATTCGAACTTGTGATCTTCGATTTTGATCCACGTATCCTTAGATTCGCTGATTTATATAGATTTAGAAAAATATTTCATAAACAAAGACATGATTTAAAATTCAAAAAACGAACATTGCGAAAACCTCTAAGCGGATTTACATTAAGTTATAAGTTAAACATTTTCAATTATTCCTAAATAACAAGCTTGATTAATTAAACAAACAGCCTTAACAGGAAAACTATTATGAGTATTAATTAAATTATCAAGCACTGATTTCTTCATTCACCTCCTAATCATTTACTGGCAAGCGGCCAAAGCCTAACTTTTCCATTACGCTTGGAGATTAGGGGGAAGCTATTTACAAAACAAAACTTTCCACCACTTTCTTAGCTACGACATTCTTGTTTTAAGAACAGTCAACTAAGCTATTTAAATTGTTACGCGGAATTGGATCTTTTTATTTCATTGTTAAAGTCTTTGTTGCTCTGCATTGATTCAACTACTTTGCACTTCCTGATTTAGTTAGTGTACCGAAGTTATTTTTAGTTCCGTGGAGCGCAAACTTCTAGCTGATTACGTTTAAAGGGCTTACAACTTCTTAATTTAACTCCGAGTGATTGAATGTGATTACATCGGTAAAAAACTGGTTCTTAAATAAAAAAAGCACTTAACGTTCTTGGAGTTATTTTAAAGATACTTTAAAAGTTTTTCTTTTACGAAATATTTCTAATAATTTTAATGTCCGATCGTAATGTAATTGCTCCAAAATTATAAGACCTACTAGTAAACACTTAAGCATCAGCAATAATAAGCATTCCACCGGTGGACTAAGACCTTCCCCAATTTAAGAGAATGTTAGGAACGTATTTTACCAATACTCTAATGCGAATTGGTGGATAAGAGATTTGCATCCAAAATATTCGGATTTCCCCAAAATGATTTTTTTGACCGCCACTAATGTGATAAAATAAAACACAAACCAAGCACAATTTAGTGATGATGGTGGTTTTGAACTCACCTTCGAATAAGATTTATTAACTTATTGTAAAAGTTACATCATCGAGTTATCACTAAACACTAATATTTAATATAGGTAAGATGATACATCTTTGTAGGTGTAAACAGCATTGACAGATTTCTAGCTGAACTATAGTTAAACACGCTTATATCAGAAGTGCCAATTATTTATTTATTACTCCAAGTATTGCATGAATAGTTACTCAATTAACTATTTATCGCATCTATTTCTGAAACGTACTTGAATATTATAGAAATAGTAAAAAAATGAAATGCACTTACTTGATGTTTTCTGAAACTGTTGTATATATAAGATTGGAATCAAGCAGCTGATTGTCAATTTATGGGTTTTTTCAATATCTACAAATATTAATTTTATGTTTACAGATGTTTAGTGGTGACTAGCTGTGCCCGCGACGCGTTTGAATTTAACAACAAAAAACAAAAAATGTTATTGCAGCCTAAGTTACTCCTTATCATATCAGTTATCTACCAGTGAAAGTCACAGAAGAGACAGACAGAGAGAAAGACGGACAAAAATTTAAAAAAATGTTATTTAGTTATATGTACCGTGTAAACATACATATTTATTGAGTGAAAAAGGGCTATTTCAATATTACAAACAGCCACTCCAATTACATTATAATGTATAGATAAATAATGTTAGTGCTCGTTTGTCTTTTGATAGATAGATATCATAGATAATTGATGATGTAAGATGTTTCTATTTCTGTTTCTATTTCATGACGAGTATATGGACAAAGCCGTTCACTTAGCATCCGGTTATCTATTTGATTGCCTATATTAGTAGAATTAATTATTTATGTTCGAAATAAAAGTGTATCTGCGGCTCCATCGAAAATGAGTAATATTTTTTTCACAACAACCGTTTTCTCGATTGCTCAAAGATAGCTTTTTGGGGTTTTCAACGGAATAACACCAAAGTCACTTCCGAATATTCCGAGTTTAGTTTCCGATGGATCCATTTAAGTTGAACGTAGAGCGCGTTTTGTATTTTTTATCTATATTGCTTTTAGTGTTTCCGCGCCATAGCTAATGGACAGGCATATCTGTGAAAGCCTTTTAAAACCGTCCCACACTAGTAGCGCAATGAGAGAAAAATATATTCGACGAGCAACATAATACTGGATTACTACTTATTTCTGACTTACTTTACTTTAATTATTTAATAAGCCGTTTAGTTTACTTTTCTTCTTTATTTATTACACTGTTACAATGTAAAATCGCATGCAATTATTATGTGTGTTTAAATATAGGTATAAGAGTAACAGTTTGCAAATATATTCCTGATGGGCTAAGACTTCCTGGCTTAAGGCAACCTGTAATACTAACCATTCCTGTAGTCATGCCGAAAACACAATTAGGTACATTTATTAAATTTTATTTGTACCGTTAACAGTTGAAGCAGACCTCAAAGTAAAAGTGTTCAAACGATGTTGTAATGATTCTACTGGTAACCGAAGTTTGATAAATTCTTCGCCCAGAGAATTGTTAATACAAATCAACGGGGAAATGCTGCTAGCAATGTTGCAACCATGCCACGTGGTCATGGTTTATATAGAAGCCAAATTTAATTTAATTTGTATAAACTTTTCAAAGACACTAATATAAATATTTTATACGATAATAAATCAAAACAACACATCATTTATTGTTTAAAAAAGCCGTAGATTAATCGTATATGATGTGTAACTCTGCCATCTAAGTTTGGTAAGAAGCAACATTGACATTAACTGTCTAAAAATTTTTATAAATAAAAAAAAACCGCCTTCAAAAATGAACTAAAAAGAAAAAAATAATCAGTTACATCCATATCCAACTTACGATTTTTTAATCACCTCTCAAAGTCGGTGCCAACATTGCTATATATGCATATAGGTACATAATACATACATACAAAAACTAAATCTATTTATTGTATAGATGACACCATTAGACAAACCTTACTATCGATACAAATTAAATGATTTCAATATAGGAATTTATTTACTTTGTTGGCACCGCCTTCAAAAGGTGATTAAAAAATCGTAAATTGGATATGGATGTAACTGATTATTTTTTTCTTTTTAGTTCATTTTTGAAGGCGGTTTTTTTTTATTTATAAAAATTTATTTACTGCTTTTCAGTGTTGTTTTGTTATTTATAATTACAATTGGTAGTGTTTGTCATTCACTTTAATGCCGTTAATCATTGAGGAGTTCTCCTGGTAGTCCACCATCAGCTAGACTTCATCATAGGCATGTTTACTAACATCAATTGCTTGACGACTATCTTAAAGAAATAGAACTAAGCCCGTAAAATAGTTACTTACTAATAGGTTCTGATTACTAGTTGTGGTCTTCATCATCAGTTCCACTTCATCAAATGTCACTTTTCGTGAGCATATGACCAAGGCACTTTGAATAAAACCAAAATCACTATAGGTGTGCCTATAAAATTTGAGGAGTTCCCTCGATTTCTCCAGGATTCCATCATCAGATCCTGATCTCCTGACAATGGGACCACCTGTAAAACATGCCCTTTCAAGCAAAAAAAGAATTGTCAAAATCGGCCCAGCCATCTTCGAGTAATTCGGTAACATACATAAAAAAAAAAAAAAAAAAGGCCCCGACGAATTGAGAACCTCCTCCTTTTTTTGAAGTCGGTTAAAATCGGTTAGTGCCATCTAGCTTCCAACCTTACCATCCTGCTCGCTCATTGGTCAAATCAGATACGCGCGCAATCCGTTACATACTTCCGTCCCTTTTCACGAAATACCATAATCACTACCATAAATAGAGATAGCATAGAGGGAGAGAGAGAGAGAAAGAGAGAGATACACATCAAAAAGTGATATGTAATCGGAGAATTGAATGCTTTTAATTTAAGCAAATGTATTATTTCTAATTGAAGTGCTTTTTCTCACACAACAGATAGGATGGACAAACGAGACACTTGACGGTAAATGATCAAAATCGATCGCAAATACTGATAATTTCTTCGAAAAAAAATGCACCATCAAATTTCGGGACTAATGTTATGTACCTACATTTAAACTGGATCAAATACGCTTTAAAACGAAACGCTACATTATTTACGGTTAAGCTTTACCGTCTTGATATAGAATATGTGATGAGTGGAAGGTACGTGACTAGCTTGACTTGTAATAAGCCCTACAACTGTAATATTTAAATTATATACGAATTTTTCCATTTCAATAATATTTGTATGCTTGATTTACTCATTGATCAATATTAATATTTAAATTAATATTTTATTTGTTCTGTTTTTTATTACAACATTTTAAATTACGACTTTATTCCTTTATATACAAAAAGGAATTTATATTATTTTGATATTGGTGAATTTTTATATTGAAAATGGAATGTCTGGAATTTAAAAAATATTAGTTGATCCGAAATTCGTTGCTAGTAACAAAATTCCCTGGAGTTCGTGGTAGTCTTAATAGAATTTCGCTTGTTTAAAATTTTACGAGGGCTTATAGGGGAAACAGTTTTTAAGTAGATTTCCAGTGTTTTGTCACCTTAAACATTTAAGTTCTAAGTAAATTGTTCTTACTTATAACACTAACGAAAATCATTTTTGTTCAAAGCGAAAGACTTTTATCACGAGTCTGATATCATGTAATAAATATTCGACTATTATTATGTAAACTCCCGTGCCTTGTATGGAATTATTAAATTGAGTGAACAGAGAGTTACAGTTATAAATATTCATATAATGTGGAAGTATTACACGAACTTCAATCCTTAGAAATCTACTTCCAGTTTAGAAAGAAACAACAGACCTGAAGTAACGAAAGAAACTCAGCACGATAATCTTTTAATAATATATATCATCACCAATATACATATACCACACCTATTCTCTACATATTCAAACTCAAATATTGTATTTATTCGTCGCAAAAAAAAAAACACTAGATAGCAGTCATGTTCAGTCAAAAACGAAGAGTACATTTGACATAAAACATTTATTCAATTCATCTGAGTGTTTCTGTTCACATATCACAAAAGTTATTTTCAGATAAAAAACTGTGGATCTCTCCCAATATTTTGATGTAAAAAATAATACACTTTTACGTGAAAATCTAAAGCATTTGGGTCAAATAAATAAAATGTATATAAGTTTATAATCATTATGTTGACAGCGACAGAGAAAAATTAAATAAAATCGGATTTAAAACCAAGACATCTCAGTGTGTCTGGTAAAATATATTTGCAATGACACGTTTGATTTAAAACGTTGCACTCAATCCATAACTTAAAAATCCTATCATGCCCAAGTAAAATTCAGTTCAAAAAATGTCATTCGATATTTCAGATATGATGTCATTTGGGCATGTCATTTAAAATCAACGTATAAAAATTCAACCTTGAGTTGTTTCTCTTATTTCTTTTTTTCGCCAAAAGAAGTTTTATTTAAAAAAAAAAATCTCGAAATGCCTCTCAGATATGAGATCGAAATTCAAATCTTTGTTCCACAATCCGAACATAGATAATGTTAGTATTATTATCAGTATCAGTAGCGCCGAATTTAGTTGCGAACTTTTCGGGTTAAGTGGGGTTTAGCGAGTATAATTATTATATTTGCAGAGCTCAGATTAAGAGACCTTTAGTGTGAATGATTACCATAATTAAGTCACATAATTCCGTCATATCTCTTTTAGAAGATTAATATCGGTAGTAATGATGAACCGTACTTATGTATTAATACTACAAATCTAAGATAACCTGTTGCTAAAAATGCATGATTTTTTTATGAGCTGAGATGGCCCAGTGGTTAGAAGACGTGCATCTTAACTGATGATTCCGGGTTCAAACCCAGACACCACTATATATATGCTATATATGTGCTTACCTTGTGTTTGTGTTCATAATTCATTTCGTGCTCGTCGGTGAAGGAAAACATCGTGGGGAAACCTGCATGTGTCTAATTTCACCGAAATTCTGCCACATGTGCATTCCACCAATTCGCATTGGAACAGCGTGGTGGAATATGTTCTAACCTTCTCCTTAATAGGAGACGAGGCCTTAGCCCCGCAGTAGGAAATTGACGGGCTGTTGACTTTACTTTTACAGATACATGACATATAAAAACTTGTAATAATTATTTTTTGATATCTCACTGATGAACATTAACTGTAACCCCATAGGTATCCTTACCATCATAACATCTTAATTTCTAAGGCTGATGACGCATTTTCGATATAATTTTTTTTTAATATTTCTTAAACCACGAATGTCTAAAGGCCTCCATCTAGGTAGGCGAAGACTTTTGAAACTTTTATACAAGCATTCACACGTTCTTTGTTGTGTCTCAATAAATGTCATAAATTTGTCCCAGAATGTACGTACCATGATATGACGGCACTTAGTATGCGATGAGGGTTGCACAGAAAGCCATAAAGCGTATCACACTATACAAACATCAGACAAAAGTCGAAAATATAAAGCATTGGTTCTTTATTGAAAGAAAATAGGCATTCAAGTTACTGATCTACCTGATGGTGATATTAACCATTTAGATATTAAGACATCAGATCTCTAATTATGGTATGATAGAGCGAGGCAGCTTAACTAGCTCTGAGAAAAGACAACAGATTTTTTTTATGGTATAGGATGGCGGACGAGCATATGGGCCACCTGATGGTAAGTGGTCACCATTACCCATAGACAATGACGCTGTAAGAAATATTAACTATTCCTTAAATCGTCAATGCGCCACTTACCTTGGGAACTAAGATATGATGTCCCTTGTGCCTGTAGTTACACCGGCTCACTCACCCTTCAAACCGGCACACAACAATACTGAGTACTGTTGTTTAGCGGTAGAATAACTGATGAGTGGGTGGTACCTACCCAGACGGGCTTGCACAATGCCCTACCACTAAGAAGATAGAGGATAAGTAGGATAGGATAAAAGAGAATGAGGTCCAACAGTAAGTTGGATTATCCAGGCCCAAATCTTTTATTTATCAACAATACACGATCATGAAGAAGAGCACAGGCAAGGAAGACCTACGAAAGTGAAGTCTGTTGTAGATGAATATCTACTTCGATAAGATTGTACCAATTTACTTGATGGATGCTTTCCGTATTGATAGCAATTAGACTAGCAATATTATAACATAAATATTATTCGTCAGTCGTAATAAAATAATGTCTAAGTGCTGCAAATAAACCAACTTTGCCATTACAGACTTTATATGCTCCTTTAAAATGACGCGCCATTTTCATTTTTATGGCGTGTTAAAGTAACATTGTGTCTAATTTCGTTACTTAGAGATGATGCGTTATTTTATGAAGCATCTGAAATGATTCGAAACATTTAAAAGTACATGGTTATTTTTAAAGACAAATACAATTGCTTTTTTTTAACGCGCGTTAGTGGTTAGAAGTCTTATATCTGAGGTCAAAACCGGAGCAGGTACCTTTGACTTCATGTAGTTAATTACTATAATAATGATAATAATGGTGAAGGATAATAACCCGGATGAGAATCTGCCACTTGTATCTACCAACTCGCATTAAATTAGCGTAATAGAGTAACCTTTATATCTCCTCAAAAGAGACCGGAGGCCTTGACCGAAGAAAGCATTTTTACTTAACATTAGATATATTTTTTTTAATAATAATACAGATCTTATTAGATAGCTCATTCGATTATTAATTTTATTATAATAATAAAAAAGTTCAAAATACCTTGGTAACTATCTGAGAGTTATTTTATGAAATACTATAAATATTCCCTTGTAAATTCTTTCACATCGAACTTATTATCTCAATTTTCAATCGCTCAGAAAATTATAGGGAAGTTAACACGCAAGTCATTTCGCTACCGACATTCCTTTAAAACAAAATAGTTCAAGTAAACATGATTTTTAAAAAAGGCTCCTTAATAACATTCAATTATTTTCCGAAGAACAAGTACGTTTTAAATATGAATGCTAAAAGTTATTTTCTTAAATTGCCAACAGTTTAGGTTCAATATATTCAAATGATATATAAATATAAATATTGGACAACATCACATACATTACTCTGATCTCATTGTAGCTAAAGCACTTGTGTTATGGAAAATCAGAAGTAGCGACGGTACCACAAACACCCAGACACAAGACAACATAGAAAACTAATGAACTTTTTCTACATCGACTCGAAACGAAACCAGGACCGTTTAATAATTAATTTGGCATGAAAATAAAATTATTAAGTGATATAATAATTTTATTAAGATTACTTAATAATTTTAATTGTTCAATAAAAATTCAAAAATAAACGTAAACACTCTTAGAAATCTTAATATGAGAAAAAAAAAATTCCATCACAACTATAGAAACGTTGACCAAAAATTTGACCATGAAATTGGATTTGACCTTGATTTAGGCCAATTTACCTGAAGTACTGAAAACGCTGTGAAGATATGATGTGTTTAGAAATATTATGAATACTATATGAGTCGTGGAATTCTAAAACTCTGCATGTGCATATTTCAGTACGTAAATACTCCGCACGTTAGATACTTCAGAAGTATTCAAGTACCTCTAAGTCCGCATATCTTCGATGCCAGAACAGGGTCATCAATCGACAAAAAACCATTCATATAGTTTTAAATTGTTTTAGAGGTCAAACATTTAAGAAAAAAGTTTTCGTTTACACGAGTTGTAGTTTTCATTTGTTTTTTTTATCCCAGCTAAATTTAAATATAATTTATTATTCTATCAATTTTTTTAACGGCAGGACAAATGAGGCTTTATATTTTAAATTTAACGATTCTGGTATAAATGGACAAAGTTTTTGTCGTAGACAATTTCTATACAATTGATGACTACTTTCGGTATATCATTTATTAAGGTTTTTGTTTAAAATAACAGGTTATCAATATTAATAAATCGAACTACAATTGTTAAACATGTCAGAAAAATCCAACCACCAGAAGGTTTTATCGGAAACGCTGTCTAATTTTGAGGTATAATAAAACAATAGATAGGGAGAATATTACTTTCTTATAGATTTATAGATCTATGTTAAAAAAACTTCTGTCAATCCGTGCGAAGCCGGAACGGGGCGCTAGTAAAACATAAAACCAATGCAATATGTTTTAATGAGTTTCTGAGTTGTAGTAGTAATGATGATGGAATATGATCCACAATGAGGATAAAAAAGAGGGCGAACGAGTTGTGTTATTCCTCTAAGTGGTGGTTTTAAAGGGCTTATTGATTTAATTCGGTTATTAATCAGGTAAGGTCAAATCAATTTATTAATTTATCAGGGTTTATAAAATCAATTATAAACATAGGCTGTTACAGTATTGGCACTACTCGCACCTTCTCCCCCCGCCTCAATAGGCGCCGCAGGGATTAGTCCCCCCCCCACCAGTACACTGGGAATCCACCCTAGGTGTTGGAGGCAAGTATAGGCGGGACGACCGTCAGAGCGTCACGGTAGCCTGCTTAAGCGATCCCGTGGCGTCTGCCGAAAGACGGTGAGGGTACCGCTGGTTTTTTAGTGGGTAAACCCGGTGTGCTTGGGCGCACTCAACGTCCAGGGGTCCGGGGAGTCCCGCACCCCCCCACTTTACATCGGGTGGGGGAAGTGCATAATGCGTTTCCAGCGAGAAAAAAAAGGCTATTACAGTATTATTTTAAAGAAAATATAATGACATCAATTGTATGATAAAGTTGGAACAATAAACGTGTAATTATACCAAATGTTATACTAAAATATTCTAAAGGAGATACGATCGGATATCATGATATGGTCGGACATCCATTTTTAATGAAATGGTTCACGTCAAAAGGATAAATTTATTATGAAAATTCGACGCGTACACAACAATATTGTTAGTTCAAATCTCGTTACGAACTTTCATAAAACAGCACAGTCTTTGTATTCGAACAACGTACGAACATGAGCAAAAAACGTTCGACGAAAACTAAAAATATTACACTGGACTTTCAAATTCAGTTTGAGAATTTTACGCGAAAAAAGAGTCATAATTGTACCAGCCCTTACGAAATGCATACGTTGCAACGTTTTAAGCATCCTTCAGTTTGCCGGAGGGTTTGTAATTTGGGTCAGAATATAAGCCTATATCTAGCAAAAAAATTGAATTTGATTACACCTCACATTTTTAGCAACCGTTGAGGCAAATTATTCCTATTTATTTTATATTGAATGCTACATTCAAAAACCGGGTTATTCTTGACCTGTTTTTATGAAAAATGCTAATTTTAGGCTCCTTTGGAATACGTATTTAATGGTTACATTAAAATCTCAGCTTACAGATTTTAATTGAGCGGGAAAGAATACAATTTTTTGGAAAATATTTATGTAAAAAATCATTGAGGAATTAGACTTTAAACCAAACCCAACAGGTAAGATGGAGTATACAAGATTAATTAAAATTTCTGTTCCGGTGTGTGAAAAAACCATTTTTGTAACTCTTTAAATATATATTTAATAACTAGTAGCCGCCTTTGACTTCGCTCGCGTTTATGGGCTTGTGTTATGTCATGTGTTAGGCAAAAAAATGTAACCTATGTGCTTCCTTGAAATTCAAGTTTGCTCCACACCAAACCAGCGGTTTGGTCGGGAAAGAGTGACAGACAGACAGACAGACAGCACAACAACAACAACAACAACAGCCTGTAAATTCCCACTGCTGGGCTAAAGCCCTCTTCTCCCTTTGAGGAGAAGGTTTGGAACATATTCCACCACGCTGTTCCAATGCGTGGTGGAATACACATGTGGCAGAATTTCTATGAAATTTGTCACATGCAGGTTTCCTCACGATGTTTTCCTTCACTGCTGAGCACGAGATGAATTATAAAGACAAATTAAGCACATGAATCAGCGGTGCTTGCCTGGGTTCGAACCAGCAATCATCGGTTAAGATGCACGCGTTCTAACCACTGGGCCATCTCGGCAGACAGACAGACTTACTTTCACATTTATATTAATAATGTAGATTATATTTATTTAATAAGAAAAATAAACATACAATAAGAATATTTCCTAGTATCAATAACAATTGTAAATAGAATTTTAATAAAACAAAACGATTTTAACAAAAACTATGTGAGAAAGTTCAAGTTGCTGCGGTTAAATGATCAAACCACTTTTAACCCTTACCCGCAGAAAGGGTCGTTTCGTCCCTGAAACAGAAAATGTTTTTTACGATTTCTAAGCTGAAAACTACAAATTACTATTACATATACGATTAATGTCCTTATATAACATCGAATTCTTTAAAAACATTAAATTTTGTGATAAAAATGGAAACAGAAATTACAGAATTCTTCAACAAACAAACTCGATATTTAAATAAATAAATCAATAAATATGAGATAACATCACAAACATTACTCTGATCCCAATGTAAGTGGCTAAAGCACTTGCGGTATGGAAAATCAAGAGTAACGACGGTACTACAAACACCCAGACCCAAGACAAAATAGAAAACTAATGATAATCTATATCGACTCTGCCGGGAATCGAACCCAGTCGGAGTGGCGTACCCATGAAAACCGGTGTACACACGTTGGAGGTCGTCAATGATATATCATTCTAAAGGAAAATTTTTAGGCTTTTGTAGTTTCTTGAACATATAATTGTTGTGGAAAAGGATTAACAATTTAATTATCTACATATTACGTACATAACAACAACAGCCGACACATGTAGGTTTCCTCACATTGTTCCTTCACTGCCGAGCAGTAAGCAAACCTTTGTCAATTTTAAAATTAATTCCCTTATTAAGTATCGAACTCTCAGTACCTTATGAATCTAAACATCAAATAATTGCGACGCAATAAGTCATTCTCAATTGGTAAAGCAGATTATCGTTCATACTGAGTACACGAAAATAGATCTTAAGGTGACGAACATTTTCTTACCCCGACTGTACAATAATGATAAATTAATTAATTTTGTTAAGGCCAGTCTGAAAATATTTAAAAAAAAACAATACAAACTATTTCATTCCATGAACTAAAAACCTAAGTAAAATTACAATGAACATCCGATATGAGTCTAAGCAAGTTTTATTATGTGGCAAAACATCTCATTAAATGCCGGCCTCTACCTGCGACATAAATAGCTCGTGTGTCGTTTGTTCATATAAAAGCAGTATAAAGAATGTGAAATTTTAAACAAGGTTATATGTAGTGTTGTTATAAAGCAAAATAACCTTTGTGTTTAGGCCAATTAGAACTTATATTCCTAATCTGTTTTCATGACATCGTATTTAACGTATATAATTTTTGAGGAATATTTTATTATTAGATAATGCTAATGCCTTAAATATTTACTTTTTACTTATAGTTTGGCCGACGAATGGGCCACCTGATGGTTACCATTACCCATAGACAATCAAAATCAAAATAAAAATAAACTTTATTCAAGTGGGCTTTTACAAGCACTTTTGAATCGTCATTTAACAATTAAGTGAAGCTACCACCGATTCGAAAAGTAGATTCTACCGAGAAGAACCGGTAAGAAACTCAGTAGTTACTCTTTTTCAACATTTAAAAAATACAATCATATTAGTTAAATACAATTATGTGTGTATGTAATGTATTCTGCCTGGAAGTCAACAGGTATTAATTCCAAGCTTTTTTATCATCTACAAAATCATTTATCGAATAATATGCCTTTTTTACCAATGTATTTTTTATAAACGATTTGAATTGTCTATGGGTGATGGTGACCACTTGCCATCAGGTGGCCCATATGCTCGCCCAACCTATAACATAAAAAAAAATATGAAACGGTAAAGTTAAAAATGTTAAAAATGACGCTCTTAGAAATATTTACTATTCCTTATATCGTCAATGCGCCGCCAACCTTGGGAACTAAGATGATATGTCCCTTGTGCCTGTAGTTACACTGGCTCACTCAACCTTCAAACTGGAACACAACAATACTGCGTGCTGTTGTTTAGCGGTAGAAAATCTGACAAGTGGGTGTTATCTACCCAGGCGGGCTTGCACAAAGCCCTACCACCAAGAATGATATGAAAAATGTCGCCACGGTTTTTCATGCTTCTTTAATGCATTGTATAATTCTGTACAGAAAACAATATGCCTTATTTGTAGATGTGATGTCCTAGGGTATTTTATTATACATTCAAATATCGTACCCCAGGAAGGAAGTACTTACTAACTTTGTGAATTCGAAAGCTTGGTGTTACGACTTTATGTATACTGCTCGTGTTTGTACGAGTGTTTGTCACTGTTTATATCAAAAGCATTGATTTTATTATGGATATGTGTAATATTATGTATTAAAATAAATAAAAAACAAACAGACTTAATTTGAATATCATTTATTGTCAGAAAAACTAAAGTAATTGTCGACCTCCATGGTCGAGTAGTGATTAAACCGATTTACATGAGTCACGCCACTCCGAGGTCATGAGTTTGATTTCCAGCCAAGTTGATGTAGAAAAAAGAATAGTTTTTATATTATACATACGTACATACTTTTCGATGCTGTCTTGGGTCTGGGTGTTGGTGGTACCTTCGTTACTCCTGATTTTCCATAACATAAATGCTTTAGCTACTGACATTGGGATCAGGGTAACGGATGTGATGTTGTCGAATATTAAAAATAATTAAAATTATAAAGCAATTTATAAATTATTTATAATTTAAGTAACATCCTAAAGTATTAAGACTTGATACTGAGAACAATGTAACGAATATATTAATATATTAAACGAGTATAAACGTCTGTTAGTTGTCTTACTTTATTAACCGCGTATGCTGATGAGTTGAGTGTCCCCTGAGGGATGATAAATGAGTATTCTATTGCGGCTTCGAATTTAAAATAATTCCTTAAAGTATTGTGATATTTACCAAGATACCTTATCATAAAGCTAGCTGAATAAGTTGTTGTTTTGTATAAGGAGACGTAAATGGAACATTTGCCATTTAAATCCTTATTTTTAGTGATCCAACTGTTATTGGGCCCTAATTATGTTATAAAAAAAGTCATGTGTATTGTAAAGAACTTTATTTCTTTGAGTAAAAATAACACACGTCAAATTATGGGCAAATGCTTTTGGGAACGATAACTTTCCTTTTATGCAAGCAAGGTGGTACGTATGTGTGAATTTATTCCAACGTATGTATTTACTGACAATAATTTCCTTGACTGCAAAAAAATATATTTTGTTAAAAATACTAACCATTCTTTACTACGCTAATGATTGGGAACTAAGATTTTATGCCCCTTGTGTATATAGTTACGATGTTTCACTCGACCTATTTAACTGGAACACGTCGATACCGAATACTTTCTGGTACTTCCATTAATAATTTCTAGCAAGAAATTTTCTAATATATATATATTATATACTATATCTTTATTATTATAAAAAAAAAATACATTGGTAGAGGCGTATTACTCAATACAAGATTTTGTAGGTAATAAAAAAGCGTGGAATTTATACCTGTTGACTTCCACGCAGGATATATTAATTTAATTAATTGTATTAACTAACATGACTTCGTATTTTTCAAATGTTGAAAAAGAGTAACTAGTGAGTTTCTTGCCGGTTATTCTCGGTAGAATCTCCTTTCCGAACCGGTGGTAGCTTCACTTAATTGTTAATTGACGATTCAAAAGTGCTTGTAAAAGCCCACTTGAATAAAGTTTATTTTGATTTTGATTTTTTGAATCTAACCGATATTTGGTATTGTTGTGTTCTGGAAAAGAACGTTTCTAATTTGAAGGATAAGTGCGCCAATATAACAACAGGCAATAAGGAAATGATATCATTGTCAATTTAAAGAATTGATATGATTTTTTCTTCTTCTAAAATTTAAAAATGCTACCAAATATAAAACCTTTGCGTAGTATACTGTGTGCACTAAAATATATCGTTATATCGATTTTAATGAATTCACCTACAAGAGTTTATATAATATGTAACACTGAAGGAGTTTCATGTTCAAAAAAGGATCCTTGGATGGACAGCATATAAATTGTCAAAGGCTCGCTTTATAGAGAAAATAGTTTCTCAAAAGCACTTAGCTTTTAAAGGACGTCTTTCTTTTACCGCCGTTTGACTTAAGTTCCTTTCTTTCTCTTGTATCTTAATCTAGATTTTCAAAAGTACTTTGTCGGATGCAGGTATAATATTAAGAATAGTTTCGTTCTCTTACAAATTTAATATTCGTCATCTTTACTTGCTGTGTAATGTCCAAATTAAAAAGATAATATGATTTCTTTTAAGGATTTCGGAAAATATAAATGGTTGTAGATATTTTTGTAAAAGAGTTTTCTATGTAACCCATACTGTCATATGAAGTTACTCTTATCTTTATTTTTCTATGTTTCGAAGAGCACTCACAGTCTTGAATCCTTTCTCGAAAGTCATGACACTCCGCTGTTTCATCCATTATCTTGAGCTAAAAGAGAGTGTATCTATGTGTAAATGCATACAAGGATACTTAAGGATTTATTTTCGTAGTTGTGAATAGAGAAAAAAATATTTTTTTTTTTTTGAAACAGTAAAAAGTATTTAAATAAAATATACCATTTAAGTTAAAAGAAAGAAAATATATGAATATAAATCTTTTAATACTCCTTCGTTTGAGGTAATTAATTTATAAGGTGACTTAAAATTACCTAAATTAGCTCGAAACACTAAATATAATATGATACAAGCAATTTATGAAAATATATAAAATAAATTTAAAATTGGAAATTGAAAATAACAAAAATTATATAACTTATTTTAATATTTATTTAAAGACAATATTTGTAGTTACTGTTCTTTTCGACAGTGGCTTTTTGAAATTAATGATTTTCTAAATATTATTTATTTCATAATATTTGACAAAAAATGAAAAAAAAATTACGAAGGAAAATAAATACGAGATACCATTTGTTATGATTTTATTCCATCTTATTTCATGTTTCACTTAATACTCATAAGATTTTAGTAACGGTAAGATAACATAGCGGTTTTCAAAGAAGCGTTCAACGAATTGATCTTTTGGTTGAACGATTGATACACAATTGATTACACAAATACACAAAATTTACGAATACATAACACAAAAAATACAATTTACGTAAAAATAACAAATAATTTCATAAGAATATTATACAATTTACAATTTAAATATTTTGTATTTTTTTTTCTTTCAAAATCAAATATTAATTATATTATCTGTGTTAAATTTTGAATTTGGAACCTGCAATTACAGAACATTAAAAATAATTTACATGAATCAAGATTTCACGATCGGTAAATACAGAAAATTTGACACTTAAACTTGGATCAGTAACTTTGCGATAATACAGTCTTTAGGTCCTAAACTATATACAATGACGTCATTCAGAATGACTTTAATCTAGGGCAAGAACATTTTAGTATTTGATTTTTTAATATTGATGTCACGAACTTTTTAAACGATGAAGTTTAAAATTAAATCAACAATGTTTCGTAGCTTCGTAATCCATTTATAATGGAGATGACCATATTTACACCGGGGAGAGTTAAATATACGCACATTATGACGTCACGTTGACCAATACACCTATGAACCTTAAAATGTTAACGTTATGGTTCAAATTAAATACATCTATTTACAAGGTTTTATACGATATTCACAACTATGTTTTGTTCAGTGATCATATTATTTTGCGTCCATATCACAACATTCACTTTACACATAATTGTAAATATCTTCCATTTCTCATACGTTCATTTCTGACATCGCCGCTTGGGGGACCCTCGATTTCTGGGAGAAATGCTGAGACGGCGGAGACGAAGAAGGGACCGATCCGTTCCCAGGTGTTTGCGACTGTCCCGTCTGAGCTTGAACATCAGGTAAATTTCCACTACTCACGAACGTAGCATTCTTCGGTAACGTCATACAATTCGACGCATTGCAAATCTGATTCTGATAACTGAAGCCCACTTTTCTCGGTAATGTCGTACACTGACCTCTGTTCGTTGGACTAGATTTCTGCATTAGATTCGACATTTGAATCCCAGTGTGACAGACGTTCGGACAGTTTGAGCTCGTAAAATGTGGCACACGATTTGTCATAGCGATTATCGCGTTCTTATCTTGGTGATCGATGTCGACAATCGTGCTGGAACTTTGTGAGTGTCCCACGAAATAATGCGGATGTTTCGAAGATACGCTATCGAAAGTTGCGTTATGATTTCTCTTCTGTTGCTGTAATGCTTTTACTTGCAATCTGGTTTTATCTCTTTGATAATAAACTCCGGCAAATATAAGAACATTCAAGATTAATAGGGAACATCCAATAGCAATCGTGACACTCAATGCTGTCGAGTAGGCCGTGTAACCAGCGACCTCTAAATTGGATACGTCTTGAGAATGAGAATTGTTGGTCTGACTTTGAGTGACAAGTGAGTCGGGTCGGGGCGACATGACGCTGATGCAAGTGGTTACGTAAGTTTCTATCGTAGTAGACGCTATATCTAGACTGACGTTATAAGGTCTTCGATAAAGCTCCAACGTTGGATCATAGTAGTTAGCGCGAGTGAGTGGATCAGGGCGCACTAAACCGTCGTACAATTCCGGGTCATTGTGGTTGCGAAATAGGTTGTGTTTCGCGACAACGTCCTTCATCCCGGCCCGATGGATTTCCGGGATTAGCCGAAGCCACACGGACAGCTGGTGGGCTCGGTAATGGTTTTTCATGCGCGGCTTCATCCCTGCAATTGAATTTTCGGTTAAAGCAATTTTGGTTAAAGCAATTTTTTTATCTTTTAATATACCTTATTTGATTCAATCGTATGGGAAACTTTTCAATTAAAATTTTAATAACGCGAATACATTGTTGAAGTTCGTTAATAAACAGGAGTAATAAACGGAAGTCGAAATGCCAATAATATTAATTAATGTCACCGATGTGTTTGAATATTAAAGTCATCATTTAACTGAGTTGACGTTATTTAGTAATTGCATTCGACGCATCAATTTACGATATTAATATTTATTTATGCGAGCGTAACCGTCGTTAATACTACGCATAATGCAATATTTTATAATGGGGTTTGATTTAAATAACATTTTCGAATCGTGACATGTAATTACTGTTTTTGTGGCGTATTTTATCGCGAATTAAGAATCATCCGTTAATTTACACGAGCGGTGCGGTGGCATTGAATTGATAGTTTGCAATTTATCTCATTATGGATATTTTTTATGTGTTCGATTAACCTTAAATTGACTGACGGATATATATATGTGTGTATTTTTAATCATTCCTTTATTCCATGATATTAAATCTCATACAAATTTTGTCTTCATAACAAATCCTCAACGTTGGAATACTTTTAAAATGATATATTAAAGCCGCTTCAAGTATACAAGTAACCATGTAGATTAAAAAATACTGTGTAATCCAGCTATCCTTAACAAACTTACCGATTTCTAAGTACTTTTGATGTAACGTGTCATACTCATCCCAGAAGATGCTCTTAAATTTATTTCGTTCTCTGGATATCGGCAATACAGCTTCCTGTTTTTGGGCTTCATTCGGGTTTCTAAGGGTAAAAAAATCATATATAAATTACACAAAGATCATACAAGTTGTTTATATTTCGAAGCTATCTTAATTAAAAATTCTTAAGATAGATATATTCAACTGAGATGGCCCAGTTGTTAGAACGCGTGCATCTTAACCGATGATTACGAGTTCAAACCCAGGCAAGCACCACTGAATATTCATGAGCTTAATTTTGTGTTTATAATTCATCTCGTGCTCGGTGGCGAAGGAAAACATCGCCAGGAAACTACATGCGACTAATTTTATAAAAATTGTGCACTTTGAATCTTCTTCTCAAAGGGAGAGCCGTAGCCCAGCAGTGGGAAATTTACAGACTGTTGTTGTTGTATAGATGTAGTGTACAGTTATTTATAACACGAAAATATTGAAACATTTTAGCTCATGTAGTTTCATTAATGTGACGTTATTACGAAATGAAAAGCCTTTTAGTTCAAAGGAAGTTTAAGACAAAATACTAAAATACCACATGTCCAATATTTCACCATCAAAATTCAAAATCGTGCTGGCAACAGTTGTGTGTAAGCACCGAGTGACCGACGTTATAAATTACATTATATTAGAGGCGAGAATGCGGTGGACCAACCTTTACACAGAGGGCTGCGGTGAGCCTACACGGTAGACTGGCTATTAGGATTATGACAATATTTATCTAAAAATATTCATAGCTTTACTAAAAATACCTTATGCATTCAATTAATTTAATACCAGATAGTTAATTATATATTTTTTATAAGTTCCCTGTTTTTATTATAACGCAGTTTTTCTGAGAACAGAATGCGTACATTTTAAATGATACTTAAGATGTAATATGTTCCGTGCAAGAATTCTAGGAACTAATATATTTTACTCTCTATCTCTACGTTAAGTGAAATTTCAAGGCACTTTTTTTAATTTAAAACTGGAGGACTGACTGACTGTACGAGTATATTCGAATTAGTATACGTAATTATTTGTATTTGTTTTTAAATTATAGCTTTTTTATATAGGAGTTGACTGTCAAATAGGTCACTTGATGGTAAGTGGTTACTGCATACATTAACGCTGTAAAAATATTAACCATTTCACCCATCGCCACTAAACTTGGAAGCTAATATTATCTCTTTTGTGTCCGTAATAAATGCGTTTCAAATTTGTAAAGATGCACAGTAAAATAATATTATTTTTATCTGAAGAAACGACAAATGAATCGAGCCGTTATAATAAACTTCGTTACTTTAAAAAAAATCTCAGTTACCAAACGAGGTAAAACCTGAAGACTAGTTGCTTTAATATTATTTTAGCTCATTCATCTGAAGGAAATTTTCTGTACCATCTGTTCAGTAAATCGTACTTCGATAATCAGCAGTCTATTAGAAAATTGCTCTATTCAGTGCACTTTTCAATCTGTATTTTGCGCTACTTTATTACATTACGACGCTTCAATAAATGAGGGTTTAAATATATAACAGCTAGAGCTTAAAAACTCCATAATACTTAGGAAATGTATCGTATCCTGTTAAGGAGGCTTGGACTCTATTTTAAGAAGTTAATATAGAAGTGGAAGAATTTATTGATCGCTACAAAACTCCGATGTAGATATATGTTAAATTAGGGAAATAAATTTAAATTAATGGATTTTTTTAAGTCAAGCAAATCTGCAGAACCGAGATGGCCAAGTGGTTAGAACGCATGCATCTTTATCGATGATTGCGGATTCAAATCGAGTACCACAATATTTTCCTGTGTTTTATTTGTGATCATTCATCTCGTGCATTTGATTCATCTCGTGCTCAGCGGCTAAGAAAACATTGTGGGACATGTGTCCAACTGGTATTATAACAGCGTGGTGTAATTATCTCCAAACGTTCTCCTTAAAGAGAGAGGAAGCGAGATATATAGACTGTTATATTCAGTAAATCAGATATCTAGGTCATACATAAAGCATTAAGAAAATTTACGACAAAAATTTGCAACCTTTTCACCGTAAAATTTCAATGCCAATAAAAACGTAAGAAAACACATGAATGCTGTGCTTCTCATTATATTGAAAAGCGAAAAGATCTTTATTGTTTATCACACAATACATTCACAATTAGCATTATTGAAATTGCATACATCTTGTGCACATTTCGCTATTGTTCCTTTGTGTGTCACTAGTTTTATTTGTATTATTTTCTTGCACACAGGAAGACTATTGTCCCTTTGTCTTTTAACGTGAAAACTGCTTCGTTGGCGTTTCATTTGTTCTTTAATTCAAGTTCTTTCGTTTCAGATTAAGAAACCAGTGGAATCAACTTTTATTCATGGAGTTTCACTTTTTAGTTATTGTTTGAACATACTGTACTTGTATTTGTTGGAATCGTTTAAATATGTTCTATATTTGGAACTGTGTGTGATATTACGCAACAACAGCCTGTACATTTCCCACAGCTGGTCTAAGGCCTCCTCCCTTTGAGGAGAAGGCTTGGAACATATTTCACCACGAGTTACTGAATTTTGATGAAATTAGACACATGCAGGTTTCCTCACGATGTCTTTCTTCACTGCCGACATTAAAAACAAAAATTAAGCACATGAATATTAAGTGCTGTTTGACTCGGTTCGAACCCATAATCATCGGTTAAGGTGCACGCGTTCCAACTACAAGGCCATCTTAGCTCTCTGTGTGATATTAATGTAATAAAATATACTAAAGACAGTACTTACCCAGTCCTTACGAAATTAGCCATGTATAGTATAAACGCTTCGGATAATGCGATTTCAGATTTTGTATAATTCTTTGGGAAATGACCAAGTCCTTCGACTAATGGTGCTCCAAATAAGTACGGCAGTTCTTCTCCATGTACGGAACCCATGCGCTAAAATTTAAGCAACGTTATTAGCAGCTGAGTTAAATACCATTGTATCACAAGGAATATAATATTAATCTGATCGAGGTGATGCTTAATATTAATATGATATGTCAATTTTTCTGCTTTCCACACACTAAATAAAGATAAAATTGTACTTATGTGAGTTCAAAGCTTTGTTATTTAATTTCAGTCGCTATTTAGTTGACTTGTTAAAACATTTCAATGAAATGTTATTAATATTCTGTAACAAAACTCATTGAACTATTTCAATCAAACTAAAATAGCAAATTCAATCATACCAATTCACGTTTCATTGGGCAACGAAAATACGTATTGTCGAATAATCATAGAGAAAATTGGCAAATTCTTTTTAAATCAAACAAATATATTATCAGTTAATAGAACGTTCGAACATAATGTAGTTTTAAATTAAGGAATAGTTTATACTTAAGGATTACTTACTAAGGGTATACTTATTATTTCACAAAGTTTTATAGTATAGGTTTAATTTATTATTCATTAAAACATATGATTAAGTTCAGTGTAAGTATCCTTTTGTATATTTTTCTTTTTTCTTTAAAAAAATATTTTTTTTGACATTGTCTACATAAGACATTACTGAAGTAATCAAGGCCTACAAAGGAACCGAATTAAAATCGACAATTAGTATTCAGTTGTGAAAGTAACGCAAATTTGATTGTGGAACAAATTAATATGTTGTACAGTAAAAAAATATTATTTTAAAGAGATTTTTATGCAGACGTTTTTTCTTCCCAATATTATTACAACTAATTTTAGATTAATTTAATTTGTAAAAAGTATTGAAATATTACTTTCGTCCAAATAAATATAAATCATCTACGGTGCATAAAATACGTACTTGAGGATAATCTCCATCCTTAGTTTGATAGTCGAAGACATAGAAGAATGTATTTGGACCAGTTCCTACAGAACTCTTACTGACACTTAAAAAATCTCCAGTCTGTACCAGCGGAGCTACATACTGTGCGTCTGATAACGCCAACACTGCCGCGTCTCGTGTATTGATTGGGTGCTGTTGAATTAAATTCAGTATAAGAGCTAATTTCAATATATTATTCTTTATTGAGACCAATAATTATTAAAAATGACTTATAAGTAGAAAGAAATAATGTTTCCTAGAAAACAAGTTTGAGGAGATTTATTTGTATAGAATTTGAACCCTTTAATATGGCACAGTTGTTTTGAATCGAAATACGATCCGAAAAGCATCGAATCTAATCTTCAGAGCTAGATTGGTGCCAAATGACTTTTGTTTCGCACTTCACCGCGCTTCGATATAAATTGTATTAGGAAATTGTATCAATCCGTTTAGATCTAAATTATCATTATACTATTAACAACATTCTTTAACTTATTTGTTTCGAAGATTATCACAACAATGTTTTTTTTTTTTTCAAATAATGATTGCATTTAAAAAAATATATAGGACAACATCACATACATTACTTTGATCCTAATAGAAGTAGCTGAAGTACTTGTGTTATGGAAAATCGGAAGTAGCGGTACCATAAACACCCAGACCCAAGACAGCATAGAAAACTATGAACTTTGTATACATCGACTCGGCCGGGAATCGACCCCGGGACCTCCGTTTTGCGTACCCATGAACCGGTGTACATGGTACCACGGAGGTCGTCAAACAACGATGTATATAACAATAGTGTTACTCATTTGTATGCTTTCGGTGATTTGATAATATCTTGTGTCCAGATGTCTCACTAAAACCATCTTTATTACAATTTACTACAAAAGTCCTATTACTTCGATTTAAAAAGGCTTGATCTCGGTTTATTTTTCCAATCACGTATGTAAGTAATGTGAAGCCGATAGAAATACTCTGATCAAGAAAATAATACGACATGAAAGGGATTGGCAATCTATGCTCTGACGGGATTTATTGTAGTGCGTAATAAGAAAATATATATAAGGGCGAACTTCACCTGAACTGTCCGCTCCCAATCTGTGTATTCGTTGACAATAGTGAAGAATATTTCACTCAAATGATATGTGTAGGCATTTCTCACATAAGTCCTGCAATATTATAAAAATAAGAGCAAAGTTTATTCAGTTCTATTTCTAGAGAAACGTAAACATTCCCCATTATTAGCCTTATTATTTCTCGATGATTCGTACATTATCGAAAGCTATGAAATCCCTTAAATTGCGTAAACTCCAATTTGCTATATAAACACCCTTACCTTATTATTCTATCCCGCCTCTCACCCTCGAATCCGTTTTGTATGTCTTGAGCCGAGAATTTCCAGAGAGCTTCGCTCGTTACCACTCCGAATAGTAGATCATATTTATTTTGCCCGCCCCTTATCCCGAAAATCCTATCTCCGCTCCTTTTGTCCGCCTTGATATTGTTGACACCGGATACGCTGGTAAATCCTTGGAGGTCGTTCGGTATGAAGAATGTGAGTAGTTCTTTCGCATAGTCAGTCTTTACTACAACACCATCAACTGACGGACCGAACGCTGTGAGGTAGCTTGGTGTACTAATTTCGGCTGACATTAGCTCTTGAAGAGGAACTTCTCTAAGGCAGTCTACAATTAGCTCGTGATCTTTGACGACGTCATCAGGGAGAGTGCAATTGGACTGCTTGGCTAGTTGGACGGAATAACTAACGGGGTCTTCTACAAGTGCCCATGAGCTCAACGCTGAGCCTGATAATAAGATCGCTCTGTGGAAGAGACCTAAAAGAAAACTTAATATTTGATTGTGCTTTTAAATTTGGATACTATATTGAATAATTATTTTTTTTTTTTTACTTACCGGGCATAACCGTTGGTGATATCATTAGGAAGTTGATACAAGCTGCTCCCGAACCATGTCCAAGCATTGTCACATTGCCAGGGTCTCCTCCAAATAAAGCGATATTCTGCTGAACCCAATGTAATGCTGCTATTTGGTCCATTAATCCATAGTTTGCTACTCTTGCTTTCATATGCGGTATGGGGTTTGCATTTAGAAAACCTGTGAAATTATTCTTTCATTTAGCTAAAGTTGATTTATTTAATATTTAGATAATAAAGTTTTAGTTAATTATAATAATTGGCTTTCTCGTATTATGGAAATATATATTTTAATGATAAAACGTGTGTTTTAAATACTAGTACTTGCATTCCTGTTTTGTCATAGTTTTAACTGGTAGGCTTGATTATTGCTATCATCCTGAGTATTGTTTATCTACGGCCTGTTAAATAATATACTCAGTCATATACCAGCATATGCTGGTTTTGGTAAATACGCTTATTAAAGTTACCTTAGTTTATGTGTCGTACTATTAATAGGGTCCTAATTTTCTGTATCGAAACTACCAATTAATTCTTACTGCACAATATTTATATTTAATTTGTCAAGTTATTCATAATCTGAAAAATATTTCAAACTAACATTAAGTCCTTCTTGATGAAAAATTAAGAACGAGCTGTTACTCGGTTTTATTTTTCTTTGGCTCCAATCTAATTATGCACAGCTCTTGTACGATAGCTTCGTCACGTTTCACTTTACTTAATTAAACATTTCTTGTAGCGCTTTTCTATTACAAAATAAATATTACGCGCACATGGAATATGCAGTCCTATTCCTAATACGTAGAGTACATTTTAGTTTAACGTTGAAGTATATTTTACAATTTTAATGAATTCATTTTCGCGGCAATTTAGAGTACGTGTGCATTTAGGGTGTCACATCCTCTGGGTTCTGAATGACCTGATTACTATTAAATATAAATTTGGATCTCACGGTCGTTGAATAAAATATGTTAATAATGTAATCACGCTGATATATTGTCTAGTTAACCTTACAAGGGCACTCGCTACATTCTATTATGAAAGAAGATAAAATTTGATCACATTAATTATTCGACTAATAAGTAAAATTAAGTAATTCTTTGGGTTTTACGCGATAATATTTCATGCTTATAGTATACATATGATGATATATTGATTGAAATAAATCCGATTTATTTTGATAGCATTCCGAAGGATATCAGTGCAACAAATGCAGTCAAAATAAAAATATAACTAAACAAGATATCCGTTTTTTATATTACTCGTACGGAAAAATTAAGTTAAATTATTTGCTGTTTTCAGTTTTAAAGCTGACTTGGTGTTGTGGAAATTTTGAAGATATATATTTCATGTACCTACTAGCATATCGCTTGAAGTGAAGAATGTCGAGAAATTTCGAAACTAAGCATACATAAGACCGCAAACTTTCAGCACATGTTTAGCTTACCCAATATTCCGAGACGGTAGTTGATTGTGATGACCACGAGGCCCGCATAGCTCGCCAGAACGGCGCCGTCGTACACGTTGCCCGAATTCCACTCGAACGATTCACCGTGGATGAATATCACCACAGGGTATTTAGCTTGGAGTGTTGGACCAACTGTAAGAGGCAATTATTTCAAGTTTCTTGGCAGCTTGCAAAACATAAGATCATAATGAAGATATTCTGTGGAGTTAATTAAACGACTTACAGCAGTCAGTGTTTCCTTGTACCAGTGTCTTTATGATATGAATGGTTCTGGCAATGAACATACTTATTTAAAGGTATATGACATAAATTTACACATACATGCATATTAGTACAAATATCATAAGAGGTTTTTCTCCAATATTGTACAGAATTACATGTGGTTTTGATGATAATGCCATATCATATACTTAAATTTATTCGTAATTTTAAACGAGATAGCTCAGTGGTTAGAATAAGTGTTCTCTCGAAAATACTACGAAACTTTAAAATTGAAGCACATATACCTACAGCAAAGAACGTAATCTTTTCAAGTAAACAGAGAGACAGTTTATAAATTGTTTCCGATAAGTTACCTGGGTTCAATTGAAAACTGTCTGTATCTAGCCTATAAAATAGAAGCAACTGTTCGATAAAGTATCACACTTTAAGGCAAAACGCGACCCAGATAAAAGTCAATGTCTCTGAGAATGTTGTCAACGAAGGTAGGCTTTGTTTACGCTATCAGCGTTTCGCATGACAGATTCGAAGCGTTCCAGATAAATTCCTTCTTTGGACACAATCCAAGACGATGAAATATGTTTCTCTCATTGAATACGAATGAAAGCGCTCATATTGTTTAAGAAAATAAAGCGGGATTAATATTATGTGACAACGTTCTGGGAGTATTATTCGTATTTATGATGGTTAGGTATTCTGTCACTGGAGTTGGTTATTTTGGTAAAGTACGAATAATCCTACAGAGAGTATCGTATCGACTAAAGTTACCCACTAATTTTAATCTGCTATTGCCATAGAGCGAATGAAAATTTCGTTTTCGAAAACAGCTATTTAGACAATGTTGAAATAATCTTATTTTGAGTGTCTTAAATATGAGACAACATCACATACATTACTCTGATCCCAATGTAGTAGCTAAAGTAATTGTGTTATGGAAAATCAGAAGTAACGACGGTACGGTAACGACCACAAACACCCAGACCTAAGACAACATAGAAAACTAATGACAATCTACATTGACTCGACCGGTAATCGAACCCGGGACCTCGGAGTGGCGTACTAATGAAAACCGGTGTACACACCACTCGACCACGGAGATCGTCAAGGTCTACATGTTTGTATGTGTGCGTGGGTCGAAAAAAAATTGTGAATGAAAAAATTCAACTGAAAAATTATAAATCATTATTTATTCTACGTCAATATATCAATTAAACAAAATGTACTCAAAAAATATATCGGCAGCTGAAAAGTAAATACTGTTATATTTTCTGATAAATGTACAATTGAAGCGAAAACACTAAATCATGTGGAGTATCGTCGATAAAATTTTCAACAAAAAAAATATACAAAACATATTTTCCGAATGCACTATCCGATAGGTATAAGCTTTCAAGTCAATAAAAAGTTTATTACGACCGGGCCCTGGTTTACGGAATATAAAATTTCAGTAAATTCAATATGGCGCAAAAAAAAAAATATAACACTGTTAAAAGGTGATTACTTTTGAATATGTTCCGGATACATGTTTGTTAAAAGTGTTTACTGCTGTTTTGTTTATGAGGCCCTGGTACTATTTATTTAGGTTTAATCTTTTTTTTTTGTATTTGTTACGGAAACAAAATTTATTTACATAAGAGCGCGAGTCTTTGCGTTTATTCAAAAGACTTTTGTGGGAATTTTGAAACATGTGACAGGTTTTGTTTTGATTTCATTTCGTGGTAAAATCATGGAACATTATTTAAATGTAATTTTTTTTATTCAGCTGTAATTCCTTTCTCTAACCGACTAAATCTTTATAAAATCAATTTGTAACAATTTAGTAAATTTCAATCAAGAACCAATCTTCACTTTCTGCACATCTACAGCTCTAGCTGTAGATGGCCTATGGTAGAGAGCTAGAGCTCTTCGCTATTGATGTATAAGATATATGTACGTAAATATAGTATATACAAAAAAAAAACATATTGTTAAGAGTGATAACAGCATTTCCCCATTGCAATTCCGATTATCTGAGCGAAAAATAAACCAACTCTTCCTGAGACAGTTTGGAAACAATAAGCATGTTCCTCGAGTCGAGATGGCCCAGTGGATAGAACGCGTGCATCTTAACCGATGATTGCGGGTTCAAACCCAGGCAAGCACCGCTGATTCATGTGCTTAATTTGTCTTTATAATTCATCTCGTGCTCAGCGGTGAAGGAAAACATCGTGAGGAAACCTGCATGTGACAAATTTCATAGAAATTCTGCCACATGTGTATTCCACCAACCCGTATTGGAACAGCGTGGTGGAATATGTTCCAAACCTTCTCCTCAAAAGGGAGAGGAGGCCTTTAGCCCAGCAGTGGGAATTTACAGGCTATTGTTGTTGTTGTTGTTGTGTAAGCATGTTTCTCAAGTAACTATATCGGCATCACTGATCACATATTTAAAAAAAAAACTGTAAGCTATGTTTTAAATTTTCAATTAATGTAATAATTGTGTTTAGTAATAAAAAGGATATCCACCAAAAATACGGAGAGGGTACCGCTGGTTTTTTAGTGGTTATACTGGTAAAAAAAAACTAAAGTAATCCCACTGCTGGGATAAGGCCTCCTCTTCCGTTAAGGAGAGGGTTTGGAACATATTCCACCACGCTGTTCCAATGCGGGTTGGTGGAATGCAAATGTTGTATGATGTTTTCCTTCACTGCCGAGCACGAGATGAATTGTGACACAAATTAAGCACATATATATAGTGGTGCTTGCCTGGGTTTGAACCCGCAATCATCGGTTAAGATGCACGCGTTCTAACCACTGGGCCATCTCAGCTCTTATTCTCGTGTACTAGAACAACTAGACATTCTGTCTCACATATCCCTCACTTCATGTGAGGTAATGCGTAACGCGTTTTTCCAGTTAGATAAAAAATGTTAGGTTAGGTTAATGGTTCGTATGTAAATCCTAGACAGACCACTTTAAACCCGAATATTGAAATCTACTAATAATAAAATCGTATAAATGCTCACTCAACTGCCCGAACAATGCTTGTTGATACTGTTAATATAAATAAAGCTATCCAAACAAATCGTGCCATAGGAGACAACAAAAAAATAGGTCTCAATAGCGAAGTAGAATAAACATTCGCTCAGGCGTCGCCACAGCGTGGGACTCCTGCCCTACTTAAAGATATTTTCAAGCAAAACATCGGTACGTAAAATTGTGAATTCCGCAGTCGCTATGCGGTTGTCCAACTCTATTCTCTGAAAATATCCTTTATTTTCTCAACTATTTATCTAAAGTGGTTCTACTTTCAAAATCTTTTCTACGAGGTTGTTGACCTCGTATTCGAAGCAAATATATGACAATAGTAGGTCATTCTTTTCGTTGATATTTATTTTGTGGAAATTATAATTGGGTCAGAATTAACAATGTTATTTCGTTTATTTTTTGTTTATTGCAAGTTACTTTCGATGGAATATACATTCCGCAGTATAACCACAGCTTTGTATCGTGATTTTATGATGATGAGTCGTGAAAACTTGAATGAAAAATACTTCGACTTTGATTATATTTTATTCTTAGAAGTTTCTTCTTCCAGAGAAAAACAATAGTTGAGTTCGTCTTATTGTGATTTCTTATTTCAATTTTAGCTTTACGTATCTCTTTTGTAATCTTCTTCCATACTCAGCATATGATTAATTAACAATCTCAATATTAATATTAATACTGCCTACAATATTCTTAATATCAACTAAATAAATATTTACTATGCCAATTGTAAACTCGTCGAAAATATTGTTTTTTTTTTTTTTTAAATAAAGAAGTCATATTGATGCAAATGAGATTTTTGGTTTAACTTTAAACAGCAGTGGACATCGTTCTGCGGTGTAAACGGTCCAAAAAAATACTCTTTTGGATACAGCGTAGCTGGTATAACATAGTTACTGTTACAGTGTACTATCTTAGGGAATTTTATTTAGGGGAAACACCAATATCAATACAAATTCTGAGTTTCCTTAAGTGCTCCATTTTAAGTCTGAGGTATTTTATTCAAAAATATTCTTATAATTTGGAAAGTTAGTTGACTAAACAAATGAAATGTTTTTTTATTAAATAATTATGTTTTAATAACGAATTACCGTAAGTTAGTGCCGCTACTGATATCGTCATATATGCCCTAAATCTGTTTTTGTTTCTGCTGTTTTTTATGGCCAATGTCGTGTGACCTTGAAAATGTCGAAAACTGACATGGCCCAGCGCTGATGTAATTACAAGCGACAGGTGCTTGAAGAGTAAAATATATTGGGTTTTTCTATAGAAAATTTCAAGACTGAGTTTGGAAATTGAGTTTTCTTTCAAAGTTATGCATCGCAAGCACATATTTTTAGTGCAACATGTTGTTTCAACTCATTCCTCAGAACGACGGATCACATTTAACTTATTTGGTAATTAATGCTGATGACGCGATTGGAGAGCAATGAGCGCGTTCAAATACTTTGACTTACGTTACATTTAAAAACAAACTAACAATTTTTATCTTTACGGTTTTATAATACCGACAGTTTCTATCACAGCAGCGGAAATGTATCAAGCCGTTTCATTTAAAAGAAAACATTATTATGTAAGATATTATAATGTCCCTGCACTCTATTCACAAATAATGTAAAAACGTACATCTTCCATAATTGGTTGTGTACAAAAGCACTCTAACTCAGGCACGAAATGTGGGTCACGTGACTTGACGTGATATGTTCCACATTTACATGCAGATGAGTCTCGGCGCGTCACACTTGTAGTTTACGTTCCCCGCACATCACTATATTAAATTTCACTGACTGACTCATGTGGTTTTGACACTACATTATTCACATGAAATTTCGTACTTCGACCACGAATATCTTATTAGTTTTCTGGTTCAGACGGGCTGTAATGAAAATTAATTGACGTGGAATAATTTGTATCTTAATACGACAAGTTTCATAGATGATTATGAAACTACGAATATTAATATCGAATTTATGAAAAGTTTAAAATTTCAATTCATCAAATATTCTATCGCAAAACATCTGTTATATTGTTATGATTCGGTTTATACGTCCATAATTCTGATATATAAGGGTGATAAAAAAACAATGACTCTTTCAAAAAAATACAGTTGAATTGAGAACCTTCTCCTGTTTTTGAAGTCGGTTCAAAATGAGGAAGATAACAAGAAAGTTAAGATGTGTGTGTGACACATTATTTTTTATTTATTATTAATTTATACTTCATTGTTGACCACTAGAATCGTACAAAAATTCTCAGAATTATGTAATCTGTCGGAATTATGACTAATTAGCCATTAATTTATAGTGTTAATTTATCGTTAGTTGTTGCGTTTTATAAAATTTTTCATTGATACCAAGGCTTTAGTTCAATTGGCTTAAAATGGAAAAAGTATCATCGTTCGTTGAAGATTTTTCCTCGATCATGAATTACAACGTGGAATGACTGTTATAGAAAAAAATAAGAAAAAAACTATTACAGGGCACAACATGGTTCATCAAAAAATTGATGAACCATGATTGTGATGATTAATGCGAGGCATATATGTAGTATACTCCAGTATAGTTTTAAGAATAAATTGTTGATCACAATACAAATAAATCATTTGTATTATTATTTCAATATATGTTTCTAAGAGCTAAGGAATTATTATTATAATCTAAGACTGGATTAGAATAGCGGAATACAGAGAGACTTTTACTCAACATTGGCACACTTTTATATTATGTGTAAAACAAATGGTCCATCTGATTTTAAATAGAAACCACTGCCCATATTAGCGTATCGTAACTATTTCTTACATTACCAGTTCACTACAAATCTTGTGCCTGTAATTACTCTGGCTAACTCATCTTTCCAACCCGAACCATAATAAGTATAAATGATAAGTAGTTGGTACCTATCCAGAAACGATCCCACAAAGCCCTACCTCCAAGTATAATAAAGGAATGTTTTCATTTTTAAAATCGATATCGTACATCGATACATCGTCATTAATTCCGCAAAATGAAAACATTTTACCTCATCATTCCTGTTCATCCCGTTGAATGGCGCTTGTTTATCGAGTGTGCTTCATAATTACTTTCATGTTTGATTCAAATTTCGATTGATCTAATTTTGTTTGTTAATAATCGAAACTGTTTATTCTGTTGCCATGCTAATATGGAGCTTAATTTGTTTTGTCCGCAATTGAGCGAAATCGAATTCTATTTAAAAAAAAATCGTTGATGAAAGATATTTGACTTGATTTTTTTTAAATTACCAATTATAGTCAAGTATTTTGACAAGTGATAGGACAAGACAATTATGTCAAGGCTTTTGACAAGTGATAGGATATCTAATAAATACATTTTTATACAAAATATACAAGGAGGTTTATATTGCCTCTTTAGTGTAATAGCTATACACAAATTTCCTGAGGTCTAGCTCTAAAACCAGGTCCTGCCAAGAAAAAGCTTTTAAAAATCCGGGCTCTAGATGTTGGTACATTTCCACGCTCGAAAAGCACGTCAAATCGTTGGTCCTGCTCCAGATTTTTTACTGGAGTGAGGGATTATGATACGTATTTGCACACACACTTGTGCACAATGCAGTTGGGATATAGATAATAATATGTCTTACGTATTTGGTTCCCCTTGACAAAAGCCGCCGTTGCCGAAATCGGTCAGGTTCACATTATAGGCCGTTATGAAGTTTTTGAATATATTCAAGTAAAAACAATATCAAATCAAATCAAAATAAACTTTATTCAAGTAGGCTTTTACAAGCACTTTTGAATCCTCATTTTACAATTAAGTGAAGCTACCACCGGTTCGGAAAATAGATTCTACCGAGAAGAACCGGTAAGAAACTCAGTAGTAAACTCTTTTTTAACAATGACTATTGAAATAAGATTGACTTTAACTACTAATATTATGTCGATTGATATAAAAATTATTCGTTGAAAAAATAATGATAAGTAAAGCACACAAGATTGTAACATAGACGATAAAAACGCAACAAGAACAACAACAACAGCCTGTAAATTCCCACTGCTGGGCTAAAGGCCTCCTCTCCTAATAAGGAAAGGGTTTGGAACATATTCCATCACGTTGTTCCAATGCGGGTTGGTGGAATACACATGTGGCAGAATTTCTATGAAATTTTTCACATGCAGGTTTCCTCACGATGTTTTCCTTCACCGCTGAGCACGAGATGAATTATAAAGACAAATTAAGCACATGAATCAGCGGTGCTTGCCGGGGTTTGAACCCGCAATCATCGGTTAAGTTGCACGCGTTCTAACCACTGGGCCATCTCGGTAAAAACGCATGGCACTTTAATTGTATTTGATACAACTTTGTGTTTCAAATATTGAAATAATTACTGAGTTTTTGCCGTTCCTTTTAGGTAAAATCTGTTTTAAATATTATTCTGTAATAACACGACTCAAAAGTGCTTACGTACTGCATTAAAGTATATTTTGGCTTAGCATTGAAAATAGTAAATATGTTTTTAATAATGAAATTGTTTATTTTATATTAGCTATTGCATCAGTTTGAGAACATTATATACATGATAAGCATTATTTTATGGCTGTTCATCTTAAAAAAAAATCGCAATTTTAGGTAAAAACTTTTAAGGACCCAATTATGATAGCCTCTTAACATCAAGTGACCCTCTTAACATTCGACAGCCTGCATACCTATTTAAAAAAAGAATCGATAAACAATTATCGTATTCATTTGTAATGTCTAAATAACTTTATGAAAGTTAGCTAATCGATAAATAGTATAAGTTTGAGTAGAAATTAATAACGCTACGTCAAAAGCACCCGACTCGGTAAAATTTAATATTGCGATGTGCGAGCAGCGTAAACTAAAAGTGTGACGCACCAAAACTCATCTGCATTTAAATTTGGAGTATATCAAAGTCACGTGACCCGCATTACGAGCTCGAGTGTTTCTGTACAAAAGCAATTATGGAAATGGGTAGACTATTTTCTTAAAGTATCTATTGTCTTTTGTTTTGCTAACATATAACTACATATAAAATGATAAGTTTTTTTATATATAGTTCTCTTAGTAGTAGATCTACTAAATGTAACTCTTTTTCATACAATCATTGCTATAAAAGGAATGCCTAATAAAACCATACTAGAAAAGATCGCATCCATTGTAAACTCTGATTAAAATTTTTCGTCTTGAAACGACCGATGGCTGCGGTTTTCAATAGTCTATTGACATCAAGTATTAAAATTTACTGCAGATAAATCACAATGGAATCCCCTTTCATTAAAGCGTTAGACCAGAATTCATTTATTGGTTCGCTTGTTCAAGAAATATGGTTCTAGCTATTGTTTTGTTTGAATTTTACTTCATGTGAATATTCGGCGCAATATTTTGGAAACTTGCGATAAGTAGGTCAGCTGGTTATTTTTTGTAACGCTTTCAAAACTGGGTGTTTTATATTCAAATAAGAAAAATTGTTGTTTTTTTTCTGTAATTAAAGGTAATTAAACTTCTGAGAGTTTGAGCAATGAATGTTATTTGTGGTGTGATAAGTTAAACAATGTTCTGTCCCTTTCCTTCGAATATCAAATCATCGATGTGAAGAATAGATAAAAGACTCTTGTTAAAACACTCGCTAAATAAAGTATATTCCATCGAAAACATGAATGTGAAATGACAGCCAAGTTCAATATTATAATATAGGCCTTGGTTGTTGACTTCAATGACAAAAATATAATTTCTTCTTATAACATAGGAGAACATATATTATATTGTAGTCTAAGCTCTGATTTACCAAACATTTAAGTAAGGCTGTTAGATTCTGCTGATCTTAATTGTTCTTTTTTTTCAACATACAAAAAATCATCTGATACACCATATTGCCTTTTACGGGCAACTCATTTGAATCACAATGAATAATTGAATCATTATAAAAACATGTTTGCAATATCCAAAAAGTCAATCAATCAGTGCAAAATGAATCCGTTAGGACAATAAACATGACAGTAAAAGATATCTATAAAATAGCTGAAGTTTGGAACAGCTGAAGTAACTTCTCAAAGACGTATTGCAAACATATTATAACTACTTGTAAAGCCTTGTAAAAGGTCGTCTGGGTAGATGCGGCCCACAGTTCACTTCATTCTACAGCCAAATAGCCATACAATGTATGGATATGTTCCAATTTAAAGGCAGTGTTCCAGTGATTAAGGCGTAAGGCGTGTAACATCTTTAATCCTATGTCTGGCATTTTGACGGTATGGCTAAATTGGTATATATTTCTTACAAAGCCAGGGCTTTTGAATCAAGGTAACGAATTACTATCAGGCTTACTTTCATTTGTTTTGTATATAATCTACTATTTTATGAAAATATAAACAAAAGGCAATTATAAAAACAATGAATATTTATTCCTTTTGACGTTTATTATATTTGTGTAAGAACACACGTTTCCATGTCAGCTTCAGGAATATATAATAATGAAATATACTCATAATATGCAGAATGAAATATTATTACATCGAAATTCAAGCTACGGAATTGCATCGTCGTTGCATTTTGTAATTTATGAAAGAGAATTGGACTGTTGGTTGAATAAAATATAATAAAAGTTGTATTATTTGTTTCATTGTGACAATTATGAATGGTAGAATAATTTGCAAGAACAAAAATATATATTAAAAGAAAACATTATAGAAATTTGCAATTATTTTCTGAAAGACAAAGAAATTATCTCTTCGAAGAAAATGTTCTAAATTGCTAATATATTATGAAAATTCATTAGTTGCTAATTCTTCCTAATTAATAGCTTTAATATACATAAAGGAATTACTAAATAAAATTTCACAGCAATGTTGTTTTATGATTTCGCTAAATGTAATTTGAAGTTATACAAAATATGAGGTTGAATGCAATTTCAAAGCAAATTTCAAAGGGTAATGGCTATTGTAATAAATCTCTTGACCGAATTTTGATGTACATCAAGATTAATTTAGCCATTAAAATTGTAATTTGAAATAATTTTACGAGGAAAATTTCTCTGGATCTTGTAAAGCTAGGGTATAAACTAAAAGTATTTTTGTTCCTTGTTTTTGCAACGAAATTCCACATTCACATCTAATCTAAATATTATTATGAACGTAACTCTGTTTCTGTGTGTTTCACAACTGAACCACTTATTAAAATTTGATGGAATTTGGTACGAAGTAATACAGAACTCCAAGGAAAAGTACATGATACTTTTTTAATTTGAAATACTTGACGACCACACAGCCTATACATAAGAGAAGCTGGTGACAACTTGTCAAAATTATTTGTTTATAGGTCGAGGTCGAACTCTTAGAATGGGTGACAAGTTCGAGTGTAAATGTCCACCTATTTGGAATAAATTGGGTATAGAACTCATTAATGCCACTTTTACCAAGCTATGATAATTTACATCATGAACCCTTAAAAACCATAATTTAAAATTTTAAACGCAATTTTTCCATTTGACCTAACATTAACAAAATATCCAACTCAGTTGAGTAAGATGTTTCTATCACCAAGATAACACTATGCGCTATTTGTGGAAACGTATTGAATACATTTGTGCGTATTCTCGATATCGAGTGTTCGAGGTTGTGTTTAGGTTTGTTCAGCTAAAATATACATGTAAAAGCATAGCGGAAACGTGGAACGCGAACGTAGATAAGTATCATCATTGTAGTTTCAGATACATATTCTTCTGTATTTTATTATTTAGCATTAAGAGATGTTCCAAATTTGAATTCGAATATTTCAAATTTGGAATTCCAAAAATAACAGACATGTAATAAATAAGCTTTAAAAAAGACTAAATAATTTCATTCCATTGCTATAAATTTAGTGCTCATAACAACACCAGTTTCACAGAAATTTTAGTTGTTCATTTTCCAATTTTAAATTAATAGTTCGTATCATTTTAATTAAAGAAAAGCGTAACAAATGTTCGCATTTCCATTGAAATGACAATTGTATAAGCTAAATAAAAAAGGGCTATATTTAGAACTAGTCGGTTTTCTGTATGGAATTAGGTCTTCTTTTGTCACACAGGGTTTCTGTATTGCTTTATAAACTTTAATGAAGAATATGTAATATACGGAGGCTCTATTGAAATTCGTCCCTTTATTAGAAATGTGCTTAGTAAATAATATTATATGTAAGTTTGCTATTACCTTGAACTGGTGTATAAATATTCATATATAGACAGTCTTCGCTTTGATTTTTTAATCTCGGCAGTAACCTCCTCAAGTACTCAAGTCTTCCTTTCGGCATCCTTTCAAGAGTGACAGTCTCGTTCGAGATGTCGGGTAATCGTTGCGGACAGGCTGGTCCCATTTGGTCGACTGTCTTCACGTCATCCCACGGCGCTGGCGCCCGAGTTGGGGCAAACCTTTAAAATAATCAATTAATAAATAACAACAGACGGCAGATGGTCGAAAAAAGATGGAGTGATGATATTGCAGATGTAGCGGGAGCGCTTTGGACGAGAGGTAGACGGAGATAGCTGGCAATATTTGGAGGAGGATATTCTGCAATAGTGCGGCCCTTACATAGAATAGAAAATATACATAGAGGACATAGACTAATATATTTAATAATAAGAAAAGACAACATACTAAAATTAACACATAAACGATGATACTGTTATATGCAACTAATAAAGGAAATAAAGCTTTATTATTATTATAATTTTTAGTTTTTAAACTAAATCACAATGTAAATGTTCTATTCGAAATAATAGACGACATTTCATATTTAATGAATGGCTTTGTTCAATCTGATTTTAAATCTTTATTCATTGTACGAACGTCGTAATCTATCTTTGATCTTGTAAATTGTAAATTAATCAATTCTCTATATGAACTGTTATGATAATAATTTATGTATGACTCGGTACTGTTATAATATAAATCTATAGCCAAATATTCAATTCGCATTCTATAGTTCCAAGACCCTCAACCATAAATTATTCTCAATCTAATTGAATTGCTAAACTATTGGATTTGTCATAATATTCGCTAGATACGATATATTTTGTTAAAGTTTGACAATGAAATCCGGGCAAATGAACTCTTGAAGCCACTTAACTAAATTCAACATGTAACTTAAACTCTTGGAGTATTTCGTCCAAATTATCTAAATAGTACTGAAAATAAAATTAAAATTATATGTCGTAAAAGTATTTTTTAGTTTGTATATCGACTTTTTTATACAAATTTTCTTTTGTCATTATAAATTTATATATTTTTACAGTTGCATTAATAGATGCATCATTTAAGTCTACGTAGGCGTTGTGTTTTTCTTTATGATAACATTATAACTTCCTCAATAACAAACAATAATCAATCATCAAGAAAGTTCTATAAAATAATAATGGTTAACAAAAATTTTTCATACACACTACTTACTTATGATTTTTTAATTGAATGTAAAACTTTAGTGTTTTCTGTCATACCTATTAGATCCTGTAGGAGGCGTTGCGTACGGAACACCTAAATATGCTTCTACCGGTTTTAAATATTTATGTTGATCCATAGGAAGTATTACTCCTTGCAATTTACCGTATCTTGTACCTATAATTCTGGTCCTTAGCATAGAATTTCTGCCACCACTAAAACTGTTTCCACTCGAATTCACACTCAGCAGTAACACTAATAGTACCACTAATGTAAATCTCTCCTGAGATTCTAATTTGCATTTTCGTTTCACAACGTTATTCTGTTGAATTTTTAATATAACATTTAATAAATTGTTCACTCTCAACGAATACTGTTTTATTGAATTGCAGATGTGTAATGGCAGTTTATTGATGGCCATTGTCCTCGTATATCACCTCTGCGAATACATTTCCTAATTTATTTATAACTTTTTCTATGTATATTTTCATTGCATATTTGTTACGATCGTGTTAGGAGTCGTCCATTGTCCGGCTGTGTTGTTGGAGTTGCCTTTTATTGTACCTGTAACAAAGGAATAGTTCTAATTGTATTCAAGTCCAATTAATTCGAATCTGTCAAGAGTATCGAGTTTAATCTCGCTTTACTCTCTAGTTTCATCCATCGTATAACTTATTTGACAAGTTTATAAACTAATGAAATTTCTAAGTAAACAAAGTCAAGAGATAATTGAAATAAATTAGACTAGTAATCATTTACGAAAGAATAATAAATATCACTTAATCAATGTTAATTAAATTATTTTCTTATTTGTTTCACGTTCTTATTTAACAAACACACGAGTGTACTGTCTTGTATCTCAAATCAACACATTCGCCTATAAAGAAAGTAACAAGTTTATTCTCTACTGGGTTAATGCTATGCTACCTTAAAAAAAGAGAAGGATAATTTTGGAGTATGAAAGCTGATTCCAATATGTGAATTTAATACGGGACTAAATATTATATATGCAAGTTTCATCGCGATGTTTTCTATCACTGTATAGACTAGATGTATAAACACATTTTAGACTGAATAAAACCTAATATATATATATATATATATATACCTAACTACTTAGTTGTTGTCGTATCGTTGTTTTATCGCCCGGCTTGGTAACTTATTTATATTGATCGATTCATAATATTCGGAATGACTAAATAGCTTCTGATTAAAAGACAGTTTAAGTATACAGAGACCCTTAAATTTTGTTATCTTTAAATCAGTACACGCATAGTTTCGAAAAAAAAAACAAATATGCTTGTAATGACGTATATTTCAATGGGTAAGAAATAAATCAATGAACAAAGTATAACCTAACACTTTAATGATACATTAAGCAGATTTATTTTCAGTTAACATGTATCTCATAAAATTTCATTACAATAATAAAATAATAAAGTATTCCCTAAACATGGTACAGAAAATATAAATTAAAAGTCGTGTTTTGTTTATTATATTTTACGCGTGAATTTTAAAGAGAAAGGTTCTAAAAACCGGATATAACGTACGGGGCTACACGCTCGTTATTGTAAATTTATTATGATAAAAATGTATTCGTTCTTCGTGAAAAAATTGAGGCTAAAATGATATTATGACGTGAGACTTTCCTTAAAAACACACGTAGTGCTTTTATAGCAACCGTTTTATTACAATTACTTGATAAGTAATGTTTGATCCGTGAGTTGTTTGCTGTGGTAAAAATAGGCGGTATAGCTAGCTAGCCTTCGTGCTTCGCTGAACGTGAAAGGATTTATTAAACAGCCGTTAATCGGTATCTCTGTTTTAGAGTGACGGGGGACTTGGAAAGAGAAAACTAAATAGGCATCCAAATGTTTAAGCATATCAAAATTATTTTCATAACAATTGTTATAACTGGAAAGCCGAGATGGTCCAGTGGTTAGAACGCATGCATCTTAACCGATGATTACGGGTTCAAACCCAGCCAAGCACCACTGAACCCACATGTGTCTAATTTCATAGAAAAACTGCCACATGTGTATTCCACCAAGTCGCATTGGAACAGTGTGGAATATGTTCCATACTTTTTACTCAAAAGGGAAAGGAGGCCTTAGCCCAGCAGTGGGCTACTGTTGTAATGGAGACCTTAACTATATTCAAATAAAACTAACAGTTACTCTAAAAATCATCAGTGTTAGCGCATGTAGCGTCCCACATCAACGACCGTCCCTATTGCATGGGAAACAATATTGATCAGATCTCAGATTAATACCTCAAGGCTAAATAACTAGTATCTAGTACTTAAATATATGCAATATAACATAAATCAAAATCAAAATATACTTTATTCAAGTAGACTTACAAGCACTTTTGAATCGTCATTTAACAACTATAACTATAAGTGAAGCTACCACCCGTTCGGTAGTAGTAAATAGTAGTCACTATTCTTCAACATTTAAAAATACAGTCATGATCGTTAAATATAATTATGTATGTATCTATTTATTCCTCATATTGTTACTGAGTGAAGTAAGGACAAACCAACATATATGATAAAAAGTAAGAATTTATAATTGTAATAGTATGTTACATACAAGATTATGTAAGCCACAAAGAGATAGAAATAATTGGTCACGTGACATGTGCTTTCACTTTCAATACATTTTCTAATCTTCCTGGTTAGGATTTAAGAGACACCATTGTGTCACGATTCCTTACAATTATTTAACTTATTATTCGCTTTAGTCTTAAAAGAGCCTCAGATTATTGTTTATTACGTTACAAATTAGCTCTTACTTCTCAAAATACGTAATCATCTACATTCTCGATTGTTCACTTCACTCTTCAACTAAATGTTAGCTTATGCTTTACCCGTGATATTGTTTACTTTGACTAACTATAATTGCGTGAAAATAAAATAAATACACGTGCGGGTGTGAATGCGTTTGTGTTCACGCTTAGGTCGCAGCCAATAAACAAATTGTGAACAAGCGTGAAACGCGTAAACAGGCGTGAAAATTACCCGCTTTCGCATTCGAGAATGAAAAAACTACAAACTCAATTTAATATACATGCACACTCACACATACAAACGAATGGAACTTGAATCTTTAGACCACAGAATAGACAAACCAGTTTGATAATCGAATATTTTACATTATTTAAAACTAGCGACAATACGGTGTCAAATGGATACGATTTATATGTTATGAGCCTGTATCATATAGCACTCAATAATAAATAACTTTCTGTCAGTAAAATAAATCAATAGCTCCCGAGATTACTTCCTAAATCCAAACAAACAAATTTTATTACCTTATACACATTACTATAGATATGGAATAAATAATTATTAAGATTTCTTGGTGGTAGAACGTTTTCTGGGTAGGTACCCACTCATCATATATTCTACCGCCAAACAACAATACTTAGCGTTGTATTCCGATTTGAAGGATAAGTGAGCCAGTGTTACTAACCGCACAAGGGATATGACGTATTATATAACTTTATATTATATAGTTTCATCTTATTACGGGTACGACAACGGTTCGGATTGTAGATTTTACCAAGAATAGCCGTCAAGGAACTCGACTATTTATAATTAGTATAAATGGCATTCGATATTGAACCTGCCAAGTACAATATTGTACGCACAATACAACACATGAAAGAATTAGTGACGTACTTATTCCATTTTTAAAAAGAGTGATACATTATTAATAACAAAGCAAGAACAAAAAAAAGGTTAGCTTTTATCATTAAAACGCCAGAAACAACATACTCGTAAAAAAAACACGATTCCGCGAAATGATTACGAATGAAATACATTTTTAATTACACAGTTAATATAATATTAAATTGAAAACCTTTTTGTTTCATTAATTTACGATGTTTTTTGGATGAAACTGATTCAACGTAAGCCTTTGATTACGCTGGTGAATTTAAAGCTGAGCGAAATATTTTATTAATAGCTTTTTTTCGTGTTATATATAAAACATGGCCTGAATAATGTTTGAAGCTTGTTTAGAATTTGAGGTCGAAATATTTAGTACTAGTCACCCGCGGTTTTACTCGCATTTTATGGTGTTGGTTGTCATGTGTTAGGCAAAAAAGCCTTTGTGAACTTTCCTGAAGTTCAAGTTTGCTTCACATCAAATTTCAGCGAACTCGGTTCAGTGGTTTTGTCTTCAAAGAGCGACAGACAGAAAGAGTTACTTTCACATTTATAATCATCAATCAGGATGATAATATGATCTTTTTTTTTGTTGTTGGTGGCTTTGTTTTTTTTTTATGGAATAATTTGGCGGACGATCATATGAGCCACCTGATGGTAAGTGGTCATCACCCATAGACAATGACGCTGCAAGAAATATTAACTATTCCTTACATCGTCAATGCGCCACCAACCTTGGGAACTAAGACGCTATGTCCCTTGGGCCTGTAATTACATTGGCTCACTCACTCTCCAAACTGGAATACAACAATACTGCGTACTGTTGTTTAGCGGTAGAATATCTGATGAGTGGGTGGTAACCCAGGCGGGCTTGCACAAAGCCCTACCACCAAGTTGTTATAGGGCCAACAGAAAATGAGATCCATCTTACTTAAGCAACGTTGGCGGAATTAAAACTAAAAAAATAATAATTTAAAGTTATTAAGTTTTATGAGAGAATTAGAGTTATGAATGTCTCATAATTTTATGGATGATCAGAATAAAGAAGACAAAAAGGTTCTATAAAATAATATAATATATACTGAATATGATGAAAAAATACTGTAATTCAACTGTAAGAGACATTTGCGCATTGAGAGTGCGCATTTAAATTTAATAAAAAGTATTTGTCCACTTCGCAGATTTTACTATTACTTATAAATTCTGTATTAGGCATTTTTTGTGATATTAAGTTGCCGTTAGCAAGCTCCCGATGTGACGGCGGTGTGATGTCATGTGTGAGGTTTGCGCGCGGTTCTGGACAGTATGGACATTTCACAATGACTTTATTATTACTTTATATATCATTCTAAAATAAGAGTAGCTTAAGTTACTCCTTAATCCATCAGCTATCTTCCAATGAAAGTCCCGTCAAAATCAGTCCAGCTATTCCAAGAATTACCAAACAAACATTCAGACTACAGTTGTAAAAAATGTTCTTTTGGAATATGTAACATGTATTCATACACACACACTTAATAAAAAGTGATTCGTTTAATATTAATTATATATGGATAAACTACAACTATAAATAATACATATCATGAGATATCTTTTGTGAAATTTTAAATTAAGAACACAAAAACTATTTTCAGAATGAAAGCCAGAACAATGCCGCTTTCAACGATTCCTCATATTTCTAGTTCTCTTGAAATAAATGAAGTACGAGTACGTACAACAAAAGTCTGTGTAATCAGAATTGAATCCAGGGGCTTTCACTAAATGGTCCTTCGAACATAAAGTTTTAAGACTCTTAATCTAATTGAGAACTCGCTACTTGTCTTCACGTTCTAAAAAGTTTCATTCAAACATGTAATTTTTTTTATTCGAATAATCAAAATCAATCAACATCAAAATTTGCTTTATTCAAGTAGGCTTTTGAAAGCAATTTTTGAATTGTCGTTTAATATAAGTGAAGGTACCACCGGTTCGGAATGCAGATTCTATCGAAAAGAACGAGTAAGAAACTCAGTAATTACTCTATATAATTCTATAATTTACAGTTTACTTTAAAATCTTTGTATACGATATAAATAAATAAATAGTATATAACATCACATACATTACTCTGATCCCAATGTAAGAAAACGAATGAACTTTTTCTTTATCGACTCGGCCGGGAATCGAACCCCGGACCTCGGAGTAGTGTACCCATGAAAACCGGTGTGCACCCCACGGAGGTTGCTTAGGATAAAACTAATAACTATAATCAAATATAATCAAATATCAGCTCAATCAATTACGTTAAATTGTTAAATTTAGATATTTTGTATTAATTAGACTTGGCTCGCGTTAAAGGGATCAGATGTTATGTATAAAATATGTCTACGGCCTTCAGGGTTTCAGGTTTTATAACTAATTGCAACAAGTTTGTTCAATAGAGCCGAGATAGCCCAGTGGTTTAGCACTGAATTTTCATGTGCTTAAATTGTGTTTATAATTCATCTCTCTTGGCGGTGCAGAGAAACATTGTGAGGAAACTTGACATGTGCAAGTTCTCTGTGTACCGCTAAATCTAACCGGTCAGTAACTTTTTCCGCTCTCCTAAATTATTTTTTGTTAAATTAAAACAACTTATTAAATTTCAATCAGGAAAACTCTTTGTTTCTCTGCACATCCACATCTTAAGAAGCTCTTCAAAATGAGAACATAACCAATTTTGTATGTGCAGTTATCGTGTCATAAGATAATTCGATTGTATTCATGTGTATATGTATATATGTGACTTGTATTAAATTAAATCAAATAAAACACATAACTACGTAACACAAAGAGCGTTCGACGTATAACAATAAAGTAATAAAAAATATTACCGCTTATTGAAACATACTTCAAAGTCAATCGGAATCAATGGGTGCTATCGTTTATTTAACGATGAGGAAAATCGTAAGAAAGTACACTCGAAGTCTCGAAACCTTCTATCCCTGAATGTCTAAAATATGACGAATTGCTCATTCGATATTCCTCGCGAGAACGCCCGATAAATCAATAACGGCCGTAACTCCGAAGTCGCGTTGATGAGGAAATAAAGAGAAATCTAATCAAAAGCATTCGAAATACAATGTATGCTATATTTATGACGAATATCTATCATTGAATTTATCACTTGACATGGTTTATGTATGGAATTTTTTTTTTTTTTTATAATATTCTAATAACCCGCCCGCCTTCGAACGGTAGAAAATCTCATTGTATATATACTACACAATGTCATCATATACAAATATCATAGCTTTTTGTCTTTATACAAACCGCTATGTCCTTGAATTTTCAATTTGTAATATCTTCGATCTTCGAAAATATTAATTTAAATTACATGCTTATAGCATATTGATCAATATGAAGTGTACAGTGTATTTAGGACACCTAATTGAATGAGGATTAATTATGTACAGCTTAAAATCGCTTCGAAAATAAGCCATTCACTCTCGTTCCTTTTTAAAGTGCACAATACTGTAGTACATTACTTTGATCCATCTTGTAGGGTTCAGAAAGCTTTGCAATGTTAGCGTAAAAAATAGTGTTTATTTAGGAAAATTTGATTTAGAGTTTTCTAACCTTAAATGATCCGTGTCTCTCTACTATATTGTGATTGTTATATATATAATATAAACTCTGAATCAATCCATAAAAAAAAAACTCCAACAAAATCCGTTGCGTAGTTTTGAAGATCTAAGCATATATACTAACAGACAGCGGTAAGTTTTTTTATGCAATGTAATACTTTATATTAATGAAAGGTAGATGTGCCATTAGTTGGCAATTGGTAAGCAACAAATTAAAATGATTATAAAAAATGCACAGCCAATGTTGGACCAACCTTGGTAACTAAGATGTTGTAACAAGGGAATACTTGTGCCTGTAGCTACATAACTACACACACATAAACCAAACCCCAACAATACCCTTTAATGTTTGAGGGTTGTATGTAGTTAGTGTAGTCAATGCTATGCATGTTAATGCTTATTAAATAAAGTCACTATAAACCGAATGTAAAATTAATTTAAATATTTTACATTTATGGTTTTACAAAATCCATTGAAGTTTATAATTGATTTAAAATTAAATAGTTTGAAAACGTCTAAAACTTGAACGAATTTTCATTATAAATTTTCAATATTCGATAATCCGTAATGACTTTAGAATGAATACCTTAACGGCAAAGCTTTGAACGCGATGAAAATTTGTAAGCAAAAAATGTTCGTAAAATAATTAATTATAAATATTTTTTTTATTATAATGAACAAATTTGGATGACTTTTTCTGTAAAAATTATGATAGTTGAAAAGTGTGAATCGAATGTTTTAACTGATTCCAAAAAAAAAATAACATATACATAAGGTCAGGCTGTTTATCCGTTAATGTTTATTTTCAAAGTTTACTCAAACAGTATGACATATTTCATCAGGACGACCAAGGAAACGATGGATGGAATGTGTGAAAGACGATATGGTTAGAAAGAATGTTACTTGTGAGATGACATCTGACAGAGAAGTATGGAAGGAGAAGACATGCTGCGCCGACCCCAAATAAAATTGGGATAGGGGCAGAAGAATGAACGAAATGATGAGAACATTGTATTAAGATTGTATTTATATCCTAAGAAACCAGCTCGTGTGAAATGAATTTCCTCAACATGTGTGACCGACGCCTATTCGAGCAACGCGCTGGAATAAGCTCCAAAAGTCTAGCAATGAAATTTTTACATGCAGTTTTACTATTTATATTTCATTCGGTTTTGAAAACGTTTTATACAATTTGTGTGATTTACGCGAACGTAGTTACATGACGTTCTGTGTACTTTTTTTAACATGCGCATCTATTTTCACAAAAGCGTACTGGTCGTAAAATTTGAATGTATTATTTTACGTTTGAAAATACGTAACGATTCACGTAAACCTACATAGTAAATAGAAATATATAAAATTGTTTGTATGAATTATCGGCGCACAGCCTAAATTATGGAGTGTAAAAAACTTTTGAAAAATAACTATTTAATAATTATTTTATATAGAATAATATCAATGAATTACTAATATATCTACCTTTACCATTTAACGGAATGGCAGCTTCGTTCTTGCATCATCTATTCCCGTTTTTAGATTTTATTAAAAAGAGAAATTCATTCTGATAACTATGGCCTTAACTATGTCGAGGTACTGAGAATACTAATTTTATTTAATTAATTAAATTTAAATATTAAAAACTTATCTATTCTTCGATGTTTTTGTAATATTTTATATATAAATAAGTCGAAAATAAATTTAACACATGCCGCTTTCTGCGTCGAGACTTGGAAGCAGCTGTATACGCATTTAATTCAATCTTAATATTACTAGAAATAAAGAAGAACGGTATAAAAAGCAGCGCAAGGAATAAAAAATAATTTTAATATAAACTTCAAAACATATTGATACCGTTTTCTTGCATTTCTTACGTCATCATTGCGCCATCAACCTTGCCCTCGAGATAAACGTTTCTTGCTACCGATTAGTCCTACTGTTGTTTGTCATTCGATTCAGTAATTTGATTCCGTGGCATCTTATCTTTTTTTTATGAAATAGGTTGGTGGACGAGCATATGGGCCACCTGGTGGTAAGTGGTCACCATCACCCATAGACAATGACGCTGTGTGAAATATTAACTATTCCCTACATCGTCAATGCGCCATCAACCTTGGGAACTAAGATGCTGTGTCCCTTATGCCTGTAGTTATACTGGCTCACTCACCCTTCGAGTCGGAACACAACAATACTGCGTACTGTTGTTTAGCGGAAGAATATCTGATGATGATGGTACCTACCCAGGTGGGCTTGCACAAAGCCATACCACCAAGTAAAATATATCTTCTATAAATATATTAGCAACAAATTCCTATTAATAACTACTTTTCGTCTGCAACTTTATTCGCGTGTTAGGGGTGTAAAAAGTATGTCCACTTTTTGGGATCAAGCTTGCTTCATACCAAAGTGATTGAAATAGCGTTCGATGATTCAGTGTAATCCGTAACAGAGCTACTTTCGTATTTCATTATTACAGATTATAAAGTTTTTGTAAACATGACGCCATCAATTTCTAATCCGTCGAGACTAATTATCAAAGACAAATAAATCAGCGGATGCTGTGAACAATCTCAGTATAAATGGAATTTAAATTGACGTTTGAATAAGATCCATCGCCTCGTGGAAATGTGGCGACATCCATAATTGATTTCCAATCGTCCCTCACAAGCTGACTCCTATTTTAATCTCATCTCTCAAAGTGTAATGGAAGCATAAAACATTCGTCGTTCAAATGTTATTTTCTCGCCATCGTCCGTCTCAGCTAATTATGTTAACGGAATAAAAAAACAAGGTATTTGTTGCCGTCTTGTTAAAATTTACATTTTTTTATTTTTAAACGGGAAATTTAAAACCGTTCTCGTGCTGATTATGCAAACATAATACAAAAGTTAATCAATCAAACCCAACTTTGTTCAAGGAGGTTTTAACGCTTGTTAAACGCTTTTTAAAAAACGAATTAAATGTATAAGTACCGCTGGATCGAAAAATTTATATAAATATTTTTGTATTTTGATTTATTTGACGGTATAACAATATAATTTTAACATTATTAATGCATTCCTACACGGAGCTATAGATGAAGTATCCTTTGTGCTTCAATCATTAAAAAGACCAGTAAACCTGGAGAACAATACTGTCGATACAAAGACGTTTGTAAGCGAAACCTGACTGCTTGTAATATCCCCCTGAACTCTTGGGAATCACTCGCTAATCAGAGACTCTTGTAGCGTAATACTTAATAGGGCTTCTACTATCTCTAAGATAAACTTCAATACCAAATGCCTTATTATTAGATACATCTCAAATCCAAGTATTGCTACACTTACAATAACAAAAGCCAACGCTATCATTCCTAACGGAAGTATTAAAACCAAATGTGACTTTTTATCGCCAAACCAGGCAAATTTGCCATTAACGGACACGTCAAATAGGAAATCATGGGCTTCCTAAAATACAATATGGTAGTAACATCATGATAGTAAAACTTGAGAATCGGTCATACCTGCCATATCAAAAATAAACATACATTTATACACATAACTCTGCCTCATATCTGGCTCCATATATACCAAAGAGTTTACACGCAACGAATTCCAGCTACAGAAATACCGCGAACCAACGAGTGCTCTAAACTATTATATACCAGCTATGTCTTCAAGCGAATTGCGAACTAATATAAAACAGATTTGGAGGAACCTTATTCGATCACCAAGAGGGCTTTCAATATTACGAAAAGAGAGAAAGAGAAAGATATAGAGTTTAAGACAGATATCGAAAAATTATTGTATATATGATTTAAGCCATAATTGTACGCATTAAAATAAATAAGTATTAATTTTCTTCATTCAAATAAATTATCTTATTCATGTAAATAATAAGGAAAGAAGTAACGAATATTTATTACGCACTATGTAATAGAGAGTTTGCGGAGAGAAGAGTCACGGCATAAGAGAGCGTCATGGCTTTTGGTGACGCGGCCTAAAATTATTTATACTCGTATATATCTAGATAGAGTGCGACCGGAAAGGACTAAATGAAACGAGCTAACTTTATTATGTTGGTGTGTGTGACAGCTACACTCGTCACACGTATGCTTCTGTATTAGTGCGCGTAAGCTTTTTTTCGACTCGATGGCCACTCTGACAGTTTATTTATACATTTGACATAGTTCTAACTTTAGACATTCTAGAGTCTCTATTAAAACAACCGCTTTTCACTTAATGCATAAGTAAGAACATTTAAACAATTTTTGTATGTCTGTCTGTATGTTCCGGCTAATCTCTGGAATGGCTGGAGCGATTTAGACTTTCACTGGCAGATAACTAATACAATAAGGAGTAACTTACGGCAATTCTATTATAGAATTATATATCAAATACAGATGAAGTCCAAATACTGTCCAGTATGCCACCACTCTGCTGTGACGTCGAGTGCCCCCTACCAACATATTAATATCACAAAAGCTGTCTTATACATAAATAAAATTATAATAAAATCTAAGAACGTAACAATAACTTTTTTTTTATTAAATTCAGAAACGCAAAGCAAAGCTAGTCTAGCCATATAAATAATCAACAGTCACGGCATACAATACCTTCTCATACTTTACGCCAATTTCCTTTCACATAAAAAATATATTTGTACATGTTTAATTTAGTCACTAGACTTCTTGATTAAACGCTTGTTAAGATTCCTTATTTGAAATTCGAAATAGCTTGCTCACTCAACGTAAGATCACAAACAATGTAGTACAGCCTCAACTATTTCATTTAAACGTATACCTATTTGCAACTTGTGTTAATTAATTATAATTATGTACTGATAATTAATTGTCAACTTAAAGTACTCCAGTCGTGTAATCTGTAAAGGCTTTATGTACTATTATAGATATAGATAATAATAGTAGTTGTATTATATTAAAATATATATATCGCCTTAGATACTCGAAGTTGACATCTGTGCCATGTTGATAGGTTCATTATCCTTTTCCATCATAGTAGGCTTCGAGGGTATTCCGATGATAATAAATGAATTCTTCCTTGTAATAAGATCGATAGATTTATATAAGTAAGAATAAAAATCACGCTCACTAGTTATAGGCGTATCTTTTTGATCATTTCCTTTTTTAATTATTGTTTTACAGCAGTGGTAGTCAAATGGGCCACCCATAACCATAACCACTGCTTTTAAATTTAGTGGTTTAAAAATGATATTCAATATAGGTACTAAAATGTTATTTGTTATAATGTTATTTGACGACCTCGATGGTCCGAGGTCCCGGGTTCGATTCCCGGCCGAGTCAATGAAGATTATCATTAGTTTTAGGTGTTTGTGGTACCGTCGTTATTTCTGATTTTCCATAACAGAAGTGCTTTAGCTACTTATATTGGGAGCAGAGTAATGTGATGTTGTCTTATATTTAAAAATTTAAAAAAGAATTGACACGATAACATTTGTCGTGCTTTAATAATAATAATCTAATAATAATAATCTATTATCGACTCGTGCACCGAGCTAGACTATTCTACTAGAAAGAAAATGTATAACATACTGAGAAGTTCGTTTCATGCATTCAATCGGCATAATCAGTACAACAGTTTTTTTTCAAAGATAAGCGTCAAGTTATAAAATATTTTAAATAAATGTAAATACCAAAATTATCAAATGAATGATTTGATAAACTGCGATAGGTAATTAAATGTGGTTTCTTTGTCATGGTCACTTAAGTGTTTAATGGCTGGCAAGACTTTTTTCTTGGTGGTAGGACTTTGCAAATTCATCTGTACAGGTACTACCACATAAATTTGATTTTAGAATTTATGTAACCATGACGTCATCACTACTCAAGAGACATTCCAAATTTAAAACTGTCGCCATTTTATTTTAATCAATTTATTAAAGTGTTTATCCAGTATCAAAAACACGAAGGATGATAGTTACAAGTCGTATGTAAATGAGAGGGTTTCTGTGGATGCGTTGTTTTGTTTTAGTCGCTCACGTTTCTCGTTTTTGCTTCTAAATAGCAACTTACCGTGGTCCTCTCATTACACGAACGACGACGTGAATATTGCGCAGAAATCTTTTTACAAGCGCAATGAATACGCCCGTTAACATAAACAGTACGTGTTTTATGTTTAATGAAGTATATTATAACGAATTAACAATTTAATTAATGAATGTAATTATTTGATAGAGTTGTGTGTGCGTTTGGGTTCAGTACTTTTTTTTAATATACTAGATAGGTTTTTTCAAGTATAATGACTATTTTGGGACCCGTGCTAGATTTTTTTATAATCAATAAAGAAGTGAAATGTTTTGATCGAGAAAAAAAAATGTTGACTTTCTATAACCTTTGCAGCTCTGTCAATGAAACTCTAAAATAATACATTTTTAGGCTATTTTTAAATACAAGAAATAATTTATACACCTTACAGAACATAAGATACCATTGAACTTCAGTTTTCGCTTTTAGTTGTGAGCTACATATAGGTGGCTCACCTATTTAGGACCTGACCAAGTTATCATAGCTTACCAAATTTCTTTTTTATATATTTCCTTTCCTTTTTGTTGTTTTTTTTGTAGATTAATGTTGTCTACTTATTATATTAAGTATTTATTTTTTATTCTCTTTATAATTGAGCCGTGTTCTAAATAAACATTCTTATTTTCTTTCTTTTAAATAGATTAATAGTTTATGCGAGCTGAGATGGCTCAGTGGTTAGAACGCGTACATCTTAACTGATAATTGCGGGTTCAAACCCAGACAAGCACCACTATATATATGTGCTTCATTTGTGTTTATAATTCATCTCGTGCTCGGCGGTGAAGGAAAACATCGTGAGGAAACCTGCTTGTGTCTAATTTCATTGAAATTCTGCCACATGTGCATTCCACCAATCCGCATTGGAACAGCGTGGTGGAATATTTTCCAAACCCTCTCCTTAATGGGAAAGGAGGCCATTAGCCCAGCAGTGGGAACTTTACAGGCTGTTACTTTACTTTACTTTATACGATAGTTCCTGAGATTAGAGTAATCAATTAAAGCCTGCGTGTGTGTTTGTATTGAATTTACAAACACAGACGCAGGCTTTAATTGATTATAATATTGTATATCATTATCACTAGCAATAATATTATTAATCCGACTTTAATATATTACACACATTGCTCTGACTCATATTTAAGCAATTAATTATTCATAGCAATAAATGATACTAAATGCCAATATGTTACATCTCTCATGATCTTAATCCAAATGCTTCATTATCAAAAGACAATTATCATAATAATACACGTATAATATACGCACGTTCGTAATTTAATATTAATTTGAATTCTACTTAAGTGTATGCCTTAGTGATTTCGAATATATTAATTTTATGTGATAGTGTTAATTCTAATGATAAATTTGTTTTAGAACCATTGCGAATTCATTTGTGTATTAGGAAGAAACCCGGGTAAGAGCTATAAATAAATAGCTTAATGTGAAAAAGTTCTAAAGCTTCATGGATTACAAATTGTAATAATTATCTTCAAATTTTGTCATTATATATTAGATTGTTATCAAAAATATTATAGAACAAAGGTTAGTCAAATTATAAGTGGAATACAATGCACGGACTGACAGTTTATTTTATTACTTATCATCGTTATCATAAGATAGTATATAACAAAGTCGCTTACCGCCGTCTGTCCTAAGTATGCTTAGATCTTTAAAATTACAAAACGATTTTGGTGAGGCATTTTCTATAGATATATTAATTCGAGAGAAAGGTTTATGTGTGTAATAAATGTGCAATATAGTAGAGAGACTGATAATTCTAGTGGTTTCTAAAGTGATGAATTAAAAAAACACACTTGTTATATACATATAAATAAAAGCCGAGACGGCCCAGGTACCAGAGGACGTGAATATTGACTGATGGTTGCGGATTAATAACCGTGCAAGTACCAGTAGTTAGGGTATTGAGGTCAGTGACTAAACCCAGTGACTACATGTTGATAGGACAGTAAGTCCATTGTAAGACGGCCACTGAGCTACAAAAACATACGTGGACAATCTACAGCTGGTAGAGACTGTACGAACGCGTGTATACAACACCATTCGCACTGGGCTGACATACTTGACCCAAAAATAAATCGGATGGCTAGTCAATGATGGACTGATTTATCAACTTAAAGTCAGCACTGAGCTGGCCTGAAACTAGGTGTGCACACGAGTCCAGTAACAAATCAGTGATGGATTGGCTTACTGTACTGCATTGTTATGACCCGTGTCAACCAGGCTTCATGTATGAAAAGAACATCTTTGCAGACACGTATGGGATAGATATTGTTTTGTTTTAAATGATTTCCTTTTCAATTAAAATGTTGAGTGAACCTATCATTCAAATCGAAGTACGAGATACTGACGATTAATGGCAGAATAATTAGTCAGGGGGTGGAACGAAACCACTAGGAAGTTATTATTAATGTCCAATTTTGATCCCTCGCTTTTTGCACTCAATCCTGGTCGGTATAAACTTTTGATAAAACGATTCAGAATATTAATAATGCTGAAGGCAATCCTTTGGTATAATAGAATAAATAATGTCATGATTATACATTACCCTTTCAGGGCTCATGACGAAAACAGACGTATAATCTCAACGTTTTTGTGATAACTAATGATTTGGATACGAGGTAATTATTGGTACTTCCTTAATTATCTGAAGTACATGCAGAGTAATTAACATTTGAAGGTAGCCTTGCTACGATCTGAGATGTTGTAGACTATGCAGGCGAAAGGGCTACTCGTTGGTGAGTGGTTACAACAACACACAATAGCCTGTCAATTTCCCACTGCAGGACTAAGATCTTCTCTTTCTTTGGAATATGTTGGTTGGTGTGATGTTCCAAAGCAATTTGGTGGAATACACATGTGGTAGAACTTCTATGAGATTAGACACATGCAGGTTTCCTCACTATGATTTCCTTCACCGCCGAGCACGAGATGAATTATACACACAAATTAAGTACATGAATATTCAGTGGTGCTTGCCTGGGTTTGAACCCGCAATCATCGGTTAATATGGACGCGTTCTAACTACCAGACCATCTGGGCTCACAGTGGAGTAGTCACAGCTACTCTTAAACATTAGTGCCGTAAATTTTTAACCAATCCTTACATCGCCAAGGCGTCCAAACCTTTGAGTTGTCACTTGTGTGTTTAGTTACACTGACTCACTCATACAACATAATATACTAATTGCTTCGTAGTAGTATATACGATGAGTTGGTGGTTTTTACCTAGACAGACTTGCACAAAGCAATTTCACCAAGAGAATATTTTTGTCTCCACCAATAAAAAGTGCATACACAAATAACTACACAGCTCGTTTTAATAATACTTGCTGGAGTTTATATTCTGCTTCAGTATGAAAAGATGTGCCATTTGACGAGTGAGTTTTATTCATGGACTTTCTCATTGTTGGCGACATGTCGTCTATTTAAGATAAATTTGGCAGAACATCAATGCACTGGCAACCAAACGAATTCTGTTTTATTATATGCCATGTCATTGTCTCGTGTTTATTTGGAACTATATGCATTCTGGAATGAAAAGTATCATCGCTTTAAAATAAATGATAATTTGGAACCTTATCGTAGTGTGATGATTCTAGAGTTACTGAATATAAAGTTTAAAATTGTTGTCCTTTTCTGTCACCTTGTTTTTTTAATTTTTCCTCCTGCTCTGCTTCTCTAATTTGCTTTTGTATTCTTCCTTTCCAAAATCACGTACATTCGCTCACTAAACTAAATTACGTAATATAATAATATACAAAATCGTTACCAACGATTCTTACTTTAAGTTGGTGCAATGGTCGCGATGGCCAAATAATTGCGAGGAAACCTGCCTGTGTCGAATGAAATGCATCTGCCACATGTGTTATATATCACATTCGAATAACCTTCGCAAAATTATAGGATGTTTTATTTCAACGGTGGAATATTAAAAGGGCGTAACTTTAATGTTTACTCGTACATAATCCAGCGTTTATAAGCGTGTATTAAAAGCTCAAGCCTTCATTCGTGAATTGTCGACGACTTCGTGATCTAAATTTCGTACAGTCTGTAATTAGTAAACTGAACGGTTGTGTAACTTTGTAATTAACTCAAATACGCCTGCGGCTTCTTTCTCGTTCGAGCAAAAATGCTTTTTCCACTTCTCAATTACTTTATATAGGTTCGTTTTATCTAATAAATGGAATTCGTTTTCTTTAGCTCTATATTGTTAGAGGTTTAATTGAAAATTAAAAAAAAAACGACCTAGAAACTCCTTTCTTGTTTTTCATTTATATAAACACTTCATGAGTTTGTTTTAACTTCGTGTCTTTATTTGTTTTTTTTTTAATATATCACATACCAAAAGTTATGTAATTTAATTTTAAATTTTATAATCGAATTTGCTCGTTTGATAATTGCTATCTAATAAAAGAAATAAATATAAATGGACTTACGAACTATTTATCGAAAAAATATGTGTGGCGTACATTTTTTTACAGGCTTAGTCAGGTATTTTTAATTTATTTATTATTATATTTTTATATAATATATAAATCATAAATAAATAAACAAAACCTAATCCAACTTATGCTGGCGCATTCGCTAAATTGTTTTTTTTTCTGCGGTATTTTAATTCGTAACTACCAAAATGATATGTGTATGAATGTTGCCTATCCTTAAATAAATGAAAATACCAATGATTTATTACAACCCGCCATTTACTGTAATGGAAATTCGTCGAGTTGTTTTGACTGCTCCCCGGAAGGTTCATGACCCAAAAAAACTTTAACTTCCCGTTGTATATTCGTCTTTCAATATAACCTTTATTCTACTCGTGCGTGGCTTTACGGATAGTTAGTTCTAGAAAAATCTATATCTTTTTATAGATAATGGTGCAATATTATGTAAAATTATATAATACTAGTTGCCGCCCGCGATTTCGCTCCCGTTTTAGGGAGTCATGTGTTAGGCAAAAAAGTAGCCTATGCCTTCTTTGGAGTTAAAATTTGCTTCATACCAATTGTTATCAAATTCGGTATATTAATAAATAAATAAATATGAGACAACATCACATACATTACTCTGATCCCAATGTAAGTAGCTACAGCACTTGTGTTTTGGAAAATCAAAAATAAAGAAGGTACCACAAACACCCAGACCCAAGACAAAATACAAAACTAATGGTAATCTACATCGACTCGGCCAGGAATCGAACCCGGGAACTCGAAGTGGCGTACCCATGAAAACCGGTGTACACACCACTCGACCACGGAGGTCGTCAATATTAGTTTGGCTGTCAAAAAACGACAGGCAGACAGACAGACAGAGTTACTTTCACATTTAAAATAGATAGATATATTTAGATAAAGTATCCTGTCATTTCCATTATTGACATATTAAAAAGAAGCCGAGATGTTCGAGTTTCAGAACACGTGCATCCGAATTAACACGTATAGTTTGTGTTTGTAAATCTTGTATCTTGAGGAAACTGACCTGTTACCAACAACTCCATTCCAGCAGCATAATAGAATAAGTGTCAAACGAGAGGGGAGGTCTTAGCTTGGCACTGATATGTTTACTGATATGTTTACAGTTTACTTAAAGTTTTATTTTTTTTATTTTAGTTTATTTATATTAAGAGAAAATATTTTTTAGGGTTCCGTAGTCTACTAGGAACTGATTTCAAAAAGTAGGAGGTTATTCATTTCAATTCGTCTGTTTATTTTTTTTTATACGATAATGTACTGGGTCAATCAAGGGGCTTGTATCGTTTCTTTCTTTTGATTTTGAGGCGTGTACGTGTGCTGACACCGGCTCCAAATATAACAATAACTATAACTACGTTATATAATCGTAAATCGACTTTTTAGTAGTCTAATATTTTTCATTTCATTTTACTTAGGGGGACTATAAAATAATATGTAGAATACGCAATTATTTTTATTACTCTTTAGTGCATATTCATTTGTTTTAAAATAGTGTTTTCTTTGAAGTCAGTTTTTCTTTTTGTTAACATTTTTATTTAATTCTACATTATATTACGTAATAATAGAAATATTGTATAAATTTAAATAATTATTTAAGAGACTATTACATTTAAAGTGGGACATTTTATACTTGAGTAATGAAAATGGATTAGATTAACAAAATCGTTCAGCATTTACTTTTGACCTATTTGTGGAAAGATTCGGGAGTCTTTTATGAAGTCATTCGACGTGTCCGACGTGATACTTAGTACGGAATGCTTTTATTGCGAGTGGATTGATTCCCGCTATATGGTTAAGTTAAGGCGCTTACTTGCTCGATTAATGGAAGCGCTTTTCGCAAATCCCTTTCAGTCAAAATTAATATTCAATCTTATCTATAATCTCTAGATTATAAATCGAATTTTGTTAGGATGTAATTAAAAGTATTAGGCATATTGACTAGTTAAATCCTAAATGGCCTTAACAGATGATTGCGGTTTCAAACCAGGCAAGCACCACTGAATATTCATATGCTTAATTTGTGTTTGTTATTCATCTAGAGCTCGGCGGTCGTGGGAAACCTGCTTGTGTCTAATTTCATAAAAATTCTGCTACATGTGTATTCCACCAACTCGCATTGGAACAGCGTGGTGGAATATGTTCCAAACCTTCTTCTCACAGGTAGAGGAAACCCAGCAGTGCAATGATGTTTTAGTAAACAGATATGTTATTAACGCGCAAAAAGTGAAGACTAGAAAACGTCCTAATTGTGACGTTTGCCTTTAGGCGTTTTACGTAGTAATACGTTTTGCGTAATTAAAACATCTAGTTATCCCTTTTACTTATTGTTTTTATCAAGCTATCCTTTTTACTTTTAACAAAATGTAAAAATAAACTAAAATAAACGGTCCCCGGCGCGGCACACTTTTTTCTGTTGTTTAGTATGGATATAATATATCTGTTTATAAGAATACCATTGCAGCAGTGGGGAAATTTACAGGCTCTTGTTTTTTGTTGTATTAACTTAACAATTTTTTTTATTAAAGCATCTTTTAATGTCAGATTACAGGTTGTATAATGGGTGAACTCTACTGGATTTTTTTGTTTTATGTGCTCCAATAGCGTATCGGTCGATTGTGGAAAACTTAAAGCTGTTTTGAAAACTTTTGATTTAAATTGTATATTTTTTATTGATCATCTCTACGTAAGTAAAACCTTTTAAAAATTTAAAGTGTTAATACAATAATCATTTTACGTACAAATACCCCAAATAGTACTCCTTTATATATTTGCTAGAATCAATGACAAAGGAACGCTTACTTTTACTAATGAAGAAGTATTGACATATTTTACCTCAGTAATGGCCTGACAGTTTCATTGTATTTTTAGGGCGCAGTGTCATTTATCGATTTGAATACCTTACTTATTTTCCTCGGTGATAAGGATTAGCGCAACAACTGACCATATATTTTATGAAGTAGCAATGCTTCGTATTATTGTATGCCGGCTAATGAGCCAGTGCAAATATAGACACAGGTGATATTTTGATCGTCAGATTTGGTAATGTATTAGTGATACATCCGGCAGAGTCTTCTGTGACGCGCCCACTCGCCCGGTGACGCTGTAAAGGCTACTCTGGCCAACAGCTACTATCAATTCGCAAAAAAAGCATTAGTGATACTAGTAGTTCTCCCGAGAAATTTCCCGTTTATTCAAAGTATTTTTTAGGAATTTCGAAACCTATAACAAGTTGTAAATTCTATCAACTGAAAAGTCACTCGAGTACATTTTCGCCAATATAACGAAAAGTTTTATAATTAAATTTTAATGTCATATAGTATTTATTTGCATAGTTAGAATTGAAATTTGTCGACGTTTGTAAACTTTTTTGATATTTTCTCATACACCCATAGTACCGCTCTCTAACGGGACAGCAATATTTCTTCTCTTAAATAATTCTTTGCTTTAGTACTTTTTTTAATTTCTATTGAATATCTGTGGCTGAAGCTCTGTAAAACGTGACCATTATTTTATGCGTATCCATCGTCCCATAATTATTGGGACAAAAATTGGCTTACGGTATTAATACGATTAGGAATGACTAATACATATTCTTGGAAAGAATTTTTTTTAAGCCCTGATTGTAAATATAGCCATTCATTTCAATCACAAGTTAAGTATTTAATTACTCTGTGAAAATGATGACTTTATTTTTCAGTAGTAAAACACATCGTCCCTTTACATTTAAATTGGTTTTCTTAATAAAATTATACCCATATAACGACTAATCTTTCAGACTGAGTTAAGATTTATTTTATATATTATAAAATCCTTTAAATAGCTATATAAAGCACTAAAGTAATTTAATGAGAGCCCCAAAGGTACTAAACTCATTACAAGTTTTAAATAAAACGCCTTAAGCATTTCTATTTAATTCTTCATCTTGAATACTCAAGAGGCTGTTAGTCTCGTTAATTTTTTTCGATATTTTGCTGAATATCCATTAAAAGTATTATTTTATTAAATTTATTGTATAAATAATTCTTTTTTTTTATAAATGTACAGAAAATAAATGTTGAAAAACTCTCAATATTGGCGGTGTAAGAAACGGTTAATATTTTTTGAAACGCCACTGTTTGTTAGTGGAGCCCATGTACCATCTGGCTGAAAAAAGGCCCATCACATTAGCTAAATCAGCATTTCCAATAATTGTCAAAACCCAATTAAGTGAAGTTTTTATCTCACATATGTTTTTTTTTTTGCAGTGAGACAAATATTTGCGTAACGACCTAGTCTATGCTACTTACTTCATCGTATAGCACGTTCTCAATATTTTAACAGTCCTTTATTTAAATATCGTAATATTTTTATTTTACTGATTTGAATTGAAGTGTTTGAAATACAATTGAAAATAAAATGTATAAATTTAATTAGTTTTTTTGTTTTCATAACGATCATACGTTGTTTTTTTTTTTATTTATAGTCTTTTCAATTTTTTTCAATATAAAATGGTTAGTATATTTAATTTTTATAATGAAAGTTTTTGCTATCTTATCTGCTTCAGCCAATAACTTGCCTCCAGGTTGGTATAGTGCTATCTACATCTGACCATCCTGACCATACTGAAACCACTTATAGAATAAGTTCCTTCAAACGAAGCGTAAAGAGGCGTGGAGAGGTCGACTAGTGCGTTTAATTCCTAATTAATCCTTGACTGTCCTGGCTGTTTGGACTTCGCTACCACTTACAATCAGGTGGAAGCGGAGTCACATATATAGCTTTTTTAAAAATATTATATTTATATTTAGTATAACACCTCGCCTCATTGCCTCCACTGGTGACAGGAGGGCTGGTTCGTTTTTAGCCCAGAGAATCGGAATTCCGATTCAACGGTGAAATGCTGCTAGCATTCTTGCCACTATTCCACGCGGTCAAGATTTATACTGTAACTAGTTTTAGTTCATATTTGTATATATTTAAGCATTTACTGTTATTAATTCTTATATTAATAAATAGCTTACATAGTCGAGATGCACCAGTGGTTAGAACGCGTGCATCTTAACCGATGATTGCGGGTTCAAACCCAGGCAATATATTCCAAACCTTCTCCTCAAAGGGATAGGAGGCCTTTAGCCCATCAGTGGGAATTTACAGGCTGTTGTTGTTGTTGTTGTTACCTAGTACATATATAAAAGAAAAAGAAATTTAAATAATATATACGTTCCAGATTATAAAATAACTAAATTGAAATCTTTAAAATTCCATATGAGTTAAGATTATAAGTACGAAATATAAGTTAACAGAAAAATAATGACGACTAAAAATAATAGAAGAACGAGGCTGTATCCGATTACGGAGTAACCAAAGAGGATAATGCTGTTTGCATTCCATTCCGCTTGCATGTAGGTACTTATAGTTTCACAGAAATTTGATGCGAGGTCGTTGACTTTAGTAGAAACATCTAGAGTATGACGTCACTAATATTTAACAAAAGAAATTGATGCTTTTATTGTAAAATATTTTCTCTAAGATCTTTTCATTACTTTTCTATACTATTCGGATGAGAATACAATAACTAAGAACCTTCAAGTTGAATTAATGAAAGGTTATAAGCTTTTGATGATGATAGATTTATTACCAAAAGGTTGTAAGTGGATACCTTCGCCCGTAGATATCGGTATTGAAAGGAATATTAACTAGTCCTTTAATCAATGCGCCACCAACCTTAGGCATTAAGATGTTATGACGTTTGTGCCTTTACACTACGAGTATACAATTTAAATTTTGCTATCTATATTTTTTTTTTCTATTTAGCAATAGAATCTATGCAAATCCATAAATTTAAATAAAACTAATTATAACGGATGAATCGCGTATATTAATTATTTTTAAACATCCCGACGTTTCGAGCACTTTGCAGTGTTCGTGGTCACGGGTAGACTAAGATGACATTTGTCTATTTGAAGAACAAAGGAAATATTATTAACAACTACCGCCAACGATTTCTCAATTGATATCTTGAGTAACGTTCCGGTTGCACGCAGAAGGCACTAACTGTATCTTTAGGTCTTGCAGTCTGTTGGATTTGGGATTTTAAATTTTTAATAAGTGGATCCCAGGTGTTAGAAAGTCTCCAACCATCTTCTCTATTGAAGTTCGGATGTTTTTGAATTTCAATAGCCTCGCGTATCATTCTAGGAATGAATCTGTGTTCTCTAGCGAGGATCTGTGGTTTATCAAATCGGATAAAATGGTTAGGTTTATCCAGAGCATGTTCACAGACTGCAGACTTAGATGAACGCCTATTTTTGACATCTCCTATATGTTCCTTGACCCTGGTACCGATGCTTCTCTTTGTTTGGCCTATGTAAGATAAACCACACTCACATTCGAGCTTATATACTCCTGCAGTTTGTAAAGGGATATTACTCTTGATAGGTCTCAAGAACTGGCTCACTTTCTTATGAGGCTTGTAAACGGTTTTTATCGAAGCTCGCTTCAAGATGTTGCCAATCCTGTCTGTAACTCCTTTCACATATGGTAGAAATGCAGGTTGTCGCTCAACTGTGGGTGGCTTGATACGGCTTCTGCGATGCTGGCGAGGCACGGGCAGCTTGTTCTGATGGAGTGCAAGCTTGACCTGACGTAGCTCGTCCTCTAGGTGTTCAGCATCGCAGAGATGGTGGGCTCTCTGAAACAAAGATTTGCCAACGGTAGCTAACTGACTAGGGTGGTGGTGCGAGTCACCATTGAGGTATTTGTTGGTGTGTGTGGGTTTCCTATAAACTGTGTGACTTAATGTATTATCAGGATTCTTGATAATAAGGATATCAAGGAAAGCTAAAGAATTATTTGCCTCTAATTCCATAGTAAATTGAATGTTTTTATTTATAGAATTAAGATGTACTAAAAATGCAGATGTCAGATCACTAGGTAATATTGTGAAAGTGTCATCTACGTACCGTTTATAAAACCTAGGTGTTATTGGTCCGCAGCGAAGAAAAAATAATTAATATACGCGATTCATCCGTTATAATTAGTTTTATTTAAATGTGTAATAATCGCGAAAATTTAAGACAACAAATCCATAAAGTAAAAAAAACTCTAATATTGTAACTTCAATTTTAAAGAAAGATACATAAAGATATATATTATTTTTATCTTAAATCACATTTTAGTATGGAATAATCTTTCGCAGGAAAAGCTGTCTGTAAAGTAGAAATTAATTACATACATTAATTATAATGTCATTTATTTCTAATCAACATAGCTGTTTTTAAAGTGTAGCCATAAAATACGAATAAAATCGCTAATTACCTAACCACTCAAAGTGAAATATTCTTTTCAATTCGAAAATAAAATAACGCTTCCACTTCGGAACTGTGGACACTAACCTCGGTAATAAGAAACGATCTTAGTTAATATCTGTGGAAAGAAATCTCCCGCTTGGCAAGCAGCGAAATCCGCAGTGTTACACCCCTAAGTAAAACGGGTCAAGAAACACTAGTGGCAGGGTTGCCAGCTGAAAATTAAATTAAAAAAAAAAAAACTTTTGCTATAAAAGATACATTTTGACGTTTTTTTTTATTATACGCGATTTATTAAAGTTTATTTGAACGTCCAATTAATTTAACTTCGTATGCGTTTGAATATTTCCTATTCGAAATTCAAATATTCGAAAATATCTGAAACAAGAGTAATTAAAAAAATGTTTTTTTTTTTTTTTTTTTTGTGGGACAATCAAAACGCTTGAATAATAAAATAAAAAAATATACAGCGATGATATTCATTTGATTTAATTAGTTTTTCCTCGAAATGATAAATCTTGAGTTTTGATTCTCTCGTTTCGGTTTTAATTGTCAGTATATAATTACTTCTCGAATACAAAAAAATAAAATAAAATATCTTTTGATTATATATATTATATACCTCCTCGTCCATAATATTTCCTTTCTAATACAAAAATCACTACAGCAAAAAAGACAATGCGATAATCAACAATCCAAAGTTGAAAATACCGCAATGGTTAGTCCGATGATCTATACACAGCTAATAAATATTCCCTATCGACAATTGTGCCAACCCTAGTTCCAACGCACTTTTATTGCCTCGACCCCATTTAAAGCCGGCTAAGCGGTTTTTAGCGAATGAAATATTTTATAATGTCCCTTTTTGCTTGTTTTTTTTTTTATGAAATACGGTGACAACTGTCTCATATTTCGGATGTTGGCTACGACCAGCCAGGACATGACCCTGTTTTTATATCTTCCCATAATTATTTTACCATTTAATTATATCATTATATTTTGACATTTATTAAGTCAGCTCGGCTCAACGTAAGATTGATATTGTATATAAGTCAAGATTGTTCTTTGCGTTGAAAACTGAGAATTGATGTTGATCTAATACGCTTTGTCAAGAGTTTTGATATACTATGTATCTGAGACCAAGTAGGAGTAGAGTTTCTGGAAACTTGGAAACAGGGTTAAGTTTTGGCATATATTTATGAAGTTAAACTTAGTTTTCTGTTTCATAAAAAAATTAACTTGGAGTACTGTAAGAAGAGAGCTAAAATGGCCCAGCGGTTAGAAGGCAAGCAATTAACCAATGATTGCGGGTTCAAGCCCAGGCAAGAACCACTGAATATTCATGAAGCAGTGAAAAAAAAACATCGTGAGAAAACTTGTATGTGTCTAATTTTTTAATATAAGTACTGCCACCGTGTTCTTCTATGTGTTTCGAGTTTTTCGTACAGAATAGCTGACAATAGTATAAATGTATATAATTTAGCAAAATCAAAACATTCTTTATTCAAGTAGGCTTAAAATAACGCACGATTGAATCACCACGCTACATTGTTAAAATAATTTTTCCGCCAATGTAATACATACAAATACAAAAGTAGATTTCTATTTATGTATGTATTTATTTATATCTGATCTAACATATGCCCTTGTTACACACGTTTGCCATCTCGGACTATTTCCTCAGCCGCAAGATTGCCCGGAGATCGCCTCTTAAAGATAAGGTTACCTTTTGTAAAATCTATTACTTTGTTTTATATTATTTTCACTGTAACTCTTTAGTCTATATATTCAATAAAGTGTATTATTGTTATTATACAGGGTTATTGGTACTTTGACCTATATCTGTTAGGAGGTGATAGCGGTGACTATTTGGAATAATTTTAACGCCCATATGCATAGTGCAAAAGTGAACAATTTTTCAGTTATCACGTTTTTCAGCTATTTTTAAAATTTTTCAAAAGTGCAATTTCAAAAATTGATTTAAAGAAAAGTATCGGTTATAATCTATTTTTTTCTTGTGTTTTATAAAAACGATTAAACACTGGATATTTGTTAATATTCAAACAATAATTGTCGTTACAAATTTTAAAATGTGAGACGGAAAAAGAAATTATTTCAATATTTATTTGATCTTTTTTCTTCAAAAAAGCCTTAAAATTGAAAAAATCATTTCGAAACTTGGCCTGTGGATTATTTTAAAAACCTTACCGTTTTCTTAGTTTTCCAAAAATGTATAAAAAGAAGAATTTGTACTAAAGGTCGCTGTTTAAAATTCCCAGAAAATTAATTAAAAATAATATCCATGTAAAAAATCTTATTTCATATTCATTGTAAGCCAAATGTAAACGAGTGGGCGCTTACATTTGGCGCTAAAATTATAAAACCTTATTTAAATGTCAAATAGAATACATTATTTCAGATAGAATTGGAGTTTATCAATTAAAATTTACTTTAATTTTCTTTTATTTTTTAGTAACGCTCTAACCGGCCAGTATTACTTATTCTCACTCTGTAAAATTAATTACAGACTCCTCTTTCTTTTTCTGAACATATACGGCAGGATGTCTACAACATAACTGGGACAAAAGTCAGCTTACGCTCATTGTATATAAGACGATTTAAGCAATATGTTGTTTGGTAAGATTCTCTAGAAGAATTTTTGAATTTGGAACAACACATCACATCAACAAAGTCGTATTTGACACTCAAATTCTTAAAAAAAAAAACACTCACTAGCTTAATTCAAGCTAATTTCTGTATACACTACATACATATTTTTTTAACACAATCTTTATATATAGTAATTGAATTACTTGCTATAATCTGTCCAATGTTGTATTATGTTTTTGTACCGAGTTTAGTATAATTATACTTTCTAACAAGTTCTGATCCGTTATTATCTAGTCTGAATACAATACGCGTTGACTGTAGTTATTTTATAAAGTTCGTGTTACCGAGATTCCATTAGCTAAACAAAGGGAATTCATACTTTCTAGAAAATTCTTGTATTTATATTTTTATTTATGTCGATCATATCTGAAGACAATGCTGTTCAAACATGTCTTTAAGGCCGTGACGTCAAACGTGACGTAATATTGACGATAGTACTAAATAGAATCTTTTAATTATATACTTATATAACGTTTGATTAAAACAGTGAATCAAAGTCATAGTATGAAATATATATAGCCTACAAGTTGTCGCCCGCGGCTACGCTCGCGATTTAGGGGATTGGTTGTCATATTTTAGGCAAAATACCTAGCCTATGTCCTTCCTTGGAGATCAAGTTTGCTTCTGAAGAAATTTCATCAAAATCGGTTCATTGGTTTGGTCATGAAAGAGTGACAGACAGACAGACAGAGTTACTTTAATATTTATAATATAAAATAAAGATTACAACTATAATAGGGAAAAGGAAATAATCCATTTGGCGGTAAATTGACGCGATATCATTGGACGTGATTTATCTATGATATTCACTATGGATATGCAAAATGATGTCGTTTTGATCCTCGACGAAACTGTTATTGAAAATTTGGAAGTAAAAGTGGAAATAAGTGCAATAGTATTGTAATTTATTATAAATAAAGGTATATTAATCACCAACTCTTAATAGTATCTTAGTGTATTATCTTCTTTCTATTTCCATTGGAATACGCTATACATATCAATAAGGTTAGATTTAAAAATAATTCCATATAATATTGAATGTTTAAGGTAAGGAATAACTAAATAATATTTTTAGGGCGAGAGATAATATGTAGGTATAAAGTAGCTGGCGTTGTTTATTATCTGACCTTGAATTTTTACGACCAATAATTTGAACTGAAATAATTTCTGTTCAGCCTAAGGTCTGTGAAGGTTGTAAAAACTTTATGAAGACTGAACAATACCTCGATTTTATCTTCGAAGTTAAAACGCGAAGCCTCTAGATTCTTATCTAAAGTACGGTATTACAACTGGTGCCTTAATTAAGATATCTCTTAGTCTGTGAGAGGAAAAAAAACATAGTTTTATCTGGTTTGAAGATAATTTACATAAAAGAATTGAAATTTAAGAAATTTTTATCTTGAAATTCTATTTTTCATAAGATACAAAATCGTCTATTTTTGTATTAAGTAAATTTTGTAAAGACGTTATTAAGTGTATTATCTCGAAATATATAACCATGTATCAATATTAATATTAATGGATGATTTACAATATATCTGTAAAGTTTTATTGAATTAAGTTAATTTTTTCTGCTTAATACATTTAAGAGATCATTTAAAATCAATAAAATAAACATAAGTATATTATTTCACAAATTCGATTCCCGATTCTCCCGTCAAAAAATGTCACGTTGAGACAATATTATGGGATGAATATTATATTTTTAGCAGCAGTATTATCAGAAGATCATAATTATTCGCTTTCCTTAATAATTATTTGGAAACAAACTGACGAATTAACTTAAGCTCTTTAGAATCTACGGCTGTATCACTAAGTCCCAAATATGTAAACTTACTAACTAATTCAAATAATTACGAGTATGTTGATATAAATAAAATTAAAAATTCCCATCTTAAAATAATCCATACCTAAGATTAAAGAAAGATGTAATTGCCATTATAGTCCAATATCCCAGAGCCCTAAGATCTACGTCATTTTAGTACAACAATATACGTACATGGAGATAGAAATATAAAATTCGCAGAAAAAACTTTTAGTGAGAAATATAATATAGATTCTTGGTCGAGATTGTTAGAACGCGTGAATCTTAACCGATGATTGCGGTTTCAAACCCAGGCAAGCACCACTGAATTGCGTGCTTCATTTACTTTTATGTCATAATTCATCATAAAAAGTCGCGAGGAAACCGACATGTCTAACTTTAAAGCAATCCTGCTACATGTGCATCCATCAATGAGCACGGATCCTAGTGGAGGACGTGACGCTACATGGATTGACACGCTGGCCCCGTCTCCCATCCGAGAAACAATGTTAAGAGGATCGAAATTGCGATTCAATTGGGAAATACTGCTAGCATTCTTGCCACCATTCCACGCGCTCAAGATTTACACAGTAACTATTTTTAATACGTATTTGTATATATGTAACGACATTGTTTTTTTGTTAAACATCATAAACAGCTTAAGCAATCTACATCATTTTATTACTTAAGAGAATAATAAAAACATTATTTTAATTTCAATAATATTTTTAAAGTCACAATGTGTCGCTCTTTTACGACAAAACCAATGAACCGAATTTGATGAAATTTGATGTGAAGCAAACTTGAACTTTAAGGAAGGACATGGCTACGTTTTTATTTCTAAAACGCATGTGAAGCCGCGGCGACATCCAATTATCAATACATAAAGGTATTAGATTAATTGAAAAACATGTAATCCAATTACTAACTAGAAAAACTGCTCTCGAATATTAATCGATCTTCTCATTAAAAATGAATCGCGTAACAATTTACACAGACCGCTGGAAAACGAGGATAATTTTCAATGTAAAGCAACAGGGCAGGTATCGGCTGAAACACGGCTTAATTTATCGTAAGGTAACTTGAACAGCGATGTCAGTTTCGAGCAAACTTGATAATGAAGCAGGTGTTTATACATTAACGTAGCTTAGCGAGTCAACTTTTAATGTCGTTAATAGCACGATACGGGTATTAATTATTCCTGGACATAAATGTACCGTGAAACGTCGTTAAAACTAAAAGCAAATTACTTAGCATTTTAGCAAATAAACGATTAAACCGAGCTTAGATTATATTTACGTGGCTCTTTATTTGTTAATCGCGATCATCTGGTCAAGCATTACTGACCTATTACAATATCATAAGGTGAGGAAATTTGTATTAAAAATATAATATAAAATTCTTAACCTTAATCAGAAAGGAGCTATCTCTTTTCTTTTGTTAAAGAAACAGAGAAAGGCAAGAGAATTTCACATACGAAAGTACGGTCAGAAAGAACTTTTCTTAGATACCCCGTAGTACGTACTTGCTACTGATCTGCTCAATATACTAGGAGAGTAATTGCAATCTCAAGTTTTGGCACGATTTGTCTAAATTTCTCTGTCGAAATTTGAAAATTTCTTCGGCGATAGTATCACGAAATTATCCTTCAAACCACTGGTAATTATTATTTAAATTATGAACAAAATTATCTAAAAAGTATGACATTAGCAATTAATATAATTATAATGTCATCTAATGGCTCTGAGCTAAATTGGTGCTAATGAAAATTAATATTTTGCAACGTAAAGTAAAATAAACGATAGCAATAATAAATACGCTGGAAATAACGGAAATTATTTCCGTACTGTGACATTATATAATAGTTTTGGAACTAAATTTAGTTTCATAGAAAATTATAATTATTTAATCATAATGCTGTGTGTTTACCTGAAACAAATACCATTTACAGCATGGATTAATTTGGAAATTACTTGGAAATTTAGTATTAAAATAAGTTTTGTACTAAGGTCACGATTTCGGTATATTTACGTAGTCATAAAAAATATGTAAAAAATAGTAATAGTTGTCTAATAGCGAGCTATCGATGGTTTTATAAAGAGGTAACTTTACTGCCTTGAGAGCTGAGAGCCAAGTGGTTAGAACGCGTGCATCTTAACGGATGATTTCGGGTTCAAACCCAGGCAAGAAGAAGAAGGAAAACATCTCGAAGAAACCTGCATGTGTCTAATTTCATCGAAAATTTGCCACATGTGCATTCCAAACCAAACCGCATTGGAACAGCGTGGTGGAATATGTTCCAAACCCTCTCCTTAATGGAAGAGGAGGCCTTATCTCGCAGTGGGAAATGTCCAGGCTGTTACTTTATTACTTTACTTTATGATTACAACAGAATATAGTTAAGTGTTACCATAACAAACCACCGTCCTTACCTAAGGAAATAAAATGTTTATTTTTAATAGAAAGTTTTATGCGAAGTAGAACTAGCATTAACACTTTGCAATTCAAAACAGTACTTTCAGAAATATCACGATTTATTTAAATAAATGCGCAAAAAATTACGCAAAGCATATTGTACGACTTACAAGAAAAATAGGGTAGGTATCTATATATATATCGGTTAGATTATTATCTCATACACACGAACGAAGTCAGGTCGACTAGTGACTTTAACGTAATGAACAGTTCACTTCAATAATAATGTACATTTAATAACTATGTACCAGACTTCTGTAACTAAGATGTCCCTTGTGCTCGTAGTAGCGCTAATCTTGATACTAGAACAAAACAATTCACACACACTCACGCATACACACACACACACACACAAAATTCTACCAGGAAATTTCATTTCAACATAACGTTTTCTAATTTTATATATATATATTAACTTTGAAGGCTATGTTGCTCAATGTTTGATAATGAAATATCTTAACCTATAAAACAGAATGTAAGTCTTAATTTCGATGTATTTTCGCAAATCACAATATATTCCCAGTCGAATTTAATTTCGGAGAATCTTCGGAAAATTTTCATTAAATTTAAAATATGATTTCAGTTCGAGATTTAAAACTCAAGCAATTCCCCAGGCTATGCTCTGAGGCAATTTATGAAGATGATTCGGATTTATATATACTAGTGACTCGCCCCGGCTTTGCAAGGATCCAATGCTGGTAGGTACTAAATATACTACGGAATGCCTTAATACAACACACTGTGTGTTCGTGTGTGTGTGTGTGTTCGTGTGTGTATGTGTGTGTGTGCGTGTGTGTGTGTATGTGTGTGTTCGTGTGTGTGTGTGTGAGTTTTTTAAATCTGTAACATCTTCAAAAATATTCATTAAAATTACATGCGCTAAGGAGCCCTATTGATCTATATTAAATGGACAATATATTTAAGGTATTTAATTGAATAAAGATAAATGCTGTTTTGCTCAAAATCGCTTCAAAATACGAATACATGGACAGACATCGTTTAGAGGCTTTATTTTATGTAATGATAATGATGATCCAGAATACTCTTATAAAGTTTTTTTTGTAAATTTTCACATAAGAAATGGATAAATAGAAACCCTGAAGATGTAGTTTACATTGAGTTCATAAAATTTAACATAGAATAACGCTTTCAACTACACAAATGAATTTCAGAGTATTTCATTAGACGTATGAAATACTGAACGCTGATTGGTAGAATTCTACGATGACGTCACATTATACCACTTAGCGTTAAGCATTTGTTCGGATAAGTAAATTAGATTTTGCTCATAGTTTCAGAAACCGGTGCTAAGAAGAAACGCTAACTAAATTAAATACTATGTAAAATATTAGATAATATTAAAAATTTCTAAAACAATATTTTCCTTCAAGATAAAGTTTATGCAACACATAATAGAAAGTTGCATGAAGTTGCTAACTTACTCAGTTGATTTTACTTTACGTTTTACGTGTAACAATCTAGTTACTTTGGAACATTCTGAAGACAGTTTTGACTTTCACGGCGCCTTCGTAATATGTTTTAGAACGTGTAGAAAGAATAAACTATATGTGGCTGTCTCGCTTGTGCACCGACGGAACTGTTATCGACTTTAAAAACTTTGGCCTATTTATTATATAACAATGATCATTAAAGATATTTGAAATCAGTAAATCTGGCTATTCTTTCTTTATATATATTTTGATTACATCTAGAAGAGATTAAGTACCTATTTACCAAGTTGTAGGTAATGAAATATTTTTAAAATTTCTATTACACATATTCGGAACTAAGTTCTTTACAGTTAAGTGAACTAGTAGATAGTTTCACGCAATCTCTAATCTTTCAACCCCTTTTTCACTTTCTATTATACACGATTATGCAACAGTAAATGTGCCCGCCTAGCACAAAGTCTCGCACTAAACTTTGAGTGCGTTAGAATTAAACAAAAAAATATAGTTGTAGCCTGAGTTACTCCTTATTACATTTTTCTGGCAGTGAAATTCTGGTAGTGATTTAGCCGTTTCAGAGATTAGCCGGAACAAATAGACAGTCAGATTTTTTTTATGGTATAGGTTGGCGGACGAGCATATGGGCCACCTGATGGTAAGTGGTCACCATCGCCCATAGACAATAATGACGCTGTAAGAAATATTAACTATTCCTTACATCATCAACGTGCCACCAACCTTGGGAACTAAGATGTTATGTCCCTTGTGCCTGTAGTTACACTGGCTCACTCACCCTTCGGACCGGAACACAACAATACTGAGTACTGTTATTTGGTGGTAGAATAACTGATGAGTGGGTAGTACCTTCCCAGAGGGCCTTGCACAAAGCCCTACCACCAAGTATACTTTTTTTGTAAAGAAAAGTATGATATGCGCATATCGTAAAAAGTCATTTTAATATTATATACAGACACTCCAATTTTATTACATGTATAGGTTACTTCAAGATAGTTTTTTGGTATTGCTTTAATTTGCTCGGAATTTTTACACAGGCTATTCCCTACATTGTTTATTCCATTCTATTGCGTACGATATTTAATAAATAATGTATAGAGATAGAAACTTCGTTTCAACTGAGTGTCCCCAGACATATCTTTTATTTCTTTGTATTTCTATGTATTCGTTTATATTAAAAGTCATAATATTATGTTGCTATGATATTATGAAAAATATATACTATTTATTTAATAACATTAAGTGCTTTAATATGAATTAAAAATAGTAACTTTACAAATCTTGACCGCGTGGAATGGTGGCAAGATTTAGTGGCATTTCCTCATTGAATTTCCGATCATCTGGGTTAAAAACGAACCAGCCCTTCTGTCACCAGTGGAGGCAATAAAGCGAGTCGTTACACTTTTGATTAAGCTTTTTGCACCAGCACTAATAACTTAATAACACACAATTTAGTTGAAAATGTTAGTATTAATTTATCATTTCAGAATGTGTGATCAAATTTTCCAATAAATTAGAAACGTGTCTTCATCTACATTTCATTCATTAATATTATAACACGCTCCTTAAATTGGGGACTATTTATCATTAATTCCTATTATAAATTAATTTACGACGTGAATGAATAAATTGTACAGAATTGAACAGTGAATAATTCTATAACAACCATTAAAAAACCGTTTTACCGTGAGCGAGGGTAAATTCGTGAGGCACGACACACAGCCCGTGTCACGTGATATGAAATGCTTACAGCCGCGAATAAACTTTATTGTTTGAACTTTGATCAATATTCGGTTAGTTGATGCGACTTTTCGAAACAATTTCGAATTTTCGAATCATTTATTTTTTTATTATGAGTGTAAAAAATCACAGCAAACTTCAATCAAGATGCTTTGAACACTTATGGATAGTCACGTGATATTAATATAAATAAATGATCTCATGCAATCAACGATTCGAAACTAAGATTATCGTCTGAGACGAACCGAATTCAGTAGTTTCCCTTATTTTAGACATTTTTACGACGTTGGCGTTGTAAAAATATTAACCATTCTGAACACCTAAAAGCTGACATGGCCCAATGGTTAGAACGCGTCCATCTTAACCAATTTTTGCGGGTTAAAACCCAGGCAAGCACCACTGAATTTCATGTGCTTAATTTATATTTATAATTCATCTCGTGCTTCGTGAAGGAAAACATCGTGAAGAAACCTGAATTTGTCTAATTTTAACGAAATCCTCCCTCATATGTATCCACCAACCGCATTGAAGCAAAGTGGTGGAATATACTCCAAAATTTCTCCTCAAAGGGAGTGGAGGCCTTAGCCCAGCAGTGGGAAATTTACAAGCTGCTATTATTGAAAATGTCGTTGTACACCTTGTGCCTTGTCATCTAAGATTCTATGTGTTTTAAATCTTGAATCAATATAATGGCTCACTTATTATTTCTACTGAAACACAGCAATACTAACTTTCCTCCCTCCTACGAAGTGAAGTAAAAAGAGAAAAATTATGTACAAATACGTCATCAAATATAATGACTATAAATTAACATAATTATATATCATGACTATAAGTTCAAGAATACTAAATCCGCTTTATTATTTATAGATTCGTAACCATCTACTAAATGCGTCACCGTTGTGACGCTCGAAGACTGTTAGCCATACCAGTAAATATAGGTTTGATAAGCTAATGTTTATTTTTATAGGTATAATTTATCAAAGGTAATTTAATGAAGCGCTTATAAAGTCCCTTAGAGGCAGGATCATATCTATAAACTCTTATAAATGTCCCAAATGAACGTAAGATTAACGCAGTCAGCCTAATGACAATAAGAAAGTAAGAATATATTTCCCGGGCTTCAGCAAAGGGCTCTTTACATTAGGGACGCAAATTATTCACTTCGCAGCTATTGTATGTTTTTATGTACATGCTTTTCTAAAGAGCCTGTATAAATTCCAATGCTGGGCAAACTTCATATCTTGAGGTATTTTTAATGTGTATTGAGGAACATTCGTTTGGCAGAATTTAATTTTACACTGAGCTTAATTTGACGACTCGCGTGGTTGAGTGGTGGAGCACTCTGAGGTCCTGGGTTCGATTTCCAGCCGAATCGATTTAGAAGGTTTATTAGATTCTCTGTCGTCTTGGGTCTGGGAGTTTGTAATACCTTCGTTGCTTCTGATTTTCCTTAACACAAGTTCTTTAGTTACTTACATTGGGATCAGAGTAATGTATGTGATGTTGTCCAATGTTTATTTATAAATTTTAATTATTAAAAATAAAAAGAACATCTCTTTAATATTAATACGTATAAGCAGTGTCTGAGTTTGAATCCGCAACCTTCCGTTAAGATTCACATGTCCAAGCCACTGGACCATATCGTATCATGCTAATGTGACCAACAAAATCCTTTACACAAAGTTTTGTTGCGTTGTCGGTCGCCACAAACGCCCACGGACCGTCGTTAACATAATTACTTAACCAATAAAAATATATTATAACACAAACATGTTTTAACCTTGAACACCAAAAATGGATTATGTGAGAGTCCCATGCAACGGACGTTTATAATGAGATGGTAATACAATAACATTCGAATTTAGAACTCAAAGTTTTATGTAACATCCCATTTTACAATACACTACTAACAATACAGATTTTAAATCTGAAAGTATTCTGAAGAAAGAAGTATCAATAATGTTATCGAAGTTTTGTTATTTTTCCAAAGCATTTCAGAATGAAAAACAATGTACTGAATATAAACTATAGCTATAAATATGCAATATTTGTTACCCATAACGCCGTGTTTTAGATGGTAAAAAAAGAGAAACAGGCTTTGGTAACACGCCAATGCTTTCATGGCTATATGTTGAAATAATAAAAAATATGTATAGATTCGGTCGATTTCACCCGCGGCGCTTTTCAAATCAAAGGGTCTGAACGGTTTCATGGTTTTTATATTTCGTTCATTTTCATGCAAATGATGGCATTTTTTCGTTTGTGCAGAAAATGTGATTTTCTTTAATATGTATGTATTATTGTAAATCGAGTGTGCCAGTAATATAAAAGTTACCCTTGCCTCTGAGTGATGGGATTTACACCAAAACTGAGATACTGATGGATAGGGGAAGCTGTCTTTAAAGTGCGATCAAAATTAAAATATACTTTTTTCAATTAGGCTTTTGGAAGCACTTTTGAATCGTCATTCAACAACTTTATTAAGTGAAGCTACCACCGGTTTGGAAAGTAGATTCTACTTAGAAGAACAGGCAAGAATGAAAGTAGTTACTCTTTTTCAACATTTAAAAATACAGTCATGTCAGTACAGTATGTAATATATCCTGTCTGGAACTCAACAATTATTAATTCTACACTTATTTATCGTCTGTAATCAAAATCCTCTGCAATTCTCGCTAATGCTTATGACAACGCAATATCCCGGTTGCTTCCTCTTCAGGGTCGCCTGAAACCTTATTATTTGTAATTTACGTGTCTATAGCCTCAGAAAGACTTTTAAAGACCAGAGCTTCGAGGCTTCTTATTTTGTTCTAAAAACATAAAATGTAATCGTGCAGTTCCTATAGGTGTGCACATAATTCTAAGTTCCAAAATCGGCCAGTCCAGTTTCATACTAAAGTATTGAGAAAGACTTTGGGTATACCACTCACAGGCGTCATATCATCCACATTAGAATCTAGAAACATGGTTGAAAAATTTAAATTAAGAAGGCAGTGATGATAATCCGTCTGACAGACAATCATCAAAAGACCTTCGTAGAAACATAATTTGCTCCTTTTACAAACGTTATTTTATAATTGCGCAACCAACCTATGGTTAGGTTAGATCCCAATCAAAGATGTTAATCACCCTTCAACCCGAAACAGATCAATACAGAACATTCATATTTGACAGTATAATAATTATTGATGAATGACCGGTACTCAAATGTTCTACAAAAATCTATACCATCATATAAATTACATTTTGAAACGTAATACTTTACAAAGTCGATTCTAAAACTGAAAGCATATTTGCTAAAATAAACTGTTTATACATAGTAGTATTAACCATTACTAGTTACTTTCACTTATCCCTTCTCAAGGAGTTTTGAATCTATCGCTGTCGATACCAAAGTATCCCACATTAGCAAAATGGCTGTCGTTAGGAATAACCACCGTCAGCTAGGGATTGTGATTTTTCAAGCACTCGACGGAATAAAAAAGTAGTGGAAGCAATTTTGTAAGTAAGTTATATGATATAATTAACACATATAATGGGTAATATATTTGAGAAGACAATTTCGGGATTATGAAACTTGACTAAAATGTTATTGAAGTGACGTCAGCTTTATTTTCCAAAAATGTTATGGTGATGGAATCCAAATTGATTAGAGTACGAATTTCGATTAAGGATTGTACGATTATTCGAAATTCAAAATGCGGTTACTTACTAACGGTTACTTAAAGATATACACACAAATTTGAATTAAATGTTTTATTTATTGATGATGAACGTTTTAATGATCCTAAGATAAATAACAAAGTCATAAACGTTTTTCAATTCAGACAGAATACTTTTAATACCAATAAGCACGAAACGATACGTAAGATCAGTAAAATTAAGCAATACTAAGACAATTTCATTCTGTGAATAGATAGTTGAACATCGATTATATCAAAATTGCTGGTCAACTTCTAATTCGAAGTTTCCCAGCGAGATTAAATTTGATAGACACGTCAAGATAGCAGCTGCGTCAGACGGAAACGAAGTTAAACACGATGACAGTTGATTTGTCCCAAAACAGACATAAAGCAACCCACTCCGCAAATACCCGAAGAAAAATCTTATAAGCTCGCGCCGATAAAAAAGATTTCAATGAAATATAGTTACACTCATCCTATTTACATAAAAATGTTTGTCGATGCGATAACGCTTCGAGAAAACGTGGACCAAAATGTTTGTATTCATAAATCGCGTGATATCTGTTTTCTACGACGCCTCCGGAAGATCTTTCATAATCCTTTATGTACGAATTGAAGTATTGCTGTTTTGATCCTGATTTACGATTTTCCTATAAAAAAATCTTATGCAAATATCAAAACTATGTCATATACAGTCCTGGCATTTTTTCGGTTATCGGTTTTGTTAGTCATCATTCATAAACAAATTTTATGTTCAAGTTATATCACTTTTGCTTCTACCTAATCACACGAGCTATTAATAAGAATAACAACTAACTCAAACTTGTCGCTGAAAACGACTGTAAAACCTAATAAAGTGATATGACATATTGACTTTTATAATACTAACATTTGATGAAAATAAGAATCAAAATAGCGTATCAACGTAAAATCAGTTTTCAAAGAGTGAAATATGAAGTGAGCTCTTACAGAAACTGCTGAACTTTAATAGTAGAATAACTGATTAACGGATTGAGGAACGTTTGAAATTGTACTCGATATTTCATTCAAAAAATTTCCAAATTTGTTTCTACGACTTTTTTAGAACTTGTCCATACGATAGCCGATATTTGTGTTTTGTGGAAATAAAAAATTGACTCTAACGTAATATAACATTACCTGACTGTTACGTTGAGAAGGAGCAAAGTTTATAATTTCACATGAAAAAGAAGAGGCTTAAAGGCTTGAAGACATCGTGAGTACACCTGCATGTTGTATACCTGAAACTGCACTGAAGGAGGTCAGTGGAAGTGGAGGCTATTTCCCAATGGTGAGTCGTCGTTACGAACAGTTCCTGTGAAATTTTATCCCATACAATCTACTAGTAGTCAGCTGCGGCATTGCTCGTGTTCTAGGGTATTGGTTATAACATTTCGTCAAATTCGTTTCAGCGTTTTGGTGAAAGAGCCACAGACAGAGCCACTTTTATATTTATATAAATAATAAATAAATATGAGACAACATCACATACATTACTCTGATCCCAATGTAAGTAGCTAAAGCACTTGTGTTATGGAAATAAGAAGTAACGACGGTAACACAAACACCCAGACCCAAGACAATATAGAATAACTAATTGTAATCTACATCGACTCTGCCAGGTATCGAACCCGGGACCTCAGAGTGGCGTACACATGAAAACCGGTGTACACATCACTCGACTATGGAGGTCGTCAATATATATATATATATATATATATATATATATATATATATATATATAAAAACTTAAACCAATATGTGAGAACGAAGATTAAGTAATTTCACGTTTTATGTACCAAGTAAAGAGGTTAGTGAATATTTTAAGCTGATATATAAATGGAATGTGAACGCTACGTATGTGTGTGTTTAGCATTAATTTTATGGATTGTCAGATTGTCTATTATTGTATCATAATTATCATTACTTAGTATAAAACATTGTCGAATAACTCACTGGCATCTGTCTACATACATTGGTACATAGGTAGCTAAATAAAAAAAAGTAAAGTAACAGCCTGTAAATTACCCACTAAGACTGGGCTAAGGCCATTTCTTCCATTAAGGAGAGGCTTTGGAACATATTCCACCATGCTGATCCAAAACGGGTTGGTGGAATGCACATGTGGCAGAATTTCGATGAAATTAAACACATGCAGGTTTTATTAGGTTTCCTCACGATGTTTTCTTTCAACGCCGAGCACGAGATGAATTATAAACACAAATTAAGCACATATATATAGTGAGGCTTGCCTGGCTTTGAATCCGAAATCATCGATTAAGATGCACGCGTTCTAACCACTGGGCATTCTATGCTTCGATCTATAAAATTACCTTTCGGATTTTGACGAGTTTTTATATTAGATAGAGTGATTCGAGAGCAAGGTTTTTGTATATAGTAAATGGAATATATGGTAAAAAACACTGATAACGGCTGAAAAACTGAGAACTTTGTAAGAAATTCTGCAATATATTTACTATTATTATTGCACCCGTGCGAAGCCGGGACGGTTCGCTTTATTTTTATGTTTATAATTACTATAACAGCTTAGATAAGTAGCAGAAGGATTTACAAACCAAAAAGATTCATCAAATGTGTCATTTCATTGTAGTTGACTAAACATTTTTTAATATTTTCAAATATGAACAATTAATATAGCTGTCCTCTGTATGTCTCTATAAATTTTCTAACTAATTTATTATTGATCTAGCATATTATTTGTAAGATTTCTAAAATATTTGTAATGAATAGTAAAATAACAGAATATCAATATTATTTTATAAAATAATGAACAATAAATGATAGAAGATAACCCTCTGAAACGAAACTAATAAATGGTACTAAATATAAATATCTTGTTCTAAACGAGCAAGTAAATTGTACGGTATTTCATTTAAAATTTAATATATCTGGGCCATTGGTTTTAGCTCCACATCAACAACAACAGCCTGTAAATTCCCACTGCTGGGCTAAAGGCCTGCTCTCCCTTTTTTTGAGGAGCAGGTATGGAACATATTCCACTACGCTGTTCCAATGCTGGTTGATGGAATACACATGTGGCAGAATTTCTATGAAATTTGTCACATGCAGGTTTCCTCACGATGTTTTCCTTCACCGCTGAGTACGAGATGAATTATAAAGACAAATTAAGCACATAAATCAGCGGTGCTTGCCTGGGTTTGAACCCGCAATCATCGGTTAAGATGCACGCGTTCTAACCACTGGGCTATCTCGACTCATATTTAGCTCCACATATGTTATTAATTTAAGAAAAATAAAATTGAAAAATATTTGTTTTTAGGTAACTAAAATTTCTAAATAATAAAAAGATATCATAATGTTATTATTTTACAATATATCTTAAATAATTTTGCATAGTTGTACAGAATATAACAGCAGATAAAATAATAATAAAATGAGTATAAGTCACATTATTTTAGTCGTAAGCAATTTAAATTTAAAAGTATCTCGTGAATTTAAACATTAACAAAAACTAAGCTTAAATAAAACCGTATAGAAGAGAAAGAGACAGCAATAAAGAAAGAGAGGAAAAACATTTTTAAGGCTGAAGCGGGCTTTTTACTTACGTGATGATTTTTGCAAGATCACTCTACGTAAGCGGCGTAAAATAACTTCGTTCTAAAAATGTAATATATTTTTTCACCCAAAAATATTTTATGTTTCGTCACTTACCAAAGTTAACGATTATATTATTTCTTATCAACTTGTTATGGCTGTATTCGTGTACAAAGTGTTTAGTTTCAAGCAAATAATATACGTCACATTGAAAATATTTTATCTTTATAAATATCCATAGATAAATTACAAGATGTAATTAGCTTATTGTGCTCTAAGCATTGAATATTCGCTGAACGATAAGTATCACGTTTAAACATTATCACACTATTGTAGACCCAGATGTAGATAAACAGGAACATCAATAATTAACAATGATTAATATGGTTTACAAAACTTATTTTTTACAGTTTTCTATACAATCATCCATTATCTTCCGCATTTCCCAGATTAACAATTCCCATGTCAAATTCAATAATATTCTATTTTTTCTTTTATTTATAAAAATGTCAAACCAAAAAGTATACATTATATTTATATAATTCTGTATCTTAATATAACTCAATAGCTAGAAGTTATACAACCTTAAATGATCATTTATAAATATTATATTTAAAATATTTTATAGGCTTACACTATACACAATAACAAATATACAAAAACACATATTAAAGTCTTTACATAGTATAAAACAAAGCTAACCACTGTCTGTCCCTATGTATGCTTAGATTTTCGAAATTGCGCAACAGATTTTGCTATGTTTTTTTTAATAGATACAGTGATTCGAGAGGAAGTTTTTTTTATGTAGTATATTAATATAGTCAAGAAAAACTGATAATTTTAGAAGTTTCTTATCCTACAAGATATATGTAAGTAATTCAGCAGTTTGTGTGGTCTAATGACTTAAAGCTATGAATTTTGTATATAGTACATTCTGCAGTATATTTAGTATCAGTATTGCATCCGTGCAAAAAGCATTATGTGATTCTGTAGGATTATTAAATATAGCTTAAATACGTTACTATATTTCAACAATTCGTCAAATCAGGTGAGCAAATTTAGCACATGATGTTAAATGGTCCTTTGCCAATACCCACTCACACTGTATGGTATTATAAGCCACTCTAACACCGTCAATGCGACACTAATCACGAGATCTAAATTATGTCCGTTGTGCGTATAATTGCGAATTGCTGCTTGGCAGTAGAATTATCGGTGAGCAGGGTATTTCCACTCACGTGAGGCTATACAAAGTGCGACACAATAGGTGATGTTTGAGGTTTGAACATTCGTGAATCAATTACGTTGAATTTTCTTTGACACATACATTACCTACGAGTGTCAAATTCAACATTAACACTCACCATTTGCCTGTCAATATTTCATTTGCTTTGGTTATACAGTGTGTTTTTAGTTATTTAAAGGGTATAATTTAAGGGTAATCTTACTTGGGAATGCGTTTGCTACTGAAGTGGTTAGAAAGTTGAACGGTGTTGATCTTTAACACACCCTGATACCCTCATTAGCTTTACTCTAGTCTTCTTCGCACAGCATTAACCTATCCTGGTGCTATTTAATTGAATAAATTATCCCGAGTCGAAATAGATTCGAGTGTCAGCCGTGATTTGTCGGTAGTATATCGAGTTCTTCCCAAAATTACTTCAGTTCTGACAAACCCCATTGTCCCGAGGATCAGCGAATGAGGGGTTAACAAAGGTCTATCCGACCTAATTAGAGAGTTCTCTTATTACGGGGATGGCGTGGGTACGAATTCTCAGCGTGTTTTGCTTGTTAGAACGAATTTCGTGTGGGGAATACTCGAGGTGGAAATTAAAATTATTTATTGCGATTCGTGGAGAGTAAATTGGGTGAAGTGATTGATTATTCGGAATTGGATCGTAATTTTCATTTTTGATGATTTTCGATCGTAGGTGAAATATATTTGGGATCAAAATGGTGTGTTCAGATTACGGTGAGTTTGGTAATTTTATAATGTCTTCTTTTGTAAGGTAATATTGCGCGTTTTAATCAGCCCATCAAAAGAGAGTTTTCATGCTACATGTTCATTTATTGATATTTATTACATGCATCGTAATCAGTGGTGAAGAAAAGGGTCTTACAGAAACCGGAATGAGGCTGATTGTATTTTAACTCACATGAACCACCAACGCAGTTTATAAAACAGCGGGGAATTATAGGGCTATTACAATTTTTTTAACTCTTCAATTTTTTATTTCTATAGTTATCGAAAAATAAAGATCTCTCTAAAGAAGAATAATTTTTTTTGTACAGAATGGATTTTATACAGAACAACATCAGCAGCTAAATCATAACCTAAAAAAAAGTTTCGAAAATTTATCGTTGATTTTTAATTTTTTAAGTTATTATTATAGTTATTATACACATTCTTCATATTTTTACGAACAGAAAAAAAAAAACAAAAATAGAAAGATAAAAAAAGTTTATATTGAATAAAAACTTTTTTTTATCATCCAAGCTTATTTTACGGTACTAAGAGAAAATAAATTAATAAACTACTACTTATGTTCGTTACTACATAAGTACATACTTTACTATTGAATAACATAGTCAACACTAGAAATAAATTGACTTATCTAACTATTTAATCATAAGTGAACCAAGAACCTATCAATATTACTTTTAATTAAAGACTGCCATTGTATTGGTACACGTAATCCTGCATTTGTATAAATTGGAGGAACTATTGAAGGGATTTTACCTTTTGGTTGTATCAGGTCAAGTTAACAAGACCCTTTTTTCTTATTGATGAACTGAACCCTGATAAATTAGGGATTGAATGGTATATCGGTACCGTAAGAGCAAATGGTCATATGTAACACTTCCTGGTTTCGTGCTTAGGTCATCATTTTGATGTCTCGAGGTCCTAAGTTCAAACTGCCTTATCATTTGTTGGACATTCTTTTGACAAATCCTGTGTAACACTCAGATTTTAGAGGACATTTTTTAAATCTCGTGATTCGAAAGAAAAAATTGTTTGTCATGCAACAGAAGATTCTCCGCACTTATTAGATCTTCGCCCATCTTACCAATAATTCTGGAGGATCTTTCTAAATAAAAATGTAGTTCAGACGCAGGTGAAATTGTTTTATGTGCTTACACGAACAGTGACAATATATTTTGTCGTATAAATATGCAAGAAACCATGAATATGATTATGAATTTTAATAAGTGAATTGACCACGACGTCAAATATTCTTTATATCTAAATATTATTTATATTGAAGATAGATATTTAAAAAACTTGGTCTCCAGTTATCTAATATTTAATATTTTTAACCGAATTGAAATTCTTATTCACTTTATGCAGAATTTTGCTATAAAGTATCTAATTCGAGTAAGTAAAGACTTAATAAATTGTCCATCATACTAAAACCCATTAAATTACGCGGTTTGAAATTTACACACGATAATGTATGCAAGGTAAATGATATCAATATAAACAGACATATTTACATACACATTCATGCACAGGCATTTCTAAAAGCCGCACTAATCTCGATTTAGAGTGTTTGAATAACGATATTTATGACACCAAATATTTAGTTTATTTGCAAATATTACACACATATTTATGGATATATTTCAGCATCCGAATTTAATATTGATAATATAGTGCACAATACTCCTTCATATAAAAAAGGTAAGCGAACAAATGGAACGCGTCCGATTACGATAAATGGTTACCATCGCCCTAAGACACTGGAGCCGTAAGAAATATTTGCCACAAAACCACTGCTGATTATCATAACTAAGATCTTATGACCCTTGCCTGTAGTTAAATTGACTCAGTTATCCTTCTATTTCACTGTCATTACAATACTAAATGTCACTTGGCGGTGAATATGTGATATGTTGGTAGTATCTACTTAGACGCCCTTGCATAAAACCTTATCAAAACAAACAGAAAAGTTAGGGACAACTGAAATTATCAATTTTGACTGAATTTACGTACATTTTAAGCTGCGGGAGTGTACACACTTATACTTGTATGATAGAAAAACCCAATAAACGGGTCCTGATTGCTCGTGTCCCACAACAACCAGTTACTAGACCAATGAAGTAGCGAGATAGGTCAATACAAACATAGGAGAGATTTATAAATCATCTTTCAAGAACAAGCTATCGTAAACATAGCAAGACAGACGTAATCTCTCAATAATGAGATGCTTTAAAAGTTTAAACTTCAATAGTTTCCAATCTACTGAGGTAAGTGCATTAAGGATGCATATTTCAAAATCTATACATTATAAAAGTGTAAAGGGGACTTATCCGTGCAGTGAATACTTTTTGGTGAGTTTGCTTTGAAAATTAACATAGACAAAAGTTATGAAACACTTTTATTAACTTTGCACGCAACTGCATAAAACGTGGTTTATGTTAAAGAACTACTTCGTACAATCGATTGAAATAATTTAGAAAAAATGTAAAAAGGTCTTACTTTAGTAGGGTGTACAAAGGTTTTCATGGATACGTCACTCCGAGGTTCGGTTCGATTCCCGGCCCAGTCGATGTAGAATAAGTTTTCTATGTTATCTCAGTGTTTGGGGTACAGTTGTTACTACTGATTTTCCACGACACGACACAAGCCTTTGGCTACTTTTCTTGGTATCAGAGTAATATACGTGATGGTGTCCAATATTTATAAAAAAATAATGTGTTTTTAAATATACTTTTCATTATATATTGTCCGAAGTCATTTTTTCAACTGTTAGTAATAATCTATGCCCAAATCTTTTGAAAAAAAACTATAGGTCTCGTCCTATCTATATACCAAAGTAGGAATTAAACCATATTTAGTTTTTTTTTATAAAATTGAAACTTTGAGAGCCTCCATTGTGAAGTTTGAATTTGGCACGTTTGTCTACATAATATACATAGGATATTATAGTTATTACAATGGTTTTATACTGTGTTATGTGATTGACCTTATTTTGTAACAATTTACATTTGTACAAAAATGAAAGGTAACGCTCTTGATTATTTTCCAATAAACGAATATCTCTGAATCACCCATCACGAGTTTGATCGTTAATAACCTTACCATTTATTACTGTTGGTAGACAATGCATTACGTAATATTATATTCGGATATAATTGAACAGTCGTTTATAGATTGGATGAGAGCCGAGACGGCCCAATGGTTAGAACGCGTGCATCTTAACCGATGATTGCGGGTTCAAACCCAGGCAAGCACCACTATATACATTTGCTTAATTTGTGTTTATAATTTATCTAGTGCTCGGTGAAGGAAAACATCGTGAGGAAGCCTGCATGTGTATAATTTCGTCTGCCACATGTGCATTCCAACAACCCGCATTGGAACAGCGTGGTGGAATATGTTTTAAACCTCTCCTTAATGGAAGAGGAGGCCTTATCCCAGCAGTGGTAAATTTACACGCTGTTACTTTGGATGAACATTGTTGTAAAGATGGTTTTCAAGAGTATGAAATGTTTACAATTAATCTTTCTCCTAATTCAAACCTGACATAAGTATATTTAGTATTTCTGTGAATGTTTCACGTAATATAAATATAGATTTTAAAATGAAGTAACTCAAATCAATGAGGACTACATTCTCAAACAGCAATAATTCATGCTTTTAAATTGTATCTGAATATGCAAGCCGGTTTAGCATATAATGTTAAGTAATTAATTGTTTTATAAAATGAAGAATGGAGGACGGAGGTGTAACTTTCGTAAGGCTCTCCACTTTTGTTCGGAGTTCTTTGTGTATCTTTGTCATTAAAAACAAAGAGAGGCGAGGTTTTACGCGCATGAATATACATTTCTTTTTTTTTTACTCGGAAGTTGCAAACTCCGTGTTAATGTAGGTAAAAAAATCCTTTATTTTATATCGTCTGTGAAGAACATGTATTTATACGAGTCCTTGAAGCATTATTCAAGTAAATAAAACATATGAGAACGTTTTATGCTCTGTATTGTGACAATTTTTATCGGCTTTCCATACATTTTTTGTGATTGTTACTTTATCAATATTTTATGCAAGAAAAGGGATAGCAAATCATACATAATTAAATAGTTTATATTCAAAAATAGTTAAGATGAGACATAATTGATTACTATTATCGATAAGTGTATAATAGTGTTGTTCGTTTTAGTCAACTACACAACAAACTACCAAATATCTACCCAGACTAAGACTACACAGCAGCGGTAATGAAAAATTATAGTCTTTTGAGACCTGATTCCAAATTTTTGAATTGTATCGGCACTAAAATCATATACAAAATTTTAGTTTCATCGATCGATAGAACTGTTTTATTTTACTATCATATAAATCCCATAATACAGACTTTTGAGATTAATCTCGAGACATTAGAAATAATCAGAGAACATATTTTAATTATATTTATAGACTAAGAAAACTAAGAATACTGTCTGAAATAAATGAAAACAAAAACATAATAAAACGTGAAACATCTGTCCCTTAGGTCGGTAAATATCAATATTTTAGACGTAAGATGGAATTTTTTCTTTTTTCTTTATACGTAAAAGTGTATTTCAAGGGACCTATATTTGTCAATGGGAGCTGTTGATCAGTTGTTTCAAGTATTGTGTTATTTGTTCGAAGCTTATTGCGATTTCTTCGCAGACTGGTTAATGAACAAATTAATTTATCATAGTCTTGGTACTCGTTCCTCAATTGTTTTCAATGGATTTTATCTTAATAAGATTTAAGAATTTAGTACATTTTCAACCGACTTCAAAAAGGAGGAGGTTATCAATTCGCCTATATTTTTTATGTTTGTTACCTCATAACTTTTAAGTGTGTGGACCGTAATTATTATTTTTTTGTTTGAAAGGTAGTAAAGTAGTGCTTCCCGTGTGGTCCCATTTTAATTTAGTCCGGTTCCGATTATAGTATCCATATGAAAACGACATAAGCCTTACATTTACATTGTACTGTATGTATGTATTGGCTCCAATATAATAATAACTAAAACTACGTTATGTAATCGTAAATCGACTTTTAAGTAGTCTAATATTTTTCATTTCATTTTACTTAGGAGTACTCTAAAAAAAGTATGTTAAATACGCTATTATTTTTATTACTTTTTAGTGAATACTTATTTGTTTTAAAATAGTGTTTTGTTTGAAGTCGGTTTGTTTTTGTTAAAATATTTATTTATTGGTACTAAAATTGGCAATATTAGATATAAGTTCTGGCAATTTTTCAGCCATATCAGGCAGTGGGACTGTCTGTCTAAGAGACAAAATATTATGGCTTAGAATTTCAATTTGATGGCGTTAAAATATATCTTGTACTCAAATACAGGCTTATCTATGTGGAATTACTCTAATGCTTCGATAGGTTAGCAATTCAAAATGATCGCTAAAGAATTAGGCAAAGAACTAACGATCGAGCAAGTGTAGGAAGTTCGTTATTGCCGACCATTTTTAAAGTTCAAAATGAGACTTTACCTAAACCCAGACAACTTCAATGTAATATATAAACGAGAAACCACCGAGGTAGTAATAATGGCCCTTATGATGACAAAATGAATAAACTACAACAATTAATTATTTGTTTAATTGAACTGAGATGTCCCGGTGGTTAGAACGCGTGCATCTTAACCGATGATTGCGGGTTCAAACCCAGGCAAGCATCACTATACATATATATGTGCTTAATTTGTGTTTATAATTCATCTTGAGCTCGGCGGTGGAGGAAAACATCGTGAGGAAACCTGCATGTTTATAATTTCATAGAAATTCTCCCACAACACAGCAGGAACAGCGTGGTGGAATATGTCCCAAACCCTCACCTCAATGGAAGAGGAGGCCTTATCCCAGCAGAGGGAAATTAACAGGCTATTACTTTACTTTAATACTTACTTTTAATAATTACTAGTTTACCATTGGTTAGAGTAATTATATTGTCGATATGAAAAACCACTACATAGACAATTAAAATATCGTTACAAACATTCGTCTATTTTTATAAAATTCTTAATAGAGAAAATAATTATCCATACATGTAATTACAATATTTTATATAATAAAATTGGAGTGTCTGTTTGTAATATGAAAATAGTCCTTTTTTACTCAATGCATATGATTGTATATATACACGGTACATATACCAAAATAATTTTTTTTACAATTTTTGTCTGTCTGTCTGTTTCTACCGGCTTATCTCCAGAATGGTACGACTGATTTCGACTGATTTCGGGATTTTCATTGGCACATAACTGATATAATAAAGAGTAACTTATGCTACAATAATATTTTTTTTTACATAACAGCACATCCAATAAATATAAGAAAACACAAGGATGCGTTTGTTTTTTTTTTATGAATACGCCAATTTCTGGAACTATCAGAGATTTGATTGGTTTTGAATTTGATCCGATTCTCGTTGAATTTTGTATCGAACTTCACGTTACGACTGACGAGAACGCAGCATTAATGTTTCTCGCTGTTGAGAACAGGCGGAAATCTTACTCTGAATATAAAATTTCAATAACAAAAATAATAAATGATGGTCTTGACAACCGTTTTCGTATTGAAAAAACAGCTATTAATCAAAATACACCTTGCTATGATTATTTCTTAGAAGATGAAAGACCAGACAAAAGATTTTAATTTTCAAAGTCGCTGAAAAGTCGCTGGAACTAATAATTAAAGTTATAGCGAAATTGTTTAATCTTGAACCTTGATTTTTTATAATTATTTATGATTAATAATATAGACTTTTTATAAATGTAACAAACGTCAAATAATCTAGCCGACACAAGATATTTTTAAATGTTTTTTTTATGGAATAGATTGGCGCACGAGCATATGGGCCACCTGATGGTAAGTCACCATCACCTATAGACAATGACGCTGTAAGAAATATTAACTATTCCTTACATCGTCAATGCGCCACCAATCTTGGGAATTAAGATGTTATGTCCCTTGTGCCTGTAGTTACGCTAGCTCACTCACCCTTCAAACCGGAACACAACAATACTGCGCACTGTTGTTTAGCGGTAGAATATCTGGTGAGTGTGTGGTACGTACCCAGGCGGGCTTGCAAAAACCCCAAAAACCAAGAAGATGACCTAAAAAGTAGTATTACTGATAAGCACTATAAGACTTAAAAGGAAAATATTTAACCTTGAACCTTAATTTACTTATAACATTTTTATTAAAATAAAAAATGAAAGTCTTTTTATAGAATATTGCTTTTATAAAGTGAAAAGAAAGAACTAGATCTCTTCAAAGGCAGTTCCAAGCCAGAAATTTAAAAAAAAAAGCGTTGAAGGTTATAGCGATAGCGCTCAATCTTGAACTTTTTATTTTCTCATTGAATAGTTACGTTTACATAAATATCAAAACTATTCTATAGAAACATTGGGTACTCTTTGCAAGAACTAGATTTTTTCAAGCGATAATAATTTGATTTACCTCCATTTGTAGATCCATTAGCTATAGATGAATGCCGCCTTTAAGCACGTTACGGAGACGCTTTGACGTTTTATTCCCCTTTGAAAATTCAATTTATTTTTATTGATATTTCGTTTTATTTTGAAATTTATTGCTTATGCTAATAAAACGTTATTGTGACACCGGCCTAACTTCGTATGTGAAAGTAATATTCTTGCATTGTTTTGTTATAGATACATTTTGACTTATAAGTACGTCTCTTACTGTGTAATAGTAGCTATCCGTACTGTTTTCGTTCTTAAATAAGTATGAAAAGTGATGGTGACTTAGCCAAGCATTTACTTCATAGAATATTTTTTTTGTTTCAATATACAACTTTGACTGACAGATAAACGAAACGATTTTATAATAAGTAAAGACTTTTATTAAATAAGTATCATCGTTGTCTCGTTTCGAAGGCTGGGCTTGTGTTTGATTATCATAGTTGGCTCTTACGACATTTTATAATAAGTTAAGACTTATTGTGTTGATAAAGCATTATCATCGTCTCCATGCGAAGGCTGTATGAAAACTTTGAAGTTCTACTTAAAAATGGGCTGATGTTTGACATCGTAGTGTGCTCTTACGACATCTTCGAATTAAATGAATTGACTCTCATGCTAAATTTCATAGTTCTGTACTAGAATTCCACAGACATATTTAACTTTGCCGTTTCATAAATTTAAATCATTTAAAAAAAATACATTGGTAAAGACGGCATATTATTCAGTACAAGGTCATACAGACGATAAAAAGCGTGGAATTAATACTCATTGACTTCCAGGCAGGATATATTACATGCGTATATAATTGTAACTAACTAACATGACTGTGATTTTTAATGTTGAAAAAGAGTAACTATGACGATTCAAAAGTGCTTGTGCCTTCTTAAATAAAATATATTTTGATTTTAATTTTTTGTTTTATTGTAATTATCATCCAAACAATAGCATTAAAAATAAATAAAAATATATATATTTTGTGGCATTGGGTAAGTTTAAGCCGATAACATACTACTTCCCAATGGTATATATGTAGATATAGACCAAACACTGACCCAAATTTCAACGAATTCATTAGAGGAATACGTTACCTATTGCCAGTTAATATAGTGTTATTACTGTTTAAATATATACGTATTAGCGTGTTAATATTTTAATCATAGAATATTATTAACTAAAATTGAATGATAATGATAATCAAGGATTACAATAATGCTCCTTTTTATACGAATAATTATTAATGATTTTGTAACACAAGCTGTGAATTATTCCCTAACAACTCACACACACACAAATCGCAAATCCACAAACAAACAATAATATATTATACAATTAATTAAATATTGTAATCTCCTTAAGTAATTTTTTTTTCACACAAATCGCATTTATTTTTATCTTATTATTTGAATTAAGAACGAATCCATATTTGTGTGGTCATAAAAAATCTTCTCTGATTTTGAAGAATTATACTAATTTTATCGATATTGAATATGTACAATTGTACATCCCTTTAGGAAATTTTCTTCAAGAGACCTAAAGAGGCTTCGTGGTTTTAATATAGAATAGCGAGCCGTCTCGAAAGGGTAGTAAGTACATGGTCTTAGTGTCGAGGACAGTCTGAGAGGAACAACTCAACTGTGAATGACATCCTTAGTTTATTAGTCTATTTACGCACTTTCTTTATCGACAAATATATCGACTTTCACAAATATTTATAAATAACATTATCTAATTAGGTAAGGTAATTTTGAAATAAGAATATTAATGTCGTTTAAAAAAATATTTTCCTTTTTTTAAACGATACTAGAGCCACTATCAATTTAAAATAATCGACCCAATATTAATATAAACTTAATTATTATAAAATAATAATTATAAAATTAAATTACGTTAAAGTTATCGCGAATACACATTACATCACGTTATAAAAGTACAAAACTATAATTCAAAATAGAATTTCGTTTATCAAATAGGTTATGTTAATATAAATATAAAACAAAACATTTAATTTAATTTCAAAACATTAATGATATAATCGTAGGTTTTATTGGACGTTGTCCCCAATAGCCAACGATCCAGCCGAAATACGGTACTAAATTTTATATGAAAACATAACCGTCAAATTTACTCACATAGTGCAAACGGCTCCCAAAGGGCTCGAGTTGCTGGGTCGAGTAAAAATTACATCAACACAACACTAACACTTCACTTAAAACTTATGTATTTTAATATAATGAATCGATTAATTTTTTAAATAACCACCAAGTACGATATTCACAACACTATCTTGTTTATAAGGACTGTCCATAACACGCGAGCGTTCGATTTTCGAATCTTATGACGTGTTCGAATTTCAGTTGGACGCGTCGTATCTTTCACCGGCGTTCCGAACACACTGAACAGTGTAGACCCGGCCGTGTGCCTGAGTATAGCTGGCTCTTTCACTCTCGAACGGATTTGACGTTGTAATATCGTCTGTCTCGCTCGCACAGCCTGAAAGAGCGTAGAGAGTACTCGTAATACGTATAGGTCAATATGAAACCTCCTCGGGTGCTGGAGGCTGCAGTTAGGGTGACCATGCAAAGTTTGATTGTAAGTTGGAGCCTACGTCACGATTCAGCGATCAATTTATTATCAGTTTCGAAGTTTAATACACGAAGTTTCGATTGACTTATAATTGATATTAATACTTTTTTGGCAAGCAATGTTTCAAAATTAAATCAACGCTTTTGATTAGAATTTGTGTTACAGATCGTTTTGGATAATATATTGTAATTCTAATTAAAATAAAAAAAAATGTAGCTGTAATATGAAACCACTAAATACGTTGCGAATAATTTTAATAATGTTGCCGCCAAAAATGTTCATAACGACAAAAACAATTTATTGTGTTATTTTATACACATATGTATATGTAAAATAAACAATATTTTTTTACTAAGATAAATAAAAAATTTAAACGTGATCTCGTGTTAAAAATTCGATAATCTGAATTGAAGTACACTCTAGTCAACCCGCTTCGTACCGGCGTTTACGACGCATGCGTAGAGCAACGCAGCGTCACAGAGTTCTACACACCCCGACCACAGAGTAGCTACTACAGTTACTTTTCGCACACTCATCGAAACTAACGCACACATGCAAAAATACGTATTACGTTTCATAAGAATTTTGTTTTTAACTTTGATTCGAAATTTAAACTTTGACAACGGATTTCATGTCGATATTATAAAGAGGAAAAAGGCGGAAAAGTTTTATTTGTTGTTGTTTTTTTTTAGTATTCGTAAAATTATTTAATTCGATAGACAGTGAACTTTTATAACTTAAGTTTGTAATGTTGAGATGCAACTGGACTGGAGATGATGATTATTATTCTCTTGTATATTTCTTGTTTACTTAATATTTTATTTTACTACGATCTGAGATGGCCCAGTGGTTAGAACGCGAGCATCTTAACCGATGATTGCGAGTTCGACCCCAGGCAAGCACCACTATACATATGTGCTTAATTTGTGTTTATAATGGATCTCGCGCTCGGCGGTGAAGGAAAACATCTTGAGGAAACCTGCATGTGTTCAATTTCATCGAAATTCTACCACATGTGCATTCCATCAACCCGCATTGGAACAGCGTGGTGGAATATGTTCCAGACCCTCTCCATAATGGAAGAGTTGACTTTAGCCCAGCAGTGGGAAATTTACAGGCTGTATATTTCAATAGATACATATGATATATAAAACAGTACTTTATGACTCACAAAATTTTATAAACAAAAACTTAACATGTAAGGTTTTCACGAAGAAATTAATGTCTGTAATAAGTTTGTATGTTTGTTTGTGTTTGTTGTTTAATTTATAGAATATATTTAGTGAAACCATAATTATATTTCGCGCTTACTAAGTCTAAAAGTGTACAAATAGAATATTTTATAGCAAATAACTTATAATAACTGATAATTTCAAGGGTATTTATTATTTATTGTTTATGTAAATAATTACATAAGCGATATTTCATACAGTGATATGAATCATTGCCAGAGTCTGGCGCCTGCTTTAGCATGCGAGTTCAAATAGGCCATTGATTTTCTATGAGTAAATAATTGTGTTTATATTTCATTTCCTGGTCAGGGATGAAGTAAAATAATTTGAAGAAACATATTTACAAGTATATTGACTAATAGTCTGTATTTATATCTTCTAATCTGCATTTTAGTTGTCGTATTGGCCTCCGAGTATGTTTTTTATAGTATAGGTAGGCAGGCTATCAAATGAGCAAGTTGATAGGAAATGGTCACCACCGCCTTTAATGAAACGATCGCCTCCTGGCTATTTCATTTCATTAAAATTGTTTATATAATATATGGGACAAAAAAAACCCGCTGAGTTTCTTTCGCCGGTTCTTCTCAGGTCAGGTCATTTTCATTTCCGAACCGGTGGTACTGTTTCAATTGACCATCAATAATAAAGTGTCATACTTCTATATTGAATAAAGAAATTTGAGTTTGAGTTTGAGTTTAGAAATAAATAGACATTGCTTACTTACACCACACCTGCAATCTTGAGAGCTATGATGTTATGTCCATTGTGTCTATATTTACACTATACAATACTACAACACTGAGAACTACTAAGCCTCAATAGCGCGATGGTCTATGGATTGACTAGCGATGTAACAGTCGCAGGATCGATCCTGGCCCCTTGGGCTATTGTCGTATCCATTCCTAGCACAATTGATCAGCTTAAATGGAGGGGTAAATAGGAATATTAGCGATATCTTAATTAATCGTAGAAAATATGATAAGTGGATACTACCTAGGACAACCTCACAATACACTATCACCAAACAAAAGCAATAATCTTGACAAGAAATTACTAAGAATATAGTATGAAATTAATAGCGTCGATTATTGATAGGCTATAGACAAACATTTGAAATAAATTGAAAATCAATCCTGTCCGACCAAAGATGAACCCCGAAAAATGCTTGTTGATAAACAAAATTGCAATAAGGAAATAGATAATCCAAACACTACCCTTTACCCGGATTTGCCAATATTATCCTTCATTCAGAAAATCGGCCACGATAGCGATTTCCGAATACCAATATGTCAGGTTTAATTTATACGGATTGAATATTATATTCATTAAATAACCTCAGTTGTATACAACTTCCGATTTGTTATTTGTAAACAAACATTAATGATTTCCTTGAATTATACATTGTATTCACGTTGACAATGAAAGATATATACGAAAATAGCCTATGAAGGAAAATCGTTTATTAGCAATAATAATGGTTATAAAAACCGGAAAGCAAAATTTGTTTTCGTTTTTATTTATTTATCGTTGAGAACAAAAAATAAGCTTCAATAATATTATATTAAATATTACATAATAGAAAGAGACAGAGAGAAAAAGAAAGAGAAGGCACGATCTCCTGTAGGAAAACAACAATATTTCCGTAGGTAAAGATTACTGCCAGTTTACTCCACTATAAATCTGGTGAAAGAATTTAGTTCCAAATTGGTGTTGTGACTACAATAGGTATATATTTTCAATGTTACTTAAATAAGTTTGATTTAAATCGTCGACATTATTTTACAAGGTGCTATTTAAATTAAGCTTAGCGCAAGAACGGCTGTTTCGGAGATCCGTTGGGAAGCCTTTGTACAGCAGTAGACTTCTTCTAGCATGTTAAATATTTGCAACTGTGTATATTCCGCCGAATTAATAGAAATAAAAATATTATTTACTAAAGTGTTGAATTATATTTAAAGCTACACCCGGTGCCGAATTTTTAATCCGAGAAGAACCGTGAAGAACTATAATGGTTTTATTCTTATCCACTATTTTAATAACAGAGTATGCCAGTAAAATATCATTGAATTTTTTTCAAGTTATATATAGGTTTACGGATGACCAGATGATGGATACCTAATGGTAAGTGTTCACCACTACCCATAGATATTGGCATTGTTAGAAATATTAACCATTCCTTACATCGCTAATGCGCCACCAATCTTGGGAACTAAGATGCTACGTACCTTGTGCCTGTAGTTACACTGGCTCACTCTCCCTTTAAACCGGAACACAACAGTTCATCATTATATATTAGCCTGCCTAGAACACATTTTTTATCTTAAACATAATCTTGTATTGAGAATATTCCTTAGCTAATAATGATTTTTCACAAGAGTTTTAAATTTTTTAATTGACCAAGTTAATAATAACTAAAATATCTTATTATCGGAACGAATATCGTGCCACAGGAAGGATGTATTAACTTTGCGAAGTCGGAAACTAGGTGTTATTAGTTTACCTTTCCTCCACGTGTCTATACAATGAGTTTCTTTCAAAATGATCTGTAATATAATGAGTATACTGTAAATATACCCATTGTCAAAAGCATCCCGAAGAGATATGAAATTTGACATAACATTTTGATGGTAATATAACTACCAGTTTGTACGAACTTTTGTATGAATATTTTGTATGCTTTTGAGAGAATTTTGCTATTAACCGACTTATTTAAAAGTGTATGTATGAACTCGATTATATTTTTAAATTGAGCGATTAATGTTATCCACGTAATATAGATGAGATGAGATGTTCCTTTGAACATTTGAATCTAAGTGTTCAAAGCGGCGGAAATAATACTGATTCGTATTCTTAATTCGCGTTTACGAATTAATTTATGTATAGCGTTGAAATAAAAAATCCTTATTACAAATCTAAATAAAAAAACCAGCATAACAGTAACATGGAGTAAACCATTTTTTTACAATAAATACTTAAAAAGAAATGTGATAAAATATAATGTATTTTTTACTGGTCGAAAATAAAATGTAGTATATAGTTATAGTAACGTAACCTATACATAATTTCATAGATTATGTCCTAGGACCTCAAGTTTGTCGCTTTAGCCGTGACAGACAGACAGAACTACTAATATGTATAATGTATTTTAATATATAAAATTGTTGTCATTCATTATGAGAGCTATGATTATTCTGAGTTAAACTCACCAACAAGGCAAGCACTACTCAATTTTCATATGATTATTTTATGTCCGAAATGTATATTGGGGCTCAATACATAGTTGATGAGAAATTACTTATGTGTCACACAACGGAGCAAAGTGATAGAGGAAGCTAAATAAAGAGGTCTTAAACAAGCAGTTTGATTGATTTTATTTTATTTTTTACAAAATAGAGAGTATTAAACCTTACCGCATATATTTATGTGACCTTGAAGTTATTGAAAAGAACAATCAGTATAATTACAAATAAGATAGAACAGTGTGTACTTTGATAAGCCAACCTAAGGTAGGTTGGCTTAACAGAGTTACGGATAAAGTGAATTTATTAGAAAATGTTCCATAAATCTATGCTCACACCTTTGGCAGTGATTGCAAAATGTTGTCATTCCATATCAAACGCCAGACATATATGAAACTGTATCTGTATCAGTTCGTGTATTGGCCTAACTAAGCGTACCATAGAGTAATGGATCAAGACTGGAAAAACATCAAGTTAAAAATTTATAAGCATATAAAATTATGGAATAATTTGGGCGACGGGTAATAAGGCCACCTTAAATGGTCATAACTGACCACCAAAAAACGTGCTTTAAATATATATAACTACAAACACCATGACAAATAATTTTCTTTTGTTTGAATTGAGTTGAGTTTATACATCTAGAATGTATCTCCTAATATTACGGTATGGCAAATCATTGTTGAACTCCCTAGTATTTACTAGTGATCCATAATATAAAAAAATATATTAAAAGCAGATGGTATGAAATGTTTAAAATATTTTGAAATAAGAATACAATTCCTTTTGAATACGAATAGAGTTCGTCTTTTAAGAAATGACACGGATTTGTGATCAAAATTATGAATTTATCACAACGGTCGTTGCCGTTAAGAAACCTCGATATTTTCCGACGCTGTTTATTATTACAAACATCAAGTCTTCCATACTAATTTCCGTATCGGGGGCGCATCGGGTAGCTTTTTCTTTTGCGTCCGTATTACGAGACTGTTCATTTTTTACGATTTAATATTTTTTTAAGACACTTCTTTTAATGCATTTAATTTTTTAATTCATTTGATACATAACTAATTATTAGATTAAGCAAAACAGTAACTGACGTAATAATAGAATAATGAATTACGTTTTTTTATGGAATGAGTTGGCGGACGAGCATATCGGCCACCTAATGGTAAGTGAACACTATCACCCATAGACAATGAAGCTGTAAGAAATATTAACTATTCCTTACATCTTCAATGTGCCACCAACCTTGGAAACTAAGATGTTATTTCCCTTGTGCCTGTAGTTACACTGGCTCACTCACCCTTCAAACCGGAACACAACAATACTGAGTGCGGTTATTTGGCGGTAGAATAACTGATGAGTGGGTTGTGCCTACCCAGACGGGCTTGCACAGAGCCTTATCACCAAGAATATAAATTATATATGTATATATTTAATAAAGGCTTGGCTGAAAGATTCTCGTATTATAATATTTGCAGCTATACAATCATATTAATTTTTCTACTCAAACCTAATCTTTGATAAATTTAATACAATGCGAAACAACATTAATATTCATTTAATTAAATCACCGTTTCATTTTCAATTTTAAATATCACATCTAAATAATAATATCTTATGAAATATTCTCCTGAGACTTAGTGATGCCGCTGACTTATTAAATTCTCGGAATACAAGACCGTGTCTATCGCTTTTAAATCCTGTCGTTTCAATGCAAACAAAGTGTGTATTGTTGAATGAAACTAAGTCCGAATGCTTAAGCAGAAGGGCGAGGGCGCCAACAATATAACTAGTTTACAATATTCTCTATTTAAAATTGCAAAGTATTTACATAAAATGTACTCATATATTTAATTATAAATGCATATTTATTTATTATAACTTCACTAGCAACCTTTTCGTTTTCGCAAGTGTGCAATTAATGAATTAAGAAAATCGTTACATAGTGAAAAACAACGTCGCTTATCATTCTGTCACTATGTATGCTTAGATCTTTAAAATTAGACAAGGAATTTTGATGCGGTTTTTAGAGTAGGTAGATTGATTCATCTGTGTAATACATGTACAACATAGTAGAGAAACATTAACAGCTTTAGACGTGGGAAGCCGGAGCGGGTTGCTAGTTATATAAATAAAACTTATTTGTACAGAATAAAGTTTGGATCATCAGTTCCGGGGATTATCTCTGCAATGTATTCAAGCAAATATCTATTGATATTATTAATAAAGATTCAGCATTATAGTTATAGGAGGTTTATCGAACGATTATGAATAAAGATTTTTATCGAACGTCTGATAGTCTTAAATGACGTTGTAACTAATATAGGTTTATACCATCGATAAGTGTTTTATTATGAATAAGACAGTAAATCTAGATAGGCTTTAATCAGATATAAAAATAAATAATAGTAATCTCAGAATAAGGAGCTCGACGACTTCGTGAGTTTTGAATACAAAATAAGGTGTTATCGAAGATTTCTTATTGCTGCACAGGGCAAGATTTCAAATACACAGATATGGATAAAAGTTGAACTTAGTGGTTGAGGAAATTTAACGTTGTCACCATTTGGGTTTGTCCTACTCATGATAATTCTAACTGTAATGCTACGTTCCGATTTGAATGGTGAGTGACTCAATGTAATAGGCACAAGGGACTCAGAATCTAAGCTCATAAAGTAAGTGATGCATGACGTGTGATGTAAGGCATGTTTAATATGTCCTACGAGGCTCATATCTATGGGACGATCAACAGGAACAGGAGACAAAAGATCTTAAATTCCAAAGCAACACATCGGTATGTTAAGGATTATTGGATATATAATATTTCTGACGAAACTATTGTTTATTGGTGAAGATGATACTTACCCTCAGGTTGCCTATTTGGCCATCCGACTACCCACATCATGGTTAATATTTTAAACGTATTTCTAACGATTAATGGTTTACTTATTCTACGATCTACTACGCTGCTACGATCTGCTACGATCTGCTACGCAGCTACGGTTTGGTACACTGCTACGATGCTACGACACATAACATTAAGCGTTAAACGATGTATTGCAACGCATCAATTTCGCTGCTTAAATACAGCAGCACAGCATTGTGGTGATGTTACGACAAAATGAAATGTTTTATTTTTATTGCAACATACTCGTAACTTCACTCTGAACAAAATGCAGTTACACTATTTACTAGATTGTAAAATATTTTAATTAAAAATAATAAATATGTTTTATATTTTAGTCTGAGTGGAAAAGTTGTACCATAAAAAATGTACTTTATTTTTGTTGTTTTATTTGCATTCACCAATCGCTTGCTGACATAGTTTGATATTTATTTCACTCACTCATTTTCATCTCTACTCATATCTCTCTTTTTGCTTATGTTATTCCCAATACTATTCATCTATTATTAAGTCTTGGGTTATAACTACCGAAATTCATATGTAATCTTCTTCTTGATATAATAGATATATTGATTACAATTAATTCACCCATTAAATACGTTATAAAATATTTATAACTTTAATAATTTTAGTAAATTTAATTCATCTTAATAAACAAGTCTAAATGGATATTGTAAATTTATTATTAAATCTTTCTTTCATATCGAAGAGTTCTTTTTTTAAAGTAAGACTTTTTTCTATACATATTTCAAAAACTAAACTAACCAGGAACTAACTTGTCAAAATAGAAAAATAATAAACAGCCTTCGTCTCGGAATTGAGCTTTATCTCATTATGAAGAAATAAAAGAGATCTCAGATACGATACGAATTAATTCAACACGTAGTATCAATACTGCTTCACGTTGATTTTAATATGGTAAATCCCTGTATGCCCTATATTATATCTTCCTTACCAAGATTAATACAAGTTGTTCTTAAACAACTATTAACTTGCCCTGTTATGATTTATATTTCATTTCAATTCACTGAACAATTTCAGCCAATAAACACATGTAATTAATAATTTAAATTAAAAAAAAAATTAATCATTTTCCAACATTTGCTCGTGTAAAATATTGTGTAATCTAAAACAATTTCCGTTTAGAATGAGTTTTGGTGAAAATTTTCCGACACAATACAATATAGTCAGTATTTCTCTTTATGGCGTACTGAAGTGTTACTTTGCGGTATAATAGAATGAAGTAATAGGTAGAGTATAGAAGTGGAAAATGCTTAGAGATTCTTAGTTATAAAATATTTTGTTTGATGTCCTATCTAATATCACGTATGACAACTTTTTTTACGAAGACTTTTTATAAATTACGAATATGGTAGACTGGGTTAAATATTGCACAATATTTATTTATTTTATTTTATTTATAGTTTTCGACAACACCACCGGCATGTTCACAAACTATTAAGAAAAAGTAAGAAATAAATTCATGTACGGTGTGATACACCACTACAGGCATTTACATTTTACATTACAAATAACAAAAAAATAATAAAACATTACACTCTTACACTTATATATCTTTAAAATAACAACCTACCTATGTAAAATCATAAGTAACAACTGTACCACAAGTAACCAGACCCGAGAGAACGTAGAAAACTAATGAACTATTCCTACATCGGCCGGGACTCAAATCCGGGACCTCGGAGTGGCATACCCATGTAAACCATTCACATATAAACCACTCGACCACGGAGGTCGTCAATGTTGTAAACAAAAGTCAGAAAAACAATATCTTATAAGTTTAAAAAACTTTTCAAATAATATAACATCTCCACGATTCACTGAGTCCAAATTTTCATATCACACCCCGAGGTAACAACAAACGATGCTTAGATTGCACAGTTTATTTCATCTCAGTCGTCATGTCATGTCATATTTACACTTGCCCGCGCTACGTGAGACGTGGGGTGTGGTGCGTTTGACGGCGATTTTGTTATCCTCAATATGAATAAGATAAGACTAAGTTATAAAATTATTTAATTCCTTGTAACTAATTTACGTAATATATTTTCTATTAACAAGGTCGTAAATATTATTTTGTTTAAAGAAATAATCAGAAAATATATTTTCGATTTCAATTGTAACATAAAATATTTTTATATTTAGCTTACTATGAAGAATTGAAACTTGTCTTAATATTGAGATAATATAGTAAAACACTCTAATTCTTTACATATAAATTAAGATAGTTCCGTAGTTTGTAACCAAACGTGTATGTGGACAATAGAACAAAAACGTAGAAATTATGCATTTACATCATGTATGATGATCCCAAAAACACGTCATCAAATTAATAAAAAAGTATGATATAATACAAAATCAAAAAATTCACGATAATCGTCTGACGCTATATTTTTTTATAATATTATATACTGAAATCTTCTGATAAGTTTAATTTATATTATTTTAATTGTTTTCAATTGTGACTTATGAAAACAAAAGTCATCTCAGTTGTATAGATTGTTGTATGTAAAATACTCATATATTATGTCAAAAGCTACTCTGACAGTAAGATCGAACCCCTAATGCTCGTCCAAATGTGAAATGGTACGAGTTCAGCGTTGATAGAATTCTTTATATCACCGCCCTCTATTTAGAATTACGCTGAATAATACTACTTTGAATTATTGTACTTACAGTAGTTGATTCTTTACATAAATTTGATACATTATTTAAATTTATTAACAATATTATAATTATTTCACTTGGTATTAAGGTTGTATAGGAATTCTGGATCATGATAGCATGCGATAGCGACCCCGTGGCGCCCACATATACAATATGACACATACACCACCCCCTCTCACTTCCATGTGGCGGAAACGCGTAACGCGTTACCCAACGAGATAAAAAAGCCACGTCTGGATAGGTACCAGCGATTAATTAGATTCTCCAAACACTAATACTGTTATGTTACAGTTTTAAGGTATGCAGGTGCATAATATCTTACTTTCAATGCATGGTTCATGTAAGGATGTAAGAAATGGATGCATTGAGGATGTAAGGAATGGTTAATATTTCTTACAGCGTTAATGTCTATGGCGGTGATGATCACTTACCCTTAGATAGCCCATTTGCACGTACGTCTTCCTACCTTGTTATGATAAATGTTTATGTTATGTTAAACATTTAATTTAATTTATGTTTATGAATAATAAACGGAGTTTTTAAATTAAATTATTATGAATAAAATATTGTCTCACTTTTTTATCTCATCACTGCTAAACCACTTAACTTATGAATCTAATGAATTTAAGTAGCTATAAATAATGACTAAAGACATACATTTATTCATATACTAAAAATAGAACTAAAGCGTTTAAGATATAGTATTATTGATGCTTACAAAATGTTAGTAATAGAGTTTCTAAAATAAGCTTACGTTAAACTAAACTAAGCTTTGAAGTTAGTATTACATCTATCATTCCATTTTTAATCTTTTTTTATTATTCTGTTATAGTATAATATCAATAGACCACATAATAATAATCGTTTAATATAATTAATGAATAAATTACAAATCGTAAAGACTAAAGCGTATAATTCTAGAGTAAATTCTAGATAAGTGTGGCATTGCCTTAATTGACCTCGAACGCTTAGCCATAATAGCTGGCGCATAAATTAAAGGAATGTTTCTTAAAACTGTCTATTTCTTTTCCTAATTTGCCGTAATTATCCACACTTCCCTTTTACTTAACGTTTGCGGGAAAGAAAGTTTCCAAAACGAATTCGGTAAGGATTTTTTTTTAACTTCTTAAAAGTATTTTATTATTAAAATCGTAATTTTACAAATAAAAAATCCGAACGAACTTGCTCTCGCTATGAATGTTTATATATCAATAGCGCAAGCCGATTTTTGTCCCAGTTATTTTGGATTATGAAATAATGTTTATAGTCTCATTTTGAAGACCTCAAGCCTTAAATGTGCAGAAAATTAAAGAGGATTCTTTATTGCGATTCAGTAAATTGTTACGAATTAAGAAAGAACTAATTTTAAGAGAGCGGATAAAGTAACTAGCCGATTATTAGCTATAAGAACTGAACTAATGTACTATTTGATAATAATTTCATTTAAAAGAGGTTTTGTAATTTATGGCGCCAAATTTAGATGAAATACTTTCGATTAGATATTGTTTACAATGAAATAAAAAATAACCTGTGATAGACTTCGAAATTCCTAAAAAAATATAATGAATAAATAGAAAGTTATGTGGGAAAGCTACTAGTTAAATAGAAGACAATAAGATCCATTAACATCGTTCGAAAATGATTGAATGAAAATATCATGGTTTATAAATTCTAATGGTATATAATTTTATTGATATATATAAAGAGAGGCAAGAGTGGAAGGAGTTGCCTAGTAGAGTTTTCATCACGTGACAGTTTCTACCACTCACTCTACTGTAAGCCGCGTGAAAGAACTTCAGTTAAATAAATTAAACTGTTAGTTAGAACTAGCCCAGCATGCAGACGATCACATAAGGCCTAACCTAACCTAACAAGTAATTTAATAGTTACTCTCTTTTTTGAATAACACGCTGGTAAGCAGATGGCACAGTGGTTAGAACGCGTGCATCGCAACTTAACGGATGATTGCACATTATATACATATATATATATATATATATATATATATATGTGTGCTTAATTTGTGTTTATAATTCATCTCGTCCTCAGCGGTGAAGAAAGACATCGTGAGGAAACCCGCATGTGTCTTATTTCATCAAAAATCTGCCACATGTGCATTCCACCAATCCGCATTGGAACAGCTTGGTGCAATATGTTCCAAACCCTCTTCTTAATGGAAGAAGAGACCTTATCCCAGTAGTGGGAAATTTACAGGCTGTTACTTTACTTTACTTTTTACAATTTATTTTAAATTACGATATTAACTAATGATAAGGATATTAAAAAAATAAAAGATAAAATCAAACATTCAACTTTAAAAACCCAACCTTAAAGTATCTTAAATATGAGCTCAATCTTCTAAGAACTTGAGGAAGAATCCATAAAGCCGCTGAATTGTGGATTATCAGATAATACCTTCAAAGACGGGGAAGTTCTTTCATAATACTTTAATGTAAATATTATGGTATAACAAAAAGTAATTAAATGGGAAGCCTTGGGAACAGAGATGAGCGTGCAACATGCGTTGACACGTTGCTCGTTTCATGGAAACAATATTTAAAGTCAGAGCCGCCGCTACAAATTCTGAAGCCAACAAATACAGCAAATATTTATAGCAAATTATAAGTTATATATTTGTGCTGTTTATAGCAAATTATAAGTTATATATGTGTGCTGTTTGCAATGGAATTTCTTCAATATGTAATAGAGCAAAATCTATTCCGAACAATAATATTATATTACGGCTGGTTCATTTTTCAACCAGAATATTGACATCGACTCAATAGTGCTTACACTTAGCATTATCACCATTCGTGTTATAATTTATACAAATGTCATTTTAAATTAAAATTTATATAAATAAAAAAGCTTGTAAATGTTTCGCCGCTAGGCCAAGTGCTAAATTCCTTAAATAAAGTTACGATCTTATACCACCACATTTTCAATGAAATAAGACGCATGTAGGTTTCCCTATAATGTTACAATTACAAATTAAGCACATGAAAATTCAGTGATGCTTGTCTGGGTGCAAGGTGCAAATGCAATGATTATTTCAAATTCACTTTTTAATCTAAAACCATCTCGACTCGATTATATACTATCTAAGAAATATATGAATAATTTGTACGCATACTAAATAATAAAACAATTAAGATTTACGTTTAATAGTTTTGTAAAACGATGACAAAATCTCTTGTATAGACATGCTCGAATAAAATATAGTATTTTAAATAAATATAAATTAAATTTGAACCCAAATGCTGTGCCCTACATATTAATTCAATGTATTGTTTCGGCTTCTTATCCTGTAAATTTATTATGAGTCGTTAAAATATCATCGTTTCACTCATCCGAGGCATAATATTCCATAAAACTTTTTTCATACTGAACTTCATAATGTAACTTTGATGTCTGCCTTGAAAAATATAATCAAATTATTCTTTCACGGAGAAAACAATTTAGTAAATCTTCTTTGATAGAAAAAAATATACATTTTTCAACGTATAAGTCTTAATAAAACGGTAAAATTTTTGCACAAAATTTTAAGACGATTGCTTAAAGAAATATTAGCCGTGTTAATGTATTTATGTTCATAGCATAAATAATCATTCTATTTCAATGATACCTAAAATCATAACAAAAACTTTGTAAGTAAAAGATAATTTCCCGAATTAAAGAAACAATTCTAAATTTTATTTAACAAATAAAATGCTAAATTATGCTTGATGTATATATACTGTATTAAAAAATTGCTCATAAAACTATTTTATGCATTATCTTTAAATATATAAATAACAAAATACTCAATTTCAAACAAGAAAAAAAAATCACAATACACTATATACAACGCGTAAACAAGTTAGAACGCCCTCAGAACTTTCTCTATGAATAACATTATGCCTAAAAAACTCGACAAAAACTGTCCACAGAATTTTCTCATAAAAAACGAATTTAATAAAAATGAGGACAACCCTATCGTGATCAAGGAACAATGTTAACAACGGGATGCATCAATCAACGTCGGGTCGATCGTTTCCATTGTATCCGTCAGTAACGACATTACTTCACCGTGAAGTATTTAATCGTTGATATAAAAGTTAAAACTAAATTTTTTAATTTGTTGTCTGTCGTTTTTTAATGTGTTCGTATTTTTTTTAATTTATTTATTGTAAAAGTTACACCATCGACCTATATACTAAACACTTAAAAATAATATTTCATATGGGGAGACTTTAGAAGTGATACATCTTTAAAGGTGTACTCGTAAACAGCGTTCAATAAAATCAAATTTTAAACTAAATTATATACTAAATTTAAGAATTAAGACATAACTAAAACAAAACATAAAAGGTAATTACATAATAATGAAAAAAAAACTAAAACATAAGCTTATTATGAAGTGAACATGCTGATCTCTTGCTATAATAAATGGTAAGTATGTATTATATTCTATAATCATTGTAGATATCGTATTTATACCTATATTTCGAAAAATATTGAACTGCATGTTTGGTTAGCTAGTATTAAAGTAACAAATATTTCTTTATTTACATAAAATATATATATTAAATTAAAATAATAACATATTAATTAAAATATCAATATACTATATACCAATTAAAAATAATTACTGTATAAATCATAATCGCGTAGAATGGTGGCGAGAATGCTTTCAGCATTTCCCCAAAACGCAATTCCGATCTACTGGGCAATGTGGTTTAAGATAATTGCTTTAAATATCATTTTCTAAAGTACCATTTTGGCACTAAAGAGTTGTTAACCTTTCGTGTCAAGCATACGGACTAATAAAAAATAAATTTAATCACAACAGAAGAACGATGAGACTCTAGCCGGCTGGAAGGAGACACACATTATTAGATCCCATAACCTATCCGACACGTGCTGAGATCAGCCATCATTGCACTGGTTTTATTTGGTAGGAATACCACACAAATAAAAAAGGCACATCTTATGACAGGTTGATAAATTTTAGACAATCAAGTTGAACATTACTTTTATGAGTTTTATCTACCTAGATCATATTACATCTGTATATTTGAATATTTTAAGTTTTATATTTAATAAATAAGTTATTCAACTAATAAGTGCATATACGTATACTTATATATATGAACGCAATTACTCTACTATTTTTTAAATCATTCTTTTTATTGTGAAATTTCTATTAAAACTACTGGTAAGTGTGTGCATGAATAGTTTATTTTATATAAAAAAAATATTTACCTAAACACTTTTTCATTTTTAACGTTAGTATGTTATAAAGAATCTAGTTTTTCACTTATCTCTTACTAGTTTTTGCCCGAACTGAACTTAGGGGAAGGCAGAAATTTAAGTAGTAACTAATATTTCAGACTATAATAATCTATCTCGACGCTAAATTTAATATTCATCCTTTCAGCCGTTCTGATGTGATTGAGTAACAAAAATCCAACGATTCAAACTTTAGCATTTATAATATCAATAAGACTGAAACAAAACGAATTTGTCTCTTTTATATTATTAGTTAGATTAAAACCTCTGGATATTACGTCACATTACAGACTATTTATTCACAAACTTTGCTTATTAGCACTGAAAACGTTTGTATACAATGTAAACGGGCATTGGAAGTTGCTCTCCTGAAAATATTGTCGTAATGTCATAATGTTTTTATTGGGAAAACTTTTATTACGCTTTATTTTAACGAAGATTTATTTTTTTACCTAAACACCGGGTGGGAATTTGGCTAAAATTTCGTTAATGGATTTGTTATTAATTTTCTGTGTTACTTTAATTAAACATAAATTGTTATTAATGACTAAAGAAAATAACTCTAGTGAGTTATTTAAGATAAAATCGAAACGGCCTGTTAATATCCAAGTGGGTTGGGTTTTGGTATATTTTCCTATTGAAACGGAGATTTGTAAAATTTTCCAGACCGTACAGACAATACAGTAAAAATAGTTTGAGGTTAAGACAGCCTGTATATCCACAAGTGTTTAGCCATAAGTGATCAGTGTAGTTTTGTTTATTATTTGTAACGAATTAATTTAATTAAAACAAATGTGCAATAATTACAAGCTATATAAATTAAAGGGTCGAATGTATTGATCATGCCAGATTATACGTTACTGAAAAATATTCCGCGAAGAAACCCCACATCCCCATCCTATGTTTGCAAATTATTGTCACTAATTTTTCAGGCGTATGAAACTTAGATTCCAAGAAAGAATAGGTCATTTTATAACGTCTTACTATCTCACGTCCAATTTCTTAAGACGGGGGGTCTTAAAACAAAATTGTTAACTTAAAACAGACATACTCAAAAAACATCTGTACATTTATAGAACAAAACACTCAGTTTCGTCAAATTCACGATTAGGAATATAATACATAGGAATTAAAACGAACTAATAAAAAATATATACACAGCTTAAGAAATAAACACAAAATGAATCTTTATAATCTTAGGACGGGTGGGTGTTCTATGCTTCGCGTGCTACGCTAGCAAGCCGAAGTGAATACGCGAAGTCCATAACATAACTTCGAAATTGAGAACTAAGTATCGATCTATGTATAGAATCATCGGCTTACATGCAGTACGTGAATGGAATAATAATGATTATTTTAAAATTTAATTAAAATAATTAATAAAAAATTAAATTTAATTTAATTAAGTAATAAATAAAAAATATAAAAAGGCAGTATCTAAAAATGTGTTAAATACATGAATTATGAACATTTTGTGTAATTTATTTTATGGAAAACTTGAACGACTTCGATTATTAAATTTGCCATTTTGAGTATTCACTACATAGTATAAAACAAAGTCGCTTTCTCTGTCCCTATATACCTATGTATGCTAAAATCTTTAATACTACGCAACGGATTTTGATGAATTTTTTTATAGATAGGGTGATTCGAGAAGAAGGTTTTTATATACATATAATTCAATCAATTTAGTAAAGAAACACTGATAATTTTAGAAGTTTCCACTGTGATGTTATATCATTACACCCGTGCAAAGCCAGGGCGTGTCGCTAGTAACAAAATAAAATACGTAACTATTTTTATGATAGTTATTACTTATCTAATTCAATTAGATTCAAAGAATAGTTACAGCTATATTTATACAAGAATTACATGAAGATTCGTGTCTGTGTAGCGTGTTGAGTGCTCTTGCTATAAATTACCTTGATACTATTATTTTCAAACTATTTAGGCAAACGTTAATAAAAGTCTAAAGCTCTATAATTATAATGCAGTAACCATTATGAACAATCACAATGATTACAGGCACAAACATTCAAAAGGCACTGCAATCAAATTGGCTTTTATGAATAAAACAAGTGCATTTATAGGAATTTCGTATGTATATTTTGTAGGTCATTATTCGATATAATACAGATACACACATTTGCTAATCCTCACTGATGATGCGTGATGGAATAAGTTCCAAGTTCTCTCTTAAAGGAAGATAAAGCTTAGCCCAGCAGTGGGCCATTGCATACTCTTACTATCACAGAGGTAAGTTTCGATTTTTTTTTATCTTCTGAAAAGTGACATATGTACGTATTAATTTTACATTAAGGAGAGATGGCCCAGTGGTTAGAAAGCGTGCATCTGAACCGATGATTGCGGGTTCAAAACCAGGCAAGCACTACTAAATATTCATGTGTTTATTTGTGTTTAGCTATAAACACATCTCGAGGCCGACGGTGAAGAAAAACATCGTGAGGAAACCTGCGTGTATCTAATTTCATAGAAATTCTGCCACATGTGTAATCCAACCCGATTTGGAACGGCGTGGTGGAATATGTTCCAAACCTTCTCCTTAGAAATCCTGGGAAATTTATAGACTGTTGTTGTTGTATTTCTTAATTTTCTTTCTAATTTAAAGATTATGAGTTAATATGTTGTATATTACAAATATAGATCACAGATACTAATTGTAAAGTGTTGATAACGAAAGCATATTTTTATTTACATTAGAACTATTCGCCTTAAAACCTTAAATGTACACAAATAAAAAATAATTACGATACAAAACATAAAGCAAGTCACAGCTTTTCGAATTTTGTTATAATATATAGCTTTATATCTAAGCGTAGTTTGCAAATTAATATTATGTTATGACAGTTCTCAATGAAGATGTTGAACTACCAATAAATAGTATAATTAGCGCTACGCGGACAGCGTTCGTGTGTGTCATTATCGTTTGTTTGTGATGTTTGATGTTCATTGGAACCGACAGTTTAATGTCCTCCCTGTGTCCCAGTAATTGACAATTCTAGTTCATTGTATACATTATCAACCATAAATACGATTCAGAGAAACGAAATGCGCAAGGCCAGTTTTAATAAAGAGTTATAATTAATTGAACTTATTAAAATATTTGTATTTTTATGTCCTGTTATGTATTAAAAACTAGTGCCCGCGACTCCTCGTGCGTTTGAATTTAATAAAAAAGTTATTGTTCAGTTTGCGGTTTTTTACTATAACTTAATAATTTTGTATTAAGCAGATTTTTTGTTATGAATTCTTTGGTAGGAGACACCCGTCGTGACAGCGGAGAGACAGATTTTGGACATTGCAGGACATTTTTTTTTAATAAAACATAATAGCCTAAATTACTCATGACCACATCAGCTATGCCGTTCCAAAGATTAGCCGAAATAAACAGACAGACGAACAAACATTCAGCAAATATTTAATAAAAAATATATCGGTATGTATTTAGATCTCTCCGTTCGATCGGCCCAACCTCAAACCAATGGTCGTGCCGGGACCGATATCTGTCGACAGCATCCCCCTCGACCTCTACCTTGGCCAGACTATCCAACTAGGCCGGCACAACTTCGAGAGGGAGGCTGATAGAAGGATTCGGTTGGGCTGGCCAGCGTGCGGCAGGCTTCGTCGGGTGTTTACGTCGGCGATTCCACTCTCTGATTTTATATAAGCACCCAAAGTTATATTGACGTAATACACATTTTAGGTCAGAAACTAATTGCCATTAAAAGCACAGCCTAAGCCTAGACGTCTAGTTTAACGGTTTAACTTTGCACAGTAATTCTTTATGGAAATGGGGTGATCACTAACAAACAAATTCCTTAATACTGTTAAAAACTATACAAAATCATATACAATGTCATAAATATGGAAATTAATATTCAGGATTTTAAAGACGGATATGGTAAAATTTAGAATGCAATTTTGTAAGAATAAAATGTTTGCCGTTGTTTATGTTAAAAATATGGAAAACAGTCATAATGCTTGCGTTTATGATTAAGAGCCAGTCATTATAGCGTTTTTGAAATTTCATCCCAAAAGAAGATAAAAATTTCGATGAAAGCTTGTGTAGTAGTCATTTCATAACTAGAAATCTGAGATATATGGGTTATGCAGTCATCAAAATTTATAAAAAATCGGGTACACGGATACGTTTAAATAATTATAAAAAAAAATAGTAATAAATAAAGAAATTTTGGACAAAATTACATACATTACTCTGATCCCATTGTAAGTAGCTAAAGCACTATGGAAAATGAGAAGTAGGTACGACGGTACCACAAACACTCTGACCCAAGATAACACTAATAAATTTTCAACCGACTTCCAAAAGGAGGAGGTTATCAATTCGTCTGTTTTTTTTTTTTTTTTTTTTTTTTTTTTTTTTTATGTTTGTTACCTCATAACTTTTTACTGGGTGGACCGATTTTGATAATTTTTTTTTTGTTTGAAAGGTAGTGCTTCCCGTGGGGTCCCATTTTTTTTATTTTTTTTTTTCCGATGATGGTATCCATGTGAAAACGACATAAGTCTTAAATTTGCATTATGTATATGCGCGACAAATAGGTGAATAACTGAAAATCACGTTAACCAATTTTGATAATTCTTTTTTTATTATAAAATATATACTTCTAGGGTAATTTGGTGAAAGTTTGGTAAGGTTCTGAGCACAGGATCCATGACAATGTAACGGAACGGAAGGGAACGGAACAATTCTGAGGAGCACTTTAGCGATACTCGGTCGAATCTTTTATTTATAGGTTATTTGGATATTTGAGTCACCTTCCGTAATGTGGTTATGTTTATGTAATTATCATAGTCGAATATATTAATCAACTAGCTACCCACCCCGGCTTCGCACGGGTGCAATACTGATACTAAATATACTACAGAATTTGTTTATATACGACATCACATCGCAAACTTCTAAAATTATCATTGTTTCTTAACTATATTGTTCATGTATTATATACACAAACCTTCCCCTTGAATCACACTATCTTTTAAAAAAAACCGCATCAAAATCAGTTGGACAGAGAAAGCGACTTTGTTTTATACTATGTATTGAACTCCTAAACGGCTTACAGTTAGGGTGCGGTTTGGGGCAGAATTTCTTTCTGTCTTTAATCAAATTTTGTGTATATGATGTGATGTCATATGATGTATGACATAGCATACGAATAGCTCTTTTGCAAAGTTTTTTTAGTGAGGTCGATTACAGCTCATTCCAGGGTGGTACCTTGTAGTTTATGCCGCATGACGTATTAAAGCCGCATTTTCGAAAGTCTATTTTTGCTTTATTGAAAGTTTCTTTTGAAATTGTCCCTGAAGTAGTTTCTGATTCATATTAACGGCACGCTTAATCTATCCATATTAAGAAAAAAATGTTAGTCTACATCAGCTTCACTTAAAATCAAAAAATAAATAAAATTTAAAAAAAAAAAAAACCGACTTCAAACTAAACAGTATTTTAAAATAAACTAAAATGCACTAAAAAGTAATAAAAATAATTGCATATTTAACACATTTTTGAGAGTCCTCCTAGGTAAAATGAAATGAAAAATATTAGACTACTTAAAAGTCGATTTACGATTACATAATGTAGTTATAATTATTGCTATATTTGGAGTCGGTGTCAGCCAACCCTATACTATACCTATCAAAAAACAATACGAGAATACTTTAAGAAATGTTTCTTACAAATTACCTTTTATACAATATTATACTGGGTCAATCAAGAGGCTCGTATCGCTTCTTTCTTTTGATTGTTGAAGCGTGTACCCGTGGCTGACACCGGCTCCAAATATAACAATAACTATAACTACGTTATATAATCGTAAATCGACTTTTAAGTAGTCTAATATTTTTCATTTCATTTTACCTAGGAGGACTCTCAAAAATGTGTTAAATATGCAATTATTTTTATTACTTTTTAGTGCATTTTAGTTTATTTTAAAATACTGTTTAGTTTGAAGTCGGTTTTTCTTTTTGTTAAAATTTTATTTATTACAACATCGACTCGGCCGTTAATAGAACCCGGTACTTCGGAGTGGCGTACCCTTGAAAACCAGTGTACTACTCGACCACGGCGCTCGAGCTATTTTCATATTGCAAACATACACGTCAATTTTATTATATGTACAGATTAGTTATCTTACGCACACACAGACATATTGGAAGTACGAGTTTCACTCATACATATAAAAATCGATTATGTAACATTTCTTATTTTTTAATTATCTACAATTCGTTTCGACAATGAGAGTTAATCATAGAATAAGAAACAGTACACAGATCACATATAAACGCATTATACGCGACATCCTTTTGAATGTATGAAGCGGATGTTTAAGACGAAAGTGCCTCTGAATTGATCGAATTCCTTTGTGAGAGAATGCTTGAGGAAAAATTCCGTTCAGCTTCACGGTATATTTGAGAATTTTTTAACAAAGGAAAACATTTTACCTTTTTAATGAGTGCCAATCGATTTGTCGAGGTAGCTGTTTTAAATAAACTTCCGTTTGAGAGCAACAAACAAATTTTTATTAATGATACGATTTTTGTTTCGAACAATTTGAGTGGAGAGGTTATTGTTGTTGTTGGAATTAAGACTTGTAATAAGTTAAAGTAGTTTGGTAAAGTTTGGACGTGAATATTTTGAAGTGTCTGTTAATAAATAAGAATGCCGATGGGAAATATTTTTGTAGTTTTTTTTTTATGAAAATATTGTGAGATGAGAGACAGTTTTTGCGATACACGCACGAGTGACACGAAAGCTACACAATGAAGTTTACACAATAAACCGAAAATTAAGTGTCAAGTCCCTTGAAAGAGAACTTTCGACTAACGTTTAAGTTATAGAGATGAAAAATAATAATTAATTACATTAATCATAATAATTATTTGCGTAGAACGTTGAAAATTAAACGCCTTTTTTGTTCGCTATACATTATCGTCACTAAATTTATTAAGATCGTTTTTGAGGTCGGGACTCATAATTTTATATTAATCTTCACTTAGTAATTATACAGAGTAGATTTTTTGGAACATTGAGATGACTTTTCTTGGTACTTTGTGCAAACTAGGGTAGAGACCATCCAGTCATTATATGCAATATCGCCAAACAAAAGAACTCAGTATTGCTGTGTTCCGGTTTGAAGGGTAAGTAGAGCCAGTGTAACAGGCATGATACATCTTAGCTATGTAAAGTATGGTTAATATTTCTACAGTCTATGGGTGGTGGTCACCATTTACCGTCAGGCGGACTAGTAATTGAACCTATTGCTATAACCCAGCACAATACTATGCAAAGTATTGCTGTTTGAAAGTAAATAAGTACTCTACTTTCAAACTGGGTAAGTCAGTATGGTTCACAGAGCCTCATAATCCATTAAATATGTATATGCTATGATTATATCCCCTTTAAATTTAAACAGCAAACTCAAACACAAAGCGCTCGAGTGTCTCAACTAATTTCTTCTAAATAAGCAATGTGCTCTGCGATGAAATTCTTGATGCGATGCATCTATTCAGTCTGGAGCGACTGTACGTTGTTGAATCTTCTCGGAATTTCAAACTATTCAAAGCATCGCATTTTACAAATACTTCGCAGAGAGATAACACTACGGCACGTTCGATTTTTGAATAATTAAATTTATCAAAAGAATAAAACGTCACATTCATTCAATGCCGTCTGGTATTATACTTATCTGTAGTACTTATCTTATATTATTCCTTAAATTTTATTTGTACTATTTATATATTTCGATTCAGTAGTTAATGTATTGTTTTGTACACATGTTTTGGATTGTATTATTTTATTAATGTTGTAAGATCTGTATTCATTTCACAATAAAAATATATTATACTATTATTATTAACAATGAAATGAGTTTCAGCTTAACGTGCCGTTTTTAAAAATTGAACTATTCTATTTCACATAAAAAATAACAAATTAAACCTTTTAAAATAAATGCGTACACAGACATAAGAAGATTCCTTTATTGCAGAGATAAAATAATATGAGTTTTGGGAGAAACTTGGAAAAGAAATGCGTTTAAAAAAGTTGCGATTGTTTATGAATTATGCAATGAAACGCAATAGTATGTGTTACACGACATCAGCCTTAAAAATTCTCTTATTTATTTAATTAAATATACATAATTATAAGTATTATATATATATATATATATATATATATATATATATATATATATATATATGAGACAACATCACATACATTACTCTGATCCCAATGCAAGTAGCTGAAGCACTTGTGTTATGGAAATCAGAAGTAACGACGGTACCACAAACACCCAGACCCAAGACAACATAGAAAACTAATGGTAATCTACATCGACTCGGCCGGGAATCGAACCCGGGACCTCAGAGTGGCGTACCCATGAAAACCGGTGTACACACCACTCGACCATAAAGGTCGTCAAAGAAAAGAATATTGTGATAGTAATAAACTGAGCTGTTTCTACTTTAGGTAGACTGCTGCCTTGGAATGTGTGAGCGGCCTCGTTGTCAAGAAGGGGGGGATATTATTATGAGCGTGAGATGTTCTCATCCCACGCTTATAACTATCCCACCCAACCACACGGCTGGGCACCGGTGGTCATCGGTGCTGCCAGTCATTTTATTCGCCGCAGGGCGTCAGCCTTTGGCACTCGCCCTTTATTAGCGGAGTCGGGAATGTACGTCACATTTCGGCACGGAGGCAGACGAGAAGGCGCACCCTAAGAGTTGTAAGGTGCTGTAAGCCTCGAGCGTTCTCGGAGCCCTTTAATCAGGTGGCGTGGTGGAAACTCGAGGAGGTCTAATGGGTAGGACGGGGCACTAGGCCACGGTAAGTCCCACATACCTATCCCGGTACCCAGACCGGGTAGCATGTGTATTTTCTCCTCGTAAACTTAAAAAAAAAATTCGAACCCGCAATCTTTAGATAGAAAGTCTAATACATTATATCTACGGTAGTATATACATTAAAGTATAATATATCAACTGTGTAAAAACGGTTACTTTTATCGCTATAACGAAAATATGTTTAATTTACCTACGTTTTTTATTGTACCAAAAGACAAAAGCACTTTATCTTCCCTGTAATATATCCGTAGCACAATTCGTTTGGATTGCGGACTGTTATCGTAGCACTCGTTACATATCTCCGCGTTTCTTCTGAGGTAACTTGTTTTTCTTGTTACGCTGGATTAGCGCGTGATAACGTCTGAAGGGGCATTAGCTCTGTAATTGCTGTGTTATTTTTTTTTAGCGATTAAGATAGAGGAGGAATTTATATTTGTGACACGCGTGAACTTTTATGTTACGATTGTGTTATTTCGTGAAGTCGCTCACGTTGATTTTCATTTGTTTCGTGAACCCTTAAGTAATCACTGGCATTGTGTTGATTAAAACAATAGAAGGTGCACATTAAAATGTACTTAATTTCTATAAAAATCTTGCTTTTATTCATATAAAGTGATATAGATTAATATGTAGTTATATTTCTTAAGCAATTATACCGACAGATGGACCTCAAGAAAATTTTTAAGTAACAAAATTGAATACAAAATCCCATTTACGCGAAACGTAGGATCTATTTTCGATACAACAATTATTATTAAAGTAAAATATATTTTAGGTATTAACGAAGTGTAAAATACGAATGCGCGAATAAGACACAGAATCTTCAGTAAATGAGCTCTGTATGTAATAACTAGCGACCCGGCCCAGCTTCGCACGGACACTTGATATGTATCATTATATTATGACCAAATTACATTAAATCATTATAAATTGTCAATATTTTAATCTGATGTATAACATATATTACTGTAAAATTTAATCGAAATCTGTTCATCCGTTTTTTTGTGAAAGAGTAACAGACATACAGCGACCTCACATCACAAACGCATTTATTACATTATTAGGATTTATTTTAGTTCACAACAATTCACTTTAGTTCTTAAAAAATATATATTCCATTATGTGATGATTTATTTCCATGAGAACTTTCTCAGATAACGATATTATTTTTTTTACAAATATATCGGCTTAAACCCGAACCTCGGGTTCAGTGACCTTATAAGTGATGTGCCAGACCAATAAGATAGACAAATATTAATTACGTCAAAGAAAATATAAGACCAATTTTCGCCCACGGCTTAGCGTATAGGGTGTACGAGTATGTATAACAATAAAGTCTATGTCTTTCCAGTTTCAATTTGCGTCAAACCAAAGTCCATGAAATTTAGCTGAGTAGTTTGACCATGCAGGCATAATATGTACATATAGTTATATTCGTATTAATAATATTAGTAGCATATTATTCGATAGGTACAAGATTTAATAGATGATAAAAAAGCGTGGAGCTAATACCTGTTTACTTTCGAGCAGGATATATTAATTTAAATAATTTTATTAACTAACATGACTTCGTATTTTTTAAATGTTGAAAAAGAGTAACTACTGCCGGTTCTTGCCGGTTCTTCTCGGTAGAACCTACTTTCCGAACCGGTGGTAGCTTCACGTAATTGTAAAATGACGATTCAAAAGTGCTTGTTAAAGCCTACTTGAATAAAGTTTATTTTGATTAAATATATAATGATTTTAATTTGAATAAAGGTCTTTTAAACTACTATTAGGTTGAACAGGCAGTAATCGTCACGTGATGAAAATGGCAATCTTTTCCTCTCTTTTCCTTTCTCTCTGTTTTTATACGGCTTTATATATTGTTATTTAAATTTATATATTGGTATTGTTTTAATTCAGAATTAATTTTTAATAATAATTTAGTCGTTGACTTTTTTATGGTATAATTATGTTGGCGGACGAACATATGGGCAACCTGATGGTAAGTGGTCACTATCGCCCTTGGACAATGACGCTGTAAGAAATATTAACTATTCCTTACATCGTCAATGTGCCACCAACCTTGGGAACTAAGATATTATGTCCCTTGTGCATGTAGTTACACTTGCTCACTCACCCTTCAGACCGGAACACAACAATACTGAGTACTGTTATTTGGCGGTAGAATAACTGATGAGTGGGTGGTACCTACCCAGACGGGCTTGCACAAAGCCCTACCACCAAGTAAAGTTATGACATGACATATTCATAAACGTTGTTATTTCATCGTGTATTTAATAAGTAAAATTTGTGAAATATAATAATAACTCTTTATTTATTCTGAATCAATATATTTTTCTGGTGACACCGTCATAACCTCTCATTCAAAATCGTGGGACCGATTGTGTACCATAAATATGCTAATTATCAAAATCAAAATATACCTTTTTCAAGTAGGCTTTTACGAGTACTTTTGAATAGTCTTTTAACAAACTACATTAAGTAAAGCTACAACCCGTTTGGAATGCAGATTCTACCGAGAAGAACAAGCAGTAGTGACTCAGTAGTTACACTTTTTCAACATTTAAAAATACAAAATCATGTTAGTTAAGTACTGAGGGCCATTTATTAGCATAAAGCAAATGGGTTGGAATAAATAAATAAAATAAAATGCAACTTCATTACGATTGAGTGTTCCACGGTACTTATACGTTTTTTAAATAATCTTTATTGAATCGGCTAAGCAATATTAAAAATCATTTGAACATGAACTATTATTATATGAAACAGAAAATATCCTGTGCGCAAATATGCAAACGACATATGATTGATGTGGGTCCTTAATAACTTTCCACCAGCTCAATATATTTGGTATTAGTAAAATTATATTTTTTTATGAATAGTTATCAACATAGCACTGCATGAACACATTTAGAACAAGAGCATTTTTAATGTAAATATATTTATATCCTTTCTTATTATGGAAGATTTTTAAACTTAAGTAATCTTACTGGGACGTTTTTACAGAGTTATTAAAATGTGAAATAAGCAGCTATACCATAGATGATAAGGCGCCGAGATGGCCCAGTGGTTAGAACGCGTGCATCTTAACCGATGATTTCGGGTTCAAGCCCAGGCAAGCACCACTATATTCATGTGCTTAATTTGTGTTTATAATTCATCTCGTGCTCGGTGGTGAAGGAAAACATCGTGAGAAAACCTGCATGTGTCTAATTTCATCGGAAATCTGCTACATGTGCATTTCATCTATTATGATATATTAAGTGCCAATATCAGGTAGTAGACATACCATAAGATGCTCCTTGGTAGACTTACCAGTGGATTTACGTAACATTTACTTAAATGTTAAACAATTGAGTCCACTGGTAAGTTAGCCTAAGTAGGCTTACTGACCGTCGTTATAGAATTGCAGTTGAGAATTTACAATATAATAACAGTTTAAATATTTATCTGTTTCATGTAAATGTGGGGCGACCATATGAGCATTTTTAGATATAGTATAAAATACTATAAGTTTGCCTTTAGTTGTTTACTGATATATTTCAATTCAAGAAATCGTATTCATTATTTGAAATAATTACTTTTGCAGAGAATAATATTCACTTATCAAATTGATGACAAGATTTTTACGGATTCTTCTAACTTTATTAAAAAAGATATGAGGTTATTCGAATTAATATTTATATTTTGGGTTACATTTTGTAGTAATATTGTTTGGGCTTAGAGTTTACGACCTGTTTGAGCAATCGGATGTTTACGATGGAGCGCTTAAGATATGTAAGTATATTACTGGTGTAAGGAAATGCAAATTGAACTAATCATATTTTTATTTTTATAATACGTACAGGCGGATCCATCTGATACTAAGCGGTTACCATCACCAAAAATATATTGACGCTGTGAGAAATATTAGACACTCCTTGAATCGTCAATACGCCTCCAATCTTGGTAACTTAGTTTTTATTACTTGGACCAGTGATAATACATCAAGCTGTAACACAAACATACTAAGTTTTTCTTGGTCTAGAGTGGGAATGATCCCCACCCAAACAAAATGCACAAAACGCTACCAGATAACTTCTTTACCAATACTTATATTTATATAATGTATAAAATTGTAAAATAATGTCATAAAAATTGATAGAACAAATTCACGTAGCGTTATAGTTCGTAATTTTATAATTTCTGCTACGCTTGTAGTGATTGCTCGTTAGTCGATTTCTAATTTTATCCGTTACCTGATCAGCCTTTGTGCAAGTCTTAATTTATATTCCCGACTTACCTAGTTTAATTATGTTCTAAAAGCGGTCGTTCTAATAGGGCACCTGAAGGTAAATTTTGTCGAAATAAATTCGTGTTGTAAGAAAATCCAGTCGCCATTCATATGTATCAGCAAATATTAGACCGAAAGCAAGTTTACTAAACAGAGCCATAATAATTACAAGATTTAGTTCGTCTTTGATTTTTACTTATTCTATGATAAGTAACCAAGCTTTCTCTTCAAGAGAATAAAGGCTTATCCTTTACCAAGTTAGCTGTCATTTATGACGCTTTTTTTATTTCAATTTAATAATCTGATGCCAATTTTTCATCCCTTATAAATATAAGATTTAATTTAATCGACTACACCTAAAAAAAAATATTCTGTGCCAATTTATCTTTAACCATTCTTAATATTGTACTCAAAGTACTCAAATTGCCACACCCAGAGTTAATTAAAAAAACCTTACTCTATATCCTTCGGGACTAAAATTATCTCTACAACAAATATCACCTAAATCGATTTAGCGGTTTCAGCGTGAAGAGACAACAGATAGAGCTACTTTCGTTATCATGATATTAGAGTAGATTATGTAGTATTCATAAATAATTTGAAATTTCCATCAATATCAACCTAATTTAAGTAATATATTTTAAATTGTCTGCCCTTAATCATGCTATTATGCTATGCATAAGGAAGTTAACTGTGATTACATTTCAAAGGATGTTGAATAAACGTCTAAATTAGATTAATGAAAAGTTAAGCCTGTTGCCATACAAATCATGATAAGCGATAATTTTCCCAATGCTATATTTGGCTATAAAATAACACTGACATATCTCCTTCAATATAAAGAAACAAGAACAGAAAAACATATCTTAGAAAAACAATTATGTTTTAAAGGATAACTTCGATACTTCAACAATTCTAAGACAAAACAAATCTAAGTTAATTACCCTATTTTGTCGCACCGTTTATGATATTATTTAGTATTTGTAGGCAGACAGGCGAATGATCCTGATGGCAAGTGATCACCGTCGCCTATAGACCCATTACATTTACAAGGTGCGGACAACCTTGGCTCATTTATTATTCTAACCAAACAACGACGATACTAAGCATTGTTGTTTGTCAGATGAAATTGCTTTATCGATCCTCAATTGTATTTCTTATATTTTGATTTATTTAATCGCATCGCTTGGCATGCGTGGTAAGGTCTCAGACTAAAAAATGCTGCGAATCTCATATACGATTAATATTCGTGAAGTTAACTTTGTTGATAAAGTATAGGTATTTGAGACTAGGTTAATTTTGATATATACATATTATATATATATATATATATATATATATATTTAAACTAGCTTTTTAATTCAGTCGGGCTCGAGATCTGTTACGAAGATTTTACTTATTGGCAATGCCTTGTGTAAGTCCGTCTAGGTAGGTATCATACACTCATCAGATATACCGCCAAACAGCAATACTTTATAGCTATTCTACAGGTAGTATTGTTGTGTTCCGGCTTAAGTGTGAGTAAGCCAGTGTTACTTGAATTGTGTAACTAGAAGATTGGTAGCGCATTGACAGTGAAAGGACTCGTTGAAGAAACATAGCATCTTAGTTCTCAATATTGGCAGTGTGTAATGTGAACAATGGTTTTTATTTCTTATAACGTCAATGCTTGTGAAAGGTGACCACTTCCCTTCAAATGGCCTATTTGCCCGTTTGCCAACTTAAAAATGACGTTAAACATATATCCAAATATAAAACCATGATTTTAAATGTGATTATTATCTCGTATTGAATTTTTAATAAAAATTGTTATTTTTGCAAAATAATGGGTTCAAACTTTAAATTGGTCATGAATAATGAATAAAAATTGTATTCATTATTGGCTTTTCAATCCTCAATTCGTCTATCAATAGCTCAAAATTTCAAGCTTTCATTATTTATTTATTTTTTGTATTTACTTCTATCATATCAACTAAATCTACTAAGGTACAAATTCTATGATTTTTTCGTAAACCCGATTATATCTTAGAGGTAATGTCAAATTTGTCCAAAATATTTGATACTGTACAAACAGTTCGTATACGCTTAAGTTCATCAGCACTTTGTGTTTTAAGTTAAAGGTAAGATCTAAGTCAAAACAGAAAGTGCTGATGTGCAGTTGGTAATTGTTCTGGTAATATTAGTCCTGCAGATTTAGCTTCTTGTAATTATATGTGGGAATACTAGAGTTAGACACATTGTTTCATGTTGTGCCCTACTTATTAAATGCCTAAGTAATTATGATAAAGATTATACATTGAGCATATGCGTGGTTTTATAAGTATACAACTGCTGATAGGTTCCATATAATTCCTGTGAATTTAGTAACAAAAGAATTGGGATAGTTTATTATGGGCATGACCTTTAAAATCTACTAAAAGTCTGTATCTATGGCTATTTATTAATTAGAGGAGTATTTCTATACTATTTTTCGTATTGTCTTTGTATACAAAAAATTTAAAATTCTGCAAATAATATTATAGTTTTATTTCAGACAAAAACATTTTATTAAGTATTCTTCTCACTATCGAGCTTGCAATTTTCAATGGATGCACTTCACCGTTACAAGTCCTTTGTACTTATCCCTTTCATCTACACCCTAGACTTCATCAAAACCTGGATCAAGTACTTTGCACTGACTTACCGACATAGAAGAGGAAGACTATACCTAGTGGCAAGAACGTAGGTTTTTATAAATTGTACGAAGCTGTATTAGAACAAAATTTTTTTACAGGTGACTAAATAACATTTGGGACGTTCTTGTAAAATTTTAAATGCTTTTCGGTGTTTATTGACAAGTAAAAACATACTTATTGCTGTCTCAATCTTAAACAATAAAATTATGTGGCAAAGGTGCCACCATATAGATCAGTCAAAATCGCAGATTTAAGCCAAATACATTCACGTCTATCCAGAGGCGGGGGTAGCCACTTTCCATGCGGTTAGCCTCCTTTCTGATAGCCGACAATACAAAAAATATGTTTGAAAATCAACAAACAACGTATTTTAAAATTTAGACAACTTGAAATCATTGAAGATCTTAACAGTAAGCATTAAAACACACGATAAAACTATTGTGATGAGAAATTTAAAAGTAGTGTCCTCACAGTATAAGTTAAGACGATGACCTTACCAGATTATCAGCGCATCAAAAATATGAGGTCAATGTCCTCCCTATTGTTGTCAATATCAAAGATAGTATGAAATGACACCCGAGTGGCTATTGTGCGAAGTCTAGACGAATATACTGCATCTTCTTCATTAATGCTGGAACTTAACAAATCTTTATTGTATATTGCAACCAATCGTTTGTGAGCTACGAATGAGGAGCTGATAAATCCTTTTCACCATTTCTTAAACTATTAACGGACAAGACTTCAATAGATTGGCTGGATCAAAGTTTAATTTTCCTCAACTAATTTAATAAGTCATTTTGAATGTGGAACATCTTAATTTTATCAAAACGTTATACCTATATCCAATAATTAGATTGATCCCACTGAGTTAATTTAATTTATGGTATTAAAAAATCTATTTGGTCGTGAAAAATTTACGGTATTGATCACAAAATCTATCGGAAATTCTCGAGGACTTTACTATAAAATAATGTTTAGGCACTGTCACTGACATTTTGATAAAAAGTCTCAAAATATATTTTTCATGAATATTGAAGGAAATCGAATAGTTAGTCCAAAGTTAGGTAGAATTTTTGTGTGAAAAATCAAGATAGGTATTCAACCCAATGTTAAGCGGTCACCTCTGCCTAAATACATTGACAATATTTTTCCGCCTAGCACATTCCCGGCATTTTGCCAGAGCCCGCTTACTACTCAATACCGGATTGAACCGGTTTTTACCTACGTATAGTAAAATGTTCATATACAGAGCTCACCCCAGCTCTGTATATGAACATTTTTGACATGATCAATTAACTGTTTGGTCTGTGTGTGCAGTACCAGTACATTTATTTAAGAAGGTCATATGTCCCACATTATTTATACTATTATTTACACTATACTAACAATAGCACTACCGATGTTTATATATATAGAAAATGAAATGTTAGATCAAGTGATTTGATAAAAACTTGAAAGACCGACAACAGGCGATATCTGAAAGATCCCACGTCAATATTTAAATATAACCTTTGTATATTGACGTTGAATCTTATAAGGGTAACAGCCTGTAAATTTCCCACTGCTGAGCTAAGGCCTCCTCTCCATTCGAGGATAAGATTTGGAGCTTATTCCAACACGTTGCATAAATGCGGATTGGTGGATACATATGTAGCTGAATTTCGTTTATATTAGATACATGCAGGTTTCTTCACATTTTCCTTTACCGAGAACCACGAATTATAAATAGAAATTTAGTACAAGCAAGTACATGATGCTTAGTTGGGCATATTTTTTTTATAGTATAGGTTGATCACCTGATGGTAAGTGGTCACCATCACCCATAGACAATGACGCTGTAAGAAATATTAACTATTCTTTACATCTTCAATGTGCCACCAATCTTGGGAACTAAGATGTTATGTCCCTTGTGCCTGTAGTTACACTGGCTCACTCACCCTTCAAGCCGGAACACAAAAATACTGAGTACTGTTATTTAGCGGAAGAATAACTGATGAGTGGGTGGTACCGACCCAGGCGGGCTAGGATAAAGCCCTACCACCAAGTATAAAGCTATTATAAATATGAGTTGAAACGGTACCCCATAGTTCATCAAACATTTAAATCGTTAAATTTGTTTCAAAACACGATGCTACAAGAAATAATTTATACAAAAGTATTTTAATATAAAATAATGTCAGCAATCTGGAGACCGTTTATTATAATCAAACTTGTTAAGTAAAGTTCTAATTATTTTTATTGGAACAACTAAGGCTCTTCGTAAAATTAGATGTCAATCGCGCTAAAATGTAAAGCTTGTTAAAAAGTCTAAATTAACATTATGTAACGATAATAAACAAACCTATAGAAACGGTAAAGAAATTATGTCCATTGTATGAGAGCCCATTTTATATTTAGTATTAGTTGTTATAGTAGCAACTGAAACACATTATCAGTGAAAATTTCAAGTGTCTATCAGGGTTCATGAGATACAGCCCGGTGAGCGATGGACATCTGTCCGTCTGTCACCAGGCCGATCTGTCGTCCATCTAGACGGGCGGACAGACAGCGGTGTCTTAGTAATATGGTCCGTTTTACCCTTTGGCTACGGAATCCTAAAAATGGATGAGAATATCCGTAGAAAGTAGAACCTCAACGAAAAACGAAAAAAATATCTGTAATTGTTTTTTGTTTTTTAAAGAAATAATTTGTTACCCACAGCTATATAGGTAACTAAGGATCGTTAATTATTGTAAATAATGTATATGAAACTGTATTTTTTTTATTAAATTTTAGTATTCAGTTATAATATTCAGTACTTACAAAGTTCGTGTTTAAGAGTACTTTATTGAATCCGATTATATCTTATTAACCGATATACTGAAAAGTGGAAGGTGGATTTAAATTTAATTCAAATACTTTTAGAAATACCAACTTCTGTGATAGATTGCTGCTAATCAGTAAAAGATCTTAAGGAGATAACAGTACTTACCATGGTTTATGAACTCGAAGGGCTTTCTGGTTACAAAAAGGACATAAGTCCAATTAAAACTGGACAGTTTTATGGTCCGAGATTTTGGGTTTAAGGAAACAATGGGTTTGCGATATCTTTGAATTAACTTTAATGTATAAAAACGGCCTGTACTTGTGTTTCTATTGCATTAGAGAGCTACAGGAGGAAGGTCTTTAGGATTTCTTACTGAATCGTCATTAAAAATGATGAGAAAATATTATTTTTTTATTTTAAGTAGGTAATTTTGTAAATTGTATATGGACCGAGATGGCCCAGTGGTTAGAACGCGTGCAGCTTAACCGATTGCTCGTTCAAACCAGCTAAGCACCATTGAATATTCATGTTAATTTGTGTTTATATTTCATCTCATGTTCGGCGGTGAAGGAAAACATCCTAGGGAAACCACCATGTACCACCCACTCATCAGTTATTCTACCACCAAATAACTGTACTCAGTATTGTTGTGTTCTGGTTTGAAGGGTGAGTGAGCCAGTGTAACTACAGGCACAAGGGACATAACATCTTAGTTCCCAGGTTGGTGGCACATTGACGATGTAAGGAATTGTAATATTTCTTACAGCGGCTTATGGTGACCACTTACCATTAGGTGGCCCATAAGCTCGTCCGCCAAACTCTATCATTAAAAAAAATCATAATTGTGTTGTAGAAGCACTCATAAGAGTCTGATTAAATTAAATATATTTCATATGATTTCATATAAATATATGGACATTATAAACATTGAAATAACTAAGCAATTAATTTTGCCTCTTATCATATAACTAGCATATCGTCGCGGTATCGGCGCTGTTAGCGCCTTCTCTCGATATTATAAATATTATTCTGTGTGCATTTGATATCGAGTGGTTTAATACGGTTGGAAAATCACGAAGGACAAATTAATAAACTATAATAATCTCTGCAAACTGAACAATAACTTTTTAATTAAAATCTAACGCGCCCGAAGACGATATTATTATTTATTGATTATACAATTAATAATATTGTTATTTGTGTTCGTGGAACAAATAAAATGTCCGCCTTAGTACCACCGAATTGTCATATATTCTATCGCTAAGCAGAAAAACTTAGTATGTATATTATTATTCCGGCTTGAAGGTTAGATGTATCAGTTGTAAGAGGTAAAGGGACATAACATCTTAGCAAACTCAATAGGTGGGTGGTGCATTGGTAAGAGCTGTGATTTCTTACATCGCTTATTGTTATAGGCGGTGATGATCAATTTCATCAGTTAGTCAATTTACACGTCTGACTACCTACATCACAAAAAAAAAACAATAAATCAACAAGAATTACAATAATAAAACAACCAATAAACAAGCCGTTAACGAATTCTCTTAGCTGATTCATTTCCGCGGCATATTCGCAATGATCATAACAATTTGAAACATTTTAAATGCTTCAAAATAATACTTTTATCGGTCCTTGCAGACGGCACTTAGCACCACTTACGTTGTAAAGTTGTGTTTAAACTCGGAGAGAAAAGGAAAATTTATTATAGTATGCTAATAAAACAAGAACTAATAAAAAATCGTAACATCCCACGCTACGTTTACGAGTTCGAAGTGTGAACGTAATATTGTAACGTATGAGCATTTTGATCGCTTAAATATATTGCATTATTTGACGGAATTTATATTTGATCAAAATCAAAATATACTTTATTCAAGTAGGCCTTTATAAGCACTTTTTAATCGTAATTTTTTTTACGTTATAGGGGACAAGCGAGCCCATGGATATCTGCAGCACCAGGGGGCTAGCAGGTGCGTTGCCGGCCTTTAAGAAAGGAGTACGCTCTTTTCTTGAACGTTCCCATGTCGTAAAAACCGCCGGTGAAAGCTGAGTCCACAAAGTGGTTGTGCGAGGCAGAAAATGTCTTAGAAATCGCGCTGTTGGGGATTTTCGGATATCGAGGTGGTGCGGTTGAAACTTCGAATTTTGACGAGATGTCCGAAGGTGAAATTTAGCAGCCGGGATTAATCCGAACATTTCCTCAGAACATTCCCCATAAAAAAATCGGTAGAATGTCATTTAACAACTATGTTAAGAGAAGCTATCACCGATTCGGAAATTAAATTACCGGAATTTAATACCGCGAAGAACCGACACGAAACTCAGTAGTTACTATGAATATGTATGAAATATATCCTGCCTGGAAGTCAACATGTACTAATTCCACTCTTTTATATCGTTTGTATAATCTTGTATTGATATATCAAATATTCCACGAGTATAGTGTCGTACAGGAAGGTGGCATTTAACGTGGGTTTTTTGATTATATTTAGTTTACATTTTTTATTTTATTTATATTCTTTATAATATATTATATATTTATGGTGTAATTCCAAACAGAGTTCTGTAGTTATACTAATAATAAATGAGCTTTCATAAAGCACTAATGCCGAAAAAATACTGTAATACATACACCTTCTACTCAAAAGAAAGGTTTTTACAAAGTTTTTAAAAGGCCATTTAGTGGTTTGAATAAGTCAAAAATATTAAGATAGAGAAGTGTCAATATTTGTTTAGAATAAATTTAATCGTTCTATAAAATAATCTTCAATAATATTATATCGCTGAGAAGATGTGGTCTTGCGTTGGATTTAAACTAAGATGGTATTATCTTATATGCAAATAATATGTTGGAATTTAACCCAGCAGAGTGGAGCAAACCTGATAGAACAGGATGCGTCACGACTTGTGTGCATTGTTATAAATATTAATATTCTCGAATGAATTTTGCGCTCCGTCGCCTTAATGAATACTAGAACTGTTTGTCTTGTAATAATACATACTGAATACTATAATTATTCACTTGAATACGTATTATAATTTATATTATAAACATTTAAGAACAAATTTATAAGTTAAATATAAAAGTAAAGTAAAGTAACAGCCTGTATATTTCCCACTGCTGGGCTAAGGCTTCCTCTCATTAAGGAGAGGTTTTGGAACATATTCCACCACGCTGTTTCAATGCGAGTTGCTGGAATGATGTGCATTAAAGTAGCATAATTTCAATGAAATTAGACACAGGTTTCCTCACAATGTTTTCCTTCTTTTAATTTATCTGTCTATCTAATTATAAACACAAATTAAGCACATATACATATATATAGTGGTGCTTGCCTAGGTTTGAACCCGAAACCATCGGTTAAGATGCACGCGTTCTAACCACTGGGCCGTCTCAGTTCTTCATTCAAGTTAAATATAAATTAACGAATAATTTATACTGTACTTGTAATATATAATACGTCGATTGTTTTACACCAAAATTTGTATACATGATTTTTGTATACTAGTGATATTCTCTTATTAGAGATGACCAATCCCTTAAAGCAAAGCATCTTCACAGATGATGTTATATTGCACAAGTGTGGGTGTGCAGAGTGCACACACAGATAAACTCTAAACACACACTCATAATCGGTATGAGTTTTAGTGCAAAACTTAGCTTTAGGATTACCGTGCTTTATCGAGTGACTCTTAAATATTACGAAAATATACTTTTAGTGACTTTTTAGAGTCCTTAGTTTGAACCTAAGACATCATAATCTGCAGCCTTATAAGCAAATCACTGAACATTAGAGGCATTATGATAGTTTATAGAAGTCTATTTTCTCATGCATTATCTTAAACCAACAGCGCGTAGTAAAGCCCGTTGAACAGAGCACGTCACTCTAGACGTTTTCATTGTTGTATTAATTTAAACACCTATTATGTACAGTCGGGGTAAGACAAGGCTCGTCACCTTAAGATCTATTTTCGTGTGCTCCGTATGAGCGATAATCTGCTTTACCGATCACGAATATATGACACTGATGGACATATTTTGACAGTCATATCTAATTTGAATTTGTAATGACTAATTCAATAAAAAGGTTTCATGTTGATATAAAACTAGACGTAGTCCAAAGATGTTACACTATTTTGAACCAAGTTATCATACTATGTAAGTTTAATTTTATATGCAGCTTAGTGCTTGAGTTTCAAAAGATACTAACAGTATACGATTTGGTAAAGGATTTCATTTGAAAATTGACGAAGGTTTTCTTACTCTGACTGTACTTGGTTTTGCATCTCATCGCTGTAATGCAAAGCGAAATTGTTAAGATAATATTATGGCTGTGGGAAGGGTCTTAGGTTTACTAGCGACTTACTCATAAGTTCTCTATAAATATATGTTACTAGTTGTCGCCCCTGATTTCGCTCGCGTTTTAGGAGTTTAGTTGTCATGTGTTAAACAAAAAGATAGCCTATGTCCTACCTTTAAAATAAAATTTTCTTCATATCAAATTACATCAAATTCGTTTCAATGGTTTGGAAGTGAAAGAGCGACTGCCAGGCAGATTGACTTACTTTCAAACTTGTAATATTGCTATAGAAGTATAGATTAAACTTCATACAACTTACGCACGTTATATACTTTAAATTACTATTGATTGTATAATTATTATTATTTACAGATAAAACAGACAATTTATTAAACGCTTTTTGTCTGATTTGCTAATCTGACGAAATACTGAACGTTCATTAGTTACCGATCGTCATTGATGACGCGAACGTCATCAACTGCGATTGACCAATGAGCATTTCATTTAAAGTCTTAATAGTTTATAATGAGATCAGCCTTCTAGAAAATAAATGTAAGACAAAATATATCAATATTAAAAAAATATAATTAAATTCAATAGCAACTTTGTATCTGTATGTACACGTATATACAAACAAGATGTCTATTTAATGTATTCGTATATTCAGTAAAACTTTATAGTTTTGATGTGTGTAAATGAATTCATATAATTAGCGGGTCTGGTTGGTTATCGCGTAACCCACTGATATCGGATTCCGCTGTTTTTTTTTTAATAAATATGAGACAACATCATATACATTACTCTGATACAAATGTAAGTAAAGCTAAAGCACTTGTGTTATGGAAAATCAGAAGTAATGACCACAAATACCTAGACCCAAGGCAACATAGAAAACTAATAATAATAACCTACATCGATTCGGCCGGGAATCAAACTCGGACCTCGGAGTGGCGTACTCATGAAACCGGTGTACACACTACTCGACCACTAAAGTCGTCGGAGACTATCTTGTTTCTTTTGTCAGCTTCCAAAACAAAGCCGTCTAAATATTTTTGTTAAAGCTACGCTTGTATATACAGCAGAAATTTTCGCGTGGAGCCGGAAAAACAAAGAAATTATTCCCTTGGATTATAAGCACGATTTATCCTTCTTTGTGGGATGTTAGGCAATGTTGGAATTTGAGATTTCGTTCCAATTTCAAAATATAATATTGAAATTTGAATGAGGTTAAGTTATAATTTCATAAAAAGAATCTGTCATAGTTTGCATGTCTTGGAACAACAACAGCCTGTAAATTCCCACTGCTGGGCTAAAGGCCTCCTCTCCGTTTGAGGAGAAGGTTTCGGAACATATTCCAGAATTTGTATGAAATTTGTCACATGCAGGTTTCTTCACGACGTTTTCCTTCACCACTGAGCACGAGATGAGTTATAAAGACAAATTAAGCACATGAATCAGCGGTGCCTGCCTGGGTTTGAACCCGCAATCATCGGTTAAGATGCACGCGTCTAACCACTGGGCCATCTCTCAATGTCTTGGAAATGGGCCACCATTTGCCCTGCCACGCCATGCCCATAGACATTAGTACTGTAAGAAATATTGATCATTTCTCAAATCACCAATGCACCACCAATTAAGTCTTAGTACTTTTCATATCAATACCTTTTCATTATCTTTACGAAACTTAATCGGCTTATATGTTATCTTACTATTGTTATTTATATAATTTTGTCGTTCATTTTCCGATAAAATAATTATTACGTTATTATATACGTGAAAGTATGTGATTGTAAAATAGTTTCTCTTATAGTAAAAATATCTCTTTTTAGGGTTCTGTATCCCAAAGAATAAAAGAACTCTTATAATTTGTCTGCTATTCGTTTGTCTGTATGTCCATCAAGAAACTTTTTCTCAGGAACTCGTAAAATGTGAAGTTGAAATTAAAAGCAAATAGTCATAACAATCAAATTATACAACTGTATCGCGTTTCACTCTCAAGGGAATCTAAACCTATTGGGTTAACCCGTTAACCTAGAATTGATGGAAAATCTTTCAGTATTGTGCAGTTGTACCCTCAGAGAATGATTTCGACGTGCTCATTCGATTGCTCAAAATTAAATAAATATTAAACCGTATCAAATTCGAAAATTACCTTGAAATTTCATCATAAACAAATAAGCTTCGTTAATTAGTGTCGAGATGGCCCAGTGGTTAGAACGCGTCCATCTTAACCGATGATTGCGTGTTCAATCCAAGGCAAGCTACGCTGATTCATGTGCTTAATTTGTCTTTATAATTCATCTCGTGATCAGGGGTGAAGTAAAACATCGTGAGGAAACCTGCATGTGACAAATTTTATAGAAATTCTGCCACACGTGTATTCCATAGGACAACCCGCATACCCCCACGGAACAGCGTGGTGGAATATGTTCCAAACCTTCTCCTCAAAGGGAGAGGAGGTCTTTAGCCCAGCAGTGGGAATTTACAGGCTGTTGTTGTGTTTATTTTTGTAAATAAGCTTAACTTAAAATTAACGTATGCGATGTAAACAAAGTCATAGTCTAAAAAAACTAACAGTTCAAAATTAAAATATCACAAAGTAAAGTTAATTCAGCAAAAAGCAAAATTATGATTAAATTAAACGCATTCTAATCTCCTGTTTTCACAGCGTAAACGAACAAAGGGTGTACCATTAGCCTCGAAATTACATTAGCAATTAGGAACATCTGTGGTCAAAACACAAGTAAACTTTGCATTAATTTTTTTTTTCACTATTCATTCCGACGCTTGTACTCAATTATACTTGGATTAGAACGTCACTCATTGAGTCGAAAGGGGTTTTATTTGGGTAATGATTGATGTTACATTTCCTAAGCAATTAATGCTCAAATTTCACTGTACCCGAAATATTTAATTACTGTATTGATACGAATTTGAAAAGATACGTGTTTATTGTCGTTTCTCTTGAATTGTGTGATGGGAATATTGATGAGTTATTTATTTTTACTCTGTGGATAGACTGAAAAATGACTAAACCCGATGAAGAGTTACCAATACCTGAAGGCTACGGTACCAGAAGTATTAAACATATCATCATGTTTAGTTAATACAATGACAGCAATATCTTTTTGATTATATTGCATTGTTTAGATTGATCGATTATTTTACGAAGACCGAATCCTGCAGGCAAACCATAGACACGGTTTAATTAATCAAATATAACATCAATACGAAAATATGTGGACGAGGTAGGTTGGCTTATTGGTGATATAAAAATGGTTAACATTTCTTGTACCGTCAACATTGTCTACCAGATACTCATTTGTATGAACTTATTCTACCTATATCATATTTAAAAAAATAACTCGCCTTTCAAAGATAAAGTTTTCTTGCTCTAATACACACGCATGATTTTTTCCTTTACAATCGACCACAAGATTAATGACTACGTGAATACTATATAATATTAGATACATATATGTATGCATTTTAGATATCAGGTACTGTACATTATTTTTTTTTAATATATTAATATTACACTGTATTATTTATTATGTTTATATCTTCTTTATACACCCCTACCTCTTTCTATGTCTGTTTTCCTCTACCTTAAGGTTGCCTGGAAGAGATCGCTGTGTTAGCGATAAGGCCGCCTCGTGTTCATCTTTCCTAACCGTGTCTATGTGATTTATTTACTGGTGTACAATAAAGAGTATTTTGATTTTAATTTGATTTGATATCTACTATCTACTTGCTCGAGCTTGAACTCGAAACCCTTTCCACTTTTGATTCGAATGCTTTTACCACTGAGCCATATTTACAATATATCGTACTTTTAATAACCTTCACATTAACCTAATAGCACATTTGCAGGAAGTTAAGCCGTATTAATTGTTACCTATCACCTGTAGCTTTGTTCGTAGGAGCTTAAACATTATACAATAATGAATAGCACTTAAGACTTAGAACTTTAAAGAGGCTCTTTGTACCCCCTTGGGACTTAATTCTGGCGTGGGAACATTGGGTGGTTATTATCAATTTAAAATAAAAATATATAATATAAATAAATAATTACTTTATCTATATTTCTAAACCATTAATATATATTTCATTCAATAACCAATAAAATGTTGTCTCTAGGATATTAATGTATATACTTGGATACGTCAACTGTGGAAAATATTGATTTACTTGACAGTTTTTGGCAGAATCTTTCTGAAGCTTCCCTCTTCGTTCCTTGCTAGCTGTACATTTAGTTATAACTATACATACACAAATATGTACAACAATAATAAAATATAAGTTACTCCTTATTACATCAGGTATGTGCCCGTGAGAGCATACTTAACAACATATAAATATACTAACGAGAAGAAATATAACTGAATTAGTTTGTACGATGGTAAATCTTTGAGAAAATGATTGAGATTAACCAATAAAATTTCCTAATTTAATATATTTTTCCTAATTTATTTAACTAATATTTAAAAACAATTTAATAATAACTACTCAAGGTTACTTAAATTTATGATAAATTTCATAAAAATATTTTATCAAATTTCACTCAATTTTAAGAAAAGAAAAATAAAAAATTATGATGAATCCTAAAACTTTTAAAATAAACTTTGATTCCAAGATTGGAAAGAGAAACTCGCCAGTATAAAGAAATTTAACATAAAAAAATTAGACGCCTTATATTGTAGTCGTTAATCATAATAATAGAGATGTCCTCAAAAAAATAGCCCTCGATTACACCGAGACAGCTATTCTGTAGCTGAGATTGCCCAGTGGTTAGAATGCGTGCATCTTAACCGATGATTGTAAATTTCCCACTGCTGGGATAAGGCCTCCTCTTCCATTAAGGAGAGGGCTTGGAACAAATTCCACCATGCTGTTCCAATGCAGGTTGGTGGAACGCACATCTGGCAGAATTTCGATGAAATTAGACACATGCAGGTTTCATCATGTTTTCCTTCACCGCCGAGCACGAGATGAATTATAAACGCAAATTAAGCACATATGCTTGTTGTGGTGCTTGCCTGGGTTTGAACTCGCGATCATCGGTTAAGATGTACGCGTTCTAACTACTAGGCCATCTCTCTGTTTTAAATAAGTTGGATATAATTTCAATTAAAAGCTATACTATGATTTTTCACAATAATATATTCTTAGAAAACTTGCAAGGAAATTAGACATGGCCACCATTTCCCTGCAATTACTTGTCAAGGCTAGTGTTGGGTAGACGAAAGAATCTACGTGAGAGGGATCATGACAACCTCAGATTCACTTTTGAGCGGGCCCTTGAGAGTGATGATCGTTAGATATTAGTTTTTTGAATATTATTTTGTTGTTTTCCTTAGATGTGTCCATTTTGGTTTGTTAGTAATTATATATAAGAAATAGTATTAAAATTGATGTGTTTTATTATTCTGAATTATAAGAGATAGAGTGGGTTCAGTCTTGTTTATATATTTTTAGGGTTCTGTACCTCAAAAGAAAACAACGGAACCCTTATAGGATCACTTTGTTGTCAGTCTGTCCGTCCGTCCGTCCGTCTGTCAAGACTCTTTTTCTCAGGAACGCGTGGAGGTATGAAATTTATATCAATTACTCAGGTCTACTGTCCCTTGAAGCTGTGAAAAAATCAAACTTCTAAGCCAACGCAATCAAAAGATACAGCCGTTTATGCCGCAAATTTTCGACACTTGCAAGGGAATCAAAACCTACAGGGTGCTTCCCGTGAACTCAGAATCTTGAAATTTGGTACGAAGCAACGTCTTAGAGCATAGATAAAGGAAAAATTACGAAAACCATAAATTTTTAGTTACATCACATAATATATATTTTTTTAATAATTTTAAACTTACTACCCATTTCCTCATAAACGCGTAGAGGTATTAAATTGAAATTCATACCAAATACTCAGGTCTATAATACCTTTAAGCTGTAACAAAATCAAACTTCTATGTCAACGCAATAAAAGAAACAGCAATTTAAGCTGCATATTTTGAAACTCGCAAGTACTCGCAAGGGAATCAAAACCTAAAGGGTACTTCCAGTCGACCTAGAATCTTGAAATTTGGCATGAAGCAACGTTTTCGGAATTTTTCCTTTATGTGTGCTATCACACATAAAGGAAAAATTCCGAAAACCTTAAATTTTTAGTTACATTACAAAATATATATTTTTTAATAAATATAAACTTATTACTTTTTTCCTCATGAATGCGTAGAGCTATCAAGTTGAAATTCATATCAAATACTTAGATCTAATTGCTTTTAACCCGTGAAAAAAATAAATAAATGATATGTGTTAATATAAAATAAAGGATTACTTAAACGATAAAGAGATCTTTGTCTTAAATTAATGCTCCTCCATCTTTCCCCATTGTAATGTTGTGAATTTCATTTTGCAATAAAAATACCATAGTTATGACTCGTTGAATATTAATAATTATATATTGAGGTTTCAATATATAATTATTAATATTCTGTAACAATTATTGTATAGACAAGGTGGAAAGGTGAACTTATAAAACCTTATTTCCGACTTATTATTTATTTAATTATTCCAACCAGTCATTTCTGCAAAAATATTACACAATTATTTGTAGCTTAGCGTATCAATAATTTTAGCGCCATGCTAAAAGAAATCCTTAAATATTACACAATAGAAGATTTCATTCATGTTAAAGAAGCGTAGCATTTGTTGATTTCCAGAAGGAATATAATACATAATTTAATTATACGTGTAATAATTTAGAAGTGTTTTTCAGTTCACCCCAATAATAAACTTTTCGTTTTTAGGTAGACTACAAAATCAAACGCTGTTGTTGTTTGTTTTATTTCTTAAAAACCAACTTCAATCATTCCATTAAGTCGTAATGCCTAGCGAGCACGTATTTCATGTTTTACTTTGTGCGATTATAAAATGTAATCGTAAAAACAATAAATTTGATTAGAATTATTCAAAGAATTAATGTAAAGCACTCTTTCGTTTGTTGATATTATTAATTTCTTACTTTGTTTATCTGTATACAGATAAGTGTAATACATAGATAGATACAGAAATACCGATAGTTATCTTAGACATCTGTTCGAACTAATTAGCAATTATTCATATGAGGATTATACTAATGCAATGGACACGTTTAAGACTTTATGCGCCAATCAAAATCAAAATTAAAATAAACTTTATTCAAGTGGGCTTTTAAAATAATTTTTGAATACTCGGTGGTAGGGCTTTGTGCAAGCCCGTCTGGGTAGGTACCACCCACTCATCGGTCATTCTACCGCCAAATAACAGTACTCGGTATTGTTGTATTCCGGTTTGAAGGGTGAGTGAGCCAGTGTAACTACAGGAACAAGGGACATAATATCTTAGTTTCCAAGGTTGGTGGCACATTGACGATGTAAGGAATAGTTAATATTTTTTTACAGCGTCATTGCCTATGGATGATGGTGACCACTTACCATCAGGTAGCACATATGCTCGTCCGCCAACCTATAACATAAAAAAAAATCTTCATTTAACAATTAAGTGAAGCTACCACCGGTTCGGAAAGTAGATTCTACCGAAAAGTACCAGCAAAACAACACAAAAGTAGTTAGTCGTAGTCAGTAGTCAGTAGGTAGTACTATCTTTCAACATTTAAAAAATACAAAGTCATGTTAGTTAATACAATTATATAAATTAATATATCCTGCCTGGAAGTCAACAGGTCTTAATTCCAGGCTTTTTTGTCATCTACAAAATCTTGTATCGAATAATATACCTTTTTTACAAATGTATTTTTTATAAACGATTTAAATTTAGGAAACGGCAAAGTTAAAAATATCTGCGTAATTTTATTATAGAAACGGATACTTTGCCATGCCACGGATACGTTAGTCATAGTGTTAAATAGTACAGTTTTAGACTGTAAATGTCCTACTGATGACATTGTTATACATAAGAGTATATATTTGTTACACCTTTGGTGGCAAACTTTTTGATAGAACTTCATCACACTTTATCTTCTCTTCCCAACTTCATGACACTTCATCAACTTCAGCACAAACGGGTTATTTATGAAAAATATAAAAATTAATTTAACAATTGGTAGCTTGATGCTTGTCTAACTTTCGGCACGTCGTCATTGATTAAGTTATCTATACATAATAAAATTGGAGTGTCTGTTTGTAATATTAAAAACGCCCTTTTTTACTCAATGAATATGTATGTACACGGTAAATATACCAAAATAACATTTTTTACAATTTTTGTCTGTCTGTCTGTTTGTTCCACCTAATCTCTGGAACGGCTGGATTAATTTTGACGGGACTTTCACTGGCAAATGACTGATATATATATATATATATAGTTATTAACAAAATACGATCTTATTACTGACTTATTTATTGACTAGTACAATTATTTACTATAAACAAAATAGAGAGAGAAAAGACAGGTCACATCACTTTTCCTCACGTGACATTTTCTGCCACTCATTCCATAAAAAAAACAACAAAAATTAACCTTAAAAAAGTAGTGAAAGTTAAACAAAATAAAAACAGTACGAAAGAAATGAAACCGCAGAGAAAGTTCTCAACGGACAATATTTACGGAATGGAATCCGTCTGTGTTTAAAATTCTGAGACCATTTCGAATTCGAAAGAAACAAATTTTAGCTATAACCCTCAATGACGTTTTCTCCCACTGGACCCACCGTCTTGCAAGTTTGCCAGAACAATAAAGTTGAATAAAAATTTAAATTTCTTCTCCACGCGAGGGTATAAAAGATATCGGGTCAGGCTCCGTTTGGCGTCTCTCCAGAAAGCAATCTTGTCCGGCTTTTTGTTCAGACGTCACGGTTTAAGTGTGTTGGTAGATATAGGACACAAGTGAAACGCGCTGTAGCTCATTACGCACTGACTTTATTGGCGCTCATCTGTGGTGACGCAGCACGCACCTATATATACTTATTTATCTACTATTTCCTCCCCCCTTATTTGACAATTATTTTTATCTAAAAATATTTTTTATAGTTTACTCTAGGAATATTTCTCAAAACCATCTTAGTTTGCGTCCTCGTCGAGGGAACTGATGCAAGTTTCACATCACTTCGGTGTTGATTTTCCTCCTCACTTCGATTACTGTTCCCCGGTTGAACCAGTTGGTTTTTAGACACATTCCTTGACAAAACAATTTGATTTTTGTGTTTTTTAACATTAATACCTTCACAAGTCTTTATTAAGTATAACACTTTACCCAACTGTTTGATAATAGTACCTTTACACCACACATATCTATTTTTATTTATAAAAGATTTAAACATCACTACATCGTCTGGTTTAAAATTAGTTCTTAATTTTCCGCCGTGATATTTAGTCTGCAAGCACTGTTTGTTTTGAACATGATTATTCAGACGAGGGGACGAAGGCGACGGATGAGGAATTAAAAGATCTAGTATTGACCTCAGTTGACGACCGAATACCAGTTTCGCGGGAGACACCCCCGTTGTACTATGCACAGAATTCCGATAGTCGAATAAATATTTTAATAACCTATTATTCATATCTTGCGCATTTTCACCTAGCAACAAAGCTGTTTTTATGCCCTTTTTCACTATTTTAACATAAGTCTCTGCTTGGCCGTTACTGGAGGGATGGTATGCCGGCGAGGTCAAGTGACATATTCCGTTTAATTTACAAAATGCATTAAACTCCTCAGATGTAAATGAAGTGCCGTTATCGCTCACGATTGTTTGAGGTACCCCGAACCTAGACATGAATTCACATAATTTACTAATAACCGATCCCGATGTTATATTGTTATTCATATTAAAACACTCAACCCACTTACTGTAAGCATCAACTATTACAAAAAACATTTTATTCTGAATTGGTCCAAGGAAATCTATATGAATTCTATTGAATGGTTGTGTCGGATACGGCCAGGGCGCCGGCGGAGCGCGGGGTGGCGATTGCCGCATACTAATGCATGTTGAACAATCTCCGATCATTTTTTCTATCGCTTCATCAATTCCCGGAAACCAAAATCTAGAACGGGCCTCCGCCTTAGTTTTTACTATACCTAAATGTGACTTGTGTAATTCTAATAATATGTGTTTACGTAAATTTTCTGGAATAACTACCTTATGCCCCCGCATTAAAATTCCATTTTCTAATGATAACTGCAACCTACATTTAAAATATGGTAATAAATTACAATCATAAACTTTCCGAGGCCAACCCTTAAAGACATAATCACTAACTTGAGTGAGTACCGGGTCATTTTTAGTCTCATGTTTTAACTGATCTAATGTCACCGGTAAACATCCTTCTAAAATAAAATTGACGTATGTAGCCGTCTCGTTCCATCCACGTACACTACCGGCGTCTTCGCGAGTTCCTCCCGGACTAATACTCGCAGCTCCGTCGGTCGACGCCGCTGCTGTCGCCGGCCGAATCCCGCGCGATAAGAAATCTGCACTATTGTTGGCGCTTTTGACATACTCAATGGTGTAGTTATATGCTGACAAAAATATTGCATACCTTTGCAACCTATTTGCAGACACCTCTGGAATACCCCTATGGGAACCGAAAATTGAAATAAGCGGCTTGTGGTCGGTTCTTAATATAAACGGCTCGGATCTAGCATATAAATATTGATGAAACCGGCGTACCCCAAAGATTATAGCCGTGGCTTCTTTTTGTATTTGAGAATACTTTTTTTCAGCTGAGTTTAGCGTTCGTGAAGCGAACGAAACTGGACGTTCTAAGCCGTCGGCTCCGACCTGCGATAACACCGCCCCTAGCCCGTAAGGTGAAGCGTCCACCGTTAATATGATTTTTGCGGTTGAATCAAAATGAGCTAATACGTTTTCTGAAGTTAAAAATGTTTTTACTTCCAAAAACGCCCTTTCGTGTTGCGGGGACCACGACCATTTAGCTCCTTTTTTTAATAAATCATACAGAGGGGCTAAGTGCGTGGATGCATTGGGTACAAAATTCCTATAATAATTAATTAAACCTAAAAACGACTGTAATTCTTTTAAATTTTTAGGGACTGCAGCTTCTAAAATTGCTTTAACTTTTTCTGACGATTTCCTTATCCCGTTTTTATCAATTATATATCCGAGATAATTTATTTCATTTTTGAAAAATTCACATTTCTCTTTTCTTAAAGTTAAGCCCGAATCTTTTAATCTATCGAAAACTAATTTTAACCTAGCCCAATGTTCCACCTTGTCTTTTCCTGTAATAAGGATATCATCCAAAAAGCAAAGTACGCCATCTATCCCCGATAAAATACTTTCCATGGCCCTCTGAAATATGGCGGGGGCCGAAGACAACCCGAACACAAGCCGTTTAAATTTAAATAACCCTTTGTGTGTGTTTATACAAGTGACATGTTTATCATCTAGCAATTCGAACTGATTATACGCTGAAGACATGTCTAATTTTGAAAATTGTTCCCCACCATGTAATCGTGTAAATAGTTCTTGTATAGTCGGTAAAGGATATTTCTCCACTAATAACTGTTTGTTTAACGTTTGTGAATAATCAGCGCATAGACGAACCGTACCGTTATGTTTTAACACCGGCACAATAGGTGACGCGTATTCCGAGAACTCGACGGGCTCGATGACCTTGATCTGCAATAAACGGCTTATTTCTTTATCTATTTTATCCCTTAACGCAAACGGAACCGGCCTGGCTTTCATAAAAACTGGTTTTGCATTTTCTTTCAAGTGCAATTTTATTTTATATTTATTAAAACAACCTAATTCGTCGGTAAAAATATCCGAGTATTTTTTTAAAAATGATTGCAATTCCGATTCCGGTACCGACGACACATGATAACAACCGTTAATTGGTGATAATTCTAAATTAAATTTTGAAATAAAATCGCGACCAAGCAATGGCGGCCCTCCATTTTGTATGACATAGAAATCTAATACGTTTGTTTTATTGTTGTATGTCACTGGTAACCTAGCTATACCTAAACTTTGAATTAAGCCTCCGTTATAACTGATAAGCTTTTTGTTGGTAGGAATTAAAGTAACACTGTTAAAATAAGAATAATAAGTTTTATCTGATATAGCGGTTACAGACGACCCACTATCAATTTGAAATTTTAATAAAATATTATTGATAGATATTGTTTCGGTCATAGGCCCCCCGTTATTACTGCGAATATTAAAAAACTCACCGTCGTCACCCTCGTTCACCTCATCTGAGTCTACGTAATTGACTTTTTTACACATTCGGTGCAGGTGACCCTTATTATTGCACTTCTTACACCGGTAATTTACAAAGCGACACTCACTAGATTTGTGATTCTTTCGACCACACACGGAACACTTATCACCGTCACTACGATTGGTGCGGCCCTTTGTCATTTTAAACAAAGGGTCAACGCTGACTCCTTCTGCTGTGCCTGCTGCCGTAGTCGCCATGCGTGCACACCGCACGCCCTCCGCCAGGTCAACCGCCTTTGCCATCGACAACTCCCCGATTTCCATTGCGAAGAGTTTTTCTTTTTCGGTACCCGGAAGCATCCCCATCACAAATTTGTCTAGCAAAGCTTCTTCTAAATTCTTGAAACTGCAATGGCTCGCTAGACCTCGTAACCGCGCCGCCCACTGCGCATGCGACTCCCCCGGTCGCTGCGACGCCGCGTAAAAGTGATGACGTTCTGCAAACCCGCAGCGCTTTGGAGTAAAATGTACATCCAAAACTCGTACAATTTCCACATAACTCACTGCGTCAAGAGTTTTTGGAAAAACGAGATTGCTGGCCAGTTGATAAGTGCTCTCGTCGAATGCGCTGAGCAATATGGCGCGCCTTTTAAGACCTCCTTTGTCCGATTCACCATCGATGTCATTTGCCACGAACCACTGCTGGAGTCGACTTTTATGTGTGACCCAATCTTGATGCTGATGATTAAATGTAGTTATATTTCCAAAAAACGGCTTTGAATTGGAAAACATTTTAATCCGCCTCAATTCCTTTGTTCGTTTTTTATTTTTCGCTTTGTGGGTAGATGTTCCTCGTCGCCACTGGTAGATATAGGACACAAGTGAAACGCGCTGTAGCTCATTACGCACTGACTTTATTGGCGCTCATCTGTGGTGACGCAGCACGCACCTATATATACTTATTTATCTACTATGTGTCGATGTTGAATTTTAAGAGTTGCTTTTTAACGCTACACACTACCTCTACATTTGTTAAATGCTCTTAAAATAAGTTAAGGCAGATTGCAAGAATATGTATTACATCTACTAATACTGATCAAAGTGTCTGTCTATTTTTATGGATTACATTTTTTAATAAATGACTTTGTCACATATGAAAATGAAATCTGTAAAATAGTTCCAAATCGAAAATGTATTTGTTTTATCTTAAGCACATAACAATTAATTTATGACTTTCATGATTTGATATGCTATGTCAAAATTGAGTTTAGATCCATGAGTTATATCCACTGAGCAATATTTATATCTTCTTTGATACATTATTAAACATCACAAATAAGATACATAACAATTGACGATCTGAATGCTAAAAGTACTTTCTACAGATACCCTTAGGAATTGTGAGAAAGGACGTTTGTAGGTGTTCGAAAGAAACACAAATTATTTAGACGTACATACAAAAGCATACAAATATTGTTAGTTACTACAAAAGTACAATAGAATTGAATATAAAGTAGTAATATTATTTAAATTTGGATTGTGATTATGTGTATCGATACAAAGCACATTAAAATAACATAATTTACTCTTATATTATAATGCGAAACTAACTTTGTCTATATGTTTGTTACATTAAAAATTATTTTCATAATTTTAACTTTTTTTTATAATTATATAAAACGTCAAAAAAGTGTCAATGCGCTAAATTCCGTGCCATTGACCCATTTCCCACTTAATTTATATCAGTGTTGCTAGTATAACGCTTCAACTTGGCATTTTCTAAAATTTTAATTAATAAAATAAATTACATTTATTTTAAAGGTACATTAAAACAATTATTAAAATAAGATTTTAATCATCTAATTCGTTTGCTGAATTTGATTAGAGCTCATTTCACATCGTTTCAGATTTATTTAATAGCTGTCTTCCAGTTTAAAGGTTAGTTCTTCGATCTAGGTGTCGGAGTCTGGTTATGATAAATTTACTTTGCCTCATATTTGGCTTTTCTTAATTTTAATAATTATTCCATAATTATTTCCTTGATTTAATTATGGATATAATTCCTTATTCATTAAGGGTGTTTTGGTAGTGATACTGGTCACACTCGCTAACCTTTCAAAGGTTCGTGAACTTTCGATTTCGTTCTTTTTGAATTTTGGAACTATCGGATTCACACCGAATCCAAACTTCTAATTCGATATACTGAATATATCGGTGAGTTGTGTTAATAATTGAGTTTCTTAATTTATGATTGTTTAGTATTCAGTGCTTTAATAGCAGTTATCTTTTCAGAATTTATATTAACAATGAAGTTTTGAAGTTTGACAGAACTTTATATCATGTTTACCGACTCGTAAGAAATTGTAAGTCTTTAATTCTTGTTTTTGATTAAATGCATTGGTTTACAATTCGAAAAGTCGTAGTCATGTGTAAATTGTGGTTTCCAGTGACCCTTTGAAATGGTTCTCCGGAGTTGAGATCGTCAATTTGTGTAAGCAGGACTTTGAACCTCCAGAAGGTAAATTCGTGCTTACATCTCTCGTTAAAGGTATTTATCATTTGCTTATTTGCTTAACTTATTGAACCTGTATATTTCGTATTACAGGAGTTTTTTTTTTTAATCGGATTTACCCACCACGTGGACTTCTTGAATGGAAATATTAAGAGTGAACGGCTCCAGGTTCCTGGTTGAGTGTGCCCAGATAGCAGCTGGTGCAACTCCAAGGACGGCAGGCCTGTTCCCAAAGCCGTTGTCGGTATCCACGTGTAGCTGGAAACTTTGGTGATGTACCCCCTTTTAATTATATTATAAATTTCGTTTACACCGGTCTGGCAAACGGTGTATTCTTTCAAACCACATCAACTAATTTAATCGTCAGTGGCGCCTAATTTTCAACCTTAAATTTTAGATTAGTAACATTGAATTTTCAAGCTTGCCTTTTATCCCAAGTGACCCACGCTGAGTCTAGCTGGCATAATTTTATATAATAGTCATTATAAGAAGTAACATAAGTAACTAGTAAATTAAGTAATTGGTTGTTTATAATACTATGTTACTGTGCATTAAAAATTTTATAACCTAATATTGTTTCTTTATACCCAACCACCAGAAAGGTAACATGTTAGTATATCTCTTTCTTGATCAAACCACTGAACTGAATTGTGTATTAAATGCTCTCTTTAGAGTTAGACTATATATTGGCCAGTGAAACTGAGGGCGACAACTACTCAAATCAAATCAAATCAAAATAAACTTTATTCAAGTAGGCCTTTACAAGCACTTTTGAATCGTCATTTTACAATTAAGTGAAGCGGTTCGAAAAGTAGATTCTACCGAGAAGAACCGGCAAGAAATTCAGTAGTTACTCTTTTTTAACATTTAAGAAACACAAAGTCATGTTAATTAAATACAATTATCTAAATTAATATGTCCTGCTTGGAAGTCAAAAGGTATTAACTCTACGCTTTTTTATCATCTATATACACAAAATTAAAAATCAGATGAAACAGCGACACGGATAACAAAGATACAATGACAGAACAATCGTCACAATCTAAAGTTTCGTTTTCAAGTCATAAAGTATCAAGATTTATTTACTGTCTATAAACACTTCAACAGATGCAAGCATTAAGTGTGAAATTCTAGATGTAATCACGTCTACAGTGTCTCTCTATTGTGAGAGTTCACTAAACAAAAGCGCGGTAAAAGTCCCCATAACAAAACAAAACCCTTTTACAACAAATAAATAAACTTCGGAGTTGTGATTCAGAAATAGTACAGTAAAGGACAAAGCGTTAGCTGAGGCTAAAATTGATTTACCTTAACAAAGTTGGAACGCTGTAGGTAATAACAATAGTTTCATCGATATATCAAAGATTGTGTGGGAACACGGTGGGAATGTTTCGCGTCTGATTCGAAAAGTTGATAACAGTTTGTAACGTGTTGTTACTCACGAGTCCACTACTATCGAACTGATATTCAGAAGTTAAATCACAGTTGCGAGTTTGTACTATTTTTTTAACACGGAATAATTTTTAACAGATATAGTTTTCACAGGGATTTTTTTGAAAGCGTTTAGACCAACATAAATTGTTAAGATATATCTCACTCAATTGGCCACCTGATGCTAAATAGTCGATACTGCTTAAGAAGTTGAAACGTTTTCATTTTTTTTATGGTATAATTTGGCGGACGTGGGCCACCTGATGGTTAGTGGTCACCATAGACAATGACGCTGTAAGAAATATTAACTATTCCTTACATCGTCAATGTAACACCAACCTTGGGAACTAAGATGTTACGTCCGTTGTGCCTGTAGTTAAACGTTGTATACATCGCCTGTGCGTGACCAAACTTGGGAACTGAGATGTGATATCTTTTGTGCCTTGTGATATAGTTTCACTGACTATCTCATCCTTCAAACTGGAACACAAAAATCCTAAGTCTTGTTTCTCGGCGATAGAATATATAATAGTTGGTACCTACCTATATTTACACAAAGACTTCACGAAATAAAAACCATAATAAGATAATTATAATAAATATAATATACATAGAAATGTTAGTAGGGGCCTAATTCTTGATATTGCCTTTACAAATGACTAAGCACAGCTGAAGTTTGATTAGCTCTTACGGTCTTATAATCATCGTTAGTTATGTATTTAGAAATGATACCTATTTAATAAGCAATTGGTAACAAGTTATTACTTTGGGTATCAATTTAGTTACAAATGAAGCTGACGAAGTTTCATTGTAATTTGACGACCTCCATGGTCGAGTGGTGTGTACACCGGTTTTCATGGGTACGCCACTCTGAGGTCCCGGGTTCGATTCCTGGCCGAGTCGATGTAGATTACCATTAGTTTTCTATGTTGTCTTGGGTCTGGGTGTTTGTGGTACCGTCGTTACTTCTGATTTCCATAACACAAGTGCTTCAGCTACTTACATTGGGATCAGAGTAATGTAGGTGATATTGTCTCATATTTATTTATTTACTTTTTATTTTAATGTGCGAATATTAAAATGTCCCAAGTGCGTTTCTGGTATCTGAATCTCCTAATTAGTTGCCTAAAATAATGACCTTCGAATATTGTCAATATGTGTTAGGTAAGTTAATTATGTAAATATAAAAAACTGAACGCTTTCTGGTTCTGTCAAATAAAGGAATGGAAATAGAGAGCGCATTTCTATTTGTTTAAATATTATGTCCACAATAGACAGCTAGTATCCCCTTATACTTACCAGCTGTGCCAAAAATTGGTCAGGAGGACAAAAAATGTCACGTCTGAGTAATTTTTATAGGAAGTCCTTCTATAGAATATTGATTTGGTCATTTCATCGTACGGATTAAATGAACTCTCAGTTCGAAACTATTCATAGAGATTTATATTGTTTTTAATAGTACATACCAAATATTTGGTTACTTGGAATCAAAATTCTGTAAATAATTGATTCCTTCAGGTGCACTGATTCAGTGGCCGCAACATGGAATTTGACTCGGAATCGTAGCATGGGCAGACAGGTTAGGGTTGTCAAAATCGTTGCATTATAACCCCCGGGTAGGTTTTTATTTCATACATTTCAGATTCAGTCAATCGTTAAGGCTGAATCTATTCTTATTACTAAAAAAGGAATAAAGGTCATAGACCTTTTCTATAGTATCAGCAATATTTAATATGAAAATATATAAAATAGTATATTGAATAAAATGGTCCAAAAAATATTGCGATCTGATCTAGTGCCTTATTTATAAGTCTGAACATTTTGAGGTTTAAGATTCGAATCCTCAATCCTAACCTATGGTAGAAAATGTTTATTGGATTTCTTCTGACGAGTTTGGACGTTCGCTTGAACTCACTCAGTCGTATCAGATTGCTCATCTATCGGACTACGAAATTGTGATATATCCTGTGCAAATAGTACAGCTATAGTTAGGGCATACAACTGACATGGCTGATATGGACTCAAAAGGAAATCATCCAAGTAAATAACGTTCTTGATTTAGTATATGTAACAATCTATAAATATCCAACTACAGGGCTAGCACCTTCGTTTGAGAAGAAGGTTTGGAGGTATATGCATTGCTGGATAAATATGTGGTAAAATTTCTCTGAAATCAGACTATAAAGAGTTTCCTAATGATGTTTTCCTTCAACGCCAAATTCGAGATGAATTATAAATACAAATTAAGTAATGAAACCCGGCAACATTGGTTAGGATGCACGGTTTCTAATCATCTTAACTAAATTAGTATCGGTAGGAAAATTTTCAAAAACGAGCTAGTAAAAAATAAGATTCAAAAACCAGATTTGAAACTTAGAAACGATTTAAAGCAAACGTCTCTCACAGATTCTTAATGACAGCCGAACTGTTCCGTTGCCAAGAAAAATGACGACAGCCTCGACTAGCCTTACAGTTATTTAAAGTTCAGACGTGGAGCACGTATCTGGCTTAGATATTGTTCCGTAAAAAAGATTAATAACAAAGCAAACGAGAGTTCATTTGTAACTATAAATTTCTTAAAACCCGCTCGTTACTGATAATAAATCTCCGGGCTTAATTAAAAACCGATACAAACTTATTCGGCTGTCGATAAACCGACTCGATCGACTCTAAATTAATTTTGTTTAAATACACATTATTTTATTAAAATGTGTTATTGAATACAATTTCCTATAATGTAAATAGTGAATATTGCTGTTGAAACGTTTTGGTCGCTTATTAAAACCGTGATCCGTTTTCATAGTTTACTTTTATTCGACGAATTTCGTATAACGTTTCAGTGGATTTGTTTTAATTATAACTTTGCTTGTAATGGTTTTTGTTATAGCACTGTTCAATGTATTGTATTTTTATTACTTGATGGTAGGGCTTTGTGCAAGCCCGTCTGGGTAGGTATCACCCACTCATCAGTTATTCTACCGCCAAATAATGGTACTCAGTATTGTTCTGTTCCGGTTTGAAGGGTGTGTGAGCCAGTGTAACTACAGGCACAAGGGACATAACATCTTAGTTCCCGAGGTTGGTGGCATATTGACGATGTAAGGAACAGTTAATATTTCTTACAGCGTCATTGTATATGGGTGATCGCGACTACTTACCATCAGGTGGCCTGTATGCTCGTCCGCCAACCATATAGAAAAAAAAAACAACATTGTATCATTTGTGTGTTATGTAATATATTTGAGTAGTTTTTCAAAATGTTTATTATAAGTATCTAGGACGTTGTACCAACTTAACCAACTGTTAGTAACTTGTCACCTTCTCTCAGACGATTATTGCAACTTGAACTTGAAGTTAGCTGTGATTACATTGTCTTGTATAAATCCTAAAGCCCTATGTTTGAACTGTTTGAACAGTTGTATCTGATTTGACGTCTCATCGAATTATGAGATAAACTAAGTGCATTCGTGTAAGAGAATACACATCAAAATCGGTTAGGAGGAAAACTTGAAAAATTGGTATTCATAATCTTTGTAAGTAGGCGTGATTTTTAAGTGATCTTCATTCAAATACACGCTTCGTATTATTCTCATTAGTATAGGTAGTTAAGAACAAAATAATAATAATTGGAATGCCTTATGATAATTGTGTCAAAGAAATTATGTAACTACAACTACTTCAGTTTTGATGGCAAACATGTTTCGAAATATAAAGGCCCTTATACTACGATACTTATATGGCAATAAGTTATGCAAGCCAGGAAAACGTTATTGCTATAATCAATCTTAATGTACTATGACATTTGAAAAATTGCTTCTAGTAGTAGAATTGTAATATTATACATTTTCGCTGTATTCATAATGGACTAACGTCAAAATGTCTATACATAGGAAAATAATTCAACAGATTATTATAATGGAATGGTTCGGTAATTCGAACGTTCTAAATTTAAAAGAAAACAATTGCCAATTACAAGTTTTTTTTTTTAATATTGTGTATTATGTATTTGTGTTGGCTCAATGCGTTACCTGCTACTTACCAATTATTCTACCTCCGAACGTCAATAATACGGTTTGTTGTGTTTGAGGTTTAATTATAGGCTGGGCCAGTGTAATTACAGGCGCGGGAGACTTAACATCCTAATTCCTGTAGTTGGTAGCGTTGGTGATTATTGGAACGATTAATATTTCTTACATCGTCAATACTGGCAGTTAATACAAATGCATAAATCTTACTCAAAAAAGTGTGATTAATCTCGAAATTCAATTATACATTCAACAATGATTCTTTAATTTTAGTTCTCATTAGTTTCAGGACGAAATAAGTTGTAAAATTCTGGCATAAAAAAAAGGAACTGTATCACTGCCTCACGAAGCATTATCTGGTTAAATACGCTTTTTAAGAAAATAAAAGCAAAGTTGTAAGAAACAGAGCTTGTAATAAAGACATAATACTATACAGAGAGGTACAGAATACTAAATTATCTTCACTAGAATTCATTTATTTAAAACTTACTAATTGACCAGTTTAAAGTTAATCCTTAATCAAATAAATTATAAATAACTAAATATCAATCAATTTTATTCAAATCAAATCAAAATAAAATTTATTTAAGTAGGTTTTTACAAGCACTTTTGAATCGGCATTTTACAAATAAGTGAAGTTACCACCGGTTCGGAAAGTAGATTCTAGCGGGAAGAACCGGCAAGAAACTCAGTATTTAACCTTTTTCAACATTTAAAAAAATACAATGACATACATGTTGACATGTTAAATATAATTATTTAAATTAATATATCCTGCTTGGAACTAAACAGGTATTGTTTCCACGCTTTTTTATTATCTATAAAATCTTGTATCGATTAATATATTATGCCTTTTTTACCAATGTATTTTTTATAAACGATTTGAATTTACGAAACGGCAAAGTTAAAATTGTCTGCGGAATTTTATTATATAACGGACCCTGCCCCAAGAAGGATTTATTGACTTTGTTTGTGTGTTGTTTATATTAATAGTTTTATGTTCCAAAAACATCATATAACATTTTTTGAAGATAAACATAAAATCCATATAGATATTATACTTTAATCAACTAACATTGCTGTTATAAATCACCTCGTAAAAATTGTTTTTACCATAATGAGCGTGATGTGACCATGATATCTGGAAACTAGCCAGATATTAAAACGGATGTTACATTAAATGTATAGATGGTATTTGTACATAGATTATAATCTATAATATAAGATACACAGTAGAAATACTCATAATTTTAGAAGTTTTATGTGATCGTAAATAATAACATTTTTAGCTTACATTGCAAACACTGGCAACTTCAAGGGATGGTGTCTATCTCATTGGGATAACTCACAACAACCATTTTTATCTCTCAATGTTTAAATTTAGTATTAGTTTTGCACCCGCTCGAAACCGGAGCTGGTCGCTAGTTAAGTATAAATTAGGAAGAAACAGTGAAGAAAGTGCCCCAACCGACTTCATTCTGAGCCGAGGTGCGATCTCATAGGAGACACCCTCAGGATGAACTTTAAATACGAGCTCAGCGCTCAACCTCAGGGCTGAGGACATTAGTACTCGCCCGACAGTCCGGTGACGCCAACAGCAATACTACACAAAAAAAGAATAAAGTGCCGCCGGGAGGAGGCTTAAAGCATTTTCCTAACGTGAAAATTGTAATGGAACTTATCCCAAAAATATATAAACCAATCCTAGAATTACTTTGAGTGTTTACTTCCTACACGACGAGAATAGTTTACGATCAATTCTATCGTCTAAGTTCGTCGATATGGTGTTACGAAGAAATTTACGGGCGCCCAATAAAACCTTTATGACGGTAAAATGGATTTTAATGACTCTTAAGCGGTAATACATAAGGGTTTGATGGAATTAAAATCTATTGAATTAAATATGAAACCAAACTACTTAATTTTGCGGGAACAAGTGTCGCTTTTATTGTATCTTATAGAATAGTATCACAAATATATAGTTAGTCAGGCTTTACTACAAAATAAATTATATAAATATTGGACAACATTACATTCTCGTACATTACTCTGATCCCCAATGTTGGTAGATAAAGCACTTGTGTTATGGAAAATCAGAAGTAACGACGGTACCACCAACGGGCTTGCGAGTGTCCGAAAATGAATCATCGCAGACGGATACGCGCATAAACTAACACAACAGGGCAGCGACGAAAGCAGCGCCGAATCGACGTCCGCACTCGTTTAGGACATCGACAAACGAAGTTTGCTTGTGTCGGGCCGGAAGCGCGTGAGACGCGTACGTGTTTCGTATTATAGGTACGATTTTGTACTACCTTCCGACGGCCGGTCAGCCAGCAACACGGTCCAATAGTCGTGCGCGAACACGACGCCTGGACTTCCGAACTGCAACCATCAACATCCAGAACCAAGACAGCATAGAAAACTAATGAACTTTCTACATCAACTCGACCGGGAATCAAACCCGGGACCTCAGAGTTACGTATCCATGAAAACTACACACTAATCGACAAAGGAGGTCGTCGATAAAAAACATGTATAGATTATAGATAGATGTACTAAGAAAACGTTAATCATGAATACAATTACCGGAACTGAAGTCAAATATAAAACCGTAACAATGCACTAAATCGTATTTACAGAGCTTAAATTAAATATCTGCATTGTGAATGAACTTGTCTTTCGTCTGTCTTAAACACGATTTTAGTTCGCGTGAAGCGAACGAAACCGCAAATAATTACGCGGTACCAGACAAAGGGATCGCTTTCTACATTTTTGGAATCCACCTCACAAGATGTGTAATTGTCATTATAGCTACGCAATCTATATGATTATTTTACAAAGTTAAAGAGGTTTTTGTTTTTAAAGTCTTATCTCATCTTCTCTCGACCGATTTAAAAAAAAAAGTGTTTTGCGTTAGATAGCTCATTTGTTTGGAAAAGCTATAAAAGGCTATAAAAAGCTATAAATGCTACTTGGCGATTACTATTGGCAGAAATCCGTAACGAGAGATTTCATACAAAATAGCTACTTTAAATTATTTGTTGAAGTAAAGAATTATAATTGATTTAAAGTATGAGCGGTTGAATGTGCCACATCTCCGCCCCTTTTGATGAGAAAGGTTTAATATTATTTCAGTGCGCTGATTCAATGCAGGTTGATGTCTGTCTATCTGTCGCTCTATTTTCTCTTCTTCTTCTTTTTCTCTTTTTGCTCTTTGGTTTTGACCAAACCATTGAGCCGAGTTTGATAAAATTTAGTGTGAAGCAAACTTGAACTCCAAGGATGGACATAGACTACTTTTAAGCATAACACTTGACAACTAACACCCTAAAATTTGTGCGAAGCCGCGCGAGACAACTAGTAATTAATAAACATTATTTACTGTTTGTTGTCATAGAGTGAGTACTTCGACTAAATGTGATTTAAGGGCGATTTTTATGTATTTTCAATGTCACGCACTTTTTAAATAAGTAACATAACTGAAACGCTTTATTATTTCTCGTATAAAAGGAATTAATTCTCTCGCGTACATTAAAGTAAAGTAAAGTAAAGTAACAGCCCGTAAATTTCCCACTGCTGGGCTAAGGCCTCCTTTTCCATTAAGGTGAGGATTTCAAACATATTCCACCACGCTGTTCCAGTGCGAGTCACTGGAATGCACATGTGGCAGAATTTCGAATGAAATTGGCAGGTTTCCTCACGATGTTTTCCTTGACCGCCGAGCACGAGATGAATTATAAACATAAATTAAGCACATATATATAGTGGTGCTGCCTGGGTTTGAATCCTAAATCATCGGTTAAGATGCACGTGTTCTTACCGCTGGGTCCTCTCTACTCACGTACACTATTAAGTAATAAATATTTAATATTTCATTTCGGTTAATATATACGTACCATAAGAAGCTGACACCAATAAATTGAATAATTCATTATAATCACTGTAAGACACGCTCGAGTTATTACGACACATGTAGGTTTCCTCACGATGTTTTCCTTCACTGTCAAATACGAGATCAATTATTAAGTCAAATTAAGCACGCGCCAAATTAGTTATTAAATAGACACCTCTATACATATAATTAAATTGGAGTGTCTGTTTGTATTATTAAAATACCTTTTTTACTCAATATACATATGATATAATCATACCATGTATACACGGTATATATACCAGAATAATATTTTTTACAATGTTTGTCCGTTTGTCTGTCTGTTTGTTCCGGCTAAACTCTGGAACGGTTGGACCAATTTTGATGGGACATTCGCTGGCAGATAACTGATATAATGAGGAGTAACTTTGGCAACAATTTTTTTTGTTAAATCAAATGCGTACAAGGTTGCGGGCAAAGCTAGTCATAAATATACATGTATTACATATTATATGACAATTAATTAAAATAAACTAAACGGATACCATAAAGTTAAGTTAAAACTATAACAACTTTAAATACAAAATTGGTCTAGAGACAACTATTTAAATTAAGTCGTATAGTTATAAATATATACATAGATTCATTATTATTTTTATAGTTATAAAAATAGTGCCGTCGTTAATGATCTTGCCGAAGATGCCCGAAGCCTTCTAACAGCAACAGGAAACGATTGGGCTTATGCGGTTTTAAGATCTGTTAGATAAAAATGTAGACGAGATGGACTAATGGTTTGAACGCGTGCATCTTAACCGATGATCGCAGGTTCAAAAGCAGGCAAGCACCACTGAATATTCATGTCCTTAATTTGTGTTTATAATTCATCTCATCATCTCATCATCTCATGCGGCGGTGAAGGAAAACATCGTTAGGAAACCTTCATGTGTGATTCTGCCCCGTGTCAGTCCATCAACACGCATTGGAACAGTGTTGTGGAATATGTTAAAAACCGTCTCAAAAGGAGAGGAGGCCATAGCCCAGCAGTGGGAAATTTACAAGCTGTTAATGTGATGTATGTAGAGGCTATTAAATTATCATAAAATTTTTGTACACAAGACAAAAGTTACAAAATATAATGAAACCTATTTTAGTCTTAATACTATTTAGCAAATAATGAAACGGCATATCCTTGCAATGGAGTCCACTAAGCCACGTCCACAGCTTCCGTGATTTATTAGAAAACTTCGCATTGTGTCCAACTCACTGGGCACCATTGTGGACAACTGTTTATGATGTAGATTACTCCCTTATTTAGTTGTGTTTTTGATTTGCTACGTATGTGGTACAAGAGTGTATTGTTTGTTAGAAAGGACTGAGGCAAGTTAAATTTATTACTCGAAGTGTGCTATAAGTTTTGATTAATGAGGATAATAATTTTGTCCTCTTCAGAGTAGAAACACTACGTATTTACATGGTGGTAGGTCTTTGTGTAAGCTCGTCTGGGTGGGTAGGTACCAGTCACTCATCAGACATTCTACCACCAAACAGATGTACTCAGTTTTTCTTTATGGTATAAGTTGTCGGACGAGCATATGGGCCACCTGATGGTAAGTGGTCAACATCACCCATAGACAATGACGCTATTAGAAATATTAACTATTCCTTACATCGTCAATGTGCCACCAACCTTGGGAACTAAGATGTTATGTCCCTTGTGCTGGTAGTTTCAGGACATAATACAATTTTAGGATGTTGTGCATTATTGAATCCATACCAAAGGTACATATTATTGTAGTCACGAAATTAAATTGTCTTTATTAAAGTAAAATATTTTGTACCTTTTGCAATTCACAAATAATAATGACGTAAATAGATGTGACGTTCGTATTTTAGTATTGTTATCAATATTATTCAACTCCGATATTAAATTTCAAATGACGTCCTCTGATTTGATTTCCAATCTATAAACAAACGTTGGCGTGTTTGTAACCAACTCTACAATTAATGTAGCTTGTGATTCAAAAAATAGGTAAAGTTTTATTTACGTTTTATATAAAACTAGCGAGCATCCCTAACATTGTACGGTTGCAATGCTTATACTGAGTATTAGTCATTAGCTTCTTCATTATTCATGCATTATACATACAAACCTTCCTTATAAATCAATCTATCCAATAAAAAAACCGCTTCAAAATTCATCGTGTGACTTTAAAGATATAAGCATACATAAGGACTGACAGGGGTAAGCGACTTTGTTTTCTACTATGTAACTATAATAATGATATTTCAATTACACGACTCAGAGTATTTCAGCTTCATTCATTCATTTGAAACAACATCTAAGACTGCGGTGAATATTTTCGTCTGTTCCTCGAAAATAGAAAAATTTCACTGAATATAATATAAACATTGTACCGTAGCAATTACCATAATAACATGTTAACAAGGTACTCCTCGAGGCAGACTGCCTTTCGAGTTTACAATTTAAGGTAGACTGACTTTCTACAATGTATAGAATATGACACGGGTTCACGTGTAGCGTATTCAATGAAATTGTCAACTATATTTTATTTGTAAGTTTATTTACAATGAATCTTTTTGGATTTGGTTTTTTACACCAATGCAAGTGACGGCTGCATGTTTTTTTTATGTTATTCTGGGCAAACGAGAGGAAGCTCAACTGATGGAAAGCGATCACCACCGCCCATGGAGATCTTCAACACCGGGGGTCTTGTAGTTGCGTTGCCGGCCTTTAAGGAAGGATTACGCTCTTTTTTTGAAGATTCCCAAATCGTATCGGTTCGGAAAAACCGACGGCGAAAGCTGGTTCCACAGAATAATGTACAATTACTTCAAATATTCCTTAAAATAAAATAGAGAAAAGTGATTGGAGATTATATAACATTGCTTCTGTCCGGATTGGAGAATAAAATGTTTTTTCTATGTCGGAATGAATATCACGTAAAATAAACATATGAAAACTATTTCTGCTGCCATATTCGTTAAAGGTCAAATGGTTAGGTTATATGAATATAATATTATATTTTATTAATAATATAAGATCTTTACTATACATATTTCTAAGATCTACAAAACCATCGCTGACATCACCATGTGCCACTTTTGGAAACTATGATTTTGTGTTCAACAATACTAAGTAACAGTCATAAGTTATGCTGTTTGTCGATAGAATATAATTACGATGATGAATGTACAGTCAGAGTAAGAAAACCTTCGTCAGTTTTCAAATTCATTCCTTTATCAAGTCGTAAACTCTTAGTACCTTTTGAATCCAAACATTAATTTATTGCGATGCAATATGTCATTCTCGATCGGTAAAGCAGATTTTATCGCTCATACTGAGCACACGAAAATAGATCTTAAGGTGACGAACGTTTTCTTACCCCGAATGTACCCAGACTTGTTTGTACAAAGCAATGCTAAGTCACAATACTGTTCGTCGCAGTCGTCGTTTAACCTCAGATATAATTTCTTCGACGGACTTTTGTATAGACGCAAACACAGTACTCAATAATAGACAATTAATAAAATATTTGGACGTTATCTGTCAGAGTTAAAGCTAAATCATTTATATTTAAGGGCGTTTTTCGAAATGTTGTAAAGTATGTGATACTTAAAAATTAGCCGAAAAATGTACTTCTTTAATAATTACAATTAAAGGTAGAGATAGTTGTATTTCAACTTTTAGTTACGATACAATAACGGTATGTACACGTAAGTATCGATCAGAAACGATACATTTGCCCTTTCAAATATTAATTAATTTTGAATAATCACATAATCAAACTGGCTGGTCTAGCTTTCCGTCTTTTTTCAAGCGTTTAATGAAATATCTTGAACTAACTAATCCGCAAAGCTTCATCTGTGTTAAATTATGCTGCTCTGCCCTTATGGTCGTAGCTTGATGTTATGACTTTAATTTATGATCTTTTATCATAAGTATAATTTTTTGTTGTTTAATTAAAACGGCCTCTCAAAAAGACTGTAAAAAGTAAAACAATATGTAATAACTTGTGTGACTAACATACAATTTCTCTCCTTTTATTGAATAACATGCAAACTACCCTGAGAAAATTTCTAAATATAATAAAAACAGTATCAAATAGAACTCGTTATTTACAAAAAGTTATCGTAAATAGGAAAGGGTATCTCTCTAGTATTATTATCAGATAATCAAACAAAATATCCTGCTTATAATATTTTAATATAATTTAAAAATTTCAACAAAATATTCTTATTATTTTAGAACGCTAAAGCCTTTTAAGTTTGAGCATCATAACGTTTCTCATTTAACAATATTTTCTCGTTACTTCTTGGGAAAGTGAAGAGAAGTGTTCGTGGTTGAACATATTTTTTCATATTTTCCTCTAGCGACCCATAACTCATGAAAAAAATGGATCAACGGAAACCTCGCTATCCATTGTATAAAAATATACATCTATGTATATTGTATAGGCCAAACTATGGAACACAGATCTTGTAACCACGAAAGAGTTTTGATATTTTTATTTGTGATGATAAATACGACGGACAAATCTACCGACGAGGTAGATTAGTCCTACTATGATTGGGTATTGTAACGTTGGGTATTGGGTGTTGTAGTGTTTTAGTTAGATAGGAATATTTTTATACTCTAATACAGTAATAAAGACCATATTTAATAATAAGAGATACATAACGATGATACTAATACTAATGATCCTTATAATGATGATGATGATTCTATAATTGTATAATTAGCGTAATTTACATATTAACGTATATTTACAACAATATTATGTATATTCACAGTAACATTTATCATTTTGATAAAATCAGTGATAATCATTGTACTGCACTAGGAGTATGGATAAGCTTATAACGCCAAGATTCTGACTCCGCAAAGTCAATAAATCCTTCTTGTGGCAAGGTATCCGTTTCTATACTAAAATTCCGCAGACATTTTTAACTTTGCCGTTTCGTAAATTCAAATCGTTTGTAAAAAATATAGTGGTAAAAAAGCATTATTCGATACAAGATTTTATAGATGACAAAAAAGCGTTTAGTTATTGTACTGTTGACTTCCAAGCAGGATATATTAATTTAAATAATTATATTAACTAACATGACTTAGTATTTTTTTAATGTTGAAAAAGAGTAACTACTGAGTTCCTTGCCGGTTCTTCTCGGTAGAATCTACTTTCCGAACCGGTGGTAGCTTAACTTAATTGTAAAATGATGATACAACAGTGCCTGTAAAAGCCTACGTGGATAAAGTTTATTTTGATTTGATTTGATTTGCAGAGTAGCCAAGTGCGTAGGAGATAAAATCGATTCTTCTAGAAATTTCTAACTCTCTTAATCCGATGACACAGCAATTCAACTCAGAATACGAACAGCTCTCAAACGAAGGAAGCCTTTTATGACAATTTCAGAACCTCAGAATTTGTCTTGATAGCAAGCCACTTACCAGCGAAGCTGTCAATTATTGAATACATTATAGTGATAATTATAATGATAATTTACTTTTTGTATATGCATGCAGATATATGAATCTCAGTTGTGTAGCTTAGTTATCTAAAATGTGGTTTGCATAAATTTCATATTTGGTGTTACATCTATTGATCTAGGATCTTTGTTCAGGTACAGGCAGCGATTTATTCGAGCGCAGTTCCCACAATATGTCACCCCAGTCCGAACGGCACGCGTTCAGTATCTGCTATCGTTCGTTCATTTATTTCGAATTGTTCTAATGGGTTCTGGAATTTAAATTTTACTGCAGGATGATTGTATATTGTTCCCATTTTTAATAGCAGCGGAATAAATGGGCTACTAAGAGGTTAGTATACACTGTCATTGCTTAATTCTTGTCAAAGGCAAAAACAAATATCTTCATTAATTAATCACAAAATGAAACAAATATACACACTCAATGTTTCACCACAAGTAACACCAATCGGCTATACAAAAGAAAATACTTTTAGTTACCGTTCTGTTCTGCGGTGAGGGAAAACATCGTGAGGAAACCTGCATGTGTCTAATTTCATTGAAATTCTGCCACATGTGCATTCCATCAACCCTATTGGAACAGCGTGGTCCAATAAGTTCCAAACCCTCTCATTCATAGGATACCTTAGCCCAGCAGTAGCAAATTTAAAGGTTACATTTTTCTTACTTTACCGTTCTGTACCAAGCCAATGGGTATAATGCTCTTAGTCGAGCGTTGGCCGCCTTATAAAGACTTTTTTTATATAGTAGAAATGAGTTTCCAAGTATATTATATTCGATAGAGAGTTGTACCAACGCTTCAGACAAATCTATCTATAAATACGACCTACTTACTCACTAGTTATTTCAGTCCAATGTCGATTACTCTTTCAAACATATCCGATTTAAATCATAAATGAATCTAATACAGTCACAAGATACTTAATTTACATTAGTATCATAATTAAATAAATAAATAAACATGAGGCAACATCACATACATTACTCTGATCCCAATGTAAGTAGCTGAAGCACTTGTGTTATGGAAATCAGAAGTAACGACGGTATCACAAACACCCAGACCCAAGACAACATATAAAACTAATGGTAATCTACATCGACTCGGCCGGGAATCGAACCCGGGACTCAGAGTGGGGTATCCATAAAAACCGGTGTACACACCACTCGACCACGGAGGTCATCAAATATTGACAGTGCACTGCCGGTAGGAAAGCAAAATCGCTTGTAAGATTTAGCTGGTACGATTTCAACTAATCACTTACCAATACGTTGTCAATTTTCTAGTCTATCTTACTAAACAAATAAATGTACATAAATACCGTTCTCTATTTTTTTTTCTTCAATTTCAATATCAACCACAGACTACAAATATGTATCCATGCCTTAGGCTTTAATGTGCTTCTTATATTTTTGTAAGTTTCGTATTCAATATTACATCGGCGAATATAAGAATTGTATAAACGATATAATTAAACATTGGCTTTATAGTATTAGCCTTTATTTCGGACAGTATTTCAATGTCGTTTTTTTTTTAATTTATTAGCCGAGATGGCCCAGTGGTTAGAACGGTTAATATTCATGTGCTTAATTTGTGTTTATATCTCGTGCTCGGTGGTGAAGGAAAACATCGCTAGAAAACCCTTATGTGTCTAATATTATTGAAATTCTGCCATTTGGGTATTCCACCAACTCGCATTGGTACAGCGTGGAAATTTACAGGCTGTTGTTGTATTTCACTTATATACTACATTACAGACATTTCGCATAGTTTAATGTAACGACAATTTTATCTGTATATCTCTTAATGGCAATGGCCTTCTCTAACTTCCTACATCCCTCTCTATTATTTGTCTTCTTACTTCTTTTCTGACTTTGGCTTAGTAATACTAAGATACTACGCTCTATTCCTTGTATACTACAACATTTTTGAAGTTAAAATTCTTTTGCGTCGTTTAAATTTGGAACTCGATGAGACGAAAATACGTTACAACAAATAGACCCAAAAATTATTATTGTATGGTTTTATATCTACCATGTGTGAATTGCGCAAACACACTCCTTTGTGTAATTCACATCTGTCCCATAACTACGACAAAGTACTTCGGTTCTTCATGGTATATATCATAAACCTACATCTCACCCCGTATCCCTTTCGTATTAAACCTTTCTCTATTCAGATTGTATAAATCGATGTCAATCAACGAATAAATTATAAGGTAGCGATTTAAATAAAAAATGAACCACAAAACCCTCTCGTATTATCAGTAATAAATAAATTTATTTGTAATCTATGTATTCATACGTACAGATGTAGCGTCGGCAGAAATTGATTTAATCGGTAAATTCCAACCTTTAACTTAGAAGAGAAATTTCGTTGGAATTATAATGAAGGGCTTAGCCGAAAGCCATTTCACGAACCGCTAACATTCCCGAAGGATTATATGTATGCGAATATTGTTTTTTTTTTTTGTTTATGTAGTGTATATTTCATTGTTCTGAAAAAGTAGTTTTATGTGAAAAATTATCGAGTTCTAAAAATACTTATTTAAAATAATTTCTCATTGAAACAAAAATTTATAATAAAAATAATTTATTACGCTAAATTTTAGTATCCAAGTTTATTTGTTCAAACGTTTTAGTGGAATTAAATTTTAAAAATATTTGTGTTTGTGTGATTGGCGCCAATGTTGGGACTTGGTGACCACTTTGAATCAAATGGTTCAAATTCGGCGTTCGCCAACTTTATGAAATTAAAAACTTTAGGCGTGACTGGATTTTTATTTGCAATCTTCGGTTACGATTATATTCAAACTATAATTGTCTTCTAACCATTGAACTATCTCACTATATGTGAAATTAATATTAAATTTTATTTCATGTACTAGGAATTATATTCCTAGTACAAATGACAGAGGCATTGATTGTTGAAATTTAGTAGCTATTTCCGTATTAGCCGACAATTTGAAATGGATTTCGTGTTTGCGAATACATTATAATATCTGTAAAACGAAAATTGTTTATACTTGAACTTAAAATTTAATTTATCGACTTGATAGTTGTGATAGTTTTACATTTCAAATTACTGTAATAAATCTTTATAGCGTATTATTTTGATATTAAAGTATCAAATTCATTTAATTTTTAACCTTCAAACGTTTAAACACCCACACAATTTAAATACAAGCAAAAATTGTACCCCGTTCGATAAGATTCTAGTGTTTATAAAAAATTAAGAGTGCCTTTTCTACTCTCTTAATATATAACCTGAAATATATCATATTATAAGAATGGTTGATTATATTGTTTGAATCGTTAAAGAGCAATTGTGTGCTAAAGAATATTACAGCACTAATGACTCTCTAGTTGACTGCACGCCTTGGGAATGAGATGATCGCCTCCAGGCTGTTTCAAATAACAAAAATATGTTTATTAATGTATATTGTAAATTGATATTATATAAAAAAATAGGTCCCGCTGAGTTTCTTTCGCCGGTTCTTCTCAAGTGAGGTATTGTATTCCGAATCGGTGGTAGATTTTCGACTATCAATAAGAAAGTGTAAACACTTCTATTCTGAATTAAGGTTTTTGATTTTGACTTTGACTTTAAAGCACAGAGTAGATAAAGGGTATTCACAGGAACAACTATCGAAAATAATTTCTACGAATAAAAAAAAAAACAATATCCACTACTAGGATACGATCATGTATTGCTAAAATTACATTTAAAACATTTCTCTTAAAAATTTTGTACAGAAAACAAACGTGAAATTACACTCGTTCTGTTAATAAGAAATAAATGAAAGGTTTTAATTGAAAAATATATTCGACGTCCAAAATACAGAAGAATACATTAATACAAAAAAGATACATCCACTTGATACATGACGCAAACCCTTTTCCTTTTTAACAAAACATAGAGTAATGTATTTATAGACACATTTATTCCATTCATAACATTTTAGTCTATATATCAAACGGTATTTTTCCTATTGATAATTATGTGTAAACATATTTTTTTGTATTGGTATTTTTTGCTTGCCTGTCTGGGTAGGTATCACCCACTTATCAGATCTACCATCTAACACAAGTACGCAGTATTGTTGTATCCCAGTTTGAAAGGTGAGTTAGCCAGTGTGAGTACAAGGGACATAATATTATTTTACTTCTTGGGAAGTAACCTTGGGGTTGTATTGGTAATGTAAGGAATGGTTACTTTTTTTCAGCACCATTCTCTATGGGCGATGGTGAACACTTACCATCAGGCCCCTTTCCTCTTCTGTCTACCTTTATCGTAAAAAGGGTTTTGAAATTCATACAGATTTCAAAGTTCAAAGTCCAAGTAAATAAATCCAATCCTCATTTCAGGTAAAAGAACGCATATAAATAAAATTTTGAAATGTTTGCTTATTTTAGATAGAACAATAAAGAAAGAAAACTGTTCCAGGAGTTATTTTTAAGCAGTGGGATAAATTGGGCCAGTTTCATGTTTTTCATTCTACAAATCGGCTCCGGCTACGGAACGGCTACGGAATCGATTTTAGGCTCGGTGAAAAACATCGTGACGATTGCATACAATTCTGCCAAAAGTATATCCACAGCTTCTCCAAGACAGGTTACATTGAAGCATTTATCTGGAATGGCGGAATAATCTCTGTGTGACCTCCAAAAAAAAAAAGAGAAAATTACTTTACTCAATAGTAAGACAATAATTAAAAGATTAAGTGTTCCAAAAGTTTCTCTCTAATTAAAAATGTATTAAGTATATATTAAACTAATATCATACTCTGTATAATAGATCAGATGAAACTTGATAGATTTTATTTTATTTTATTAATAATACCATCTAATAATCCGCGTAATTTGATCCGATGATTAGTAAAGTCAAAATTGATTTAATTAATAGAAGCTTTGTACAAATTAATAAATAAAAAATATTTTTGTTAGTAATAAATATCTGTAATTAAGAAAATATTTAATTAAATTCTGTTCGAAATCTGTGTCCCTAGTAAATTATTCTTTATCCTGCATATATTACCGTTGGCGATGTGAGTAAAAAAGTTGACGGTATCACATATGGGACGCCTGCTGTATATAGATTGTAAAAGCGACTGGCTTTGCTTTTGCTTATCTAAAATTGTAACGGGCAGGGCTTTATTCGTAAAATGCACGACAGTACGTTTCAATACCATAGTTTATTTTGGTCATACTTGAAGATCCTTCGTGCATTTTTTTCTAGTATTTCCTAAAAAGGGAACTGACTTTCAAGATGTGGTATTTTATCTATGCATAGTAAATAAAGTGTAAAATTTACAAGCGAAAATTGACCAAATGAATCAAAACGTGTGATGCCTCAAATAACTTTTTCTTCATCAACGAGTATGTACTCCTTTGTAATCTGCCCTATTTGAACGTGCAATCCTCGTCAAAAATAGATGTAGTTGTAATATATCAAATTATTCACGTTAAATTCAGTGACATTTTAATCAAAACGAAATCACGCCGAACAAGCATCAGAGGTACATTAAAATTCACATGGCCTTTGACAATAAACAATAGACCGCCTGCAATTAATTATAACCAGTAGAAAGCCAGCTTTTGTAAACATCACCAACCTAATTTAATATCCACCGAGTTTTGTTGCTGTCATCATCAGGATTTATCACGTTTTCACACCCGATGCTGTGTAAACTAATCAATTAGCGAAATTACCATCAAAATTTTACTATTTTATTCATTCGTTGCCCATTATAAAGTTTTTTATACAAGCTATTATAGCTGTTAATACTTCGCAATATGATATATAGTCGTTTATTCAAAGACGGTCTAAATAATATAACTTTAAGGGTGACAGTGTCAAAACAAACAACTTCCATATTGTTATTAGAAAGTACAATTTATGCGTCAAGTTTGTTTCTATATTAATTAGAATATACGGTTATTTTGAACGATGAACATTGATTATATTTAGGTGTTGATTTCATTACATTTGAAAAGTCACTTACCGTTGTCTGTACCTATGTATGCTTAGATCTTTAAAAATACACAACGGATTTTGATACTTTTTTTTTCAATAGATAGATAGATTCAAGAGGAAGGTTTATGTCACAAGACGTAACGGTTTGTATTGTCTAATGACTAAAAAACTGTGAACGTTGTGAGACATGCTTAGATAAACATATTGATTAATAGAATTGCAACTGTGCTTAGCCCGGGTGGATCGCTAGTTCACTTATATAATATTGATGCAAAAAAACTAACAAATGCCAGCATGTAGCATATTTTAGTGGCAATTTAAAACTCGATCTAAGATCCAGTTTAAATTGTTTTTAATATCGTTTTATAGTAAGGACAATAGTAATGGTTTTGGATTTCGATTGAAATATCAATTGGTAATAAATATATAATTGTATGAGGCGACTTTAACGTAGACTTATTAAAAGCTACTTCGCTGAGTGTTCGATTAGTCACATTGTTTAGGTCATTTAATTTAACGCACCGAGTTAATGGACCGACACGAATAACCAACGATACTTCTACGTGTATTGACAATGTGTTTTGTGACTGTGAAATATATGAATTTTCAATTATAAATAATTTAACTTCTGATCACTGTGGTCAGAAGTTTTCTTTAGAACACAAAGAAATTATTCATTCAAAAAAATAATGTACAGGCCAATAACGGCTCATAAAGTAAACTGTTTTAAAGATATTGTGGCGTGTAAATTAGCTTATTTAGATCTAACGACACAAGATCCAAATGAACTTTATAATTCATTTTTTGAATTAATATTAATAGAATTTAACAAAATATTCAAAATGAAATCATTTTATAATAATACAAAATTGAAGTTTAGTGACTGGGCTACTATTGGTATATATAAAAGTAGAAATAAATTATACGACCTATATGGTATGAAGCAGTAGAATCAAAACGAAGCCTTTCTAGGATATGTCAATAAATATTCCAAAATATTTAAAACAGTATGTATTTATGCTAAGTATTTATACATAAAGAACAAAATTTTGACTTCCGATAATAGAATAAAGGCCACTTGGGACATTATTCTAAGTGTTAGTGGAAAACCTAAAAAGGAAAGTATACCAATCAAATTAAACACAGGAAGTAAATACACAAATTCTGATTTGGAAGTTGCAAATTTATTTGAAATATTTTTTGATAACATACCTAATAAAATAACATCTCATTTAAAATCATCTACATTAGATGCAGCTAGATTATTAAATAAACATGTTTCTAAATGCGTTATTGATTTTTCTTTTGAAACAGTTTCTGCAATAGATGTTATAAAAGTATTTAAAAAACTCAATATTAAAAAAGCGAACGACGTATGGGGCATTTCGGTAAAATTCATAAATAACATCATACACGATATTGCTCCGTATATGGACACGGGTTCATTTCCTGACTTGTTAAAATGTAGTAAAGTCTTACCACTTTTTAAGAATGGAAATAGGAGCGATACCAGTAATTACAGGCCTATTTCAATACTCCCATCTTTAAGTAAAATTTTCGAAAAAAATATTTTAAATCAACTTCTTATCCATTTTGGTACAAATAAAATTTTTCATAGTGAGCAATTTGGTTTTTCAAGAGGTCGATCAACAACTGATGCGGGAATTGCGCTTCTTAAGCATATTTACGATGCTTGGGAGAAATCACAGAATGCTATTGGAGTATTCTGTGATTTATCTAAAGCATTTGATTGTGTAGAACACGAGACGCTTCTTTATAAGCTCAAATATTACGGCGTTAAAGGTAGGGCTCTTGATCTCATTGCTTCATACAGTCAAAGAATCCAGCAAGTTTTCATTAATGGAGTAAAGTCTACTGGATCTACGCTAAAAATGGGTGTTCCACAAGGTTCAATTTTGGGTCCCTTTCTATTCCTAGTATATATAAATGACCTTCCTTTCTTTGTTAAAGGTATTTGTGACATAGTATTGTTTGCTGACGATACTTCACTACATTTTTAAGGTTGACAGGAAAAAAACTGACTATGACGATGTGAACGGTGCCTTATCACAGATACAAGATTGGTTTAATGTAAATAATTTGGTTTTGAATACTCAAGAACAAAATGTGTAGTTTTTACCCTACCCAATGTTAGAAAGCAAAATTATAATATATCTTTAAGCGGTGGCCCGCTTGATGTAGCCGATACTACCGTGTTCTTGGGAATAGAATTGGATTCCAGACTTCAGTGGAGTCCCCATTTGTCGTCCCTAACAGGGAGACTCATCTCCGCAGCATACGCGGTAAGAAAAGGTAGACAACTAACTGATATTGATACCGCTCGTTTAGTTAATTTTGGTTATTTTTACAGTATTATGTCATATGGCATATTACTTTGGGGTAACGCTGCAGACATTGAATCTGTCTTTATTTTACAAAAGAGAGCAATTCGGTTTATTTATAATCTTGGAGCTAGAGACTCTCTTCGGGATGTTTTTAACAGAGTAGGAATATTCACTGTTGCGTCGCACTATATTTACAACAATATCATGTATATTCACAGTAACATTGATAACTTTGATAAAATCAGTGATAATCATTGTATATGCACTAGAAGTAAGAATAAGCTTATAACGCCAAGTTTCCGACTCCGCAAAGTCAATAAATCTTTCTTGGGGCAAGGTATCCATTTCTATAATAAAATTCCACAGACATTTTTAACTTTGCCGTCTCGTAAATTCAAATCGTTTATAAAAAATACATTGGTGAAAAAGGCGTATTATTCGATACAAGATTTTGTACATGATAAAAAAGCGTGGAATTAATACCTGTTGACTTCCAGGCAGGATATATTAATTTAAATAATAGTATTTAACTAAAATGACTTTGTATTTTTGAGTTTCTTGCCGGTTCTTCTTGGTAGAATCTACTTTCCGAACCGGTGGTAGCTTCACTTAATTGTAAAATGACGATTCAAAAGTGCTTGTAAAAGCCTACTTGAATAAAGTATACTTTGATTTTGACTTTGATTTTTGATGTAAAAGTCTATTACTGTGCAATCTAGTGGGGAAATGCAGACATTGATAGCATAAAAACATTTCCAGTGGCCGCTGTGCTTCCTGAGGTTAACTCCGCGAAGCGATGTACAGTTTTGTATATGAAATCAATCAATGGTACATCTGTTAGTGTCGAAGAAATCCATAGCAGGATTTTTAATGCTTAAGAATCCGATAAAAGTTTGGGACTACGATATTTTTAATATAACTTAATCCATCTGCTTATCGCCAGCAGAAATGATTTAGTTTTAAGCATCAGACTACGTAAAAAAAAAACGAAATATTTGTATAGGATTATATGGTGTTAATAGTGGAATAGCGATCTAGAATAATCTGCGTCAGTATTTGCGCAATATATTTCCTGTATTATTGGCTAGTGTTAGAAATTAGCCGCTGCATCTAAAATTCGATCAGAATGACATTATTTGTTAGAAAATACCTGTAGACCTAAGAACAAACTCGAAATATAGCACGTAACACGATCATGAACAGCCAGATTTAGGCGATTATCACCCAGGATACACTCATCATAATAGGATAAACCGTGGGGCGCTTATCAAAATTTTACGAGTGAAATCGGAGGTGATGTTTTACGCAATAGCATTGCTGTAAGGAATTTCTGTATATATGTGTGTATTAAGATTTAAAAGCACCTTCAGCGCTTAATTGGGTGAGAAGCCCTCCAAGTTTGCAGGGGCCAATTAAGTAACATATAGTTATAATAATATCTACACCATAAAATAAAAGTGAACAAAATGTAAAGTCCGGTAAATTTCCCACTGCTGGGCTAAGGCCTCCTCTCCCATTAAGAATAGGGGTTTGGAACATATTTCACCACGCTGTTCCAGTGCGGGTTGGTGGAATGCACATGTGGCTGAATTTCGATGAAATTAGACACAAACAGGTTTCCTCACGATGTTTTCCTTCACCGCTGAGCACGAGATGAATTATAAACACAATTAAGCACACATATATAGCTGTGCCTGTCTGGGTTTGAACCCGAAATCATCGGTTAAGATGCACGTGTCCTAACCACTGGGCCATCTCAGCGCACCATAAAATACTATACACATTATCAAAGCAAAAGTCCTTTCAATTTAATGGACTTAAAAATTCAAGGTCAAATCTCAGAGCAACGTTTAAATCGAAAGTTTTCTGTCTCATAATCTAAATAAACTCGGCCATTCCATTTTCTGAATTCCGGTACCGTTTAAACGCGTTTTAAGTTTTCGTACAAAAATATTATTCCGTAATTTATAATGAGAGTACCTTTGAAGAACAAACAGAACTTTCTTAATTGTACCTCTTATAAACTGGGTTTACTTTATTTTAATAGTGAAAACTTTTGAAATGCTAATTCGATGTAAGCGGCCTGCTGTAACCATCGTCTTCGATTTGAACATTTGGTACCCTGGTTTTGATATTTAGTACCTACATGTTACTTTATTATAGATAGCAAGGCTGAAATCGAGGAAGCACTATTGATGCTCCGTCCATACTTCATTTGTGTTTATATTACATCTTGCTTGATGAAGAAAAGTGAAAATTGGAAGATCTTCTGCCCCCTGTTATACAGCGAACTAGTTTACGCCCGTGGTTTCATCTGCGGCTTAGGGGATGGTTGTCAGGTCTTCTGTCAACATCCTTATGTTACAGAGCAGGTGCTGGATTCGAGTAGCCGAAGGAAGATCACAGTGGTGTGCATTAGGAGAGGCTTATGCATTGGGCATATGGGTTGCTGATGATGATGAGAGTTATAACTTCTATATGTATTATGCTGATGTGTAAGATGTTGTTGTGAAGTTTTTATTAAATTCAATTCAGTAGTTTCTCCGTGAATGACTTACAAATATCTAGAGATAAAAACTGTCTCCTTGTTAATGTCATTAAATACAAGCCCTCCAAACATTCAAAAAGATTTTAAGACTGTCAAAAGAGTTTTTATATTTCTTAATTCTATTTACGTCATAAAAAGTTCTTATTCAAAATGTTCGTCATTCAACTCGTCCGTATTTATCGCAAATGGGGAAACAATATAATATTCAATAACTGTCTTCGAAAGTAACAAGCTTGTGGAGTTTCTAGTTTTTGCTCCGAGTACGTTCGCCTTTAAAATATTTGCATTTTCTTGGTCTGAGAACATCGATTTTGGTTGAATGAGTTCACCCTTGACAGCGATTTCAACAATTAAACTCGTAACTTTGTTTTGTTATTACAGAAAGTTACTGTAAATTTACTCTGTAAGAATATTTCGAAGTCACCGTGGAAATCAATGACGAAATATTAAAATGACACGCGATATTTATTTTATGAAATTTTAAAATTTCTGACTCAGATACAACGCTCTGACTTAACCGGTGAGTGTCACAGTATTAAAACTTTGCACAGGAATTCCTTATGAAAACGATGCAAGCATGGTTTGCGTGCATAATCCTAGGATATTTCAAAATTCAATACCTAATGGGAGAGGAATGTTTTTATGAAAATTATACATACAAAATGGCTTTTGGATATAATAATTACTGTAATACTATTAAAAGGATACGGGTATAGTTAATCATTATGAGTCGAATTTGAAGGTTTCACGAGAGAAATACGAAGTCAAATCATACAGAACTATTGAAATACCACAGAAAACTTAAAGGCTATAAGAGTAGGATCTCTTTAGATTCGATAATACCTTTTGAGTGCAACATTTCAAATGAAATGTATCGGTGAATCGATTCTGACGCAAATTTTTGTAACGATTTCCGAGTTTTTTTTTTTATTTTTTTCATAATCGACATCAATTGAGAATTTATCAGAATGAATATTTAATTATATCTGTAATTATTATTATTACGTAATATTATCTCTCATACTCTTTATTTCTGTATTTTCTACTCGAAAAGTCAGAGGATAATTCAATGTTAATATATTAATTAAGTTATGTTTTACTTCGTATACGAATTGAATGCTTACGTTTTTTTTATTCACAATGACTTGATAAAGCGTCGTGATGGAAAATGTATCTCATTTCTGTAAACAGCTTGGCCAAATATTTAAGTATATATACTAATACCACAATGCAAGCAGTCTTTAGTAGGTATAATATGGTTATACTAATACCACAATGCAAGCAGTCTTTATCGAAAATAATTAGAATGTAATTTAGATTGTACCCAAAATCAATATCAATTTAATTTACCGTTATTCCATGAATAACTAAGCTGCTGCTAAAAATCTATCATGCTGATAAAATTTGTATTGACCAAAAAGATAAATATTTTATAACTGCATTTCCAAAAAATCAGATCATGTCTGTTTGATGTGAAAATAATAGGATGTTTGACCGATCTTGTTAATAATTCGGATTCTATATTTAAATTTTGAATTCATTGGTTGTAGAATTTATTTATCATGTTTGAATATTATTTTTTAGTGAAATATTTTCGCTCATATTTTGAGAAATATTTATGGTAAGAAACAGCCTATAAGATCTTGTCTAACGGGCATTAGTCTCTTGCTTAAATTAATACTAATTTACGATTGGAGATTAAATGCTCAATGATGACTCAAAAGTGCTTGTTACTTAGTGTTAGAGCTTAATTAAAGATTTTCGTCGTATTTATTTTATTAATTCAGTTTTCGTTGAACAAAATCCACTAGCTGAGCCTAAAACTTACACAATACCTAGTTCTCAGAAATAAACAATTGACGAATGTAAATTATCGAATATAATTTTTATAAATAAAAATAGAAAAGTTATTCAATGAAATTAAAAGTTATTGTTGGAGTTCAAAACGTTATCACATCGTTACGCGTCAACTTATTACATTGTAACAATCTTCGTCCATAGTTTTTACAATATTACCGTGTAATTAGTGTAATTACTAAAGTTTTTAGCGCTGAAAATTTAGCCCTCGGCTAACTTGTTTCGTCGCTTCGCAATGCAATTTACAGAGATCTCTGAATTCAATTCTACTCCGAACTTATTCAACATGAGTTTTGCCCACAACTTTGTTCGTGTGGATTTTGGACATTGACATAAGACTCATCTCATTACTCTCTAAGAATTACTTATTATTTAAACACCCACACAAATGTATTCAGAGACAACACACGCATAAAATTTAATACACACTAGCACATACACATCATATTTACAAATACACAGACACCAGCAATTACGTAAACTCGCTCTTTGTGAGAGGTCAAAATTGATCCAAGTTGCGCGAAATGAGAATATGACATTAATATCACCTTTAATATCACAGACATCGCGAATTTCAAGTGGCTGGCTGGCCTAGACACGACGGCTACGGTTTTAAGTAAAGACGCAAGAAATCCATTATAATATTATGTATAAGTTAATATTATTTATGGAGTAAAATAAATAAATAAAATTATACATAAATATCGAATAGCAATGTTTAAAATTTAAAATTAATTTATATATACTTTGAAATTTAATTTAACGCGATACCTTCCAATTAAAATTAATCTATTAATTAAAATCAATTTAAAATAAATTCACAAAAATATGGAAAATTAAGAAAGATAAATAAAACAAAGTATGAGGAGACTAAATTCTTCGAAATTTAAATTTTTCTTCTCTAGTATGTTCATAATGTTTCCAACAGAAATTTAATCGTAAAAATAGGTTCAAATACAGAGAATACATTGAGTAATATAAGCAGAATAAATCCAAAAGTTGTCTACCCTTATTCCAGACACAGAGAGCCCACAATCAGCGAAGGTATCGAGGAACGTACACAAAAAATAAGGCCGAATTGATGACCTCTTTTTTTTAATTCGGCCAAACATAGGGTGTCTGATTCGAGCGTCGTATTTGCTGGTAAATTATTTGAAGTAAAATGAAGCCGTGAGTTAAAATTGAGATATAAATTAAAAAGTACCTGTATATCCATAATTATTTGGATAGATTCATTTTTCTGAATCGCGCGAACGTTTGGTTCACCACAATATATATAAAGATCTTGATTTCGAAAGAATACAGTAGGCATTGTTGGAATATTTTGTTTTATTTCGAATACCACATAGACAAGACAAGGGTCAGCTGCCGGAATGTAGTGGTGAGTGTTCACCTGATATCTAGACATTTTAGTTCTCAACTGTAAATGTATGATCCCCTTTAATCATAATCTGTAAAAATAACGACGATAATACATAATATGTTCTGTCCGATTCTCTCGCCATCGAAAACCGCTGAGACGGACCAATTGATTTGGCCCAGATTTTTTAATCTATATCCGTACGTATAGCTAAATTGTAGGGAAAAATTGTCAATGCGTAAAATATTTCTTTAAAAGGTCATGAATTGTCACGTCGGTACTGATGCCTCAAAGTCATAATATATTAACTTCCAGACATAATGTACTATATTCATTAATATATACGTGTATTTCACTAACATGACTATGTACATATTTTTAAATGTTAAAAAATTGTAACTACTGAGTTTCTTGTCAGTTCTTTACAGTAGAATCTGCATTGCGAATCGATGGTAGCTTCATTTAATATACATATAATTTAGTTTGTTAAATGATGATTCAAAGTGCTTATAAAAGTCTACTTGAACAAAAATTTCATTATGTGTTTGTTAATTTTTTTTTTATAACTGAGATTATTCTTATGGATTCATAGTTGATCATAAAATATATTCCAATTTTTTTTTTATATACAAATTCTATGTACGAAATTCTTGGAAGTCACCAATAATAACATTCACTTTTATGTGTTTTTTGGTCGGAGTTGAATCAATATTTATCTTATTTCAATGTCCGAGCGTGCGTAGCCACGGGCATAGCTATGTACGCAGTGCCAATAAAAACGGATCAAAACTGTTGAGCGGGCAGATCTCCGGCCAGTTTGCTGCCAACAAATCGCCATTCACGCCTGAGTTTGCATTGAAACTTTTGTAATTAACAGTTGTGTATACACAAATGATTGATGTTTCACGTTATTATTTCAGCGAGCCTTATTTATAATTTTGATACGAACAATTTTTACTTCACGTTGCAAAGTTAAAAAGGCTAAAAAATGTTAGCTTAGGATGATGTTTACGAATAAATTGTAAAGAAATATTTGAGTGTCAAGTCATGAATTCCTGAGGGTAGTGTTATTCCGTAAGGTTTTTTTTCGCATTTCACTCGTGAAATGACGATAATCAAATTTCGGTGATATCCTATTTCAGTGTACGTATTTTTTATATTTTTAATATCCCTGCCGATCACTTTCTGATTTCAAGATAATTTATTGGTATATCTCATTTGAGTTCTCTTTTTATCCCTCATTATAGAGAGAGAGAGAGAGGGAGAGAGAGAGAGAGGGAAAGAGAGGGGGGGAGAGAGAAATAGAGGATGATTTTAGGATTGACGCTGATCTATCTTCGAATAGTGGATGTGATTGTATGTAGACATACACAATACAATATATATACAACTTATATACATATATTCAGCGGGTCAATATAAAACTAATGATGGCTAATATGACAGTAGAATCATTTCGTAAACAAACTAGAAACTGAATATAGAAAACTATCGTCAAATCAGAATGCGTTGTAACATTAAATTAAAATAAAAAAAAGTAAAGTAAAATAACAGCCTGTAAATTTCCCACTGCTGAGATAAGGCCTCCTCTTCCATTAAGGAGAGGGTTTGGAACATATTCCACCACGCTGTTCCAATGCGGGTTGGTGAAATGCACATGTGGCAGAATTTCGATGAAATTAGACACATGCAGGTTTCCTCACGATGTTTTCCTTCACCGCCGAGCACGAGATGAATTATAACACAATCAAGCATATATATATATAGTGGTGCTTGCCTGGATTTGAGCCCGCAATCATCGGTTAAGATGCACGCGTTCTAACCAAGGGGCCATCTCAGCTCTCGAATTTAAATTAAAATAAGTGTAAGACTTAGATAAACTCATCGAATGAGGTTCGAAGTGAGTTACAGAATAGTACTGCTGAATAAAATCTTCATCGTTACCATACCAAGTCAGAAGTAGTGCATAAAATACGTTGCTGATTTGCTGATATTGCGGAAATACCTCTCAAATGCACACGCGGGCCGCATCAGCTCTACAAATACAAGGCTATTTTAATACAAATACCAGTTGTATTTTGAATATAGAAACGAGGAAATGGCTATTTATATTCAGAATGCAATACATTTATGATAATATTAAATACTTGCTGTAGCCGTTGCTTCTCCTCTTTATGAATGTACATGTCAGACTGACTTAAAGTTTTATTGGTACTATGCTTCTAATGAAGTCTATAGGCAGAGTAATAGCTATTATATATCATAATCTAGTTGTTGCTCGCGGCTTCGTTTGCTCTGTCGCGGAGTAACCTATGTATGGAGTTTAAATTTCGAATTTCAGAAAATTCGGTTCAGTGGTTTGGTAGTGTAACAGCGATAGACAGACAGACAGAGTTACTTTCACATTTATAATAGTAGTTTTTGCTTCAAAATATTTAAAAAAAAACACTAATTTTGCGAACTTTGATCTACAATTTTAACATTTTGTTCATATATGGATTACACTTTCATCATAATATTATCCTGATGTATTCTAATATTCATGTAAATTCACAGCTTCCTGGTAATACTATATTGGCGCACTTACATTTTTCGGGTTAATATGACCGGACTAAATATATTTAAATCGCTAAGCACACTGCCATATATAATTATATGGACGCAGATTTCCCCATACATTTTTAATTTCTTCATTAAGCATAGTGAAAGTACTGCTACAAATTGTAAAGTGTAAACGCGTTTATTTAACTACAGCGTGTTCAACAAATACCACCAAACCACATCGACCACATAAAAATCTATCGTATTTTAAAATGTTAGTAATGTCGAAAAAATAACAATAAAAGTCATTTTACACGAAGAAGTCGTAAACGATAACTAGATTCTGTTTTACACCCGGTACTGAACTGTTGACAATAAACATTGGTGGATTTTACGAGGGGGCCCCGTAGCTTGAACCAAGGCTTAGCAAAATTGTTGTTCATAATAAAACTCGTATCTGTAACCATTTTCAAACCTAGTAAGAAATTTAATTAGGGATACTATTTTTTATATCTACGAGCTATATTTCTTCAACAGCAAATTCAGAAATGTTAAATCGACTCTTTTAAGAGTACATATTTTTTGGTAATATGTAATAAGAAAAAAACACTTTTATACAGTAATAAAAAGATTATTTTTAAACTTATTGTTTTTAGTGCAGTTTGTCTAATGATGATTATGTTCTATATTGTATCCACAGTCATTGTATGTAACTTTCCCTGAAGACGTGTTATTAAATTATAAATCTCAACGAATCTAAAGCTTAAATATTCTACCGCCAAACATCAATATTTAGTATTGTTGTGGTCCGGTAAAAGTTGACTAAACCAAAGGTTGGCAGTGCATTGGTGATCTAACAAATGGTTATATATTGATGGTTGATATTTCATATTGGTCTTGAGCTGTGGTGACTGTGATATCTCCAAGACTTCTTCTCGAATAGACTGTAAGCCAAGTACTGGAAAATCTAATTTTCTATATTACTAGCGACCCGCCCCGGCTTCACACGGGCTGATACTGATAATAAATATACAACAGAATTTGTTTATTTACGACATCATCATTATCAGTGTTCCTTTACTATATTATCTATGTATAATTTACAAAAACCTTCCTCTGGAATCACTCTTTCTATTAAAAAAACCTCATCACAATCCGTTGCGTAATTTTAGAGATCTAAGTATACATAGGGACAGATAGCGGTAATCAACTTGTTTCATACTATAATAGGGGTTTTGTGTAAGAACGCAATAATTAATTTTTTTAAGGTGTGTTCAGGGTGAGATTTTAAAAGTCATGAAATGAACTTACTGTGACATAGGTATAAAATTCGCAGAAAATGTTCATCGTACATTTGGTTGTAAGCATCATACATGTAAATTGACGGTACTACAGCCTTATTCAAAGTAATTTAGCGAAGCTTCATGGCCTGTTGGTTCTCTCTTAGACGAAGCGTACAACGCTTACTGTGTGAATATCGTCGCAAAGGAATATTTTAGGTAATAAAACAAATTTGCTCATAAATTTATGTTGATTACCTTACAACTCGTTCATCTTTAATATAAAATTATCTGAGTTTGTTTGTAAATGTTCACACAAGAGTACTTAAAGGTTAATATTATAAATTACAGTTGTAGTATTTTGTTAAAATTAATTTTGTAACTCGCTTATACGAAATGTTAAAAGTCGATACAGAATAACTGCACAGGTGAGTTCAATTTAAGTATTTATTGTTTTAAAATTTCCTTCATTTATTTTAATGCTTTTGCTCTGTGGAAACTAATCTATATGATGATAAGAATAATAACTTACAAGATATTCCAAATTTTCACAAACAACAAGGAGACTGCTATCGGTTAATCCCTATATGTCTGACGTTTTGGTTAATATTTCAACATTTAATTCGATCTTGTATAATGACATTTCTAAAGCCCTTCAAGAACCTTCGTTCAACGTTTGCATTTGACAGACGGCGCGCCGATTTTTCGACGCTGACGACTGAAGTGTTCATTTTCAATCATTTTACGAATAAAAATCGAATCAATTTAAGTAGATATTAATACTTATCACTTAATCAAAATCAGTGAAATTATAGTTACAAAGAGTTAAAAAAAGAACCTCTTAGTGGCCAAGATAGATGGTGCACTAACGATGTAACGAATTGTTATTATTACTTTCAATGGCAATATACTAACATAGCGACCTCTTTCTATTAGGTATCAGGTAACAAGTCAGCATCATCCTCCTGCCCTTATCCCAATTTTATTTGGAGTCGGCGCAGTTTTTCTCCTTACATATTTCTATGCCGTGTGTCATTTCACAAGTAACATTATTTCTGACCATATTTCATCACACAATCCATCCATCGTTTCCATCAGATAACAATCAGTTAGTCAGTCAGGCATAAAAAATATAAATACAAAATAGCGTTTATAAGTTGCATCATCAAATGTAAAAGTACATCCCAGCTAATAGCTATAAATTTCGCTCAGCAGTCTCGGTACAGTGGTAACGTTGTTTTAATGGTTGTAAAGGTATTATTTAGTACAGTGGCTTTAAATGCAATTTAGTGTCTGTTTTTACGTGCCATTAGTGTTTTAACAGCAAGCGAATGGCTTGTCTAACACGTGTTTTATTTCGTTTGATTCTATAGTATAGAAACTATGGTCACGTGATGTCGCTTTTATTATGTAAAACGTATAAATACTTTTGTTTACGTCAGCGAGAATATATTATAGCCGGGTGAGCCAGATGGCACAATGGTTAGCGTGCATCTTAACCGATGATTGCGGGTTCAAATCCAGGTAAGGACCACTGAATATTCACGTTCTTAATTAGGGTTATTAATTCATCTCGTTCTCAGCGGTGAAGGAAATATTATATTAGTATTATGAGAAAACCTGCATTTCATAGAAATTCTGCCACATGTGTATTCCACCAACTCGTATTGGAACATCGTGGTGAAATATGTTCCAAATCTTCTCTTCAAAGCGAAGCGAAGAGGTCTTGCCTAGAGCGCCTAGCAGTGGGAAATTTATAGGCTGTGTTTGTTGTTGAATATTACAATGTATTATTTAGTCGATCAAAACTTGTTGATCAACTTATTAATAAAGAGTAATCAAGATTCTGTTACATTTTTTACAGTAGAGTGAACTGGGAGAAATCGTTTCGTAAGGAAAACGCCTTATTCCACCTCCAGACGACCTTTCCTCTTTATTTCAATATAGTGAAATTATTTCCGTCCCTTTCTAATTATCTCTGTCTCTTTTAATATTGTTCCAATCCAATTGTCCTCAATCTCTTATCATATTTATATTATTATGCAATATAAATATGAGTCTGTTTTATAAGTCGAACATCTTTGACACAGAATGTGCCCTTGAAGATTTAGATTTGTCTGCGTGGGATTTTGGATTTCTTAGCCAGTCTGGGTTTTACGAGTAAATATTGCTTCTTCTTTTTCTTAATATCCATAAGTTTTCTTGCTTAGAAAGTTCGAGAAATCTTAAAAGCACTTTGAAAGTACCTTTGATCTTCTATTAAAATTATCGCTTGGGCGAATAGTAATTAACTTAAACTAAATATTATTAATTAATCTTAAAGAGTATTCGTGCATTAATAATTTGTTGATTTATGAATAATAGATTAGGAAAATCTGAAGGAATTTTAGTTTAAAAGTTTAATCAAATACATGGTTTTCTGAAATACTACAGATAATTAATCTACAAACAGTTGTAATGATAATTTAATGGATATCAATTCGAAATTCGAATATTCATTCAATGTGATCGAAGCCTAAAAAAAATTATCGAAATAGTCCAAAAACTTTGCCCATCTTGCTGTAAATTTCACCAATTGAGTCAATTTAGGTTTTTTTTGTTGCGATTTTTTATCTAACTCAATTTAAATAATTTGATGGTGAAGTAAAATACTGCTATTGTATTAATCCATATATTGTTTTTACTTAATTTAAATGGAGCTTTCATTATTATCTCAAAATAAAAACATGTATAAAACCTATAATATTGTTTGATACATTTCCTCTCAATAAAGATTTACTGAGGCAATCACTGGCTCACTATTTGCCCGAAACTTGAAATTGCGTTTCAGTTCAGAAATTTAATGCAGTTAGTAATATTTTTTTATATTTCCCATAACTCAATAAAGACTTTTTATTATTTCATTTTACATATAACTACAGCTACAGTGTTTTCAATTTAGTTGTACTTAACGGAACAGTGGCGTAAGTTGTTAATCTAATAACTAAATCTCTTCGAACTTAATTTCGTACGTAAACTTCAAGTGTTTGATTAGGATTATCGATTTACTTAAAGGTTATTGTTTCATTTCAAATATTTCTATATCGATCATTCTATACAAGCAGAGATGTAATTCTAGACCCTAACTTATAATCTAGTGTCTTGAGCCTCCAAGCCATTATTGAATTTGGAAAGAGGCCAAGCCGTGAGCCAACTGTGTCGGCCAGATTTACGCGTCTTCACATAGTAATATCATAGTGAGAAGCCAGTTAACTTCATTTAAACGCCTTATTCGGTTATACTTCAGATTTTTATCGGTTTTTATCCTTGACATAAAAAAAATATATATTTATAAATTAACTTATATTACATTGATAAGACCTCTTTGGTTACAACAGTTATTCCATTTAAAAAGTAGTCTATGTCCTTTCTCAGGCTCTGGACTATTTGTGTACCATATTTAATTTAAATCAGTCTAGCAGTTTTGACATGAAAGCGAGTCAGACAGACAGACAGACAGAATTACTTTCACATTTATACTATTAGAATGGAATTAGAATGGAATTAATAAAAAATTTTGTATTCAGGTAAATCAAAAATGGTAACTAAAAGTCAACTTTTCTCTCTATCAATGGCAAGTACAGTATTTTTGCCGCCAGTCTGAATGCTCGACGGTAAGATGCTACGTGACTTCTCACATCGGTTGATTTTTATTGCATCAGTACCAAACGACGCACTTATTGAGAGCAAGAGAGATTAAAACAATCTTATTGATAACACATAATCGTCTTGAGACTGTTGCGATGTAGTAATCACTGACTGTTGAATCGAACAATAAATTTTATAGAGAAGTTGAATCAACTATTATTGCGGGTACTTTAATAAATCTCAAGGTTTAAAGAAATAAGATTTGAGAGTTCATTTGACAAATCTTAGATGCTAAAATTATTCAATGGGTCATCGGATACATCAGATCAACTAGATCTTGATGATTATGTCTGATTTAATTTTAATATTTATATTAATATTATAAATGTGAAAGTATCTATGTCTGTCTGTCTGTCTGTCTGTCGTTCAATGACAACCAACAACACAAAATGCGAGCGAAGCCGCGAGCGATTAGTAACTAATAATAATTGACGGATATTTTCTTATAGATTAATGTACTGTGTAAAGCTTCTATAAAAAAATTGTATTTCTTTGTATCAAATTAGTGACTTTTATTTTCAGGTTATGTGTGTTTTGAGCTGAGATGGCCCAGTGGTCAGAACGCCAAAGTGGTTCAAACTCAGGCAAGCACCACTATATATATATATGTATATATATATATGTGCTTAATTTGTGCTTATAATTAATCTCGTGCTCGGCGATGAACGAAAACATCGTGAGGTAATCTGCATGTGTCTAATTTCATCGAAATTCTGCCACATGTGCATTCCACCAACCCGCATTGGAACAGCGTGGTAGAATATGTTCCAACCCCCTCCTTAATGGAAGGCCTTATCTCAGCAGTGGGAAATGTACAGGCTGTTACTTTACTTTACTTTTACTTTACTATATGTGTTATGTATTGTAAATAAGCGGTTAGTAGAACTTAAACTAGGTACGTATAGTTTAGAATAATACAAATAATTCTTTGTATATTGTTAGTTTCGTACCTACTATTCAAGATACGATATACACCCATTGTAATAAAGCACCCCTCAGACAGATCGTATATCCAAGATGACTCTACAGAATTCGTAGATTTGTTTCAGCAATAGCTATTTCACGATGTTCTACGTTTTGCGGTTGAAAAATTGCCTCAGCGTATTGAAACAGCGTAATCAATCATTTTAAAGACCGGTCCGCTCTGTCTACTCAGATTTTAAATACAAAAACATGACCGTGCGTTTTAAGAAATTTTAATCGAAATTTTCATTACTTTCGATTATTAATTATCGAAAATGAAATTTTCGAATTAAAGCTTAACAATTTTGTTTTATAATCTTTTTAATTTATTACAGCGTTGGACCTTGTTCAGTTCAATTTATCAGTAACACATTAGTGCTATTTTGGATCTTATTTTAGATACATATATTAGAGATACGAAAAATATATAGCAAATGGTGCACAAAGGCGATCTTATCGCTTATAGCGATCTCTCACAGACAACTTTTGGTTAGAGAAGCTAAGTTCGAAAACAGGTAAGTGCAGAAACTATACATAACTACATGCCAATAATCACAAATAAAAATATAATATATATCAAGATATATACATAATTATAGCCTACATATTATTACGTACTTGCATTCAATATGTGGTATTTATTAGGCATAAATAGGATATTGACATCCTATGGAGGATTTGGTAATCGACATCACATGTGATTTGATAGAGACTGATGGTGCATTTTAAATGACAGAATTGAAATGATTAGTCTATATTTTTTTAGTCTTTATTTCTTTTGTATTTATTTATTTATTGTAAAAAGTTACACCATCGACTTATCACTAAACTAAAACTAAAAATAATATTTAATATGGGTGACATTCAAAGTGATACATCTTTATAGGTGTAAACAGCACTGACGTTCATAAATGGTAACCAGACCAACCTATGTTAAATATAAAATCTTATTTTATACAAAATTATATAATAGATTTAAAAATTAAGACATAATTAAAACAAAATATAAACGCTAATTATAAACATAAAAAAAGAAAGACTAAACATAACCTAACATATAATATAACATATAACGAAAATTTATACATATTACTTATAAGGTAAAAGTTCTTTTAAAAATAAAATAAATGCAGTTAAGCTCTAGAAACATTATAAGTATTTTTTTATATTCTGTTTACATTTTGTCGTTCATAATATTTATAATTAACTAAAACTGTTTTTTTTTAATGAAATAATACATTTCGAAAGTTCGATAAATATATTCGAAGGAAGAAATTTAAAAATGAAATAAAGTCCGACGAAGTAGTTGATATTCAATAACTGTAAATATCAAAAAAAATCGTTGAAGTTTTCTATTGAGACGAAATTACAAAATCAATTAGTGTATTAAAGCATACTGAGTAAGATTGATCGCTTGTAGGGCAACAGCCGAGTTGGGAAAAATATATTTCCAGGTCCACCTGTCGGGACCCAGATGTATAAATCAATTTGATGGCTCTGCGGGTGAAATATTACGAGCCTTTTTTTGAGTTTAAGTGTCAGTCATAAGTGTCTAATGTATGTGTGTTTAATGGCGTGTTATGATTGCGGATAAATTATGTCGCTAAATTGCCTTGGTTTTATTGATGTATCGATTCATCGGTTAAATGGGTGTCTATTTCATTTATATGGATAATATATCCTGTTGTAAAATATAATAGTATTACATGTATTTCGAAATAATAGAGTAGTATATTTTATAAGATACAACTGTAGTCACCATATATATAGTTTTATGGCTGTGAAATAATTTTTAATAAAAAAATTATATTTAGTTTAAAATTAATTCCTATTAAAATATAAAATGGGAGGATTCTTGGGATTTCCGGGTGGAATGAAGTTGTTCCCGCTTCCGAGTAAAATAAAAAAAATCGCAAACATTAAATTTTAAACATTAATTAAGTTTGTAATATTAAATAACCGTTTTTTACTAAATGCATATGTATGCATACGCGGTAAATATACCAAAACAACATTTTTATAATATTAGTCAGTCAATCTGTTTGTCCCGGCTAACCTCTTGAACGGCTAGACCGATTTTGTTGGAGCTTTTACTAGTAGATGATGTAACAAGGAGTAACGTAGACCAAAGCAATAACTTTTTTATTAAATTCAAACGCACACGAAGTTGTGGACATACAAAGTACTAGTAACTGTATTCTAAAGAGAGAGGCAGAAAGAAAAGAGTATAAGAGGGAAAAGTCGCCTGGAGGAAGCATAAGACTTTTTACAAAATGCGTTCATTCTACTATAAGCTGTGTAAAGGAACTTTTAAAAAATTAAAAACAATCGCATGCAGGCATTACAGAACTACTTTCTTATAAAATAAGGCTTCTTATAGAATAAGGCTGTGGAAATTCAAATGTCTGAATATCTGTTTTCCTCGCAGTTTTGGAACATTAAGCACATGCATCAAGGGACGCACGTCATCAAATTTCGAAATTATCTGGCACACCTGGCTGGAAAAAACTTTGGAATAAACAAGCTTCTGCGTTGAAATTTTGCATCTACAGCGTGTGGCCATTAAGTATACGACTGCGAATTAGGACAACCATTTTGATTTTTTTTTTTCAATTAATGAAATGAAAATGAAATGTAAAAGTGCAATACTTCTATACTGAAATCGAACTCAAACTTAGATAACTTTATTTAATGTACAAGCATGACATAGAAACACTATCACCGGTTTGGAAAAAAAACACCCTGACCTGAGAAAAACCGGCGAAAGAAACTAAGCGGGTATTTTTTTGTCAAATTAATTAAATACATATTGTATATGAACAGAAATAGCCAGGAGACAATCGTTTCATTCCCAAGGTGTGCTATCAATCATAAAATCACTAATTGTATACTTAGTTACCTTTCGCTAGCTAGCTAGCTAGTCATTTCCCCCTTCTTCGCATTAGTGCAATTTATTGATGAACAAAATGATATGATATAAATACAATTTATACTCTCTAAAACTGAGGTTTAATGTAATATCCTACCCGTGAAAAGAAAATAGAATTAGACAATTAGTTAAATTAACCCCACACATACAAACAACAAATTTTCCTTCGTAAAAATATTACTAAGGATGTCCAAAAATTATCTTATTGACAAAATGTTAAGTTAGTCAAATATTTAGAGCCATACCATATAACCATACCGTACCCTACCAAATTTCAGTGGCAATGAAAGATTTACCGGCTTAAGCATGAACCCAAACCATGAAACTAATCAAATTTCAATTAATTGAAATCTTGATTTGAAATATCCAGACTATGAATTATTTTTAGAGATAGATGTTTTATTACTTAAAAACAAGATATCGGCAATGCGATTTTGTAAAAAGTCACCTTACTCGTGAGATATTGACAAGTGATTTACGATGATACTCAATCTTGATACTTGTATCATTCGAATCGATTGTTTTACGGTGAGTATCGAATTAATTATTTTTTTAGAGGTTTCCTCTACTAATGCAAAGTGTGAAATAATATATATTATAAACATCAGTCTCTCATTTCGTGGCCCAATCATACGTAGCTAATAAAGTGGGTCGAGCAAACAGCCACTAAAACTGCGCTTTCAACTATTATTTTTAGTTACATTTCCAGGTCCTGTCTCGTCTAGTCTTTTATATCACACCTTTATGTTTCACTGCATTTTGATGCTGTAAATACTGTAGTCGAAGCGAGCTTAGCTTATATTCAGTTACCGGGTTTTTATTTATAGACGTGATTACATCTGTATTTGTTTTTGATGTGTAATCTTTGCTCTCGGTATAAAGTACTCGGTTCGGCTGAATTCGAATTCGAGAATGTATGTGTATTTTATTTTGTATAAAACCTGTGTTGTAGTGAAATAACTACACGATGATAATTATTCGTCATTACTGCTAGTCGAAGTAATTGTATCCCTTTTGCTTGAAACCAAACAAAGTCATAAAAATACCTTTAAAAATGATAATAAAAAATAATAAAACTAATTAAAAAAAATAAAACGACTTGAAAATTAGAAAAAGCTAGTGAACTAAAAATAGAAAAATAATTGTCTGTAATTTTTAAAGTCACTTAAAAATGATAGACTTTATTTAGACATTATTCTTTTATGGCGGGGCCTTGTGCAAGCCCGTCTGGGTAGGTACCACACACTCATCAGTTATTCTACCGCCAAATAACAGTACTCAGCATTGTTGTATTCCGGTTTGAAGGGTGAGTGAGCCAATGTAACTACAGGCACAAGGGACATAACATCTTTGTTTCCAAGGTTGGTGGCACATTAACGATGTAAGGAATAGTTAATATTTCTTACAGCGTCATTGTCTATGGGTGATGGTGACCTTACCATCAGGTGGCTCATATGCTCGTCCTCATACTCCAAAATAATCGATCAAAATCATGTCAACGTAATTGGTCAAAGTAACATTTTTATAATATTGAAAAAACATATGGTGCATACGGCTTACCGAGTAAATAAAAAAAATGTCACTACCTGGCCTTGCTACGTTTACGGTATCGCCGCGCCACAAGCCTCACTGCGCTACGAGGTACACCGCGTCCGCTGACTGGCCGCGCCTCTAACCGCGTTTCACAAAGTAAATTCTGGTAGAAAAAAACACTTTTCAACTATAAATAATAGAAACAATATATTTCTCTCTATATCTTCACTTTTTGTATTATTCTTCTAACGGTTCTAGATACGTTTTTCGCTTACAGAAAGAGCGTTTGATGGTTTGTGTGAGGACTTGTACATATACTATTTTATTAAGTCCTGAAATATATACAAAAAATGTGTATTAATAGTGAGTATAAATCTTGACCGCGTGGAATGGTGGCAAGAATTTTAGAAGCATATCCCAGTCGAATCGCAATTTCGATCATCTGAGCAAAAAAACGAACCAGCGTTCCAGTCACCACTGGAGGCAATAAAATAATAACTATTTTTACTACAAATTAGTAACTACAAGTTATTACGGAAGCTATTATTATTTTATTCAATTAATATTTAATATGTTACGTTAGGCATTCACTATAAATTAGAAGTGTATTTCACACGATAACATTCGAATGAAAATTTTAGAAGATATTCCCGATTCCGACATACGAGTAACGTAAAAAAGTCCTTCGCTGCAAACTTTTTCATCAAATGACATCATACTTGTAGCCCACGGATTCGCTCGTGTTTTATGGGTTTCGTTGTCATGTGTTAAGCAAAAAAAGTAGCCCATGGCCTTCCATGGAGTTCAAAATTTCAACTAATTCGTTTCAGTGGTTTGGACGTGAAAAAGCGAGAGACAGACTTACATTTGCATTTCGTTTTTATTTCCTAAGTGAAGTCGGGGAGGATCACTAGTATTTATATAAGAAAACTCGTTAGGTATCAGCTATCAGCTGTTTTGAGAGGGAAAGCGGGTCATAGAGGTCACGCGCGTCGATACTTTAGTACCTACGTGCAACGTTATAAATTGCGATGCTCAATTACAAAATAATACCTTCTTCTTTATATATTTAAATAAAATGGTAATACTTTGTATTGCTGTGGATTAAAAGTCTGTGGTTGGTGGTCGAACTGATGGTAAGCGGTCACCACCACTCCCCATAGAGAATAACGCTGTAATAAATAATAATAATCATTTCTTATATCAGACATCAACCTTGGGAACTAAGATGTTATGTCCTTTGTACTTGTACACTGGCTTACTGTACAACAATACTGAGTACTGCTGTTTGACGGAAGAATACCTGATGAGTGCATAGTGCCTACCCAACCATAACAAACATACACAAATCCCTACTACCAAGTAAGAGTGTCTTCCTGTTTTGACGTTGGATAGAAAACGAATTCAAGAACAGATTTCCCATCAACTAAATTCTAAGTATGTATAAAGTATGAAGTTTGGATCTGTTCCAAAGCGTAATCTTTTCACGGTCGCCGCACAGGTTACGTCCAAAAATGTAGAAATCTTTTTCTGATGATAAAATATGCAACCGATTTATCTGCTATACTTTGGAATAAAATTTACGCTCCGGTTCACGCTGCGAATGTGAACGTTTTAAACATGTCTTGATGAAAGCTGTTGTACAATATGATATGCTTTTTTCGATACGCTCTGAAAAATTATTTATTACATGAAAAGGTGTTATTTATAACTTTTTATTTTCCTTGTGAATTGTTAATATTCTGTTGTAAATGTGACATGTGTTTTGACTGAACCATCTCAGCTACTTCGACTCCACGACATTTTTGAATTTGATTCGTGATTAAAAACTTACATCCTTCATCATCATCTTCCTGTCCTTCTCAAAATTCACTCGGAATCGGCGCAGCCTTCTTCTTTCAGCCTATCTGACGTCATCTAACAAGAAACATTATTTGCAGCCATATCATCTTCCACACAATGCACCCATCGTTTCATTGGTCCTTTCCTTCCTCTATATACATTCATGTTCATGCTCAAGACCTTGCTCAACACATGTTCCTCATTCCTCCGCATATCATGCCCATACCATGATACCCGGCTTCCACACAACTTTTCGGCAATCCGTGCAACTATCAAACTTCCTCTTCTGTTACAACTTAAAATGTTAAAAAATAAAAGTAAAATAAAATAAAAAATAATTTAAATTAAAAGACTTTCAAATAGTCTTAAAGACAGTAGTTCTATTAGATATTAAAGTAAAGTAAAGTAAAATAACAGCCTGTAAATTACCCACAGCTGGGCTGAGGGTAATTTACCTTCACCAATCTTCTCTTCCATTAAGGAGAGGGTTTGGAACATATTCCACCACGCTGTTCCAATGCGGGTTAGTGGAATGGATATGTGGCAGAATTTCGATGAAATTAGACACATGCAGGTTTCCTCACGATGTTTTCCTTCACCGCCGAGCACGAGATGAATTATAAACACAAATTAAGCACATATTGGTGCGTGCCTGGGTTCGAACCCGAAATCATTGGTGAAGATGCACGCGTTCTAACCACTGGGCCATCTCAGCTCGATCTTATAGGACATATAATTAAACTTCTAACTCGATGTTTGAATGGTTACATGATTTAAATCAAGGTTTGAGCCAATAAAGAATCATACTGGGCTTAACAAGATAAAACTTTAAAAAAAAACATGTCCCGTATAACCAAGATCCCGGCGAATCCCACGGGATTTGATGAAGATAAACGACCAAAAAACCCTCGGTTAATGCATTCGCGTAAAGAGAGTTGGTTTTGATGTATTTGAAATGTAAATATGTTATTATTATAAATAAGTGTCATATCAACTAGAGAGGCGATTAAATTTTTTTCTCGGATTATTTTAATAATAATTTATGGAGTGTGTAATATGGTCAATTGGGTATTAGTCTGGACGTGGATCTCACAGTAAGTTTACAAGTTAAAGTACCTACCATCCTGTAAATGTACCACAGGTAGAGTAAGACAACCCACTAGTGTAGTAAGACAATGTGGGTTAATCATAAATAAATGTGGTAGAATTTAAATGAGGTTAGACATACAGGATTCTTCACAAAGTTTTCTTTCATCACCGAGCTCGAAACAAATTGTAAATACGTATATGGCACATGAAAATTAGTTGTTAGCGTATATAATGATATCTTATAAATTCATGAAAATGTTTGTTAAACGCGAATATATATATGAAACAATGCACAATAAATAAAAGGCGAGAAACGTGCTTTGCAATCAGATGAGAATTACTTAACTAAAGTAATTAAGTTAAAGCAATGTTTTTAATATAAAAATATATGATTTTATTTTTTTATAACATTTATTAACATAAGAATTAATAACATTAAAAGCTTAAATATATACAAATATGAACTAAAACTTGTTACTGTATAAATCTTGACCGCGTGGAATGGTGGCAAGAATGATAGTAGCATTTCCCCGTTCAATCGCAATTCCGATCCTCTGGGCAAAAAACGAACCAGCCCTCCTGTCACCAGTGGAGGCAATGAGGCGAGGTATTATACTTTTGATGAAGCTTGTTGCACCACTACTCCAAGAGCCAAGCGTTTCGACAGCAAAAGGAACAAAGAAGTAATGGGAATACTTGAATATGGAGTAAAAAAATTAACAGCCTATGAATATTCCACAATTGGGTCAAGGTATGTCTTCTCTTAAGAATAAAACTTAGAGCTCATTCAATTACGCTACCTCAATTTGAGTTTAGACATACTGGTTCTTTCTACGTATTCCGTTATCACCGATCACGAGATATTTATTTTATACACATTAAATAATTTCAAAAACTTACTTACCCTGGGTTACATCTTTGAAAGTTAGTGATTCAGTTGTCTTTTAGCGTTTTGGCTTTGAAGCCGAGATGTGGTTAGGACGCGTACATAACCGATGATTGCGAGTTCAAACTGAGTCAAGCACTGAATTTTCATGTGCTTAATTTGTGTTTGTAGTTCGTTTCGACCTCGGTGGTGAAATTTCAACTAAATTCTGGCACATGTAAATCCACCAACCAGAAATTTGAATATGATCTTAACATTCCCTTAAAGGGAGAGGAGGCCAACAGTGGGAAATTTACAGGCTGTTACTATTTGTTACTGTTACCAATTTCTAATACATAGAAAATTTTGTTTGACTAAACAGAAAAACAAAAACCTTCATATTAGTACGATATTAATATCTTTACATATATATGAAAATGCGTCAAAGAGAACTCACGGTAAAGGGAGTATGAAAAAGATAAAAGGCGTGATATGAAACGAGTTCGCTCGCTTAGAATTTTTCTTTGCGAGTCGAAAAAGGCGGGTCTGGGCGTCGATGTAGCGAAGATGTGTAGACGCGACACTGAGAAAGATAGATCGTTACTTTTCCCGTTAAAAGATAAAATCATTCCAAATTTTGAATGTTTTGTAATACATACATTGTTTGAGAGATATTTTTTATTTATAACTAACTGTGCTCAATAGTTCCCGCGCGTATGAATAACTATAACTTATTAATTCTAATAGATTCTTTAGTGGAAGACATCTGACGTGACGGCAGAGGGGTGGCATACGCGAGGGCATTTTTTTGGCGGACGAGCATATGGGCCACCTGATGGTAAGTGGTCACCATCACCCATAGACAATGACGTTGTAAGAAATTTTAACTATTCCTTACATCGTCAATGCGCCACCAACCTTGGGAACTGAGATGCTATGTCTCTTGTAGTTACACTGGCTCACTCACCCTTCAGACCGGAACACAACAATACTGCGTACTGTTGTTTAGCGGTAGAATATATGATGAATGGGTGGTACCTACCCAGTCGGGTAACACAAAGCCCTACCACCTAGAAAATGCGCTGAAGGTTGGAATGGCTGCACGCGTTCTTGGAAAGCGTTTATATATTGTAGCTTAGATTTTATTATAATTTTATATATAATTATCTCATTTTCATTATTTATATAGATAGTTTTCGCTTAGACTGTCGTGTCTAGTGTCAACAGTTTGAGGATATTATTTGTACGTTACAAATGTTCTTTTCAGTATATTAGTTTCTATAAGTGCATATGTCCACCTATCCGCATTGAAACAGCGTGAGAGAGGGAGAGGAGACCGTAGCCCAGCAGTGGAACTTACAGCTTGTTCCTTCACTATTCTTCAAACATCACAAATATAAATATCAGTTAGGTAAAAGAGATTAAAATGTGTTCACTGTTTATAAATTCAAATTTAGATAATTTAAGACAAGGTCAATTTTTATGGTTAAAGCCGATTCGATAGCTCGTTTCGCAGCGAACGCTATCTGAATAAGGAATTATAATTATGAATTGGAGAAAATTGCTCGGAAAAACCAATAATTTTTTATTAATCTTAATAGATGAAAATTAGAATGATTTTATCTAAGATGAAAAACACAATCATACATTTTTAGACTTTTATTTTTTGCTCGACATATTTTGTACTACACTCGATGTATCTCCTACTGGTTAGTCATCCTTAGCTGTGTAACAAAAAGAAAAACCGACTTCAAACAAAACACTATTTCAAAACAAATAAATATGTACTAAAAAGTTATAAAAACAATTGCGTATTCAACATATTTTTAGAGTCCTCCTAAGTAAAATGAAATGAAAAATATTAGACTACTTAAAAGTCGATTTACGATTACATAACTTAGTTATAGTTATCGTTTTATTTGGAGCCGGTGTCAGCCTCGAACACGCGACTCAACAATCAAAAGAAAGAATCCATACGAAGCCCCTTGATTGACGCAGTATGTTATCGTATAAAAGGTAATTTGTAAAAAACATATTTCTTAAAGTATTCTCGTATTGTTTTTGATAGATTTGATTTTTATTATCAAAATCGGTCCACCCAGTAAAAAGTTATGTTAAACAAACGTACAATAAACAACAGACGAATCGATATCCGTTGAAAACATTTTTTTCAATAAAATACTGTCATTACCGGACAATTATTTTAAATAAAATATTCAGAGTGAAGGTAGGTATATATATACATATCTTTCTTGTTTATTTTCTTTAACGTAAACTATGTTAAAATCCGTTGAATGGTTTAGGAATAAAAGTGTAGATATAGACAAAAACAGATTATACATTAGTCAAATTATTTATAGATTATCATTAAATTTTTTACACCATATCCTGGTCGTAGGGTTTCTTTAGCCCTTCTTCTTCCCTCATTATATATTCTACTGCTAAACAGTATACCACTGAGTAAAGTGTCGTTGTATTCCGGTTTGAAGGTTTAGTGAGCCAGTGTAACTATAGGAATAATTGACTTAACATCTTAGATCACAAGATTGGTGGCACAATCTTAATATTTCTTATAATGTAAGTGGTAGCGGTGGTAACTGCTTACGATCAAGTGGCAAGAGACGAGCAAAAAACACTGAATTAGAAAAAAATAAATCCTACTTAGTACTTCTTAATAACATATTTGTAAAAGTCAAATAAATTCCTATTGATTGGCACATCTGATATATTTTTCAGAATAGTCTTTGAAAATCGATTGAAAGTGTTGACAAAAAACGAGCACTCAGAGAGCTTAAAAGTGATTTTAAGCGGAAGAATTTTTCGGATTGTTGACAGTCGAACAGATTCGTTCTGAAGGAAAATTACTTTAGCTACGAACCAGTTTAACAGTTAATTAAAAACGAATGTCGTAATTTACTTGAAAATTAAAAATATATTTCCTAATTAGTTTTCAGTCACAAAGAACAATCCTCACAGGAATTCAAGCACATAGAAATAGTAAAGTCTAACTGTTCTAAAGCCTGTAAATTTCCCACCGCTGGGATAAGGCCTCCTCTTCCATTAAGGAGAGGGTTTGGACCATATTCCATCATGCTGTTCCAATGCGGGTTGGTGGAATACACATGTGGCAGAATTTCGATGAAATTAGACACATGCAGGTTTCCTCACGATGTTTTCCTTCACCGCCGAGCACGGGATGAAATAAAAACACAAATTAAAACAAACAAACACATATATATATATATATATATATATCCGCTCTGCATAGAAATAATAAATATTAATTTTATTTAGTTTGACATACTATAATATAATATAGATATTATTATCATTCTTAGAACTCTATCATACTAAAACGATAAATCCCAAGAACTTGGGTTGTTAGGTCATTTGCAATATGTATCCTCTTCAAATAATATGGATGTTTAGAAGTTTATTTAGTAAATAGGTGCTCCATGTTTTTATCACAAAAATATGGGATATATTTTGCTACATTTTATATTAAATCAAAATATAAGAAAATGAGTTACCTAACCGATTACAGTCATCATTTCTCAAGACATTGTATCGTAAATGATAACCTTTCCTTCGACAATCAATACAACAAGCCTAGAAATACTATGTTAAGCCAATAGAATAAATTAAAAGTAAAGCGTTTGGGCTTTAAGTATAAAGCTTATAGACAGTCAGAATAAACTTAAGCTGAAAAACTGTTGCCTTTTATTTGTTGCACGCCCTTCTGAGATATCTTCACTTATTATTTCACCTCCAAGCAGAAATACTTTTCTTATAATATATTCTTTAATAATTGTTCTTGAGAGAACGGTGAAATGTCAATATAACTACAGACACAAGAGTCATAACATTTTCTTTATCAAAGTTGATGGCGCATTGGCGATGTAAGAAATGTTTATAATTTCCTTGCAGCGTCTACGTCTGATTTTGATGGTCTACCTTCTTATTTTATAAAATATATTAAAAATAGACGTTCACCAAAACATAATCACAGATCAACATGGAAAAATACCCGATACATTATCCTGAAACAATACCGTATCCTCTGATCCGAAGGCAGATATCATAGGGATTTTAGTGGATAAGAATCTCGCCCGCGACCCAGTTATGTACATACATTTTACATCTGTTAATTAAAATATAGTGTATAATATTTTAGGTACTTATTAGACGTTGAAGGTATTAAATAAATGTCAAAAGAGTCCCGTGTGTCTCGATTTTAACAAACACAATGTCACCCTACAAAACTTTAGTTAGTGTACTCTCATAGTAGAGGAGGGTATTATGTTGTTCGTTGTGTTAACACTATTTTAATCATATCTACTAGTTAGCGTAGATATTTATGACATTATTGGTGGAACTATTCATGAAATTACCTGGGATTATCCCAAATAAATTTTTATGTTCTTAGTAGTTGGCAGTTTTTTACTCTTTTGCAACGAGGAAATTTCTAAAGATAACTTATTATTTGGTATATGTATTAGTTGTGATGATTGCCTTACTGTTCTAGTGGAAATTTTATATGAGGTCACAGCTCCGTCCTCGTTTACAACCCAAATCAGACCGATGTAAAGTTATTGAGTTTTCCAATAGAAAAATTCACAGTTAATATAAATAAAAAAATATTGCGCACCATCACATACATGATTCTGATCCCAATTTAAATAGCTAAAGCACTTGTGTTATGAAAAAGCAGAAGTAACGATGGTACCAAAAACACTCAGACAGAAAACAATAAAGAAAAATAAGGAACTTTTTCTGCATCGACTCGGCCGAGACCTTGGAGTGGCGTACCCATGAAAACCAGTCTACACACTACTCGACCACGGTGGCCATCATATCAGTTATAATCGAACCTACCTACCTACTTTTGTACAGTTTAATATATCACGCGTAGTTTGATAGTCCATCTTCCAGAAATCTGCTGAGGCAGTTGCACCAGCAAATGCCACAAAAATGTCTATTTAATCATAAATCTCTATATCTATTTAGCTAGCATAGATGAAACTCCTAATATTTCTCATTAATAGGAGGGAATCTTCGCCCTCTGAGGGTTAGCATAATAATCTGCTATTACTATATATTTACGTCAATACCTTTGCATTGAACTCATTATGTATGTGTAACCTCCGGCCATCATTAATTTAAGCTCGAAGCCACAAAGGCGATCAGTTTGTAAATATTTAATAGCTCCTTTGTCACAATGCCGGCAAATTTAATACTTCACTCTCGTGTTCATATATAATATGAGCTCATGGCTTCGACCTTCCCTCTTGCTATGTGCAGATAGTGTGAAATATACCTAGTACCTAGTATATTATTAGAAGAAAATTAAAATAACAAATATCAACACTGTGACCGGAAATATATATATTAAAAGGATAGTAACAACGCCTCGAATTAATGAAGAATGAATGAAGAAATCACAAACATTTTTTTAAGTTTTAGATTGGATCCATTCTCCGACTTTTTCAGTATTGACGCTTCACAAAAATAAATATAAAAATATGATTATATATAGGTATGTATAATAAGAATAAATATATTATGAAGAGTCGAGATGGCCCAGTGGCTAGAACGCGTGCATCTTAACCGATGGTTGCGGGTTCAAACCCAGGCAAGCACCGCTGATTCAAGTGCTTAATTTGTCTTTATAATTCATCTCGTGCTCAGCGATGAAGGAAACCTGCATGTGACAAATTTCATAGAAATTCTGCCACATGTGTATTCCACCAACCCGCATTGGAACAGCGTGGTGGAATATGTTCCAAACCTTCTCCTCAAAGGGAGAGGAGGCCCTTAGCCCAGCAGTGGGAATTTACAGGCTGTTGTTGTTTGTTTGTTTATATTATGCTTATATCCGATACAGGCTCTTTAGAACATATTTAAAAGGTGAAAAGTATTTTGGTAATAATCATCATCCTCCTGCCCTTATCCCAATTTTATTTGGGGTCGGCGTACCATGTCTTCTTCTTCCGTACTTCTCCGTCAGACGTCATCTCACAAGTAACATTCTTTCTGACCATATCATCCATCCATCGTTTCTTTGGCTGTCCTCTACATCCATCCACATCAATGCTCAACGCCTTCCTCACAATATGTCCCTCATTCCTCCGCATTTCATTTTCGCATTGTGAAGTATTTTGGTAATATAAACCTTAAATCGTGCTGTTTTCTCATTATAGTGATATTGTAGCAATAAAGCATGCTAGTTTGTAAATAATTGACAATGACACTATTAATACATAACACATTTTTTACTAATTTTCAAAATTTTCCATATTTGGAAGAGTCGCTTATTTCTCGAACAAGAACCGTCGAAAATAAATCGGTGAGATGCTATTATGTTTCACCAACTTTTGTATACAATTATTATAATAACAATATGTTTATTTAAAACTGTCACAAGCCAATATTTTTTTAAAAAGAACTATATAACGTGCAATTATAAGAACTGTTAGTCATTTTTATATAACATATACAAACAATTTTAGTTATATATGTTTTTATAGAATCACTAATATATCTATTCGTCCCGCCAGAAAACCGTCGAGCTTGTCCTAGGAATAGCCGGAGGGTTCAGAATAAATCCTTCGCCTTTAACATTATTAGACGGCCTGTATACCTTTGAACTATTGAACGTTTTGTCTTTGAGGATTCCTCGTAATACTTTATTTCACTGGCGAATATACGTAGTATTAATATAGTATAAGTCAAATGCGCATTATTTCGTAACAACAATAACAACAGCCTGTAAATTTCCCACTGCTGGACCTCCTCACCCTTCAAGGAGAAGGTTTGGAACATATTCCACCATGATCTTCCAATGCGGCTTGGCGGAATACACAAGTGGCAAAATTTCTATGAAATTTGACACATGCATGTTTCCTCACGGTAAACACAAATTAAGCACATGACTATTCGGTGGTGCTAGCCTGTCAATCCCAATCATGGGTTAAGATGCGCGCGTTCTAGCCACTGGGCCATCTCGACTCATTTATCTAGTTATTTCTACAAAATTATCTCTATACCTAAATACTTTACAGCCCTTTGGTAAAGGACAACCTTCATTAGCATTCATCTCTTTTCCTCAGGCCTCTCTCTCACACATAAGACAAAACAAATCATTAATCATCATGATCAGGTGAGACTAGACAAGAAATCCATCAAAACAATAAAGGATTAAATACAAGGAGCGACATAAATTAACATTTATTCCGTTCAAACTGAACCTTATTATGAACGTCATAAGATCCTCTTCCGAAGTTAATTTTTGTTGTATTTAATAATTATGAAGATGTTATTGAAACCTAAGGTTAGTCCAACTTTATATCCGCTTCCATAATCTTTCTCCTTCGTTTGTTTTAAAGGTGACAGTTTACAAAGAGTAATCAAGATAAATTAAATAAGAAAAACAAACATTGTTGATACCTATCTGTTAGTTTTAATCTATATTTTATATTTTGTATTAGGGTATTGTCACAAGTTCCCAAAGTACGTGAAAAATTTCATTTTAATCAATTGGATGGAAATTAATTAAAATTTTGCTTATAAACTTTGCTTTGACGACCTCCGTGGTCGAGAGGTGTGTACACCGGTTTTCATTGACCACTCCGAGGTCCCAGGTTCGATTCCCGGTCGAGTCGATGTAGATTAGCATTAGTTTGTTCTATGTCGTCTTGTATATGGGTGTTTGTGGTACCTTCATTACTTCTGATTTCCATAACACAAGTCTTTTAGCTTCTTATATTGGGATCAGAGTAATGTATGTGATGTCGCATATTTATTTATTTATTAAATTCTTGTCCATATTAACAGGCGAAGTTAAATGGAAGCTATTATAGAATATGCATTCCAATCGTAAATAATAGTAATGTAACATAAAGTAACAGCCTGTTAATATTTCATTGGATTAGAATTTTGAAATAACACTACAGACTCGATTATAAACAGCTCGGTCTTATCATTCAGAATCCCGCGAAAACTAATAGCATCAAGGAAGACTCAAAGACATGTTACCTTTTTATAATAATGTTAAGACCTTCCTGATTTGTATGGATAAACCGCAGTTTTTGGTTAAAATTCACGCGTATTTTCAGGAATTATAATGAACTAACAAATATGATAAAACAATAAGATATACGATAAATTTTCTAAATTAAACTTAATGCTTAAATAGATTTATAAGGGAAGTAATGTAATGTAAAAAATTGCGTAAGGTCTGACAAGTGACCTTTTTTATATTTCTTCCATTTGGAATGATAAATAATAATGAAATATCTCATAAATAATATTACAATTTTATATATTTTTACTAATATGAATACTAAAATAGGTTATAAAAATAGTTTTTATATAAGGAAGTAAAAATAAGGAAATTCTTCCAATCACAACGGGCTATCTCTACAACACGCTATAAATAGCTATTTTAATATCCTTTAATAAAAAATACTTGTTTACATAGGCGACCTTACAGATAAAGAAGTGAATACTGTTTAAGATAATTTCCTATTAAGGAGTGTGTTACGTCAAGTCACATTGCATTGAAACCGGCGCATGCGCAGACGTCTGGCAGTCGTTTTCAAAATGAAGTATTTTATGTTAGTTTTTGTTGTGTGTGGAGTCGTTTGCGGAAATGAGGAAGATTGTAAGTAATTATTTTACTGTTAAATTGTGTTTATCAAATATTTACTTTGATTTATTGTATCATCCGGCTTTTCTGTTATCAATGTGTTATCGATACGGCACTGTAAAGAAAAATATGTTGAAACGACTGTTTGTTTTGGATATAAACATATCAAATACATCTATAGTATAATATAATAGGAATGAAAAATCTCTTTTGATTTAAAAATATAAACACTTTTAACACTGACCTAATAAATCCTGTATATAATACGAAAAAAAAAAAATAAGCAGTTATTGAGCAAAACATTTAAAAGGCATTTATTTAAGTAAATATTCTCGAAATAATATTGAATATTAGTGAATTCTCAATGAAATGGAAACTCTTTAAAATCAAACGGTATACTGGCTAAATTGTAATCGGCGTACACTTGAGAAAGCGCGCGAATACGCAACAGTGTGCATTGGTCCATAGTAATTAGATCGCACGAAGTAGCGCGTCCGCTCGAGCACATGCGTTTCTGCGCGCTACTTTTTGCGCTACTGTCCACTTTGACATAGAGAACCAGAGCTTAAGCATTAATGATTAGGAATACTTAAATTGAAACTCCAGAGATATATAGAGCTAAGGTAATTGCTTAGTTTTTATCCTTTTCTTCTGTTAAAACATATTATTTATTTATTTTTCCCCTATAAGTTAACTTAAATTGGAAAGTACCAACATCAAATTCGCTACCACTGTTTCAGTTATGAATCATTAGTAAAAACATGAAAACTATTAAAAATATATATACATTCATAATATTATAAATATTACTATCTTTAAAGTGCCAGTAGACCATATTCCTTTAAGCGAAGCCATAGGACACAATGCAGTATAATTTATATAGTATTGTAATGGGGCATAGTTTTATTTCGCGCGTTCATTAACGATTTTGCACATAAATTTTTCTTTCATGCGTTGTTTTCATAAATGACATCAGAATATGCGTAATATTTTTGAATTTAAATTTAACCACTGTTTTAAATATGCTAAAATAATACTACAATTATGTAAAAAAATATGTTATTTATCTGAATAGTATGTCTGATACATATCAGTTCTTCTGGATATTAGACTGTTATCTTATAAGAGAAGAGGGATAATAACAGAGTGCAACCTGTAATTATATGAATTCATTGAGGTGGACAATATAAAAAAGACGTATTCTACTGCAGACGAATGCTCAAAATTGAATCTTACATTGTTACATTAATGTCGAATTTCCCAAGACAGGGATGTATCCTATATTACCAGATAATAGTAACGTTTTTATATTGAATTTAGTCAGATTTAAAGGTGACGAAACATAAAAACAGCGCATTGTGTTTCTAATATGAGTTATATCAGTTAAATTGCTAACACTAACCAAACTTAATATATTTTATGCTATCGTAATAATATTAATCGTAAAATTGATTTTTATGTAGATCTAAACGATTATTTATATTAATTTTTAAATGCATATTTATCTGTACTAAAATAGTGTTTTGTTGGAAGTCGGTTTTTCTTTTTGTTAAAATTTTTATTTATTTTGTTTTTAATCAAATGAGTAAAAAAAAAGCACTCGATGTTAGGGCTATCTGTAATGTATAAAATATCTATCACCCACTCAAGTTCCTATAGTTGGTAGCGCATTGGAAATAGCACGATACTTAACATTTACGCCAGTGGCTTTGGGCGAAGATCACTTACTGTGTTAATAATTGTGGCAACCGATTTGTTCCTCGAATAAAAAAAAGCTGACGGAAAAATATGGACGGCCAAACAGACAGACAGACATGACAAATCTATAAGGGTTCCGTTCTTTGTCATTTGACTATGTAAATCTTTAAAATGCCTCATCCAGTACACATAACATTTAAAATCAGAAGATGCAGCGCCTTTGGAGGATCGTGACCATAACGTAACGTCAGTAAGCAGAAAACATCTGCCGACGTTTTCGCTTGTGTAATGAAATCGTCTTTACGTCACTCTGCCAGTAAAAACTTCTTATTTAACATTTATTTTTGCCTTCATTCATATGTTATATCACATCACTGAAAATATAGAGTATTAAACAGGGAAACGAACGTGAAATTTTAGAATCCTATCCCAATATAATATGACAACTCGTTGGTCTAAGGATTAAGAAATTGTGGACGTCACAGGACATACAGGAGATAAGACTGATCGATTGTATGTATGGATAGAATGATGGTTAAATATTATTAATAATGGTAATTTTTTAAAGGGAAAATAAATTGAAGAACGTTACAAGAATATTTCGTTAGTAGCGCCACAGTAGTATACACAAGCTAACCCAATATACCATCTATGAGACGGTTTGGATACCGTTGCCTTTCAGTGGGTATGCCAGGAGGCTGGCCAGGCTTCTTCTCACCAGGCTTTTTAGGTACCAGCGATTCAAATACCTGGCCCAACTTTAGGGAAATGATTAAGAAAGTTATTCCAGCAAGCATAAAAAATTACTCAAGTACCGAATTAGATTGACCTCTCCTTTCAATTTCAATCTTTCGAAAATATTTGTCTCCAACTATTATAAAAGCAAATTTTACATAATTAGGATTAATTTCACGTACCCTCACCTTGTTATGACATTAGTATGTTAAAAGACAAATGCTCGCTGAGCTCATCACGGAATCTTTACAACTAAAATCCTTACAAAATTCTAGCGCATTTCCTTTGATAGCCTAATTTGATATTCGGCGCATGTAGCACTTGGATTTTAGGGGCATCAAACGTGAATGTATTAAAACGGTGTAAAATTTTATATGAAAAATCAATGAATTACGTAAATTTGATACAGTTCGATATGTTAAGCTTGAGAAAGTTTTGGCAATAAATAAAAATTTTAACAAAAAGAATAACCAACTTCAAACAAAACACTATTTTAAAACAAATGAATATGCACTAAATAAAAAGTAATAAAAATAATTTCATATTCAATATATTTCTAGAGTCCTCCTAAGTAAAATGAAATGAAAAATATTAGAATACTTAAAAGTCGATTTACGATTCTATAATGTAGTTATAGTAATTGTTATATTTGAAGCTAGTGTCAGCCACGGGCACGCGCCTAAACTATCACAAGAATGAAGCGATACGAGCCCCTTGATTGACCCAGTATATTATAGAATAAACGGTAATTTGTAAAAAAACATATTTCTTAAAGTATTATCGTATTGTTTTGTAAATAGATATACTTCGTAAGGTTTTCTTGACTTCAAAGAGGATGAGTTTATTTTTTATACTAAGTAATAATTAAATGAAAGATACAATGAAATAAACAAATAAATTAATGATAAGAAACAAAATTGTTGTTTATAATCCGTTTGAGTCAACCAGAGATAAAATGCGACTGGAACGTTTTTTCCTTACGTGAAGATTTCTGGCGAACCACTCTACTGTAAGCCACGTAAAAGATTGGATCCAAAATATTGTTATGTTTGTTCTTCGATATCAAATATACTATGTTACATTAGACCTACAATGTTACTTTACGGTAAAGTTTTCAAATTTGAGGAAGGTTTATGATAGTAAAAATGTCCTTTACCAGCATTATATTAAATCGATTTTATTTTTTCAGAACTTCACAAAACATATTAAGATAGTAAATATTTTAACAGTATAATCAAAGATAATTTTTATAACCTTGATGGGGAAGTTATTGATAATATACCTCCAAACCGTAATTGTATACATATTGTATTACAAACAATAACTACACAAATATGACCTCATAAGTTGCGTTTAATTGCATCCTTTACTAGCTAAGCTTATAATACCGAGGCCCTTGATTTCATTTCCTAGTCGGTCAAAGTCTCAAAAGCAGCTCGAAGCTTAGTAGTTGTCAATGTTAACACTTTCTTATAATTGATATTGAAAGGTTCATTATAAAGCATGTTTCTGGTGATTTGAATTATATGCTCTCCATTATACAATTGAAAAATAATTTAATGATCTGAGATGGCCCAACGATTAGAACGCATGCATTTTAGCCGATGCGGGTTCAAAACCAGGCAAACACCACTGAATATTCATGTGCTTAATTTGTGTTTATAATTCATCTCGTACTCGGCGGTGTAGGAAAACATCGCGAGGCAACCAGTATGTGTCTTATTTCATAGAAATTCTGTGATACGTGTATTTCACCAACCCGCATTGGAACAGCGTGGTGGAATATTTTCCAAATCATCTCCTCTAAGGAAGAGGAGGCCTTAGCCCAGCAGAGGGAAATTTACAGGCTGTTGTTGCTGTTCAATGTTATGCATAGAGTATGTGAGATATGTCATATACAGTTAGTTAGACTGTCTGAAGACGTCACCATGGCTTGGCATATTGCTCGCTTAGACTTGAACCAAATAATGTATCACTTCCCACTTAACTGTAAAAGCTTGGCCTGCATATATTGAATTATTTTAATAAGGATAACGATCATCATCCAATTCTTCGTCAGTCAATTGAGTTCATGCTCCATCAACATCATCAATTTCCGTTCTAAAAACAAGTCTACAGCGATTCTGAACTTAATGTCACTTAATATAAGATACAGTTTTCTGTGTTTCTGATGCGAAATATTTTGTGCTGTCAATTGCGATAAGTACTCTAACATTGTGTTTTATGAGATAATACTTTTGAAAAATGTGTTACTTTGTTTAACATATGGGTACAGTCGACTTCAAATAAATGTACAGGTTTATATAATTTTCATATTACATCAAGCAGAATTTTGAATTTATCGGTATGCATAGGGTGCCATTCTCGATAGGACTACCACAATCCAGTTAAGTTGGTAAAGTCTGTGAGAACTTAAAATAATTGTTAGAAATTCCTTACCTTTAAGACCCAACCTTGGCCGAAAATGTTGGCCAAAACACAACAATACCAACACTGAGTAGTGTTGTTTGATGGTATCTAATAAGTGGGCAGACTCAACCTAGGTATAGGTTTAGGTATAAAGAACTTTAGTATCAACAAAGACATACAGTCACTTATGTGTATAAATTGAAGTAGTAACGAACAATTCGTCGTCGTTACTATTCTATGTATAACTATTACGGAATAATAAAGTTTTACATAAAAAATGCAAGCAAAAACAAATACAATATTGTTCAGTTCTGTCCCAATGTTTATGATGAGCCGAGCCATGATGGCCCAGTGGTTAAAACGGATGCATCTCAACAGATGATTGCGGGTTCAAACCCAGGCTAGCACCACTAAATATTCATGTTTTATTTGTGTTTATAATGTATCTCGTGCTCGGCGGTGAAAGAAAACACCGTGATGAAACCTGCAAGTGTCTAATTTCATAGAAATTCTGACAAATGTGTATTCAATGAACCTGCATTGGAACAGTGTGGTGGAATATGTTCCAAACGTTTAAAACGCCGCATCCATTTTAGGTCACACAAAAGAGGTGAGTATCAAAATACGGAAATAATGAAGCTCAAAATAACATCCGAAAGCTATCCTTTCACGTTCATGCTATTCAAATGATTTAAGATAACTCATAAAAATCATAAACCAGCATTATGATAGGCCCTACTGCGTCCGTACCGTCTTCTCACGTAATAATGTAACATCACGTCCTAATTTAACTTAACAAATTCTTAATAATGATTATGGTCGTAATTACACTGACCTTTAATTATATTAAATAAATACATAATTATTGGAAAACATCACAAACATTAATCTGATCCCAATGTAAGCAGCTAAAGTACTTTTGTTATGGAAAATCAGAAGTAACGATGGTACCAAAAATACCCAGACTCAAGACAACATATAAAAGTAATGAACTTTTTCTACATCAGATTCAAACCCGGGACCTCAAAGTAACTCATAACCTTGAAAACTATACATAAAAAAATATACATACTATTCAAACTCGACTGAAACTTGACATGACGTAACACGTTTTTCTCTCAAAAAAATTTAAGTCTCTCCATAAATGACCCGATTTTAAAATCCAGCAAGACTCACGTCGCATGTCATTTTTACAAAATATATGTTAATATAAGCTATGCAGATGACATACCTAACGCCTGCCTCCCTCCTCCTGTCAAACAGGGACGCAGCTGCGGACGGAAACTTGTACAATATAACGTGAATAAAAGTGAATATTAAGGCTGCTAAATTAGTGACAGTATTGTATTTGACGATCTCCGTGGTCGGTTTTCATGGGTACTCCAGGGTTCGATTCCCGGCCGAGTCGATTTAGAAAACATTCATTAGTTTTCTATATATATTGGGTCTGGGTGTTCGTGGTACCGTCCTTATTTATGATTTTCCACAACACAAGTGCTTTAGCTACTTACATTGAGATCAGAGTAATGTATGTGTTGTCCAATGTTTATTTATTTGTCCAACGATTGCCATATCTACAATTTTTAACTTGTATCAGTAACGAGTCTTTAAATTTCACTTTGTCCTTGGTATTTATATATAAAAAATTGTTCGTTTGGTTTGCAGGTCCATATATCAGACCTATATAGAAAGGGAACGTAAGCCTTTGAGGTATAATGTTTTGCCTCGCAGGTGTTTAGGGCAAATTGCCAAAGTTTCTATACGAGTAAACTGTTTTGGGTGATTAGTATTATTACAGTAGACACAACTATAATAATACTGCGTTTTTTGCCTATTAAGGTTGGTCGATTCTCGAGCTATAAATTGCAAAAATATATCTTTTCTAACAATCTGTTTACAGTTCAAAGCATAATATAAACTATAGGAACATTGTATTAGTAACCGGATTTATTATCTAGTAACGATTTGAATCTAACTTGTCCGAAAATAAAATTATTATATATTAAAAGAGCTGGGATGGCCCAGTCAGAGCTGAGATGGTCCAGTGGTTAGAGTGCATCTTAACCGAAGATTGCGGGTTCAAACCCAGGCAAGCACCACTATATATGTGCTTAATTTGTGTTTATAATTCATCTCGTCCTCGGCGGTTAAGGAAAACATCGTGAGGAAACCTGCATGTGTCTAATTTCATCGAAATTCTGCTACATGTGCATTCCACCAACCCGCATTGGAACAGCGTGGTGAAATATGTTCCAAACCCTTAATGGAAGAGGGGGCCACCTCAGCAGTGGGAAATTTACAGGGTGTTACTTTACTTTACTTTACTATTATTCAAAAGAAAGTCATACTCAAATGTGTTTTTCATAACAAATAATATTATAATCAGGTTATTCAACCCACTACTGTGCTTACTTTAAATAATCAACAATAAAATATGTCAATGACTAATTTTATGCTTATATTTTACTTGTTTAACTATTATTTATATATATGTATTTATAAAATTTTCCAGTACCACTAAATCATTCAATTTGAAAAAGATTGTACCAATAACTTATTTTGCAACCAGATCTATTAAAACATATGTTAATTATAAAATAATAAACATAGGACTTTTTAATACCAAAGAATAACAAAAATATATTTCAAATTGTTTCAGTTAAAATAATAGATTCAATAGAGCAAGAAAAGCCGTGTGTGGAAATGGGCGGTATTTGCACGGTAGCAGCTGACTGCCCGAAGGGTCACCTCGCTGAGAAACAGGGACTTTGTCCAAATCAACGCAAACAAGGAATCGACTGCTGCCATGGAAGTAAGTTATCACAATCAATATATTCATCGTAAGATGACAAAATTCGTTAGATAACAATCTCTCCCGTCAAATTGTAATCTAACGAAATATTATGAACCGTGTAATATGATTGCAATTTAACGCATTATTTTTCCCTATATTATGATCTATCGAAGTTAAACTGTTAGATTACAATCTGTTCTGCGTCAAAATGTCAACTGTCGAAAGCTCTTCCTGATTGGACGATGTTATTGTAAGAGCGACCAGTCTGTCGAGATTGTAATCTAACGAATTTTTGTAATCTCACGGTGACATATACTTTCACCAAAGTAAAGGATTCGGTCACGTACCTTGCAAATATTTGGACAAATGTCTCATGTATATGGTGATTTAAGGCTCCCAGTCTGAAGAGTGATTTTCGCAGAATGCTTGCCAGAAACATTTTTCTAGCATAAATATATATGTCCAACATAATATAACGTTGTAATATTTTTATTTTATTTTTTCTGTATGAGTTAATTTTAATCATGTTCTTAAGACTGTGCTGTGACAATGACATACATAGACGTACTAATATTTTAAAATCTAAATTACATATATAATAGGGAGGACAAATGGGTGAGTTAATTGATCACCAATCCCCATAGACATTGGCGCCATAATTTTCTCAACCATTCCTTACATTGCCAATACGTGACAAACCTTGAAAATTAAGATATTATATCCCTAGTGCCTGTAGATACACTAAGTATAATACTCTTAATAATAATCCAATAAGAAGAACGAATGGGAACCTGATGATCAGTGATCACATTAGTGATTGCCATTCGTCCTTGAGGATTACCTCATAGACATTGGAACCTATGTTTAAACCATTACTTATATTGCCAATATACCACCAACCTTAGTACCTGCAGATAGACTACATTATCAATTCGCTTGTGAAACTAAATAATTTTATTCATAAAAGAATGGAATATGAAGTAAATTTATTTAAAGACGGTGCTACACTTAGTTCAGAGTATCAGAGAAACAATTTGTTTGATCATATTGGTTTACGAAAATTTGTGTTTTGCACAAATATTACAAGCTACTGAACCAGAGTGGAACGTCATTGTCAATATTTACTTTATTTGATAATCTATACATACATATAAAAAAATTGGAGTGTCTGTTTGTAAAATGAAGATAACCGTTTTTTGATAAATGCATACGTATGTATACATGTTACATATTCCAAAGTAACAATGTTTACAATTTTGGTTCTCTGTCTGTTTGTTTTGACTAATCTCTAGAACTGCTGAACTGATTTCGGTGGGACTTTCAATAGCAGATAGCTGATGTAATAGGAAGTAACTTAGGCTACAACAATAACTTTTTGTTAGCGGGCACAATTAATTTAAATATAAAACAGTCAAATAAACAGTGTCACATGCTAATATAATTTGTAAAAATGTAATCAAATAGGTTGTTAACATATTTGAAGAATCAATACAATTACTGATGAAATCTGTGACAAATTTATTTATACTGGGTTCTCTCATGCTCTTATCATCAAATTGTAATTGAATATAAAACTAAATCACAAATAAAGGTAAAACTGTAGTTAAAAGCATTGATGAGAAAATTGAAAATAAATATTAACAATTAAAAAAAACAATTAGATGTGCCCGCGACTTCGTGCTCGTATCAATTAAACTGAAAGTTTTATACATACACACGTAATATATAGTTCTAAACTAAAAGTATCCTAAGTCACTTCTCGTTACATTAGCTATCTATCAGTAAAAATCCAGTTAAAATGATGCAGGCATTCCAGAGAATAGCCGTGATGTACCGCGTAAACACATAATTATGCATTTAATAAAAAACGATAAATTTTTATATTAAAAACTTGTATATACAGAAGATAAACGAGATGATTAATAAATTATTGCTTGCAAATCAATGTGACTCAAAATCTAAAAGGAAGGTCAAACAGAGATAGAAACAGTTTTGGTTATTTTGTCTTATTCAAAAAATGTAGTACCTTTTATTTTATATTTTCTATCCTTCAAAGGTTTTCTAAAGATTTTTCACTTTTTCACTTTGCTGCCTATTAACTTATATCAAAGTAAATAAAACACACAAATAATTTTTCGCCTTCATTGTATATTTATTTTAGAACAAGATATATTTTGATATTCAATAATCAAGTAACGCTTCTATATTGAAATACTGAATCGACATTGTCTATACATATATCCGGAGTTTATCGCGTTTATCGCGTTGCATTCGAACATACAAAGCAAAACAAACCGTAACGCATATTTTATTAAGATTTTTTTTTTCACAGTATCAATGAAGGAGACCCGTTGCCTCAAACATGGCGGAGTTTGTATGAAACCGGAAGTGTATTGTAATCCAAGTCTTATATTTGATGAAGCTACAGATTGTCTTGATAATAAAAAGTGCTGTCTCATGGTGTTGTAGAATATGTGTATGATTATATTAAATAAAAAATATGAACAAACAATGTTAATTATTAATTACCTTTAAATAAAACGGGCATTCTTTATTTAAATTTATAAAGCAATGGCGTAGATATAATAGATGGATAGCTATAATTTGAAGGAGGTTTTATACATACATATGTTGGAGCAATGGAACATTTCGGTTTAACCGGGGAATGCTGCGCTTAGCAGTCACGGAAAAAATTGAAAGCATCCTTGCATGTAAGTTACACATTTGCGACTTACATGTCTGGCAACATCGGAGCCGTTTGATGGAGTATATAATAGTTCTAAGGCTTCTCCCTTAATCAAGCTTACGTCCCCAGTAGTGGGTCTCTAGTTTATACATAAGTAAATTTTATCAAAATCATTATGTCAGTGTGTACCGTATGCAGTACCTTATCAATCATCAACTGCATTGAATTGACACGTTAACTATAATAGTTATAAGACAAACTTGTTGTGCTTACTTTACAAACATACTTCACAAACTTTTCAATCGTTTTCTTTAAAAATGTCATCAATATCAAAAATTATATAATGTTACGAGAGTAACCTTAGCCTTCAATACGGTGTTATGATATTTGATTTATATAATAATTTATATCACATTATTATGCTATTGAATTTACTTTATTATATACAATTATTATTGTAATTAATTGATCAATAATATGTAAAATTGTAATTAATATTATTTTATATGGCATAGCATTTAATACTGGCATGTAACACTATTTATTATTATAAATATGATTGGGCTGTCTTTAGAAAACAATTGGACGATAGCGTGGCATTCTAACAAGAGATAGAGAGATTGAAGCATCATTGTAAAACGATTATATTATATTAGCCATCCCGAACTATTGAAATTACAATAAACATATTTTCGTATCTTCATTAATCATACTCATTATTATAACTTATGACTTGTTTAACATTAGCAATAACTACTACTTTCTATAATTTAAATATTTTCTTTGCAACGCAAATCAAAGGAAATATACCAAAATTTATTTGTATACCTGAGTTTCGAGGTTGATAATTTGTGTTTATAATTAATCTGGCGCTCGGCGGTAAAGGATAACATAATGAGGTCACCTGCGTGTATAAGATAAAATATTACCCCATGAATAAACGAAAGCTGCCGTGGTGCTGCGTAGTGAAATATACTCTGAATTGCTTGGGTAGTTTCTAGCCGGGCAGGACATTATTGTTGGTTATTCTTCACTTGACCAAATTACTGTAGTTTCTATATATGTTGATGATATTTGAGACAAAAGAGGTTTTAAGCGAAGTAGAGTGTTACCGTGAGCCTGTATAATATTTAAATAAAGAGTTTGTGCAAGTGCTTTAGAAAACAAAACATGAGTAATTATTCGTTGCCCGTGTCTTCTCTCATGTTTTAGTGTTTGCACTTCAGAATTTAGCCAAAAAGTTTCTTGTAGTACTTTCTTCGACTGTAAGCAATTTCATTTAAGCAAAACAGTGGTGTTGGTCTGAATTAGAAATAGCACGCTTTAGTGAAGATTCAAGTGTTATTATAATAAATAAAATTTTAACAAAAAGAAAAACTGACTTCAAACAAAATACTATTTTAAAACAAATTAAAAGTAATAAAAATGCACTAAAAAGTAATAAAAATAATTGCGTATTCAACACATTTTTTAGTGTCCTCCTAAGTAAGATGAAATGAAAAATATTAGACTACTTAAAAGTCGATTTACGATTATATAATGTAGTAATAATTATTGCTATATTTGGAGCCGGTGTCGGCCACGGGCACGCGCCTCAACAATCAAAATAAAGAAGCGATACCGAGTCCCTTGATTGACCCAGTATCGTATACAAGGTAATTTGTAAAAAACATGTTTCTTAAAGTATTCCCGTATTGTTATTTCATAGATATATTGTAGGGTTGGCTGAAACAGAATCCAAATATAGCAAAATTATAACTACATTATATAATCGTAAATCGACTTTTAAGTAGTCTAATATTTTTCTAATCGAATTATCAAAATCGGTTGGTAAAATTTTGAGTTATTTACCTATTTATCGCGCACATACCTAATGCAAATTTAAGACTTATACCGTTTTCATATGGATACCATTATCAGAACTGGATATAATTAAAATGGGACCACATTACCTTTCAAACAAAACAAAATTACCAAAATCGGTTCACTCAGTGAAAAGTTATGAGTTAACAAACATAAAAAAAATACAGACGAATTGATAACCTCCTCCTTTTTGAAGTCGGTTAAAAAGAGGTAATCTGCTTGGGCTAGAAACAAAAAGTTCGTATTATTTATTGCCAAGCGGTAGGATACAGAATTTTACTTTACTACTTTATTTAAATCAAATCAAACCAAAATATACTTTATTTAAGTAGGCTTTTACAAGCACGGTTAGTCATTTAACAACTTTTTTTATATTATGTGAAGCTACCACCGGTTCGGAAAGTAGATTCTACCGAGATAAGTCGACAAGAAACTCAGTAGTTACTCTTCAAAAAAGGTTCTATAACTCAATTTTTGAATAAACAAATAATTGAAAAAGGACCGTAACCTAAATATCATGATCGAAAAGCAATATTATTTCTCTATTGAATTAGTCGCTTTCATTTCATTTCTAGAAATCCATTCATGTCATCATTGTATCATATTTTATTAGAAATATACTTAGAAATTGACACAGTGGAAGGTTTTCGGGGAATGCCATTGATATCGGCTACAAAAGGATTGTTCCTTCAAGATGAGTTTTTTACGAAACATCCTTCGTTTTTTTTTCGTTAGGATTTTATTCGTTGTACGAATATTTAATTGTGATTTGGTTTACAATAAAACCTTTTTTTTGAGTGATTAAAAATAATCATATGTTATTGATTAAACACATATATTAGTTTTATCCTTATCACCGCGACGGTCCACTTTTTCTTTGTAGTTTATTATTATGTTGATAAATGGGGGTACCTTATAATTATTACGACGATCGATAGACGATGCTGGTGCAATACAATCATCATGCCGATGACGATTCTTTACATCTTCAATGTGCTAACTTGGTTATGTATCTTGTGCCAGTTCTTATATTGGCAAATTTATTCTAACTGTATACAGTAGGTTATGTATCTTATACCTGTTCTTATATTGGCAAATTCATTCTTCAGACTAGGACTCAACAACTTATACTGAACTTCTTTCGCCTCATCTTATACTGTCTCATTTATCCTTGAAACTAGAACTCAACCAGTAATACTGAACTAATTTCCAGTATATTGGATGACTGGTGTCTACCGATAAGGACAGGCATTTGTTTATTATAAAGAGATAAAATACTTGGCTGTAGCTTCCAAATATTTTATCTCTTTATAATAAACAAATTGGAATCTAACAGTATCTGATCAAAAAGGAATTTGTATTGCATTTTTTTCCGACTTCTTAAAAAAGGAGGTTATCACTTCAAAATGTATGTATATATAACATTGCTAGAATTGAATTATTTGAGATCATCGATCAATTTAGGCTTTCATGCATGAGTGCTCGTAAGTATATATTTGTATGTTTGTCCTCGGATTTTTCTAAAACTAAAAGTCATATTGAGATGATCATTTTCAGTCTATATCATGTCAGATAGCTACTAAGTTGAAACTTAGATAATAGTAAAATCTCATTAAAATAGTTTTAGTAGTAATATAGATATACATTTTCATTTATAGTTCACTAGCTGTTTCTAATTTTGAAGTCGGTTTAATTTTTTATAAATTATTAATAACACTAATAAGTAATTTCAGTATATTATGTAAATAACACATTCAGAGTATCCGAAAATTTTACTTCTTCATTCCAGATTATAATCAAGAATTAAGAGAGGCAACGAAATTCCGGATCCCAACTAACCCGTTTAACCTTTTTTGTGATAAAGTCGGAGAACTTAATGGTTTCCGTGATAAAAAGCTCTTTAAAACGTGAACTTTACTATTTCTACTACTAATTAACAAAAATTTCAATTCTTTTACGAAACACTGAATGATTACAATTTATGATTTTCAAATTCGAAATCTTTAAGCAACCGAATGGCAGTTGCATATTGACTGTCAAAAATCGACCTTAGGTGTGAAAAGAAATACTTTTGCCTAGAGAAGGGATTCCACGACCTTGGTATCAATAATTACTTCAGATCAATTCGATATTATTTCATAATATGAATTACACAAATTTTAGCGTATTCAAACGAATCTCATATTAACTATTGTTGTACATATTTATGCCCTAATAATACAGAAAACTTCTCAACTCTGCATCTTCTACCGAATTTTTCACGGGTAATGTTCCGAGGAATTGTTCGGATTACTCCCGGCTGCTGATTTTCATCCTTTCCTTCGGACATCTCGTCGAAATTAGAATTTTCACCCGCACTACCACGATGTCCGAAAATCCACAACAGCGCGATTTATAAGAGATTTTCCGCCTGGCACAACCACTTTGTGGAACCAGCTTTCGCCGGCGGTTTTTCCGAACCGTTACGACATGGGAACCTTCAAGAAAAGAGCGTAGCTCGGCAACGCACCTGCAAGCCCCTTGGTGCTGTAGATGGCCATGGGTGGTGGCAGTCACTTGCCATCAGGTGAGCCTCCTGCTCGTTTGCCACCTATCATATAAAAAAAAACTTAGTCTTACCCATTTAAATGTTATGAGCCTTGAATGTTATGAGCTTTATGTTCTAAATATTTCATTCATATACAGGCTAAGAGCGATGATATTACAGCACTTCCCATTACTACCAATTTGGTATAAGTATCTTTAGTTGTTTTCCCGTATTTGCCCAATATATCAATAATAATATATGTAAATTGTTATATAATAAAAAGATTGATATACATCGCTAAATATTAAATAAAATTCGAATTTATTTCAATCGTATAATGATATATTGTTCACAATTTCTCGTTTTCGTTTTGTACCACCGACCGACGAACGACGGGTTCGTAAGGAATATCGAGTTTGTATGATTTCAATTCCGCTTTACTTATCAGGAATCTGCTCAAAGGTCTTGGTGCTTGCGAACCTATGTACTGAAATGTTAAAAAAATATGACATGAAAATTATCTGATACAAAAATACATTTTACCCATAGACAATGATGCTATGAGACATATTAACTATTCCTTACATCATCAATGTGCCACCAACCTTAGCAACTAAGATGTTATGTCCTTTATGCCTGTAGTTACAGTGGCTCATCCACCCTTCAATTCGGAACACAACAATACTGAGTACTGTTATTTGGCGGTAGATTAACTGATGAGTGGGTGGTACCTACCCAGACGGGCATGCACAAAGCCCTACCACGAAGTATATTTAAGATGATTGATAAGATTATTTAAGATATTCTCTGTTTTTCAAAACTACTCTGTGGAAGCTACTTAACTGGAGGATTTTACGGAATGATATAACTTGGGATCTTTAAATAAAAGAACCTACTCATTGTTCTTAGACCTCGCACCTGCAAGGCCTGCGATGTTGTAGATGTCTATGGCCGATGGTAGTCCCTCTACTTAGGTGAGTAAAAGAATCAAAAGTACATACGTAGTTGTCGTCATCGTGTTAGTATCGGATTTGTCTTTACAAAATATAAGCACAATAACCATTTTTTATGGTATAGGTTGGCGGACGAGTATATGGGTCACCTGATGGTAAGTGGTCACCATCCCCATAGACAATGATGCTGTAAGAAATATTAACTATTCTTTACATCGTCAATGTGCCACCAACCTTGGGAACTAAGATGTTATGTCCCTTGTGCCTGTAGTTACACTGGCTCACTCACCCTTCAAACCGGAACACAACAATACTGTGTACTGTTATTTGGCGGAAGAATTACTGATGAGTGGGTGGCACCTACCCAGACGGGCTACCACAAAGCCATACCACCAAGTATTCAAGGGTTAAATATAAGTCCCATCATAAAAAACGTGTGAGTTTTTACATAAGTTTTCTTTATGCATCAAAATTATTTCTCACGAAACTTATCTGTATAAAAAAGTATATTTATATATCACCTCACGAGTGTCAAATTGTTTCCTAAGCTGTCGACTATTGAAATCCTTTGGGCCCCATTCCGGTGCTGGTTTAAATAAATTTGTCCAACTCTGAAATAATTTTTCGTAAAATAAACATTTCATTTTTTTCAAAAATAATGATCAAATAAATTTTCAGATTGCTACTTATTTGTAAAACGAAATCAATTTGATTAAATGGTATTTTTAAGGGCTATCAACCACAAATCCATTCGATAATATTTTTTGTGTTAAGTCAGTGTGTAGTAAGTGTAGTAAGTGATCATGATTGGACATGAACGTTGGCTCAGTAAGAAATATTAATAGTTAATCTTTTAATATATTTTACAGTACCAACGCAAGACTGAACTTGAGAATTAAATTATTAAGTACGTCTCTAATACAGTTGGTATTGCTGCTTGACTATAGAAGCACCAAGTGTATTTATAATCATTTAAAAATATATATATCTTACATTTAAGAATGCTTGAATAGTTCACGTACAACAACAACAACAGCCTGTAAATTCCCCACTGCCGGGCTAAGCCCTCCTCTCCCTTTGAGGAGAAGATTTTGGAACATATTCCACCACGATGTTCCAATGTCGTTTGGTGGAATACACATGTGGCAGAATTTCTATGAAATTATACACATGTAGGTTTCCTCCCGATGTTTTCCTTCACTGCCGATTAGGAGATGAATTATAAACACAAATTAACCACATGAATATTCAGTGGCGCTTACCTGGGTTGGAACCCGCAATCATCGGTTAAGATGCACGTATTCTAACCACTCGCCCATCTCAGCTATATTATAGTTCACGTAATTATTCTTAATTACCTTTTTTTGTTTGATAGTAATGCGATAAAAAGCGTATATTGCAAACACAGAAAACAATATCGATTGATACAAGAATGTCGATCTTGTATTGTGTTGTGACCTGAAATTATCATTTTCGTTTCGAACGATGTTAAATCTCGAGATGATGACGTATGTCTTTATCTGAAACAAAAAAACGAGCTTTGTTATTCTATTACTGACAAATGGCAATTCCGTTTGTGATCGTAGTAAAATAAGTATAACTTATAATAATTCTGGGTATGGTTGCTTCCTAATGGTGACAAAAAATATTATAATATAATTGAAAAACGCAGGATCGATCCTGACTGAATTGATATTTTTTACGGACAGAATCTTAGTAGCAATCTGGATGTTGAAAGTGTGTAGTGTGTCTTGGAAAGTACATAAAATAGTTCTTGCTCATGATCTCGTTCAGTTGAGTTGGATTTCCTGTGCCTTCAAATTGTGAGAGGAAAACAGCAAATACTGCACACATGTTTTCGTTTGCGCACACACATGCAATATGACATGTATATCGCTATGTAGTTGGCAAGTCTTTCTTGAGATAAGCAGCTATGTCCAAAATCATTCAGAAGGGCATCATCAGCTGGTAGCTATATCTTGGCTGTCTAGTATCTCTCCATCCAAAGCTTTAAATAGCTCTTAACATCATAGTATAATTAACTAAGCATAATTTTAATACGTACTAAATAAAATACGGGCACTATCATAAAACTCCAAACTCTTAATTTTGTTGGAAACATCCCATAGTGAAAAGTGATATCGTCAATCAACCGACCCATTGGATATACCCAAAATAATACGATCACTTCCGCCAGGGTTGATGAGGCTGTCCAGAATATGAAGGAATTTTCTGAAAACTGAAATAAAAATTAAACGTCAAATCATCTCTTTATAGTAAAAACATATCGCCGTCGTTAATACGTTTCTTTTGAACTAAGTAATGGATTTTTATGTAGTTTTCATCAATAAGCAAAGTTACTCCAAAGAATCTTAAGGCGTTTGCACAGATTATAAATGCATATTATAGTTAAGAGAAGACGTTGAAGAGTTGCAACTGGTCTAGCCGGAAATATTATAGTTTTTTAGATGCAATTATTCATTCTCAAATCGCATTCTGATTATTTTTATATTCTTTAATTGCGTAATAATACACGCATTATCAATATCAGTTTCGTATAAGTAATTTATCTAGAAAGCTATATTAACTAAAAGTAACATTAAAACCAACAAAGAATATAATTACAGTTCCGTCAGTTTTACAGAATTCAAAAACAGCAGCAATCCATATCGCGACTATCACACACCAGGGTTTAATCCACGTCCACTCACACACAATAGCTTCTACCAAACAACGAAAAGTAATAAACTGAAACAGGTGAACACGAAAATAAGACATGTTTCATTTAGTGAAACTAAAGGGAATCAAAACAAAAACAGTCCTTATGCTATTGAAAATAAAGTCTACAATAATAGTTGTTGAATGACCCACTGCTCAGTTGGGAAATGTCTTTCCTTTTAAGAGAAAGATTTGGAGTTTATTTTACTATACTGTTCACTAGAATATACTAGTCTGTGTCGCAGCCGTAATTAGCCATTCAATTAACAGCCTAGCCTTTTTACTAATCAGTTCAACAGCAAGTTGAATGACATGTGGTTTTTGTCCGAACCCATTATTTTAGTTAATATTTTCAATTTTTATCGGCCAGGCTACCTCGATATATTTTTTTACTATTAAAGTAAATACTTGGTTATTACCATATATTGGAATTAATTTATTAATAACTAAACCCTAATCCAATCGCAGAAGGAATACATTTGCATATTCCATGCGTATTGGTACAATAATAGCTGTGGTGTATTATGCACTACAAACATTACAGTTATTGATTAATATATCTTCAATCAACATATAACACAATACAATCACTTTGTTACTTTTATAAACTTTCCAATAGCCACTTTACCTACATTTAATTCTATAGCTGTAGATATTTTTTCGCGAATATATTCTGAATATTATTGATTATTAAAGATCTTGACCAATGATATCGCGTCAGTTCAAGATCAAAGTTGTTAATTTTGCGTAAGTCAGCTTGTGGTTGAAACAGACGTTACATCACATTGAAACTCTGAGTTAGCATCGGTCTTGAATCATCATTCCGTTACATAGTATAAAACAAAGTCGCTTTTCTCTGTCTGTCAATATGTATGTTGATGTAGTTTTTAAGGGATGGTTTTTGTATGTAGTTGGTGTTTACAATGTAGTAAAGAAAGACTGGTAATTTATATAATTTCTACTTTATTTAGTATTACCATTGCATCCGTGCGCGGTCGGTTCGCTGGTAAAATAGGATAAAATAAATGAAATACTTACAAATGTACAGCTATCCACGATGCCGTTAAGGGCAAAGAAAATTATGACGAAAAAGTCACCCAAGTACAATGTTGCGAAGTACATTGGCCAGAAATAAAATATTGAACCGCTACCTACAATAAATAACAAAATTTTAATTAAAAATACCGCTGTTACTATATAATTATTATATTATATTAAAGTCTGACTAGTAAAAAGAGATATCCTCTCCTAATAAAAATAGGTTTTGGAGGTTCTTTCACAGCTTTAGATGTTTGTAATATATGTAGCTGATATAGTACATTGGTTTAGAGTAAATAATCTTAGACTAAATAATAATAAAACTAAAATTGTGAAATTTAGTACACCAAATTTACAAAATGTAAAAGCCGATGTAATCATCAACGGGGAATCGATGGATCCAATTGAATCTGCTGAGTTTCTTGGCCTCACTGTTGATGCCAAGTTGCAATGGGGCCCCCATATTAACGGATTGGCGAGTAGACTGAGGTCTGCGGCATTCGCGGTTAAAAAAATTAGATTATGTACCGATGTTGATACGGCTCGCTTAGTATATTTCAGTTACTTTCATAGTATAATGTCATACGGTATTGTGATGTGGGGCAACGCAGCCGCTATCCATACCATATTTGTGCTACAGAAGAGGGCTATTCGCGCAATCTGTAACCTAGGAGCTAAAGAATCGTTAAGGAATAAATTTAAAGAAATCAAGATATTGACTGTTGCTTCTCAATATATATTCTGTAATGTTATGTATGTACGAAAAAATATTAATGATTTCATGAGAAAATGTGATACTCATAACATTGGTACAAGGAACAAACACAAAGTTGTTACTCCTGTTACTGGACTACATAGAGTCAGTAACTCCTTTGTGGGGCAATGTATACGGTTTTACAACAGGATCCCAGAAAGCGTTCAAAATGCCTCAGTTGCCAAATTAAAAAAATATATTAAGGAACGCTTGTGTGCAAAAGGTTATTATACAATTAATGAGTTTATGATTGATAGCAATAGCAAATTGATAGCAGCTTGGGAATGAAACGATCGCCTCCTGGCTATTTCATCTCATATTAAATTGTTTATTGATATAATATATGAGACAAACAAAAAAAAAACCCGCTGAGTTTCTTTCGCCGGTTCTTCTCAGGTCAGGGTATTTTCTTTTCCGAACCGGCGGTAGTGTTTCAAATGACCATCAATAAGAAAGTGTAATGCTTCTGTATTGAATAAACTTATTTGAGTTTGAGTTTGAGTTTGGTTTAAACAAAAATACATTAACACAAGTTGCGCTTGCTTGAGATAGAATCCGCAATATATTAGCCACTTTATCGTGACCCCTGAAACTGAACAAGAAACTTTTATATCTTTTAATTATTCTTGGTTCTGATTTTCAACATACGCCAATCTACAAAAGAGCTTATGTCAACGTAAATAATTAAACTTCTATATAGATTTCAGACGTTTCATTTTGAGGCAACATTAGGGAATTATCTTATTGTCAATGACAATAAAATACATCAATGAATATAATTCCCAATCAAATCCAAAAACCAAAGTTATTAAACAGCTCATTGCGTATTTACAAACATATCAATTAACCGATGATTATATTATTATGTGTAATTCAATTGATTTAATTAATTTATACATAACATAATCATACATATAGTTTAATCAAATTGTATAGTATAGTATAATTAATTTGATTTAGGTAATATATTAAATGAGATATTTTTATTGGAAAGCCTTATATCTTATTTTTTTTACTTTGCATCTATAGTTTCTCTCACGGCGAAAATTTATATGATTTTTTTATATGTAGTTACATTGATTGTGTTAAAGATTGGGTACAAGATAATCATTTTGAACGTAGATCAAAAAATATTTATTAAAAATATATCAGAATGTAAAGTATTTACAAATATTTTGCAATATATTTACCGTAATTCCAGTAAATAATCGTAGCTTTTATGTGATTTTCACAATATTTTTTCATCAAATACGTCGTCAGAGCTCGAAATAAATAATAAACGGCATTTGATGTTATTATAACAGCGCTGTTTCGACTTGGCTTAATCTGTAATATATACATTGATTGATTTATCTTTCTAAAGTATTTGTGTGAAACATCTATTGGCATGCTAGCCTAAACTCACTAAAGTTCTTATGTTACAACACATTTTAGTATGAAAAAAATTAAGTACCTCATTTTTGCTTCTAGCGCTCACAATATGAGCTATCGGAGGCGCTGTCATTGATTCTGCTAACAAGTCAAAATCAGCGTTCTAAAAATCAATTAAATAGCTATTAATTACACTTATATTCTTTAAGAAAATAAAAATGTCTTATTTGTGATTATTATATAATAATTAGTATTTAATTAAATTAAATTATTATTATTTAATAATTAGCGTGCTATGGAAAGGGCTATGCTCGGTTTTTCTCTGCGGGATCGCATCAGAAATGAGGCGATCCGCCAGAGAACCAAAGTCATCGACATAGCCCACCAGATTAGTAAGCTGAAGTGGCAGTGGGCTGGCCATATTTGTCGCAGAACCGATAACCGTTAGGGGAAACGTGTTCTAGAGTGGAGACCGCGTCTCGGCAAACGTAGTGTAGGACATCCTCGGGCACGGTGGTGTGACGACTTACGCAAGACGGCTGGCAGGAGCTGGATGCGTGTAGCCCAAGAACGATCTCAGTGGCGTGCAATTGAAGAGGCCTATGTCCAGCAGTGGACGGAAATGGGCTGATGGATGCATGGATGGATATAATAATTCTCAATAAAATTTAGTTACTTATATTGATTATACAATTTGTTAGAAAGCATTTTGTAATTACTTGAATTGCTGATTATGTCCTTCCATCCGACTTCAGTAGCGACTATATGTATACTTTATATATATTATTATGTACTTATATGTATTTTTTACTCAGGATTTCATAAGATAGAAAACTAACACGACCGGAAAGAGTTCAGAAGTCCAAGCAATCTTTAAAATGTGTATTATATATGAACTTAAAATCTTAAGTAATTTCCTCAGCTAAAAACACAATGACTTCTACAGGCCTAACTTGGAGTTTGAATTCACGACCCCAGAATTTTCAAATCTATATACTAACCAACGAAGAAGTCATTATTGTTACTAATATGAACTTGGCTTGACACGCTACCGCGTATATATATCTAAAGAAAAGTGCTATTTATAAAAAGGTTTTATATAATTCAACAATAAAATATATAAAAAGCATAATCCACAAATTATTTGAATTTCGAAATGAAACCTGTAATTATGCAATGAATTAAAATGTTTGCTTTAAGCATTGTGCCTTGCATGGTCTACTAATTAAGCTACGAGTGACTGTAGTAAAGTTTTTTTACGATGCACCGATTCCCTCTTAAGTGACATTAACGCCATTCGGAATGTATTTAACGATTACAAAACTCCTAACCAGTTATTTAGGTTTTAATTTAAATATACAAAGAGGTTATACTAATTACGTATCTTATTTTTTTAATTTTGATATGCTCGGTTAATCATTAACGTAAAATAATAATAAATGTCAAAATATTTATATAATGATATTGTTAAAAGCAAAAAAATGTATTAAAACCTTGTAATCTCAAGACATGTTGGAAGTCATTTTGGGAATCATGAAAATGGTAATGGTAATAAAAATAGTAATTACAAAAATAATATTTACATTTTTAGGTGACTTTTAAGACATTATGGCATATGTTTAAAATAGTGGAAAAGAAATATCTGTATAATATTTATTTTTATGCATGTTGAAGAATTCATTATATTGGTTTGTACTGAGTGACAGTAATTTAATATTATCAGAGAATCAATTAGGGAAATGAAAATAAATATTATATTATAGCAACAACAAAGCAAGCAACAAATTAACAATAATTCAGTAAAACATTTTTTTTTCGATTGGACCGTAGCTGTTGGCCAGAGTGGCCTCTACAGCGTCACTGGGCGGGACAGTAATACAATAATTGTTCTACGCTATAAATATCCGTTGACGAACATCTATCCAAAAATGATTTAATAAATCAGCACCATCTATGGGCACTAGCTTGTAACATCACAATTATCCAAATCAATTTTTAATTCAAAGAATGAAGCTTTATCTTACCATTAAATACCTTCGATGATCTTCATCGTGTGTTTCGACTGTTTGAATATTTGAGTCTTCGTACACTATTACTAAGTGTATAAATATCATTATGAACATACTGATGAGCGCTAAGTGTGTATAGTGTAATATCTGCAATGATAAAGTAAATATTAGTATACTTTATTACAGACAAAAGAAAGAAAGACGTACCATTTTAATAACCATTACCAATGTAAAGCTATGTATATACTTCTGCCAGAAACATCTATTACGCAAAACAAGACAAGTCTCCATAGATTTAAGGATTTTTTACGATAAAAACTATCAATAAAATGAAATGCTGTCGAAAGCTATGAAACACAAGCAACAAAACGGAAATGTAAAAAAAAACTCCCTACAGTGGGGATTATAATAAAACCCTTTCATCCAAATCCGTTTAGGCATTTAAAAGTTATGGTGGCATAAATTTACATACCTGAATCCTGAAAACATTAGGCTCCTTTTTTGGGCATCGGTGATAAAAGTAAACACTATTAGAGATATTAAGGCCTTTTCTTAATAACAATTTACGGAAATATTTTTAAAATGTTATAAATTTCATGTACTTTATTTTCCGTGACTAATTTTGGTTACCTGGGCCATTCTTAATCAAAATAAACTTTATTCAAGTGGGCTTTTACAAGCACTTTTGAATCGTCATTTAACAATTAAGTGAAGAAGAACCGGCAAGAAACTCAGTAGTTACTCTTTTTCAATATTTAAAAAAATACAGTCATGTTAGTTATAACAATTATTTAAATTAATATATCCTGCCTGGAAGTCAATAGGTACAGTAATACAAGTCATCTTCACAGTTTTTATTAATGATCACAAGATTGTAAGCAAAAACAGTTGTGCCCAATTTGTTTCATCCTTATAATCGAATGAGATGGGTATATTAAACACGATTGAAAATAATTTAGGCTCAGGGCTAACTAAAAGCATATCGACAGAAAACTCAAAAACATTTTTTTATTGGCTCGAGCCAGCTTACACTGGGGACCACAACAACGAAGAACGCCGAACTAATGGATATTATTTTTTCTAATCCAAAATGGAACGGGAGATTCGTTATTATTTTAGCCGAAAGATATTCCGAACATTTCCATTAGTAAAAATACTCACCTTCCAAACGAGATTGTTAAAGAGATAGTTGTAGCTGAGTCCTACAAAAATCCACATAAAAGCCATTAATATGAATTGTTGATGGTGCTGGCCCTCAGTCACGGTGTTAAGGAAATAACTATAAACAAATATCATTATCAAAAATTAAATGTAGCATTGGCAATTAAAACAGAACTATCATTCGTCAATTTGGCGACTTAATTTGGCGTAAAGATCATTTTCGGATAACAAATAGATAAATATTGAAGATTTTGAATAGTATTTCGTCTATTTTACAAATTTTGCCAATGTTACATTTAAGTTGTGTCCTCCTCTACTGGGATACACATATCGAAACTCAAAAATTATTATTATAAAACTTATAATCAAACTTTAAAATATGTTTACTTTTCCGTAAAAGAAGATCTTGATAATTAATTAAAAGCTGTTATTTTGTATATCAACTGTTAAGTTAATTTTGATCTAAATGTACAATTTTATAAGAAAGTGGTATCTACATATATATACGAGTATAATAATTCAATTATTTAATTTGATTGGTAGTATAATGTTCATTGCATATTTCTATTTTAAAGGGGTAAATGTAGCACTTTAAGGTAAGCAGTCTTCACCACCCATGGACATTAGGTGATAGCTATAGTGTCTTGGGAAGTAAGATAGTATGGCTGCGTCACCTTTCAATTCGATACACGACTACTAAATGTTACGGTTTGGCGGAAGAACACACACACACACACACACACACACACACACACACACAAAGAACCTTACCACCAAGTAAATCTAAAACCAAATAGAAAAACACGTACTCAAAGTACTCAATTTGAGCAAACGATATATTTTCCTTCGACGAGGTAGAGTAGTAGTATCCTTCATATGTTATATTTGTATCGCTCACTTTCTTTGCGAATTCTGATAAATTGTAACAAGTGAATATACCACCGTCAAACTCCATGGTAGTATTCAAACATCTGAAAAATTATAGTTCCTAAAATCCTTCCAAAGATGGAATGTTGTTTAGTATTTTCATTCTGTTACCTATTCCACGGCATCTTGTGCATCAACCCTGCTACTATAAATAGTATGTAGAGGGATGTATTATTTAGTAAGATGAATATTTCGAAAATGCCAGTGATCACAAATATTACGTTAAGCCCTGTAAATATTTTTATAGTTATGTTAAGCCAACAAAATAATCTGTAAAATTATTATCATTCCAACGTTTTTGAAGCAGTATTTGAACTTAAACACTTAAATTTATTGTTATATTCATTCTATAATATATAACTCACCGTAGCATATTGGTACCATTTTCGGAAGAAAAAAATGATGATCCGGAGAATATGTACTCAGAAAAATATAGACGTAGGCCATTGGTAAGCTTTTGCATAACACGTTGAATATGTAAAACCAGAAAAATCTGTAAATTGTTTACAATATGGGTGAAAATTATAAATAACAACTTACAGTCTAAGTTAAATGGGTTTGCATAAATGATCATTGAGATAATCAAGCAACGCAGGAAATATTGTAGTGCACAATTTCATGTGTGCACTAACATGCACATTCAATTTATGTAATGGCAATCTGAACATAAATATTTTCGACATAAATTCAATTTTATTTTAATATTCATGTTTTCAATTATAAATTATTGGCCATCTCAAATTTGGACCTCAGAGTATCTGACTCTAAATCTATCCTATAACCTCATAAAATAGCTACCAAAAGTATGAAATTTGAATGAATCCACTAAATCAGCCATATAACATACGATACATACATACGATACATATATACGATATATACGATATACAGAAAGATTATTTATATTGTCATTTGTAATAAAAGCATTGCTGAGTATTAAGATGATAAAAGAATACAGTACAGTGAACTGGCAGAAATCGTGCCACAGGAAAAAGTGTCATGCTTCCTTCAGGCGAACTTTCCCTCTCTTTCTAATTATCTCTGTCTCTTTCTGTGGCATACGGTTCAATATAATATTATTTAATCTTGCCTTTTAATTATTCTTAATCGTTGCTGATTTATTTCACAGTCTGTTACTTAATCTATATTAATATTATTAACGTGAAAGTAACTTTATCTGTCTGTCTGCCTGTCGCTTTAATGATTTGATTTTAATGAAATTTGCTATGAATCAAAGAACTGGGATATGACAAATAACACCCTGAAACGCGAGCAAATCGATCGGGTGACTAATAGTAGATAATATATATCATCAACGTCATCCTCCTGCCCTTATCCCAATTTTATTCGGGGTCGGCGCAGCATGTCTTCTCCTTCCATACTTCTCTGCCAGACGTCATCTCACAAGTAACATTCTTTCTAACCATATCGTCTTTCACACAATCCATCCATCGTTTCCTTGGTCGTCCTCAACCATATAGTAGATAATATATAGAGAAAGTGAATTCGTTCCAAAGTTATCCGATGGTTACTCTCGTTTTGGAGCTTTCATCTCGATGAGATAATATTTTTCTTCAAATTTATAGCAAAAATAATAATATATTCTAAGCCATATAAAAAATAAACAAATAAATAAATCAATATTGGACAACAACACATACATTACTCTGATCCCAATGAAAATGGCTAAAGCACTTGTGTTATGGAAAATTAGAAGTAATGACGGTACCACAAACACCGAGACAACTTATAAAAGTAATAAACTTTCTACATCGACTCGCTCGGGAATCGAACCCGGGACGTCAGAGTGGCCTTGAAAACCGGTGTAAAACACTACTCGACCACGGAGGTCATCATATAAAAGTTATTGTAATATATCAACTTGTTTAACTTTATACAGACCTGTTCACACTGTTCTGTTGCATACACAGTAATTCAATTTTGCTCACAGTGGACGTGTAACAACGGTAAAACGATAGCTTTTCCATCCAAGTCGCGTCAATTGTCGGCCTAAGTGACTTTTCCTCAGTCTGTGATGATAAAGTATTATTTAATATTTAGTAAACAGTCTATGTTATAGCAGTCGGAGCCGAGATGGCCCTGTGGTTAGAATGCGTGCATCTTAACTGATGATTGCGGCTTCATGTTAAGCCTAGGCCACTGAATTTTTATATACTTAATTTGGGTTTAATTCATCTTGTGCTCAGCGGAGCAGGATAACTCGATAATATCGTGAGGAATCTTTCATAGAAATTCTGCCACATGTGTATCCACCAACCCACATTGGGAAATTTACAGGCTGTTTTAAATAGTCTACAATACGTGTGAAAATGTATGTGCGTGTGCGCGTGTGCGTGCGTGTGTGTATGTGTGTGTGTGTGTTTGTGTTACAGTATGTGTGTGTGTGTGCGTGTGTGTACCTGAGTGTGGGCGTCTGTGTGTGTGTGCGTGTGTGATATCGTATACGACCGGATTGACTTTAGGAAACACTACTAACTTTGAAACTCTGAGTCGTTACTGAGAAATTCTTGAACAAAATACCTAATATTTTTTAAAGCCGGACAGATCCCACAGCTTAAACAATTATATATTTGACAGCTGTCTCATCAATTTAAGAAGCAATAAAAATTATATTTGTATCTAACTTAATAAAATTTCTTTATTTTGAGATGTCTGAATAAGGATAGTAATTGTTTTTTTTTTATGGAATAGGTTGGCGTACGATTATATAGGCCACCTGATGGTAAGAGGTCACCATCACCAATAGACATTGAGGCTGTAAGAAATATTAACTATTGCTTACATCGTCACTGCGCCACCAACCTCGAGAACTAACAGGTTATATCCCTTGTGCCTGTAGTTACACTGGCTCAGTCACTCTTCAAACCGGAACACAACAATACTGAGTACTATTGTTTGGCAGTAGTACAACGCCCGAGCTTATATAAAGCCCTACCACCAAGTAAGTATATTGTATTGTATAATTCGAATAAAACGTAATTAAATACCTGTGGTATCACATAAAGATCCTGTTGGATTGTTTGCGTATTCGAGCTGGCAGCCAGCGATATATCGCTCTGGACTCCTAATTGCCATTCCGTGGAAGACTTCTTACTACTTTCTTCAAATCCTAACGTATCGTCCATTATTAAATTTAAATTGGACAATTTGAAAAATCAATCTGATATTATTTTGATTGATGTTTATGATTTTTAATTTATCCAATTCGAAATAGGCAGAAGTATCAGATTATTCTGCCGATATTATTTTCTATATCAATCAGATTATTATTTTTTAGATCTTCATAGTTTCTCTATATTTGGAAAATAAACAATTAAATTGTTATTAAAATTTTATATTTTTTTAATGTGCACATTTAAATTTAAACAGGTTTAGTAATCGATTGAATAAGTTTTTATTATAAATAGATAATATACAAAGATCAACCACCGTGACTATATGAACAGATTTGTTTATACTTTACATCGGTTTCAAAAACAGCGTCTGAAATTGCTCAAATTGTTTTTGCATTTAAATAGAACAGCATTACAAAAATAAGCTAATAACTTTTTGCTGCGTTGGCGGACAGCCCAGTACGCTACAATGTTTGAAAATTGTATAAACAGACCGTTCCAACTATTAAAAACTTCGTCATGTCTCTTTGCCAGCGGATTTCCATATTCGGCTTATTACGGGATATTAAAAAGTTTCATTCGAAAAATCATAGCCGTTGCTGATGAAATCTTTTCAAGAGAAGTAATTCTTAATTTGAAATTAAAGTAAAACAATATTTTTAAGTTATTTTAGAGTTACGATTTAAATACAATCGTATTTAACAGTATGAAACTTTGTCTAAAGGATTTTTCTGAAGGATCATTATTAATGATAGAACTTACATGCACAATACGCTGATACAACAATTTGACCACGAATATGTTTGATTTTTATAAGGAATACTACTTCTTAATCGACTTTGAAGAAGGAAAGAAAAAGTCTTTCTATTTGGGCGTAAATTTATTCTATAGTCATATTATAAATGCTCTTTCATGTTGACCCCTTCGATTCGGTTTCAGATAGGATATATGTAAAGGAATAGAGATAAAACTTTATATTTCAAATGTTTAAGAAGAGCAACTATTGAGTTCTCTGCCATATCTACGCAGGAGAATCATTTTATATTTAAAAGCGCTGGTAGATATATTTTTAAAGTATATTCTCCTTTTTAAGAAATTACTAAAATTCCTATTTACCCTCTTATAGGTTGTGCTAGGAGAGAAGTCGACAATGGCGCAAGAGGTAAGAACGAAGTAAATATTAAATATGTAGTATGGACAATTTAATATTTGCAATATAAATATTACACGTCAGAAGAGTTAAAAATCACAAATAATATTGAAAGGATCTTGTTAATATATTGGGACAATATATTTAGAGACACTTGGTGGTAGCGCTTTGTGCAAGCTCGTCTGGGTAGGTACCACCCACTCATCAGTTATTCTACCGCCAAATAACAGTACTCAGTATTGTTGTGTTCCGGTTTGAAGGGTGAGTGAGCCAGTGTAACTACAGGCACAAGGGACATTACATCTTAGTTACCAAGGTTGGTGGCACATTGACGATGTAAGGAATAGTTAATATTTCTTACAGCTTCACGTCTATGGGTGGTGCTGACCACTTACCATCAGGTGGCCCATATGCTCGTCCGCCAACCTATACCATAAAAAAGAGAGATTTCGGCCACCGCAGTCAAACTTGAGAGAGACCAGCCAACTACGAAAAACATAACATAACAGTGTGCATAAAAACAGGTGCACTATTCCCTAACTTTCATAATCCGGGGACAACAAATCCAACACGACCGAAAAGTTTCTGCTTCGTACAACAACCATGTGGAATCCGCTTTTAATAGCGGTTTTTCACGACCGATTCGACTTGTGAACCGTTAAAAAAGAGTTTCTTAAAGGCCGGCAATGCATCTAGAAGCGTCTTGGCGTTGAAGATGTCCCTGGGTGGTAGTAATCACTTTTCGTCAAATGAGCTCTCTACCGACTATAGCTTAGAAAAATCGTTCCAACCTGGACTTTGAACACTGGATCTCGAGATAAGTGCCCTTATAGCTAGACTACAACAACATAGCACTCAATAATAAGGATATTAATAAGATGAGTATAATACATGAAATACACATTTTTAAATGATGAAAAAGAGTAACTACTGAGTTTCTTGCCCTTTCTTCTCGGTAGAACCTTTTTCAAACCGGTGGTAGCTTCACTTGAAATAGTTGTTAAATGACGGTTCAAAAGTGTTTGTAAAAGCCTACTCGAATGAGAGTATATTTTGATTTTGATATTTCAATAAAATGTGGACAAAGATTTTCTGAGAAGATCGAGATTAATTCAGTCTATAATAGTCCATTTAATTAAAATTAATCTTACGTACGAAGAAACACTTACTGTAGAGGAATCGGGTGAAAATTCTTAAAACGTTTGCCTTGCTGTTACGCAAATTATTTCTGCTTTATTTTAAGAAAATAACTCTCATATTTCTGAATTTAAATTAAATTTATGACTGCTATGGTATTAATTAATTATTATTATTTTTTATTACAGTTTATTATAAAACACGTACAGCGTTTCTTTTATTATTGTTCATGCTTGTTTAAAATAATTGGTAGCAGTAGGAGTTCAATAGAATGATGATTTTGATCTGATGATGCTTTACACCCAAACACATCTTTATTTTTATTTCACGAGACAATATCATGTATCAAAATCAAGCTTTCAGATAAAGAAGAACAAAAGACTTCGTCTGAAATTACTTTGTACTGTACCTGACGATTAACATTTCTGATGAAATGAAGACGAGGATTCCTTAATTATGGCCAAGATTCCATAGAAAATTCCAGAAATTTTTAAAACCGTACATAAAAGTTGAACTCTGGTTATTAATATTTCATAAATAATGTCTGACATAACAACAATATTTTAACATAACCATACAAATAGCACTTTTCCATTCACCCCACATTTCTCGGGGGAAGTTTAATTAAAATTATATCAAGTGTAGTGACGTGGCACGCGCACCCTGTATAGACGGACGGGAATTTTTAGCGAGGCACTTTCTCACGAAATTAGTTCTTGGGGAATTTTACTCGGATAGATAAAGGGATCGGAGTTTTAATTTTAGTGACAGCTTGAACGTTTAATCTTGATCTAGAAAATAGATAGAATTAAGACCAGATTTGATTTGGTCCATTAGAGAAGTTTATTTATAAAAACTAGTCATTTAGTTTTGAATTTATCACTGCATAGTATAAAACAAAGTCGCTTTCTCTGTTCCTATATCCCTATGTATGCTTAAATCTTTAAAAGTACGCAACGGATTTTGATACGTTTTTTTGTAATAAATAGAGTGACTCAAGAAGAGGGTTTTTGTATATAATACATGGAAAATATAGTAAAGAAACACTGATAATTATAGAAGTTTCTAATGATGCTTGCTGATGATGATGCGATGTCGTTCATAAGCGGTTTCTGTAGTACATTAATTATCAGCTTTGCACACGAGCGAAGAAGGGGCGGGTCGCTAGTTTTTTTATAAAAATTATACTAGCGGTTTGTAGTTCTGTAAAAACCTTGTATCTGACATGTATCATATTGAACTGACTTTGAGTAATGTTTTGATGAAGGTCGATGCCAGCTGGTTCATCAATGATATTTCCTGAAACTACCCTGCAAAAGTTATATAATTTGCTTTATAAGTAATAGTAGTAAAAAGTAGGCGAACCAAGAAATGTGCCACCTGATGTTAAGTGGTTACCAATGCACTACCATCCCTGGGAACTAAGATTTTAGCATGAGCGTGAGATTTACACTGGCTCACCCTTCAAACAGGAATACAACAACACTAGATATTGCTGTTTAGCAAAAGAATAGCTATAAACATATAATCTATACATATAATAAAACTGGAGTGTTTGTTTATAATATTAAAATAGCCCTTTTTCTCAATGCACATATACGGTAAATATAGCAAAATAATTTTTTTTACAATTTTTGTATTGTGTATATGTATTTATATTCTGTCTGTTTGTTCCGGCTAATCTCTGGAACGGCTGGACCGATTTGGGCGGGACTTTCACTCTCAGATAACTGATATAATAAGGAGTAACTTAGGAAGCCATTTTTTTTTAATTTAAACGCGTACAAGGTCTCAGGCACAGCTAATTGTAACTAAACTCACGAAAAGATCTGTCATCGACTAGTAAAAATAAAGCAAATAAAAAGTAACAATTACTAAAATTAACAGATATTAATACTTCAAGAAAATTGTTTGACATAATTCCTAAAAATTACGACAATTCAGATTGAGTTAATTCTAGACATTTTTCTTAAGCACTTGTAAATTGAGAGGGATCTCTGAATCAAATTGAAAATTTTATGTCCAATCGTAAATTCTCTTTACGTGGCTGAAGACACGAATAGCGGAAAAAAATCTCTCGTGAATCGCGTCGCATTCAAGTCGCGAGTCACATAAAAACATTCTTATTTCTTCCCTTATCAAGCTCGGTGGTGGTCAAAGTAATAAGCTTAAACATGTTTAAGTATTTCCTTACATCGCATTTATGCCAAACTAAAAAAAAATCATTAAAGTTTTTTCTAATTTCTTGCCGATTCTTCTCGGTAGAATCTCCTTTCCGAAAAGATGCTTCAATTAGTACAAGAAAAAAGTTGTTAAATGACGATTCAAAAGTTCTTGTAAGGCTTACTTGAACAAAGTATATTTTGATTTTGAATAACTACGTAATACTATCTTTTACAAACTACTACGAATTTTTCTGTATATTTATTTGGGAATTTTACAGTTAGGTGTCATTTATATAATTTGAATTTGTATTTATTTGATAATAATAATCGAATTTCAATATCAAAAAATGAATGTCCTTGTAATATTTTTTTAAATCTATGGTAAGGATTTGTGTAGACTTTAAAGAGTGTGTGTAGTCTGTGTGTGCGTAATTAATTAAAATATAAAATAACTAGCGACCCGCCCTGGCTTCGTATGAAAGCAATGCTGATACTAAATATACTGCAGAAAGTCTTACAAAGTTAACTGTTTTCAGTCATTCTCCTATATATGTATATCATATTTATATGTATATAAACCTTCCTCTTGAATAATAGTCTATCTATTAAAAAAGCGCTTAAAATCCGTAGTGTAATTTTAAAGATATATAAGCAATAATAAGTTCGTGTAAAATATGATTTCGTATCTCACTCGATCTACTCCTACAACAGGTACGGTGATGCGCTATTTTGGTATTTTATATGATCAAATTCGTTTACCACTTTTCGACATTTCACAATCGTGTTCCGCGGTGAGTTTTGGTTTTGTTCCTACAAAATGACTTTATTATTATTCGAGGGTATACTGCGTATTTGCTGTGTTTCGATTCGAATGGCGCGTCCGTGTTATTAAAGACGCGGTATCTTAGCGAAGTATTGGTTGAAACATTTTATTTTAATCTTCTAAATATCACGTCTCTCTAAGATGGAGATTTACTACAACAACAACAACAACAACAACAGTCTGTAAATTCCCACTGCTGGGCTAAAGGCCTCGTCTCCCTTGAGGAGAAGGTTTGGAACATATTCCACCACGCTGTTCCAATGCGGGTTGGTGGAATACACACGTGGCAGAATTTCTATGAAATTTGTCACATGCAGGTTTCCTCACGATGTTTTCCTTCACCGCTGAGCATGAGATGAATTATAAAGACAAATTAAGCACATAAATAAACGGTGCTTGCGTGAGTTGAGTTCTAACCACTGGGCCATCTCGACTCGATTTACTAAATATTTTAAAAATCGTTTCTATTATAGAGATTTCGATACATTTTCTGACGTTATATTTATTAGAATCATTTTGTGGTATAAAACAGAATGCATGTAACTGATCCTTTTATTCACCAATTTTACTAATATTTTATCTGTACTCATTGTGCATGAATCAGGTAGAATGTTTTACCTGTATTAACATCAAGCAGTAAGTTTGCGCAGCTATAAATTATTTTTCACATTGTAGCTGTAAAATCAAAATTCAAGTAAGTACTTGAATTTTGATTTTGATTTTGATGAGAATTTTGATTACAGTTTTTTACATCTCAGTTAGGTAACTGAGATGTAAATAACTGTAACCTAACAGACAATACTCACGAAAAAGCTCATACTTTCACAATTATAACAATTCCAAAAACGATAAAATTTAAAAAAACTTAACACAAAATTCTTTTCCCATTCCATTCTTCCACATACTTCTAGTTCTGTATTATATCATACACTGACAGTATTATTCGAATAGCTGAAGAGCTAAATGGAATTCATGTTCGAAATTTAAATTTACCAAAAATGCATTGCTGATAAAAAAAGCCCCGCTTGTAACCCATCACTTGTGACGTCACGTAAATCGTAATCAAGGGGCGTGATAAATCCCGCCTTATGTGATAGTGTAACGGATTCTGACGCTGTGGTCGCGCTAAAATTCTTATTTATGTTCAGGAAAGCAACAACAAAGGCGTTTTGAGTTATTCGGTTAGCGATACGACGTGACGGTGTAACGAGGGAAATATTATTTCGCCATTTATAAGGCTTATTCGGACAAGACCATATGCAGCAGGTTGTGGCGTTCAACATCGAATTATAGCACCGAATTCGTATATTTGTGTGTAATGCTTGAAATAGAAATGCCATAAATATTTGTATTATTTTGAAGACTATTAAAAATAATAATATACATGCTTTGCAATCTTATTTGCGTACCTTTATCGAGACTTTACATTATAACAGTTTAAATAAAGCAGAACTGATATTATTCTTTAAAAATACAGACAATGTATTAAAAACTAATGATAATATTTATATTCTGCTTTCTATTCCAATTATTTTGACGTACAAGTGACGATGATAATACTTTACTTTACGTCAACACTGTTAGAAATAAGCACAGCTTACAGCACCAGTTCTTTACCAACTTTGAACTAATATATTATATCCTAAATTCCTCTGTAATTGTAGTGATATTTAGTACTATTTTGTTGTGATAGAGTTTTAAATGAGTAAGATATACCCTGATGGCCTTACACAAAATTCACCAGGTTGTACCTAATGTCATGACGTTAATGATTTAAATATGGCTTTTATAAACAGCTTCTTCAAAACCACTTTTTCCATACACTCACACAACACGAACGTAATATTACGAATGCAACAAAAACAAAAAGTACCCTAAAATTGAAAACGCGGTTCAGAAAATATTGGACTCTTGAACTGCTACTAATATCTCTTGTCTGCATTTTATTAACTGTATTTTCTAGATATGTCAGAATAGAGCCAGTAAATGAAAATCATTATCCAAACGCTTTTAGCGTTATTTTTCAAGGCTTAATCTTACCTGTAACTTTATGATTATATTTATGGAATTCGGTTCAAAGATACACATTTAAAGGTGAATCTGCGAAGCATGGCAACTCGTATAAAATAATATTATGTACAAAAATCTTCTCCGTAACATATTGCATCTTGAGGTTTAAGTTTTATATATACCAGCAAAACACGTCGTGGAATTCCCACGATAACTTTAAAATCATAACTAAATATTAATAAAAAAAACTTTAAGAGATTTTTTCAGTAAAAAGTATCCTCGATTTTTCATATAAAGTAATCTATACATACAATAAATTGGAGTCTGTTTGTAATATAAAAATATGCCTTTTTTCTCATGTATATATGTATACACGGTACATATACCAAAATAACATTTTTTACAATTTTTGTCTGTCTATCTGTCTGTTTGTTCCGACTAATCTCTGTAACGGCTGGACCGATTTTAACGGGGCTATTACTGGCAGATAACTGATATAATGAGGAGTAACTTAGGCTACAATAAATATATTTTTTGTAAAATTAAAACGCGTACAATGACGCGGGTACAGATAGTTGTGAATAAGTTCTTTTGTATTACATTAATATAATGCTAAAGCTTCAATGAGTAAAACCAATATTCTTAGGAGATTTCCCATTGTATCAAGACATCTCTTTCAATTGTATCGCACCGAAGTTTCAATTCTTTTACTCTGAACGTTTTCCGTTTGTCTCTCAGATTCTCAAATGTAATAGTTTTATAGGTGCTTGTTGTTTCAACAAACTTTTCTGCTTCAAGTTTTGTTTTACTCACTTTAAAATGCTTTTCGAAATATATTAAATGTTTTTAAAGTGCATTTGTATAAGTCGTATTGCATATATTCTTAGAAATATGTATTTATTGTTCTTTAAAAGTCCATTTTCTTTCAAGATGTTTACATTTGTTGATACATATTTGATTTTATTCAGTAACAAAGAATCGATGTATAGTCATCACCTACTTACATTTGTTCATTTGTTTATTAATGTGATTTGTTTTATGGCAAACTAAAAACTTGGTTGTAGCATGGCAAATTTCGTAAAATGATCACAATCAATCTTCAACCAATTTGTTATGGGAAAATGATCTTTACGGAAACGTAATAATTTGATATCTTATATTAGCAGATATATTCGCCAAATTAAAGATTGATTGATGTTTTTTAATTTGGCGATGGTAAATTTAAATAACCATACACATAAATTTAAATGATTTGTAAAAAATACATCGGTAATGAAGGCATATTATTCCATACAAGTTTATGAAGACGATAAAAAAGTGTGGATTTAATACGTGTTGAGTTCCAGGCGAAATAAATTACATACATATTAAATTGTAATTTATTAACATTACTGTATTTATACATTTCGATAAATATTAACTACTGAGTTTCTCGCCTGTTCTTCTCGGTAGAATCTACTTTCCGGACCAGTGGTAGCTTAACTTAATATACTTGTTAAATGACGATTCAAAGGTGCTCGTAAAAGCCTACTTGAATTTGAAAATGTATCGTTCTATACTAATTTAACTTAATGATACGAAAACTAAAATCAAGTCGATAATTAAGACCAGACGTCCACTGATTTCTTTTACAGATTGCTTGGAAAATAAATATACTGGTGGAATATTGCTCAGAAAACCAATTCCACCTCTAATAACTTCGTAGGTAACTAAAACTGTAAAATATTGGAAATATAGATTATTTCTTTGAAATTTTGTATTGACCACATACTGAGTGGAAAATTATTGCCTTTATTTTATTAACAGCAAGTTTCAAATATTAAAAGTAAATTGAAATGCGTGTTTGAATTCTGGAATTGGATTTTGTTTTTTTATTATTATTTACAAGATAATATAAACTTTTTCATTAAAAATATAAATCAAAAAGTACGCATCTAAAACGAAATTGACGATCAAAGTCGCGACCTTTTCTACTCTACATATTATTTTACAAAGAAACCTTTCAAACAAACGATTCTCTTTTATTGTTATATAATAATCTTATATGAAACGAAAAGTGTCGAATATCGATCTGAAAATCGATTTGTTTAACTTTCTCGATGAAATTATTCGATAAAACTTTTACAGTTGTTTATTGTTACAAACTAAATGTAAATATAATTTTATTACTTTCATTTAATTTAGCCTTTACGATATCGAAAGCAATTATCAAGATGAACTCGGACGGGTTATCTTAATGAGTTATCCGTTTTTGATTCTTGATTAGATAAAAGGTATAATACATATATTAGTACTTAATAGAGCCGAGATGGCCCAGTGGTTAGAACTCGTGCATCTTAAGCGATGATTGCGGGTTCAAAGGCAAGCAAGCACCACTGAATATTCATGTGCTAACTTTGTGTTTATTATTCAACTCAATTTCTAATTTCATAGAAATTCTGCCACATGTGTATTCCACATCGTGTGTGGAATGTGTTCCAAACCTTCTCCTCAAAAGGGAGATGGGGCCTTAGTCCAGCAGTGGGAAATTTACAGGATGTTGTTGTTGTTGTTATATTAGCATTAAGTAATTCAATATGAGATTTTAAAGTACATAAAAATATAGCCGTCACGTCGTGAGTTAGATATGAAAAATTGTAATCAATGACTTTTGAATGAATTTATAATAAAATATACCATTCAATAATATGTATATAATGATCGATAATTCTTTACTTTTTAAAATCATTACATAGTATAAAACTAAGTCGTATACCGCTGTTTGTCCCTATATATGCTTAGAGTTTTAAAATTACGCAACGGATTTTGATGCGGTTTATTTAAGAGATGGAGCGATTCGAGGGGAAAGCTTTTGTATATAATAAATTGACAATATAGTAAAGAAACACATAGTTTTAGAAGTTTTTATTGTTATGTCGTAAATAAAAATAAATCTGTAGTATATCTTGATACCAGTTATTGCAATCGTGCAAAGCCGAGGTGGGTCGCTAGTTTAATATATTACAGTAATATATAACAACGAAGTATTTACGTAAAAGTAAACTGTCAATCTTTATTTTTTTTAAATTCCCTTTAGTATTTTATATGATTTTTCTAATACATCTCAACACTAAAATGATCTACGAGTTACCTTCAAAAATAGAAAATCCTTGGAGAACGTTTAAAATGTATGACTTAAAAATGATTTTCTTAAATGTTAAGCTATATATACGAGATAAATTTAGCGAACTTAAATTAATAGATTGTCTTATATGAAACAAACGCACCCCTGGGCTTGCTCACTTCACGAGGAGTTTGCACTCTCTATCGCTCCGAGCTATTTCTCTAGAGGTTAAACACTGTACTGGTTTTCGTCAGAACATGTATCACCCATTATTTCCTAGCTTGAGTAATTTATTTGTGTTATATATTGTAGCCTTTAGTAATTTATTGCCATAATATACATAGTGATAACAAGACGTTGAATTACATACAAAATCTGTGGTTTTACTTGTTTTATTGTGTAGTTCGAACCGCCAGAATCTTCATTTTAGCCTAAAAGTGTTATGTTACTCTCCTTCTCTATATCTCTATTTCGTTCTATTTTATCCTTGTTTTATGCTGGCTCTTCGAGCGATTTTACTATAACTTATTAATTCCGTATTAGGCAGCTGTTGTGACATTAAATCTTTAGTGAAAGACACCCTGAATGTAAGTACTGGACAATATTTCGACATTGCAGCGTGAAAATTCGCGCTGTTTCAGAGATTAGCCGAAACAAACAGACAGACAGGCAGAAATTGTACAAAATGTTATTTCGGTATATAGTTACCATGTACACATATACATTTGGTAAAAAGCGGACAACAGACACATACATTATTATTTGTTAGATTTTTTGTGTCTTTAATTAGCTACCCAATGTTAAGCGGTCAAGCGCGCCACAGGATCACTTGCTACTTTGACGAAACTCAGGTGGGCTATTACCAAACCCTTCCACCAAATAAACCACGCCTTTGAAATTACCAGGCATTTTTTCATAATTACAACATTCAACGAAAATCGTTAACAATTTAGTACTATGATTTATTAGCTCCATAAAATATTATGCGTTTATCAAATTAACTCACGCTTCAATATTCGCTGGCATTTTCTCGCCGGTAAAAAAAATGTTATTTATTTTTCGGTGTAATTAAATTCAATCACGCAAACATGCTATCCGATAAGGATTTTCTCTTAATCACTGTAATACCATAAATAGCATGGTTCTGTTCAATTATTGAAGCATTTGCGTAGCTAAACGTAATTTTAGAAATGTTTAGTATATGTAAAGCTATCACCTGATCGAAATGATATGTAGATAATTTACTTTGGGGTAGAATTTTGTCATCATGTATTCTACCGCCACATAACAATATTTAACACTGCCGTGTTCCAGTTTGATAGGTGAATAAACTAGTATAGCATTCACAGGGGACATGATATTTTTTTTATGTTATAGTTGTCAAACGAGCTGGAGGCTCACCTGATGGAAAGTGACTACCACCGCCCATGGACATCTGAAGCACCAGAGGGCTTGCAGGTTCGTTGCCAGCCTTTAAGGAAGGAGTACGCTCTTTTCTTGAAGGTTCCCATGTCGTATCGGTTCGGAAAAACTACCGGCAAAAGTTGGTTCCACAAAATGGTTGTGTAAATAAAGTATATTTACAAAATTGACAATAAATGACGAGCGTAACGTTTCTTGCTATTATTTATCGCTAATCCGACGGTATGATACCACGAGCTCATTTCATGATCATTAGAATTGTATTTAAGAAACCTATTTCTGGCAAAATGTTACACTTTTGGACTACAGCGTCCTGTCCTTTTGAGGAGATAGTTTGAAGGATATTTTTTTACATGTATTGTAAAAATGTACGAGGTAATGGGCCATCTGATTGGACACCAACACCTATTTACAATTTCGCTATGGGAAATATGAACCATTCCTTACCATGTTATGTCCTTTGTGCTTGTAGTTACATTTGTTCACTCATCCTTGGTACAAAAATACTGAGTATTGCTGTTTGGGGGTGAAATATGTAATCAGTGGCTGATACCTATCCAGACGGGCTAAGACAAAGCTCTATAATCAAGTATGTACCCTAATGCAGATAAGTTTGCTTTTTTTCTCACTTCTCTTATCACTGAGCTGACATGTAAACTAATTAAGCTAATGGCTTTTCGGTGGTACTGGTGTGGCCTTAACCTACGACCTTTGTTTAAGGAATACTACTGAATAGTTCTAACAGTGGGGTCATATCGTGTGACCGTAATGTTAAGAGTATAACATGTAATAATACTACACAAATTAGATGTAACATCAAGAAATTAAATAAAACCGATTACTGCCAATTTATGCAATCAATAGAAATAGCTAACTATCACGCCATTCGACTTTTTCGTCACTATAGATTTTCGCGTCAGTTCAACCCAAGAAAGCAAGTGCTTGTAAATCGAAGTGTCAAATTGACAAATATATTAGGTTATAGACATTTTACTGCCAATATCAGAATAATTAATTATAAGTGGGCGTATATTCAAAGTATTGTTCACAAATTCAGTAAAGTTTTAAGTAAGCAAATCAATCACAGATAATTTCACAGTAATTATAAATATCTTTATGTTAAAATATCACAAACACATATAAACTTTAAATCTATTTAAAATACAGACTGTTGGAAATTAGCGATTCGTCGCATACGTGGTGCGCGGGAAATCTTAAATGTAACTGCATTCAAGATGGCTGCCTCGCTTCCAGCGCCGCGACGCTTCACTAGAGGGCCGTTCGACTTCCATTGACACTCTTTTCCAGCCAGTACGAAAAACAAGATGGCGCACCATGCGCCGTCATATGATATTACAAAATTCATTTGTTTAAAGATCATATTTACATAAGTAATAAATATTGATTATTTGGAATGTGATCGGTTTTACGAATTTTACCGAGGCTACATCTAATTAGTGTCGTACTATACTAACATATGTGACATAGCGTGTTTTTTTGGAACTTCAAAATCGTACTTGTAAAAATTCGTGTAGATATTATGTCAGTTAGGTTAACTAAGTTTAACAATATTAACATAAATGAATGAATGAATACTAAATATTGATTAAATTTCAATTTGTTAAAGTTAAGTAAACAGGGGTATTCTTAAAACATGCAATGTTTGGTATTCTTGTACCTCCGATTATTTAGGGCGTATAAACAAAATCTTTTCGTCACCTTTCAATCGTTAATTGATAGATAAAATTAGTGAAATGGTATTAGTTATCATTACATATTATTAGTATAAACAAAGTCACTTTCCCTATATCCTTATATGTGCTTAAATCTTTAAAACGACGCAGCGGATTTAGATGCGGTTATTTTTAATAGACAGAGTGATTCGAGAGGAACGTTTTTGTATATAATACATGGAAAATATAGTAAAGAAACACTGATAATTTTCGAAGTTTCTATCATGTTGTAAATAAACAAATTCTATAATACATTTAGTATCAGCTTACCCGATCGAAGCCGGGGCGGGTCGCTAATTTTTTATAAAAATAATGCTGAATTTGATTTTCACGGATAAATAAAGACTATAGCATTACGTTCCAATTATAAAGTTACTTATATAATTATGTTAATAGAAGCGGAAATTATCACACAATCTGATAAATTTTCGAATCATGTACGCGCTTGATGTGATCCGATTTAAATATCTGTGTTTGGATTTCTTGTATCATTCGTAATCTCGAAAGATCCCCGTGACATGTTTTGAATCAAGAGGATTATTTTATTTATCGTCTTAGCTGTACGTAAATGTATGGTAATTAGTCTTGTTGAGCCGAGATGGCCCAGTGGTTAGAACGCTTACATCTTAATCGATGATTTCAGGTTCAAACCCAGGCAAGCACCACTATATATATGTGCTTAATTTGTGTTTATAATTCATCTCGTGCTCGACGGTGGCACTTATGGCACTTGGCGGAGGCCTTATCCCAGCAGTGGGAAATTTACAGGCTGTTATTTTACTTTTACTTTACTATGCATTCTGTTTACCTGAATAACGTAAGTACTTAGGGATTTGATTCATTAAATACTTTTTTTCAGTTATAATGAATGAAGATAAGATATCTAGTGCTAATTACGGCTATATACTTTTTTTCTATTAGCAATTAATATCGATTATACAGCACACCACAGCTAGAAACGATTATATTGAAAGACGATTAGAAAAAAAAATAAAATATTATACCAGATACTTTGCAAACGTAAGCAGAATTCGTGACTTTAGGAAAGGGGGCCATCTCAGCTCAGCTAAGACACTTAAGTACCAAAATACACAAATAATAATTAACACACGATATTTGCAAACGATTTTTGTTACAAAGTTGTCATCATAGTTTCTCGTCAACAAGGTATTGTCGATGAGTTTCATGGATTTTTACACAGTCCAGTCTGTATGACGTTTATCAGAAGTAAAATACTGTTAGTGTATAAACTTTTTATTTAGAAATAACGTTAAAAAACCGCCCTGTTACAGTTGCTCAAAGTTGCGTGTATGCCATTGAATGGAGAATAATGGTTTAGTTCGTTGACGTAGCTGACATTAAGGGAATGATACACGTTTACTAAATATTACATGATCTATATTTAGATATTATATCGGTATCAATGGCTTTTTATAACATGCATTAATCTAATGTGATAAGTGTTTGTTTATTTACAGACGTTTTTCTGTTTTTTATTTTTCTTACGACAGTATATCGGAATCGAATGTACACTTTATCAGGTAAATCTTGTTATATCTCTGATAAGACTATTTGCAGTCTCAGTTTTGTATTTCTTCATTCCTTACATCTTCAAAGCGCCACCAATTATTATGTATCTTGTGCCTGTACTCACTTTCTCACTCACTCACTCACCTGTCAAACCGGAACAAAACCATACAATAGTATTACTGCTTGGGTGGTAAAATATATACCGGATATGGGTTAAAGCCTAAAGACTAAGGAAAGTATTTTTATATCTTACTTGATGAATTTAGATTTATTATTTTGTAATAAAATTTAACAATCTTTATTAACATAAGAATTAACAACATTAAATGCTTAAATATATATATATACAAATATGAACTAAAACTAGTTACTGTATAAATCTTGACCGCGTGGAATGGTGGCAAGAATGCTAGCAGCATGAAATAAAAGAATACTTGATTGAATTTCTAATGATGCATTTTTTTAACCAAGTAAATTATTTATCGAACATTATAAAGATTAAGCTTAGCGATATTGAATAAATTATATTGTTGCTATAATTAATCGCATCAAATTCATTCAAGTATTTCAATTATCTATAAAAAATTTAATGCATTTATACAATAGTTATCTATAAAAAAACATTAATATCATTTAATTAAAAATTAACCACATATTTAATATTGGTTATACATAACAGAGGCACAACTGATTAATTTTATTTTGTATCTTTAAAATTTTAGCGCCATTGTAATTACAGATAGAAAAACATTAAAGCCGCATTTTACTTTCAAAATCTGAACGCGCTAGACGTACGTAACATAAATAGCCAATTATTTAAAGTAAGATCTATAAGGAAATCTTTTCGAGAGTATTTCATGTAGAACTAACTTAACACGGCGTCACGTATGAAACTGCATGGAATGACGTTAGTATATGCAAACTTCCATCCTAGAAGCGCATTCACTCTCTGACTGTATTTGTATCAATTTTATCGTAGAATGATATGCGAAAAACGTAGCTTAGACGAATATATCTTAAAAGAACTTTTTACTATCCTCTTACGATTTGTATAAGCAATTTTTCCAGTATTCCAATTTTAAACATTAGTGCAACGTTGGAAAGTTTATACATTTTCACGAATGTTATGTTTTTGAATTTGGAACACGAATAAAGAAATTAAATTTAAATTATTATGTTCTTTATAAAACGGTTATAAGCTAAATTTGTGTTATCTGATATAGACAATTTAATTAATACTTCGGTCAATATTTTAATAGGAACTTTGTACAAAAAATTACGAAGTTTCCTTTAAAGGTAAAATAAACAAATCGAGCCTATTAAACATAAATTATTTGGCTTATTGATCAAAGATATGATCCCAAAATGTATTTACTTAAATCGTATATTTAAGTAAATTGAAATTAAAAGAACTGGAAATTGACTTTTTTGTATCATAATGCGTTTATTTATTAATGTTAACGGCATCCGTCAAATTGAACTTAGTAATTGATAATAAAGTCAAAGGAACATTTATAGGTGACAGTCCTAAGCATATGGCCAAATGTGCACTTTCTAGATATATAAACAGTGCAGAAATGCTAACCAGGGTATTACATTGCTTATTACAAAAATCACATGATTAATAATGATAAAAATCGCGCTGTTGTGGGTTTTCTGACATTTAGGTGGTGCAAGTGAAATTTGAATTAAAAATGATTATATTATAATAATCATTTTCATTACATAGTATAAAACCAAGTCGCTTATCGCTGTCTATCCCTTTGTATACTCAGATCTTTAAAATTACGCAAAAGATTTTTATATGGGTTTCATAACGGGTAGAGTGATATGAGAGGAAGGCTTTTGTATATAATACATGGACAGCATAGTAAAGAAAAACTTTTAATTTTATAAATTTCTAATGTGATATCGTAAATAAAAAAATTCTGTAGTAAATTTAGTATCAGTATTTGATATAAAAAGATATTCAAATATTGTATAATAAGCCTTACGATATTTTTAACACAATATTTAATTTTACTTATTTGCAAAGTTAAAAGTCCGTCGACAAAAATGCGAAGGGAAGGCGGAATTAAAAATTTCCGCTTGTACTGAAGTTTGTACATATTTTGTTATAAAAAATACGAGTATTTTCTAAAGACTTATAGTTTCCAGTGATATTGTAGTATTTAAACTTGGACGTAGAGACAAACTTCGTGGAGTGTATTATTTCAAGTTGCAACTTCGCCTTAGTCAGGCTTACACTTGGGGAGACAGTTTTCAACTAGAGTGACGTATAACGCCACACATTAGTAACCCTTATATCTTTGTAATAGAGTTCAAGATGCAAATTAACTTTTGTATTAAGACTGTGTTAATTTATAATGTCAAGACGTTATGTTTTGTACACCTGGATGTCTGCGTTATAATTTAAGCGATTATAATTATTATAATTCTGTATTCAATTCTTTGATATAAATTTAAGGAGTTTTCAAGTAACAAAGATGTTGGATTTGTTTGAAAAACAACTTTCGTATCTGTCATATTTATTGTGATCAATCTTTTTAGCAATATGTTGGTAAAGCTATACCAATTTAAATTAATATTATAAATGTTAAAGTAACTCTGTCCGATTGTCGCTCTTTTACGACCAACCCGCTGCACCGAATTTGATGAAATGTTGTATGACGCAAACTTGGACTCCAAGAATGGACATAGGCCATTTTTTGTCTAGCACATAACAAACAACACCCTAAAACACGAGCGAAGCTGCGGGCAACTACAGTTATATTATTTATGTACATTCAATATACTTTCCAATTTTTAATTGGTTGATGGAGTATAGAGACTAGATTTTTTCTAAATATCTTATGTTTTTCAATGTAGTTTCGGTTAATAAGACTTCACTATCCGTTTGTCCGTCACCAGATTGAATCTCATAAACCGAGATATTTAGACACTTGATATTTTCACTGACGATATTTTTGTTGCCGCTATTAGGTACACCAGAAACTATAATATATATTTAAGATGGCTCCTACGTCTGCAGTTTGTTATTTATAGTTAGCAAAATTTGATTTATTCAATTATTATTCATCAAGTTAAAACTTAAAAGGTTCAAACATAAATATGCATCACATCTATTATTTTAATTATAAAAAAATAAGATTGAATTTATAGATCACGCGCCCGTGAAAAAAAAACAATAAATCAAATCTTCAATCACAGCCTCTCGATATCCATAATATAAGTACATATAATATCCTATATACCTATATACCTATACACAAATAAAAAAACATAGTATATGGGGCAGCAGAAAGCGGCGTCGAAGATGTTTAATTCATTTAAAGAAGTCAACAGGCTCTATTAGCTCTACGCTTTTTTATCATCTATAAAATCTTGTATTGAATAATATGCTTTTTCTACCAATGTATTTTGTACAAAAGATTTGAATTTACTAAACAACAACAACAACAACAGCCTGTAAATTCCCACAGCTGGGCTAAAGGCCTCCTCTCCCTTAGAGGAGAAGGTTGGGAACATATTCCACCACGCTGTTCCAATGCGAGTTGGTGGAATACACATGTGACAGAATTTCTATGAAATTTGTCACATGTAGGTTTCCTCACGATGTTTCCCTTCACCGCAGAGTACGAGATGAATTATAAAGACAAATTAAGCACATGTATCGGCGGTGCTTGCCTGGGTTTGAACCCGCAATCATCGGTTAAGATGCACGCGTTCTAACCACTGGGCCATCTCGACTCAATTTAATTTACTAAACGGCAAAGTTAAAAATGTCTGCGGAATTTTATTATAGAAGTGGATACCCTGCCCCAAGAAGGACTTATTGACATTATGGCAGTGGTCGGCAACACGCGGCCCGAACATCTTCCTTGCGGACCGTGACTGTTTTGTAAAAAAGTTGACAAATATGACAGGTAACACATAAGAAATAGCGTCTCAAGTACAACCACAGACATCACACTAAAATTTGTGCAAAATCTGTTTCCTATTTAAGTCGTTTGTAGTTTTCATTTTTTTTTCTCTCATTTTTCTAGCTACAAAGCTCAAATATATAAACATAATGTAAGTATTATATTTAAATTATGTATCTCTTAAAAATATTTAATTGCATTTGTCTTTACTCTATGAAATATGAGTAATTAATACTATCTAATTATTAATTATTATTAGTGGTGCAAAAAGCTTCATCAAAAGTATAACACTTCGCCTCATTGCCTCCACTGGTGACAGGAGGGCTGGTTCGTTTTTTGCCCCAGAGGATCGGAATTGCGATTAAACGGGGAAATGCTGCTAGTATTCTTGCCACCATTCCACGCGGTCAAAACTTATACAGTAACTAGTTTTAGTTTATATTTGTATATATTTAAGCATTTAATGTTATTGATTCTTATGTTAATAATATTTTTTAAATAATTTTAAACTAATTATGGGTATATTTGGCTTATAAGGTAAATTTCATGACTGCGGTCCGCCTATAGTTTATTTTGCCACCTCGTGGCCCTTGCCTACCAAGAGGTTGCCGTCCGCTGCCTTATGGTACACCGTTATAACGTTTATGACGGACCCCCCAAATTAATATAATGTATAACACAATCCTGGTTCCATATTCAAGCCATAATAAATCATTTTACTGACACCATTACGTTCACCAAACAACACATTGCAGAGTAAGACAGACAAAGGTTTGTTAGGTGGCTGAAGACAAAATAACACTTTAACCCTTATTACCTAAGCCATAAGTGCTACGTTTATCAATTGTCATACATTGTACTTAACAAATGTGTACAAATTGTACAGGTAACAATTAGTATTATGTTACGAATGTACGAAACAAATACATTTCCAGTTTGTTTAATTACTTATTGTCAAGGAAACAAATTAGGGAAACATACGTAGACATAATATATCTTGGTGTTTTGTATGTGAATGTATGCGGTAAGTGAGATTTTGTATCTCGTCGCAGATCAAAGAACCATTGCTCTTTTTAATTATTTTAAATTATTATTAGCAAAGCTAGCTAATTAAGTTATTGTTGATATGAGATTAATCTTTAAGATAATTATGGGTCAAACTAAGAACCTCTTTTTTTCGAGTCGATTAAAGCCCTTAAACCTTCTCCTGAATGTAACAAATACTTTTCTGAAAACCGCATCCAAATAGCTTTAGCCAAATGCGAGATAATCGCGGACAAACATACCTACATACATACATACAAACAATCGAACTGAGAACCTCCTTTTTTACGAACTCGGTTAAAAACCGATAGAAATGAATGATGAAAATCTCATTTACAACACGACCATGTACCAACCAATACTAATTGAAACAATGAGAATAAGCACAGTTAAGTTATTCGCTTTACAAAATAAGCTTTGTTTAATCTTCATTTTCGTTTTAAAAAAGATCACGAAAACAATTTAATACTTCAAAGTTTCGTTACAAAATGTCATTAGACACAGTTTGTATGTATTTGACTTTGCTGATGAATAAATTGAAAGTGTATGCTAAAAATCATTTATAAATAAAGTTTGTTACTTCTATAATATATAGATGATCGAAAGCCTGGAGGTCGTATTCATTGATATACAAACAAGACGTTTGTATATATTTAGTAAGTAAGATGGTTAGTGGTCACAACCGATCATAGACGTTCGCGGTGGAAGAAATAGTAGATCCTTACGTTGATGAAATGTTATGTCCCTTATACCTGCAATTACACTAGCTCACTCACCCTTCAAACTGGAAGGCAACAATACCCAGTATATCTGTTTGGGGGTAGAATACATGAAGAGTGGGTGATTTTGCTCATCCGTTTATCAACCGACTTCCAAAAGGAGGAGGTTATCAATTCGTCTGTATTTTTTTTTTTCTTTTTTTTTTTTTTATGTTTGTTACCTCATAACTTTTCACTGGGTGGACCGATTTTGATAATTTTTTTTTTGTTTGAAAGGTAGTGTTTCCCGTGGGGTCCCATTTTTTTATTTTTTTTTCCGATGATGGTATCCATGTGAAAACGACCTAAGTCTTAAATTTGCATTATGTATATGCGCGACAAATAGGTGAATAACTGAAAATCACGTTAACCAATTTTGATAATTCTTTTTTTATTATAAAATATATACTTCAAGGGTAATTTGGTGAAAGTTTGGTAAGGTTCTGAGCACAGGATCCATGACAAAGTAACGGAACGGAAGGGAACGGAACAATTCTGAGGAGCACGTTAGCGATACTCGGTCGAATCTTTTATTTATAGGTTATTTGGATATTTGAGTCACCTTCCGTAATGTGGTTATGTTTATGTAATTATCATAGTCGAATATAATAATCAACTAGCTACCCACCCCGGCTTCGCAAGGGTGCAATACTGATACTAAATATACTACAGAATTTGTTTATATACGACATCACATCGCAAACTTCTAAAATTATCAGTGTTTCTTTACTATATTGTTCATGTATTATATACACAAACCTTCCCCTTGAATCACACTATCTTTTAAAAAAAACCGCATCAAAATCCGTTGCGTAGATTTAAAGATATAGGGACAGAGAAAGCGACTTTGTTTTATACTATGTAGTGATGGAACTCCTATACGGCTCGCAGTTAGGGTGCGATATGGGGCAGAATGTCTTATTATCTTTAATCAAATTTTGTGTATGTGATGTGATGTCATATGATGTACGAAATATAGTTGGTCTTTTTCAAAGTTTTTTTGCTGAGTTCGATTACAGCTCTTTCGAGGGATCCTTGTAGTTTACGCCGCGTGACGTATTAAATCCGCATTTTCGAAAGTCTATTTCTGCTTTATTCGCAAGTTTCCTTTGAAATTGTCCTCGAAGTAGTTTCTGACTCATATAAACGGAACGTTTAATCTATCCATATTAAAAAAAATTAGTTAGTCAACATCAGCTTCACTTAAAAGGAAAAAATAAATAAAATTTTAACAAAAAGAAAAACCGACTTCAAACAAAACACTATTTTAAAACAAATGAATATGCACGAAAAAGTAATAAAAATAATTGCGTATTCGACATATTTTTTAGAGTCTTCCTAAGTTAAATGAAATGAAAAATATTAGACTACTTAAAAGTCGATTAACGATTATATCATGTAGTTATAATTATTGTTATATTTGGAGTCGGTGTCAGCCAATAAAACCCTACAGTATATCTATTAAAAAAACAATACGAGAATACTTTGACAAATATGTTTTTTACAAATTACCTTTTACACAATAATATACTGGATCAATCAAGGGGCTCGTATCGCTTCTTTCTTTTGATTGTTGGGGCAAGGGCACCGTGGCTGACACCGGCTCCAAATATACCAATAACTATAACTACATGATATAATCGTTAATCGACTTTTAAGTAGTCTAATATTTTTCATTCCATTTAACTTAGGAAGACTCTAAAAAATATGTCGAATACGCAATTATTTTTATTACTTTTTCGTGCATATTCATTTGTTTTAAAATAGTGTTTTGTTTGAAGTCGGTTTTTCTTTTTGTTAAAATTTTATTTATCATTACAGCCTTATTACACCACATGTCATACCATATACACACCCATTAACATTTACATCTGGTAAATTTCCCATTGCTTGGCTAAAGCGTTCTTTAAGGAGATAGTTTGGTGCTTTTTACACCAATGGATGGATATGTGGCAGAATTTCATTGAATTAGACACATACATGTTTACTCACGATGTCTTCCTTCAGTACGAGATGAATTATAAACACAAATTATGCACATGAAAATTCAGTGGTGCTATAATCAGTTAACATGCACGTGTTCTAACCACTGGGCCATCACGGCTCAATAATATACTTTCCTCGCCTTCCTCTCCTCTGTCTGATTAATTAGAAATATATATATATAACACGAGCTATTGTATTTATTATTTATACAAATTAATTTATTGGAAAATTTAATATAAAACGACTATGCCTTCTCTGTTTTTCGTACATCCTTACCTCCTTTGCTTTCAGAAGCAGGTGCACAAGTAAACGAAATACTAATAACGATAACATTATGAAAAGGGAGAATAAGTGGAACTTGATGGCTACATCTTGAGTAATCTTTAATGTCATTGGAATAAGGTATAAAATACAATAACCTAACATTTTATTAAGATTTTTGGTTATTCGTAATATTATAGAATTATAATCTTTATTGTAGTGGATTTAAGGTACATGTTCGTTGATGTGGACTATAGTTGAATTGGTTTTCAATTATATAAGATGAATTAGAACTTTTTATGATTGGTATGACCAAGTTTTGACCCGAGCAATATCGTAGAAGTCACCGTTGGGAAGGACGTCGTTCGGAGTTCAATATATCGATAGGCGAAGACTAATATTGCCTGTTCAGAGATACTCGAAAGGAGAGTACGGTCAATCAATATGCTCTGAGAAAAAAAAGATACAACTTTACTTTTTATTTTTATCGAAAATTCAGTATAAAAATAAGGTATTATGATATTTTAACTGGAAAATATAATCGTACGTTTATTTTTATTAAACTGTTTTCCATCTTAAATTTAATTTCTTTTGAGCATAAGAAGTGCTCTTGAAGTAATACATACACAAAAAAAAATTTAAAATAATTTTATGTTCGTAATTTTCTATACAAAACATGAATTACATTCGTAAAAATCTATTTCAGAAGTTATTCTAGTTATTTTTTATGAAATGTAATTGAGCATACAAAGGAATAATAATTTAATGTTAAATGCGTAAGTAACTCTTACTAAGAGTCTTTCTGTTTCTCGACTTCTTATTTTTTCATGATCTAGCCACAGAACTTGTTAATATGTCATATAAAGCTAGTTGCGACCTTACCTTAAGGATTATTACAAACTAGGTTTTTATACATAAATCCTGACAATGAACCCCTAAAACAACAGCAAAGTCGCAGGCGGTAACTATGTAAGTATTCAATATCACTGATGTTATCTCTAAATTGTAAATTATTGGTTATAACATTGTTTTAACGAAGACAAATATTTTTTAAATTATTTGAATAAAAATTGAATATATTTTCTTTTTCAAAATATAAAGGCGGACAAAAAAGTTTCCCCTAATTAAATTATACTTTGAATAACATTTAATTAGGTCAAATTGTTAAACTTTGACGTTGCAAACATCAAATATGAATTGGCATCAAGTTGACACGAGCTTTGTTCGAACGAATAGCACTGTTTACTGAAACAAACCACGAATCCTCCTTTTCCTCTCTGAGGAGTGGAATTTTCCATTTAAATTTAAATGGGAACACCGTTGAGGTAGAATATTTTTGTAACCAACATTTGTCCAATATTTGTGATTAGTTTAAGGAACCAAAATGACCAATCAGATCAGATATTGCATCTACATAAGACGTAAAACTTAAACATTTGTCAAAACACGTGATAGTCACCACAGTTTATTTGGGCTGATCACTACACTATCATCATCCTCCTGCCCTAATTTTACTTGGGGTCAGCGCAGCATGTCTTCTTCTTCCATACTGCTTTGTCATACGTCGTCACAAAGGTAACATTCTTACTAACCATATCGTCTTTCATACAATCCATCCATGGTTTCTTTGGTCATCCCCTACCTTCATATCCTACTAAGACTACACAAGCTGATCACTACACTAACTAAATTAAATCTAATTATTTTTTAAGGTAGACCAATTGGCAATTTTTTAACTCACTGCTCATATATGTACATTGATGCTGTAAAAAAAATTGAATATTCCTTACAAGGCCAATGTGTGATCAACCTTGGGAAGCCAACTGTAAGTTCCTCTTTCCTGTATTTACAACTAATTTACTCAACCATCAAAACGTATAATAACAATACAAAGTATCACTTGAGACTTCAAATCTACACAGGAACGAATACAGAGTATATGCAATACCTAATATTTGTACTTCATGTGCGTACAAATACATACACGCTATTCCTTGTCTCGATATGTCAGAAGAAAATCCGAGGCCTTTATTTGCTTTTCGGGGTAAGAGAATTTAAATAATTCCCATCGAAACTCCAAGCCGCTTTGATGATTATTTACAGTCAAAAGTACTCGATAAGTTCAAATAAATTTATTTATCTCTCGAATATTATATTATTTATCGATACAATATCAATATTTCCTGTTATAATCTTAATTAAATCGCGTTCAATGCTACAATTACATGCAATATTCAACATATCTCACGAATCCCACATACTTGTATAGTACATATACAACAATATAATAGTTCTGTTTCAGACAGATACCGCCAATAATTGTCCTATCGTAGGTAATCAATCTTCTCTACAATTAATTGGACACATACAACCTACAACATTCCTATTAAACTCAACATCTAGATAATTCTATACTTATTATACATGTCACGATGACGTCTGCGTTAATTTTTGGTTTCGTTAACCAAAAATTAAGAGATGGCCCATTGTAACCAATGGGCCATCTCTTAATTTGCGAACGAACGTGCGAACACCACTGAAATTTCATGTGCCCAATATGTATTTATAATTCATCTCGTACTCGGCGGTAAAGGAAAACATCATGAGGAATACAGCATGTGTCCATTTTCAACGAAATTCTGCCATATGTGTATTCCAATCCGCTTTGGAATAGCATAGTGGAATATGTTCCAAACCTTCTCCTCAAGGGGAAGAGGAGGCCTTAGCCCAGCAGTGGAAAATATACAGGCTGTTGTTCTTATAGAGACTTTAAGCAGTACCCATAAGCGCATAAATCTTGGCTCGGGTGTATTTTTTTGATTCTAGAAAATGGGCTGCCTGATGGTCAATGGTCACCACAGTAATTAATACTAATCATTACTCATATCACCAAATCACCACTATCCTTTGGAGCTAAGCATTCCACTCCTAACCTGACGACAAAAATGCCAAGCATAACATTTTTTGCGGCAATTTAATGAAAAAAATGGCTGGCACCTACACTGATAGGCTCGCCCGAAGCCCTACAACCAAGTTATTGTAATACTTGTCCATATATCATTATTTAGAACGTTAACTTTAGAGTAACTTTAACCTAACTTTACCCGAGCGAACTCACAATACTAACTAATTTAGAAACTTGACACATGTTGTCAGTACTAGAATTGAGTTTCACTGTATTTTTAAGCTTCACAATCAAATATTTAAAATCTGTCTGAAAATTAACAACATTTTAAAAGTTTCAGCAAAAGAATTTGACGCTAAAACACAAATTTAACAGATTAGTAAAAAATTATGCGTACACTAAATTATTATCATAACTGTATTTTGTGTATTTGAACAGATTAATTTCATTGTTTCATAACTTCCCAGTTTATAGTCTTATTTATTGAAATAAAGTTTCAGGAAGTACAAATGTTGGCAATTCTTCATATTTCCAATTTAAAAGGATTATTAGTTTTACGAACATATGTATGTATGCTTCGTCTGTAAACATAGTTCATTACACTTAAATTGTGTGCAAAATACGATCAAAGCTAGATATAGAGAAACTGAAACATGCACTCATATCCTTGAGGATCAGTAATAATAAGAGATTTAAATGCAAAGCAAAAAAAACAAACACGTATCAATTTGGTTTCTTATCTACACTAATATTATAAAGAGGAAAACTTTGTTTGTTTGGTTGTAATGAATAGGCTCAAAAACTACTGGACCGATTTTAAAAATTCTTTCACCATTCGAAAGCTAAATTAATCCCGCATAACATAGGCTAAATTTTATTTTGAAAAAAATAGGGTTCCGTAAGATATTTTGGGTTTTTCGGACAAAAAAGGAAAAAATCTACCAAAAAAGTTGATTTTTTGCGTATGATGCCTAAACTATAAAAGATAGAACTATAAAATGCTCTAACTCCGGTACTTAGAGGGCATAATGGCCTCCGACCCTAAGAACCTCATCAGATTCGTGGCTGATGTTGGTCTGGCTGAGGTGTTGTGATCACGAATTTGAGGTTTATCACAATAGATCCAAGCGCACGTTGCAGTAATTCTTCAAATGTGACCGTGCCTCAGCAGTAGGGATATTAGAAGACTGATTATGAACCGTTATCTACGCGGGCGACCACTAGTTTATTATAATTTTAGATTGTAAGAAAATGAAATTGCTATTAAAATCGTTACTTTCTCTTGGTGGTAGGGCTATGTGCAAACCCGTCTGTTTAAATACCACCAAAGAGTAATACAAATACGATGCAACTGATGGTCAATATGAATGATCTAAGTGATGGTGGTGTTCACTTATCATCAACGTTCGTCTGCCTGTGTACCTGAGTTAAATTTATACATATAATAAAATTAGAATTTCTGTTTGTCATATTAAAATAACCGCTTTTTACTAAACGATTTTTACTTACTTTATATTTTGGTACGTATAACAAAATAACATTTTTTTCTGTCTTTCTGTCTGTCTGTTTATTCCGGCTTGTAGCTGTTACGGCTTGATCGATTTTGACGGAACTTTCACTAACAGAAAGCTTTCACTAAATGAAATAAGAGCTGACTGAGGCTACATAACTTTATTATAGAATATTTGATTGCTGATAGCCTTTATGTTTTATAGAAATATTGTAATCCCATAATACGAAATGCTCCTTTATGAACATTCAAATTCAAGTAATAAAAGTAATACTTAAAGTATGCGAACAAAATCACGACTACACCTCATCGTCTAATAAAATTTTAATAAAGTATTTTCATTAAAACTTCATGTAAATCCGACACTTCCTTCCTGTTCACTTCCGACAAAGCTGGGCCAACATATTGCTTATGTTATGATTAAAAAATTGTATTACATTTTTTTATCTACATACTATATAACAGTGACATTAATAAATTCTGGAAATTATCCTTTCCTAATAAACAAAATTTGAATTCATTTTAAAATATATACAAATTTAAAAATAGAAGCTTTTACACAACCTACAACCTACAACCTTCGAAACATTGACCTTATTTTAAAATTAAAATTGTTAAAATAATAATTATAAAGCAAAGAAAGGAATAATGAGACTATTTGAAAAATATTTTATTACAGATTTGATTTTTATTTTTTATTTTAAGCTGGTAGCAAACACACTTATGGATGATAGCACTGATGTTAAGCTGTTGTCTATCTTTAGTAAGAGACATAAACCAATTCTCATACTATCAAATGCCTGCTCTTGACGGTGATGCAGAATATTTTTTATACTTCATTTAATTTTATACTTTATTTATTTATGACACCAAATTAGAAACTTCTAAAGTTATCAGTGTTTCTTTACTACATTATCATCAAAATCTGTTGCGTAGTTTTTAATATTTAAGCATACATAGGGATATAGGGACAGATAAATCGACTTTGTTTAATACTATGTAGTTATGAACAACATAAATGTAATATACTAACTAATATAAAACAAGATAAATATTAAATAATATTTTTTCAAATACCAGCGAGATCTAAGGAAAACATTAGTTCTGTTTTACACATTGGTGGGCTAACAACTTAAATGGTATGTTCGGACTAAGAAGGGCTTACGATGTTCCATAAGCCCTTTTATCCGTCACGCTCATCGACTCGGTCGGATTTCCCGGATTTGGAATTTTAGTGATGATATATTTTGCTTTCATGACGAACTTTATATTTAATGTAAAACAAATCAAAATGAACTATAAAATTCATAATACAAAACAAGTTAATGATTTGTCGAGATGGCCCAGTGGTTAGAACGCGTGCATCTTAACCGATGATTGCAGGTTCAAACCCAGGCAAGCACCGCTGTTTCATGTGCTTAATTTGTCTTTATAATTCATCTCGTGCTCAGCGGTGAAGGAAAATATCGTGAGGAAACCTGCATGTGACAAATTTCACAAAAATTCTGCCACATGTGCATTCCACCAACCCGCATTGGAACAGCGTGGTGGAATATGTTCCAAACCTTCTCCTCAAAGGGAGAGGAGGCCTTTAGCCCAGCAGTGGGAATTAACAATGCTGGTTGGTGGAATGCACATACCATACCACATACCATACCAACCCGCATTGGAACAACGTGGTAGAATATGTTCCAATTTTTTCTTATAATTGACTAAACTGTCATGTTGATGAATTAAAAAAAAGCGATCATTCCTCTCTTTCTTTCCCTCAGTCTTTATCTTTTTTTTTGGCATTGTCATTTAATTGGTATGTCATTGTTAATCAATTATATTCAAACGTTGTTTATATCATTTCATTGTGGCTGTTATTTAATTCATAACGGATATTGAAAGCAACTTTGTTTCATCTCGCTGTATCACCAGGCTATTCTCTTTTAAGTTATTAAGTGTTTAGTGTTGTATTTAGTTAAATACGAATATTATATTAGATTAGATTTATATTTAATTTGATGATATTCGTATTTAAGTTATTAAGTGAATTTGAAATTAATAATCATTATTATTATGAATAAAGCAGATAATAATAATCGTATCAAGACTAAATCTTTACATTTAGGATCTATTGAGATAATAAATATCTCATTTTAAAATAAACCAACATTTCAAAAATGGTTTTAAGAAAGTCCTTTATACATCAAAAGGTCGTAATTGTCATCTTTCATTGTCTGTTTATTTCGTTTAAGGGATACCTCCGACTTCCGTGGTCGAGTGCCGAGCCGCTTATCAATTTTTTAGTTCAGCTTGCGAGACCTCGCGAAGGAAATGCGTTCGGTAATATAAATTCAACATCAAATATTAAATTCACTTTATTTGACTGTGATGTGATAAAATTCATGTTGTTAACAGTCAATCCAGTTACCCAAAATTCTAAGTCATACAAAATCAGCTGATTTATGCTGGTAATCGAGAGAAGTGGTGAAGAATCTTGAGCTTAATGTGGTAGAGATGTTTCAAGCTCACTTCAACATAGTAATTGCTGCTTCACTGTCCTGCGATTTTTGGATTTGACAATTATTACGATGAAAAATAAATGAAATATGGCACCTGTTTAGTACTTATATTACGGATATTAGGGTCGGGTATTGCAAAATACATAAAATTTATTAAAATCAATGAAGATACACATTTGCAGTGTACATTCGTTACCTATTTCTAAATACTTTATTTATTTGATTTGATTTATTTGAATTAAGATTTATAATTAATTTCAGTGACGTATTATGTGATGTATAATATTCACAAATACCAAAAAGTTAAACTCTCATCTTTTTTCAAAAGCACAATAACTACCAAAGTACTCGACAACTTTACATAAATAACTCTTTACAACACATTTTAAAACATCTTCAGTATTGACTTTGTTAATAAATGGTGAAAAAGTAACTATAGAATCCTTTGCAGCGAATTTTCTGGTGCAGAATTTTCTACAGGCAATTAGCTAGATCCTGCTGGATTTCGCTTCAATGGGTCTCATTAGTAGAGGCAGTTTTTTTTTAAATAAACGAGGAAATTACTCTTCAAGGATAGGCAGAGAATATCTAAGTACAACTAAAGTGTACTTGTTGTAAAAAGTAGTAGATTCCTGGTATGTATATAAGTAAAACAAAATTAAGTTTGAAACATTTTAATTTACTCTTAGTAAAGTATATTATTTTGACACGAATACTAAAAATAAATTGTTTATAAAAAAAATTGAGTACAGTCGGGGTAAGAAAAGGTTCGTCATCTTAAGATCTATTTTCGTGTGCTCAGTATGAGCGATAATCTGCATTACCGATAGAGAATGTCATACTGCGTCGCAATGATTTGTTTAGATTCAAAAGGAACTAAGTTAAAGACTTGATAAAGGAATTAATTTGAAAACTTGCGAAGGTTTTCATACTCTGTAAATTTGACAGACGTGTTTAACGAAAGTACAAATCATAAGAAAGGCAAGTTCCAAATTGTAATCAAATCAAATATTTATTTACCAATTATATCTCAATCAGAAATTAACGAGTCAACTGTGGATTTAATCTTGATAGTTCTATAATTTTAAACTCGTGAATCCGATAACGAATCAAGAAACAATATTTCAAATCTTGAAAACAACTACAAGGAAGCGAGAAATCGAATGGATCAAAAAGAAAGTAGTACACTAACGATGCCAAATTGAAACTAGCGTAGATTCTCTTTTGGAGCAAGCTTGGTAGTTTTTTATCTCTCCCAGTAGCTATTAATCAAGCTGAACTGCGTCTCTTGAAGTCGTAGGAAATAAGAAAACTCGCATTTCACTCGAATTAAAATCTTCAGCTTGCCTCGTCTATGTTTTTTTTTTTTTTTAAATTGTGTATTGACTTTGACAAACAGTGCTTTGAATTGGTATATGGTGTTAATTGGAGTAAAACCTTCGATGTGTTTTTTATGATTTTTGACTTAGAAAAACGGTTAATGTCATGACTTTTTGAGCTAATATTTACATTTCGAAGCAGTTCCAATCTATGCTCTTTTTTTAAACATTAAATAAAATTTAGATCAAGGTTCGAAGATAAGACGTTTAAAAAAGGAATTACTGAGTTTCTTGCCGGTTCTTCTCGATAGAATCTACTTTCCAAACCGGTGGCAGCTTCACTTAATTGTAAAATGACGATTCAAAAGTGCTTGTAAAAACCTACTTGAATAAAGTTTATTTTGTTTTTTTTTTTCCTTAATTGATAATTGTGCGTTCAAACCTGAACAAATGAAAATCAAATTTTATTCATTTAATTTGTTATTCTAATTTATTTCTCAACTGTCGGTTATAGAATACATCCTGAAAATTCTTCATTTGTCAGAATAAAATTTACCACATGATTATCCATCGACCTGAAGTATACTGGAAAAAGTAAATAGAACACTGAGCTTGTCAATTTTTAACTATTTTTTTTATTACAGTCAAATTTACTTTACCATTTTCTAAATATAAATGGTCACCTGACAGTAGGTATGTCATCATCGCCCATAGAATTTGGCGCTATAATAAATATTAACGATACCTCACATCGCCAAACTTGATAACTATTATATTGAGCCTGTAGTTATACTGGCTGACTCACACTTCAAACCGAAATACACCGATACCAAGGTGCTGCTGTTTGTCGGTAAAATATGTTATATGTAACCTATTACTATTGCGTAAATTTAATATATGAGCTGAGACGGTCCAGTGGTTAGAACGCGTGCATCTTAACCGATGATTGCGGGTTCCAACCCAGGTGAGCACCACTATATGTATGTGCTTAATTTGTATTTATAATTCATCTCGTGCACGGTGTTGAAGGAAAATATCGTGAGGAAACCTGCATGTGTCTAATTTCATCGAAATACAGCCACATGTGCATTCTACCAACCCGCATTGGAAAAGCGTGGTGGAATATGTTCCAAACCCTCTCCTTAATGGAAGAGGAGGCCTTATACCAGCAGTGGGAAATTTACAGGCTGTTACTTTACTTTACTTATATATTTTATATAGGTTTATTTATATTTCAAAAGATCTCCTGTAAGTATACGCACTAAGATTCAATTCAACAAACTCTTGAACAAATAAACTTTATAAATGACGTAAATTGTAGGTATTAATTTAAGTAACTCAACAAAGGCTTACGAATCCTTCGTTACATAATGGATTCATTAGAATGACTACAATGCGTTAATAAAGCTCAAATAATATTCAAATAGCGTGTTCCTGAGTCGCTCGTTAAACAAAATATAATAGCACGCAATAATTTCAAACAAAACATCTGGAAATTAAATAATATTAAACTAAATGGGTAATTTTATCAACATTAACGATCTCGAATTCTCAAATAATATTCTATTAATTATCTTAAGTTTAATTGGAATGTTTTTCAAACTTTTTTATTACTGAGACGTGTAATAAGATACTATACTCACTAGATTAGCCAGTTTAAGTCTGCTGAACTTTTCCAATACTTTATTAATATACATAATTTATGCAGTTATCAGCAGTTTTGAACATATATCAGTAGAGATTTTCATTTAAATCTTGCGTTTTAACTTAAATATACTCGGGGAAGGGCTTTGTGCAAGCTAAGTAGATAATACCTACTTATCAGATATTATATTACAAAACAGTAGTGTTGTGTTTTGGTTTGAAGGATAAGTGAGTAACTACACGTGTAAGAGATATAATATCATAGCTGTCAAGGTTAGTGGAGCGTTGGTGTGAGGTAAGAAAAGATTATTATTTCAGTCTCAATGTAGGATGGAGGCGCCTTCCATAATTTGGTCCATTTGTCCAACTACCTTCATATTACATAATAAATTGTTAGATTTATCTATAAATATGAAATAACATGTACTGACTGGCTGACTCGTCATCGCCGAACGTAAACTATAAAAATTAGGACCTTTCTATTGGCTAAGTAGGGTCGATTTTAATCACTAAAGAAGGAATTTTGTAAATACTACCCCTTAGAGGGTGAAATAAGGGTTGAAAGTTTGTATGGAAGTCTGTAATTTTTTCAAACTAGAGACAAACAGCTTTTATTTTTGGGATAATGATAAAAAAATAATAAATAGGTATTTAAGGGCTTCTGGATATTTTAGCCGAAGCGATTTAATACACAGCAACGTACATACAAAAAATAAAAATATATTCAACTTCCACTCAAGCAAAGGCGCGGATAGCTGCTAGTATGCCTATATCCTGCAAACTATACGATAAAAATGAAGTCTATGAACTATAAAAATTGAATGTAAGGAGAATGTTCAGTGAAAGCATAATTAAAAGGTTCTGTGATATACTCAAACTAGGATACATTAAAAATTCTTCTAATTTACTGGATGAAAAAGATACAGGGCACAAAGTAAGTGTTGAAATAAAACATTGGCGTAACGTAAGGTCTTTAATTAACTAAAATGCAGCACATTTCATCGTCCGAGCAGTCGGTCGCTTCTCTGAAAGTCAAGTTTTCGGGGCAGGACATGTGATTTCTCGCAAAACATTCGCCGCCATTATTTCTGCACCTCGTTTCTGATATCGGAACTGAAAAACGAAATGCATTTGTTTTTTTAGTCAATTTTTATACTCCTCGATAAACTGTAATTTGTATCGCTTAAATAATTCAACGTTTGATTGGTAATTGGATTGTAGAGGTTCTGATTGCGTTAATTAGAGAGGTAACAATAAATACCGTTACTATAAGGCTAATTGATTGGATGGCTAATATCTGATTGTTTAAGGAATTGTGAATAATATTTCTTTCGGTTTTAATACTATTATAAGGATGATAATTACACTAAATTGTAATTTAATCTTTTATATTGATGTAGATGTACACTTTGAGCACTAAAATATAAAATAAAACATTGCTTAAAGGATTCGCAAATGTGCAAGTGATACAAAATCATCCTTTATTCTTTAATGTCTTCAATCAAACAAAAATGTTAAGCCAAAGTTGCTTAAACAAGTTTCACTAACAGTTTGATTAACACTTTTTCATTCTAAGAATTAGCAAATAAATAAAAATAAAATGACAAATTTGAAATTTATTTTTATTTACATTTTATTTTTACATACGGAATCTTACTCACACTATCACACTTATTCACCTTCATGAGTGAAAAGGGCTATAGATCAATCATTACGATTATTCACACCGGAAATATGGTATACGATTTCGATCTAAAATATGCATCGAGTATAGTAGACGAGATTTGACCGGATTTTGGCCGTTAACCGAATATTATGCAAAACCGAGACTGCGCTGAAAATGGTCCGAAATAGAGCGTGCAATGTAGATCCGTCTATCCACTTATGAAGTCCACGCGTGTCTGTATATAGTCCAGGCAACGCAGACGTTGAAAATGTAACTATTGTTTTCTAACCATTCATATTTGTTAGCAATTTATACTTGCAATTACACCACTGATTATAAAGTAAAGGAAAACATCATGAGGAAACCTGTATGAGTTTAATTTCATAGAAATTCTGCCGCATGTGTATACCACCAACCCGCATTCGGACAGCGTGGGGGAATATGTTCCGAACCTTCTCAAAAGGGAGAGGAGGCCTTAGCCCAGCAGTGGCAAATATACGTGCCTGTATACTTCCCACTTTTTCATTATTGTCATTTTATTTTATTTAAAATTCCTCTTATTAAACTACTCCGCTATGACTGGTAATATTAACAATCTGTGGAACATTACATTTATTTTAATTTCTTTATTAGAATTTTAATTTGTCACTAAACAATGACTCAAACAATATTAATATTATAATTCTAAAAGTAACCATGTTTGTCTGTCGCTGAAGTAAACTTGAACTCCAAGAAAGGGCATATGCTTTATATGCCTAATACATGACAACCAATACCCTAAAACACGAGCGATTCCGCGCGCGACTACTATGTACTACTGTGTATATGTCAGTAATCGCCGACAACAGTAACTGTTTAAACTCAAAAAACAACATTGTACTTACTCGCATGACAGCATTCAACGCCGCTTTTCTGTTGCAGCGGACAAAGGCCTTTTATTTGTGAATGTTTATCCTTCGGACAATCGTCCGTGTGCACACATATCCCGCCGAAAGTTAGACATGGCAGCTCGTAGTTCGAAAGTTCTTCAGCTGTAATCAGTATGAGATGAGGACATTAAAAAGGCTTACAACTATAATCATTTAATTATTCCAAGAGTTTTAGACACGTTTTATAAACACTTGTCTAAAACAAAGACGTCAGAACATGTGTTTAGTTTATAATTATATTGTGTAATTTTATTTATTTATAAGTGTTTTATGAAAATAATACAAAGTGGAATGAAAATTACTATACCAACTGCATGATAATTTAATGGAAATATTAGTTGATTAAGTAACAAAATACTTTCGAAATTATTTAAGTCATAATTAAAACTACTTTGTTTAAGTAGGCAGGCACTTTTTAAATCACCATTTAACAAACTGCATACATATGTATATGTGAATCTACCAACGGTTTGGAATGCATATTCTACCGAGAAGTAAATTTGACATGAGGTGTGCGGCCATTGGTCATAGAAACATAAAATATTAATTATTTCGTTTATTAAATATACCTAATGTATGTGTACCTAACACATATTAGTTTAATTACTAGCTTTCTTTGATATTTGATATTGGATTTCATATAGATGATTTATCATCTATATTAAATCCAATATCAAATATCTCTATGACCACATTATACTTAGTAAGTAAAAGTAAATTTCCTACAGCTGGGATAAGGCCTCCTCTTCCATTAAGGAGAGGGTTTTGAACATATTTCACCAGTCTGTTCCAATCCGGGTTGGTGGAATGCACATGTGGCAGAATTTCAATAAAGTTAGACATAAGCAGGTTTCTTCACGATGTTTTCCTTCACCGCCGAGCACGAGATGAATTATAAACACAAATTAAGCACATATATATAGTGGTGCTTGCCTGGGCTTGAACCCGCAATCATCGGTTAAGATGCACGCGTTCTAACCACTGGACCATCTCGGCTCTCATTATACTTAAAAGTGTCTAAAATTATTTTTCTTCTAATATTAATATACAGCATCAATAAGAACAATATAACAAAACTCGGTAATAACGTAACGTTACATACAAAATTTCAAACGCGTTTCACTCGAACATAAAATATTTAACATGAAAATATAATTGGACCTTGAAATTACAATCCAATTTACTTTCTCTCGATGTAAGTAACGTAACATTATTATAACTTACATTGATATGACACAACGACATCCAATATCAGAGAACTCAACACCACACATATCAAGTATTTCAACATATCGTAAGTTATTCGTTTCACAGCCGATATATATATAATAATCGAAGCGTGGTGTTGCCATATATATATATGAAGCGACCCGCATCGTTTGAATGCTAATACTTCTTTAGCAACGATCACGTTATCACATCCGTTTTTTCTTTATAGTTCTAGTCAGTATTATTTTCGGTTTGCTTAATGAAGCGATTTTTTTTTATAGTTAAAATGGAACTGTCTGTATTATAAGGCAGTACATTTATTACCTATGTCAGGCTGTATCATCGGCTTAGGATGATGTGAACATGTGTTAATTTGCAACTATATCTTTACTACTACAAACATATCAATATTTGATAATGTGTCAACCCGATAGACGCCTCGTGCTCATAATAAGTAAGATAATTATATTAACACTATTGCATTACCAACTTGAGAAACAAGCATATTGTTCCTTGTGCACCGGCTTACCTACTATAAAAACCGGTACAAACAGACAGCCACAAAGTCCTACCAAGTATAAATAACTACATGCTCTTTTTAAGTACCATTAAAATGTTCTTGCAATACCGTCAGGAAAGAAAAGAAAAATATAATAATATAATATAAATATGTTATATTAAATTTATTAACATTGTCCATAAAAAAATCTGACAGAAATTTGAAAACTAAAGCAATGTTTATGCATAAATATAATATGCCATTTTCGTTGTATTATATGAAGTCAATTTTATAATTATTAAAACCTATACGATCGACGTAGTATGTTTTTTATAAGAGTATGACTTAGTAATAAGAATCCTGTACATAGTTAACAAATCTAAGAAGAAAATATTAAGGTAATTAAGTATATCGCTATAATAATATTACAACATACACTATATTAGCATTAGGCCTTGAGACATAAATGGATTATGGTTAAAACCCAAACGGCATATGTATATATAAAACAATTTCGTAATAAGAGGTAAATAAACCAATTTTATCGCGTACTTCTGTTCGTTAAATAGCAATTTCTTAACAAACATATAAACACGTGTGTATGGATCTTAACCGACGATATGCGGTACCTAACTATTTAATTACTATTTCCGTAATTAAACAAAGATATCGCATATCATTACATAAAAAAGCGTAATGAATTGATAACCTCCTTTTTTAAAGTCAGCTAAAAATACGTCAAATATATGTTGCGTTCTGTAAATATATTGCAATATAAAAAAGAGGTTATTATAGGTAAATAATCAAGTTTTCGTTTGTTTTTTAATAGAGACTATATAGTCTATACAATGACCGATAAAATTGAATGAGTCGCCTAATGGCAAGTGGTCACCATATTTAGATTGGTACCGTTAGATATTAGCTACTTAACAGCACCATTATATTTTTGCCTTGTATTGCCATTGCCTATAGATACTCATCTTTCAAACCGAACACAGCAATAATATTTTTTTATATCTATCAGTACAACATTCGTACCCAAATGTGCTTGCACAAAGCCCTACCACTAATTTATAATTATCTTCTTATACATTGGAATTCCTTTTTTGATTGTCTGTCACAGGTAGCTTGGCAGGCACTGCATATATGTAAAAAAACACTTTTTGTTATCCGTATTTTCTGCGTATGGTTACTCAGAAGTTATTAATTATAACGTCGGGATTTAAAAATAATTTTAATCACAGCTATTAAGAATTATTCCTATAAAGTCGCTATAAACGCTTAAATATATACAAATATGAACTAAAACTAGTTACTGTATAAATCTTGACCGCGTGGAATGGTGGCAAGAATACTAGAATTAAAAAAATATTGATATTTCACTTCTGTTCAAATATTAAAAACAATTGTGAAACTTTGACACGTTAAATGTATAACAAAAATTATTGTGAATTAAATCTAACCATTTAATATGAGAGACCGAATTCGAGTCAGCTTTTTGTTGGAAATAATTTTAAAAAGCAAATATTGTAAAATATTAAGGGCCCTTGAAACGAAATACGGCTCTTTTCACGATAACGCCTTATTAAGAAGTTAATTTATTTGATGTTATCCGCAAAATTACTCAATTGGTAAGCCAAAGGGTTTCATTAGATGGTAAAAATGTTTTGCGCGATTTTATGAGAAAAATATTAGAGGGTCCGTAACAAACGACGTGGATCCTAAAGATCAAAAGATAAGAAATTACAATTCTGTCATAAATTTTATAAAACATTTATATATAAAACCTTTTTAGTTAAATTCGTAAGTATATGATTATTGTTTTTTTTTATGTTATCACACGAAATGAGTCTGTAATTATATGTGTCAATAATCTTTATACATATATGTATCTATATATAGTTATTGCTAGAAAATTACTATCTATTTAAACTCATCTATATTATTTACTTGATTATACTTATATATAATGTGATAATCCATTAATAGATTATCACAAAAAATATAAAATAAATACAGATAAATAAACTTACACTCTCGTTTCGTATGATAACATAATAAATTCAATGCATATATAAATGCGAAATTCCATTCCCTGATTAATCACAAAATCTCAAAAAATATAATGGCTAACTTAACTAAGTACAAACTTCGTTGAATTTTAACAGGTATGTTTTAAGTAATCCGCTGAGAACGGATTTTACGAAACTCCACTTTTAAGGGGGTAAAACGGGTGTTGGGAGTTTGAGTTCTATAAATTTCGCGTGGGTAAACCCGCAGGATCAGTCATATACATGTACACGTAAGGTGATGGGTAAAATATTTACAAAACCGGTTTTTCGAAGACCTATTTGATATCTCTTTAACAATAGGCAAAATTAATCAGTTCTGATTATTATTAATATTCATCCAATAAAATGCTCAGTAAATTGTTCATCAATTTCATAGCGAACAGTATAATAAAATTATTGATGTATTTTAATATAATATTATCAAGATCTGAAAACAGAAAACAACTTTGTGTAATCGCTGTTACAAATCAGACTTTGCGAACGTGAGAAAATTAAAAAACTTATTTACGACGACAGTTTAATTTGGTTAACAGGCGAAATTGTTTTTGAATTATTCACTGCACTCCTGTACAGGAATGACATAAATTGTAAAGAGCGAGCTGCTTAAATAATGGGGGTCCTTTAAATTGATATAACTCGCGAACTCTCTGACTTCCTCCGTCTTGCTTATCGTTGACAATATGAGAACGAGTATGAATGTGTCTTTAAAATGTATTATTATTTTGTTATATCTCACTGGTGGGTAAGATATTCTTTTTAACGCAGCAAAATTTTCATAGATACCCGACTCTTGGGAGGGATGTCGGGTTATGTGAGATTATACTCACTAAAAACCTGCGATGGCCATCATCAGCACGGAAACGGAGAGGCTGCGAGATCGCTTTCGCAGCACGTCCGCTGCCCCTCCAGTGCGTTGCTTCGCTCATGGCTGGCGAAGCACAACTCAGGAGGGCGAAATACTCGCCCTCCTCGCACCACTTGCTGGTGCGTACACCGGCAGGCCGGGGCCATAACCGGCTACACCAATGGCTGGAGGGAATGTTATTTCCACCCCGGGCAATGGAGCTTGGAGGCCGGGAGGACGATCCGAGGCGGATTCGGCCCCGAGACCGCTCCGCAATCTCCTTCTGGACCATGACGGTCTCAAAGCATAGCATCACCGACATTACTGCCCGTACGAAGTGATTTCGTCCGATTTCCTAGGCCAAGACATGTCTCTCCGCGGTCCACGCGGGACGCGCCTCCAGCGTATGCTGGGCAGTGTCTTGGTCCGCCCCGCAGTGGTGACAAAACGCCGTCGCTTCGCATCCTATCTTACGCAGGTATGGTGGGTAAGACCTACTCGTATTGTGAGCAGGTTTGGAGGTTATTTTTCCAAACAGCTTGTGCTGTTTAAGTAAACCTTAGATACATGTAAACCTAATGTTGAAGATTTCACAGAAGTGCTACTTTCACAATGCTGGGTGTCAATCCTCTAAGCTATTACATATTATAATATTGGTTATGGTGACTACACTGCAAGATTGTTGCACTGACAACATCATTGTTTGAAAAACTATTTATTATTCATTAAAATATTATGATACTTAATTGTAATCGCTAGGTGACGTTGCAGAATTTGAAATTTTATAAATTTAAAACGATCGCCATGGAAGTACACAGGTAAAAATTTGCCGAGTTTTGCACTTTTTTAAGCAAATGGGCCACATGATGGCAACCTTTGCAAACAGATCTTGTAGCAGTAATGCGCTGTCAATAATGATTGACAGGAATAAATTGTTGTCTAACTAAAAACTATGTTTGGAGTTGGTGATCCCACCCAAACAGTCATGCACAAAGCCCTACTAGTAAACTAATTGAGTTAAACTTAAACAAGCGACTTAATTAAATTGGTACGCCCTTACTTATCAAACGTAATATTTCTCTTACCTGACTTACGTGAATATCTTTATCATATTAACACGCAATAAACACATGCCTTTGAATAATTATAATGTATAATATAACCCGCATACGTTTACAAAGGACCGAGATAAACTTAACCCTCCGTTTCGCGTGATTCCCAGAAAAGATATCAATCTATCTTATTTTGGTATAAGTAATGGTGAATGAGCGATTTGTATTTAATACGAACATACAATAGAATTGTATCTGGGTTACGTCTGAATACGAAATAATTAAAAAGATTAATAATATCGATGTTCTATTGAATGGTATTACGGTTTTCGTCGAATTCTCAGCAGCAAAGAGTATGTAGTCTATGCCAATCGAACGAGGACAGAAGCCAAATAAAAAACATTTGACATCGAATTGACAGCATATCATTGGTCGAAATCTAGAATGTATTTTAGTCTTTACTAGCGGCTTGTCCTAACTTCGCACGAGTATTATATTCCTTATCCTATCCTATTTATTATATACCTACCTAAACGATCCTTTTCATTCCCTCCGTCGATTGGTCAAATCTCATGTATACGTAAGTCCATTCTGTAGTTTTGGTGTTTATCGCGAACATACAGACAGACAGACGCGGCTGTGGACTTTGTTTTATAAATATAGTGATGGATTTGCGAGAGGCGTTTTAAACAGCGACGAAACTGTTATTGGATTTTTTGGTTTAATAAAGGGATCGGTAAAAAGTGTTTTATTATAAATAGAGATATAATCTCAAGAACTGTTAGTAGATAACAATACTGCAGAGCTATTCGACAATAGCATGACATACTAAAATCCTGATTTTGATTCATCGTTCTTTCGTTTGGAATAGATTATAAAAGTTGACAGTGTTAATACTCTCGTGCGTTGGAAAAACAAGGAAAGCCATTGTTACTGTACCTGAACTTTTTCTGATCGTGTCAGATTTGCTGTTCTATCGGATTATGAGAGTTAGGGAATGGTCAGTGAAATTAGGTTTTACAAACCGAATCCAACGCTCTGAATTCAAAATCTATGTATTCATAACAATAAATGATTGAATGATCCATGGTCGCGTAGTGTGTGTGTTTTCATGGGTTTCACGGGTTTGATTCCCTATGGAGTCGATGAAGAAAAGTTCAATAGTTTTCTATGTTGTCTTGGATCTTGTTTATGGTACCAACGTTACTTCTGATTTTCCATTACACAAGTGCTTTAGCTACTTACATTGGGATCTGAGTAATGTATGTGATGTTATCCAATAATTATTTATGTATTATTTAAATTATTATATAAAACAAAAACTCAAGATAACTCAGAAAATTAGTGAGGCATTAGTATAACAGAATAAAAGTTAACGTGCCCTAAGATATATTAGACGAGAAAGCTCAAGACAATACATATCACAGTTATAGCCGAGAAAATGTGAAAAAATTGTCCCTGTTTACGAGGAAGCTCGCGTAATCCGTATTTATTTTATTTAGTCACTAACGAGAACTAATGTCATATGGGGTTACAAGGATTATCCGTAGAAGTATAGTCAGTTTAACTTGAAAGTCACATAGTTTTTTCAATTAACTTATACTGTAACCATTGCAAATAAAACCAGTCTGTCTAATTCTGTACATGTAACAGTAATCTAACGATGATTCAGGTGTTTGCATTTCCAAATACCACAAATGTCAATTATAAACGATTTCGATCTATGACATGATAATGTTTAACTTGGTGGTAGGGCTTTGTGCAAGCCCATCTGGGTAGATACCACCCACTTATCATTTATTCTACCGCCAACCAACAGTAGTTAGTGTTGTTGTGTTCTGGTTCGAAGGGTGAGTGAGCCAGTGTAACTACAGGCACAAGGCACAACATTTTATTTTCCAAGGTTAGTGATGATTAATATTTGTTACAGCGTCACTGACTATGGGTAATGGTGACCACTTACCATCAGGTGGCCACCTGATTATAAGTGCCACGAGCATATGCTCGTCGTAACAAATTCAAAAAAAAAAAAATTAATGTTGTCCTCGCGAGAAATAAATAGACTGTATTTAGTTGAATAAAAAGGAGTATTGTTACCTCTATTCGGGCTGTTACTTTTGAAGACACTTTAATCTTGGGAGCACTCTCGTGGTCTTCACACACTTGAAGAACACGCCAGAGGATGGGTGATGTTATAGAAGAAGGATAAAAGTCGGTTACACTAATTTATTTCGAAGCGCGGCGCACTCTTATTGCACATGTTACTGCGGCCTACGCGAGAAGCGAAGTATAGTACGACACAACTTACATATAACATCGGCAAATTCAGTAAAACCGATTACTGCAGATTTATAAAAACAATAGAAATCGCGCCATTCGACGCTATTCGTCGCTATAGATTCGAGCGTCAGTTCAACCGGAGAAAGCGAGTGCATATAAATCGACGTGTCAAATTGACGAATATATGAGGTCATATTACAAGTTATTACGTTTGTGTAAAGATCATATTAACTTAAAAAATAAATGTTAACAATTTGGGGTAGCGTACTTAATTCGGATGTGATCGGTTTCACGAATTTTGCCGATGCTACATTTTAGTTTTGTCGTATTGTACATATGTCATACGTCAAAATCATGCCATGGACAAAATCATTGACGTTTCAATATAACCTAAATACGCTACATTGATTAAGCATTATTTATTTTTATTGGTTATGTTAAATGAATTTAAGGATAATCATATTCAATTCAGGGTACAATTAAATTAAACACATATTTATTTACATTTAAATACAACGATGTTGTCTAAAGCTCATTTAAAACCAGTTCCTGGATGATATTAATTACAAAATTATGAGAATCGTTTTATTTGCATTGAATTTAATACATATTTTCCTTTATAATTGCTAAGATAAAAATAATGAACGATGCCTACAGTATTGTACTTAAAAAGGTCTTCAAAGGTTTACAAATTCACGATAATATATGTCTATTGTGTAAAATGCATAGCATATTTACTATCAGATTTACAAACGTGCGAAGTCGAGGCGGATTGCTAGTTCAAATATTGGCTAAGTAAAGTAACAGCCTGGTTAATTTCCCACTGCTGGGCTCAGGCCTCCTCACCTATTAAGGAGAGGGTTTGGAACATATTACACCACGCTGTTCCAATGTGGGTTGATGGAATGCACATGTGGCTGAATTTCGATAAAATTAGACACATACAGGTTTCCTCACGATGTTTTCCTTAACCGAGCACAAGATGAATTATAAACACAAATTAAGGACATATATATATAGTGGTGCTTGCCTGGGTTTGAACCCGTAATCATCGATTAAGATACACGCGTTCTAACCACTGGGCTATCTCAGCAAATATAGGCTAACAATCGTCAAAACACCCCTCCTCCCCCTCGTCTTTCCTCGGTTCACCTCGTCTCAGCTAACCGCAACACACAACCTCCTTTCTGTTCTTGTAATATCATCATTACGTCTCCTATGTCACAATTAGTTGATACACTTAATTTATTTGTATAACACGTGTAAAAATGTTACGCTGTGACAGCCTATAAATACATACATGTTTGGTATATCCCTGGGTCTATAAAGCGAATAACATACCATTGTTATATTATGGTACCTAATTATATGTAAGAAGAAATGTATGAGTTGACTGTTCTTAAAAATTTGAAATAAGTGATTTATATTTCAGCTTGTACAACTTCATTAATCTGCACGCAATTACTAATATAGATATTGTGTGACACAATACAGTACTAGCACTTTAAAATATGTACAGAAACACTTCAATCGTTGGACAAACTGATTTAAAATTCAACTGCAAGATTTGGCCTAAATCCTAACAGGTGTATTACATAGATATTTTTTAAAATATCATACTAAAGTTTATATGAGTTGGACATGATCCAAAATAAATAAAATTTGATTTATTTCTTCAGACAAATTAACTCCAATTGATACTCTCATATATGTAAGGTAAGATGTACACTTGATTGTTTTTATACGACTAAAGCTGAGCTGAGATGGCCCAGATGGTTAGAGCACGATGATTGCGGGTTCAAACCCAGGCAAGCACCACTATATATATATATATATATGTGCTTCATTTGTGTTAACAGTTCATCTCGTACTCGGCGGTGAAGGAAAACATCGCGAGGAAAAGTGCATGTGTCTAATTTCATCGAAATTATGCCACATGTGCATTCCACCAACCCATTGGAACAGCGTGGTGGAGTATGTTCCAAAATCTCTCCTTAATGGAAGAGGAGGCCTTTTCCCAGGAGTAGGAAATTTACAGGCTGTTACTTTACTTTTACTTTACTTTCACCTCTAAGCGAAGTGCTGCTCTACTTATTATCATCAATCAATATAATTACTAGATTTTATTTTTCGTTTTATTGTCGTTATAATACGATTTGTCATTTGCTTTGAAGTTCTTATAAACACTTAAATAACTCCAATATTATTTAGAAGCACTTTAATAATTATACAAATCTCAAAGACGTTTTACGTGAAACAGCTTATTTTTTATTACTTTAGCGACAAGAAGTACTAATAAATAGCATCCCATTTTATCTACTAATGTACTTTAATGATACAGGTATTACAGTACTAAAATGTTCTCTTTTGGCGAAGAAAAAACTTAAATCATTCTTCTCCAAAACGATCAAACGTTAATCAAAATGGAATCAATCACACAGTGACTAGCACAAACTCACCTGTCCAATCGACCCAATCGTCCTAAACTATAATTTAAGAGAGTAACGGTCATCAGTTATATTACATTCGTATATTTTATGTACTGAACCATTCATTTGTTTGATCTTAAGTAATTTAAATGCTGATATTTTTAATCATGAGTGTCTGTTTGTAATAATAAAATAGCCTTTTTTACTCAATTCATATGTGTGTATACACGGTACATATACCATAATAACATTTTTTACAGTTTTTGTCTGTGTGTCTGCCTATCTGTCTCTTTGTACTGGCTAATCTCTGCAACGGCTGGACCGATATTGATGTGACTTTCACTGGTAGATAATAAGTTATCTTAACTTATATAATAAGGAGTAACTTAGGCTACAATATTTTTTTGTAGTTAGTTAAATTCAAACTGTACAAGGTCGCGGGTACAGCTAGTTACATGATATAAAACAAAGTCACTTACCGATGTAAGTAATGTAAATTACACAAGGGATTTTAATGGATTTTTTTTAATAGACAGATTGATTCAAGAGGAAGGTCTGTATGTATAATACATGCACAATATAGGTGATAATTTTAGAGGTTTCTAAAATGATGTTGAATATAAACACATTTTTGCCCTTACATTTCAAACCCTACGAGATAGATTAAAATACAATTATCGTAAAGGCTTACTATGTGGTGGAAAATTTACCCGCTAAACTAAAACGCAATTTTATTTTCAATTAATGAGAACCGTTCCTTACAATATTCCTGCGATGGTTGTCTTCTCTACGGGTCTAATGAGCCACGGGATCGGTTTACCTCACACATCAAACGTACGAGGTATCTCAAAGCATTGAGAGATCGAAATTTCGGGTTATTGCTAACTCAATGGAGAGCAAAACTGCTCTTGATTTTGACCATTTTTGTTAATTGGACTTGACGAATATTTGCATACGATTTTTTTTACGTCAGAGACAATATAAACTGTACAAACTATGATAGCGTTAAATATTAAGTAGAATTCAATAGGCATTAGTCATTGATTTTTTTTTATGGAATAGGTGAACGAGCATATGGTCCACCTGATGGTAAGTGGTCATCACCCATAGACAATGACATTGTAAGAAATATTAACTATTCCTTACATCGTCAATGCGCCACCAACCTTGGGAACTAAGATACTATGTCCCTTGTGCCTGTAGTTACACTGGCTCACTCACCCTTCAAACCGGAACACAACAATACTGCGTAGTGTTGTTTAGCGGTAGAATATCTGATGAGTGGGTGGTACCTACCCAGGCGGGGTTGGACAAAGCCCTACCACCAAGTAAATTGACTCGAGATTCTGATTTTAAACTATATTTCAACAACTCTTCTTTCATATTCACCAATACCCAACAGGATAGGATTATTAGAATATTTCACAATGTTGTGCTCTGAAATATTTCTCATTTTGTATACAAAACATACAAACAGTAACCAAACGTTCAACTTTCAGACCAATTATGTGCCAGAAAGTGTAACTCGTTCGTAGCAGGTAACGTTGCGAACATCAATAATGAGAGAACTCAGAGTCATGTTTCACAGAATTACTGAATAGAAATAAATAGTTTGGAGTAACTAAATGAAAGAGCTGAGATGGTCCAGTGGTTAGAACTCGTGCATCTTAACCGATGATTTCGGTTTCAAACCCAGGCAAGCACCACTATATATGTATATGTGCTTAATTTGTTTATAATTTATCTTGTGCTCGGTGGTGAAGGAAAAAATCGTGAGGAAACCTGCATGTGCCTAATTTCATCGAAATTCTGCCCCAACCAGGATTGGAACAGCGTGGTGGAATATGTTCCAAACCCTCTTCTTAATGGAAGACGAGGCCTTATCTCAGCAGTGGGAAATGTACAGGCTGTTACTTTACTTTACTTATTTTACTTTACTAACTAAATGAAATATAAATTAACAATCTGTAAATATCCATAACGGAATTCTCTCCTTTTTAAGAAGTGGGTTTTAAGCTTGTCCTATATGGCGGCTTCAATACATTTGGTAGAATTTCTTTGAAGTTAGACACATGTAAGATTTCTTTACTGCCAAGCACCAGATGAATTATGCATATGTAAATTAATTGGTATGATAACTTGAACCAGCAAATTATGATTCAGATACACGTGTTCTAACCACTGATCCATCTAAGCTTTTGTGCTGCGATAATCTATTTCTATTAAATACATTTTGGAAACATATTATATTTTTTTATATTACAGTACTTACTTGGTGAAATATCTGCTTATAAGAACATACTTTATATATAATAAATCATTCAATATTCTAACGAAGCAAATGTATGTTGGGGATATACTCCAGAAATAAAGACAATTCTATAAAAATACATTACTTTTGAGTGCTATAATAATATCAATTATATTAATATCATTTACTTTATAACCATAAATTTGCTTAAACAGTCAACGATAAGCTCTAAAACATATATATTTATTTACATTCACTCTAAATAAAGTAGGAACTATTTAATAAACACACAGAACAAGAAGTTATTTTAATATTTTTGTAGGAAAATCCAATGTCAGCGTCGTTTTAGTGCCGTTGCTCGCAAAATTATCGCCTCCAGAGGAATTTCAGCCTCAGCTCTATTTACGAAACACTGTTATTAGATCTGGAATACGTGGTGCCATCGGGTGGGTAAGATTTATTTATTTAAACAACACTCGTAGGTTTCAAAATTACTTGAGAGATTAAATCCTTCTAAAGAAATGTAGCTCTAACTTTGCAAGTGTAACTTTGAATATACTATTTCACTTTTCATTAAAAGCTAGTCCACGATTAAATTAAATAAATGATTTCCTGAATATCCGGTTCGATATCCATTTGCTGATTTCTGAACGAAACACCTAGAATAAAAAAACATGCAAGAAAAGGCTACATCAACTTGTAGCTCTTTCAATAATCATTTCATCTTATTTGAGAGCCATTTATAATATTTAATTAAAGTTATAAGTTCTTTTCTGTATTCCACTTCATATGTCACTTGTGAAACGTTGACAACCGATTTACGATGATACGGCATTTTAAATCGTAAACGGATAATTATTAAAGTCAATTTCGCATATCAGATTCTGAAAATTCACACTCGTGTGCAGTTTTGATTTTCTTCTTATTGAATAGCTTTAATGTTTATATGACTCGATTTTCACATTCTTTACTGAATAGGTCACTTAGTTATATTGTTGCTATTGCTATTGCTACGTCACAAGCAAATCTTGTTATTGCATATATTAAACGTCTTTCATTTGCCTTTATTCGATAAACGTTCTCAGATTTATATAATATGACTAAGCTTATAAGAGTCTGATCTGAAATTTACACTAATATTGTAAATCCGAAGGATTTCCTCATCACTTTGAGGACCTAGCAGTTTTGTATGTAAGATTATTTGTTTGTTATAAAGGGACACTTAAAACAACCAAAAGAGTTGTATCCTTAAACGTTATTAAAAATATATCATTCAAAATATCGGAAATATTTCATAATATACATGAAGGAACTAGCTAGGTAAGAAATAAGATCTTCAATAAAGTCTGAGAAAACAAGCATATTATACAGCACATTTGATACTAAAAGTATATAGTGTATTTCTCTTTATAACGCTTATAAGAATGTCTAATGAAATTATGATTATTGTTTCTACCTGCATATGCACTGGGAATTTCTTACGGAACCTGTGTTTATATTAAATGGGTTAAATTGGATTTTATGTGAGCCAAGGGATTTGCGTTTAAATATGTTACGAGATGGTAAGGTTGGGAAGTGTGTGGTGTGTTTTATATTAGATTTTTATAGAGATATTTTATTACATTTATAAATGCACAAATTTTAATAAACATACAATACAATCTACTCAAATATGGTGTTAATCTGTAAATAGCATTTCTAAATCGCGCTGACGAAGTTTTCAGCACTGAGTATATACATATATGTATAAAAAGTATTAGGTATACTTGAAAAACTTGAAAAGTGCAAACTCAAACTCAAATTACTTTATTCAAGGTAGAAGCATTAAATTTCTTATTGATGGTCAAATTGAACATAACCACCGGTTCGGAAAAAGGAACACCCTGACCGGAGAAGAACCAGCGAAAGAAGCTCAGTGCGTATTTCTTATTTTACTATTGTGCGTATATTCAAAATAATATAGATCTTTTTGAATGAAAGACATTGTACGTATAGACAGCCGAAGGAAAAGTAAACTAATGTCGCCTAGTTTCCGACTTCGTTCAGTTAGCACATATTTCCTGGGGACCGATATTCGTTTCTGTAATAAGATTCCATAGTTATTTTTAACTTGGCTTATTAGGAAAAATTAAGGCTCATTATAAAAAAAACCTTAATAAATCAGGCATATATTTTACATTAAAAATAAAAAAGTGAACTTAGCGTTTGTAAATGTAAATGTAAATTGTATAGAACTACGGGATGTATTAAAATGTTATACTACTGTACCGACATATTATGTAATTAAAATATTTTTTTTCTAATTGTCGCTCCATTAAAACAAAACCAAAGACATGTGGAAATGACACGACACAACAAATACAGTAGCAAACCAGAAAATACTTTCCCGTTATGTGGGTTTGGACGAACGATATATCATCATTTCAACTCGGTTTCGGTTTGTTTCCAAGAACATAAGACGACTTTTAAAATAAAAAAAATGGTAACAAAAAACAAACCCAGTGGGTACCACCCAATCATCAGATATTTTCCAACGAGAAAGGTTCCGTTTTGAAGGATAAGTAAGCCAGCCAACAACAAAGAAATTGGAATATAACATCTTTGCTCTGAAGGTCGAATTGGAGACGTAAGGAATGATTAACATTACTAACAGTGCCATTATCTGTAGGTGGATGGGTTACCATTATGTGTTAAGCTCATTTACCAACTTTGCAATTGCAAGTGGTGACCTCCAGAGTATAACACATTGAAATTCTAACGACGCATTGCAAACTATGCGAATTAAGCCTTTATTAATACGGAATGTCTCAATATCACAAAGTAAATCAACTTTGACCTACCTATTCTAGTAAGAACCATACGTATCGTAAAATCGGATATCCCTAATGGGTCAAATTGGTAGCTTGTAAGGTTGAAGTAGTACCATTGAACATTATAAAGTAAGGAGGTAAATGCTTTTGTTTTTACACACATAAAATTTTCTGGTAGTTGGTCCGTAATATAAATAGACGTGATTTCCTTATCACATTTAAAACAATACCTCAAAAATTGTACTTCAAATAAACAGCCCGAATAATTTCATTTATAAGTATTAATTTCTATTTAATTAAATATTTTTTAGACATCCGTTATAAGATTCCAAAGTATGGGAACAGTCACTAAGAGCAAGGTAACCGCAGATAGGAGAAAACAACGTAATAGCACAATTAAGGTAACACAGCGACAAAATTTTGACTGTTTTACGATGTGACCCGCCATTTTGCGGAGCTGCTTCATTCTTGATTGTAAAATATTATTGTTATACTTATTTCATAAATATCTCTAATTTTAGCCCTTGTTAAATTAAATTATTATTTTTGTAATAATTAATCTTGGGGATGTAATAAATTTAATGAAAGGTAATTGTTAATAGATATTTCTATAAAGTAAAAATATATCCTGAGGAAAAATCTTGGAGTCATCTTCACCAATTAACCTTCCTCGGTTCTTCAAATACCATGTACACTTGAGGCCTTCGGGTCATATTGACCCGATGGCAAAAATATGGAGTAATTGTTTTGAATTAAATACAAAATCTAATATTTAAATCTTAATATTTTTAAATCATATTTATTAAATACGAATAAAATTACATTAAACGACTATATTATACTTATATTGCTCATTATCTTGGCAAAACGAAAGGCACAAAACTTCAGAATGTTTTGGACATATTATGTATTTCTTACATTTTTTACAGATTTTTGAAGATTTTACATCTTTCGAAGATGGACATACACTGCACCTTTTCCTTTTATTAGAACTCTGAGTAGTTGAAGTATAAGTTGTCTCGGTAACATCTGACTGTATTCGTACTTCATAGTACTAATTCCCGTGAAGCATTTGTCCGAAGAAGAGTTTGCCTACGCTCGATGTGGTCATTTACCAATCCCATGTCTAATTTCTCTAGAAACTGTCTCCAGTCTGGATGGGTGTCACAGTATAATAAGAAATTATAGAAACATGAAATATCAGTCATGTTATGAACTATATATACCTTCTTGTCATTCGTTTACAACTATAGGCCGATATCATTTTATCTAGAAAGTCAACAGCACCTTTTCTTGTCCATGATCATTTTTGGTTTCTTCTGCTCTGAATGATGCATTTCAATTTTTTTGTGATTTGTGCTCAACAGAATTACATTTTTATTTTTTTTAGGAATGTAAGAAACGAGAACCATTTTTGAATTGAATGCAACAGTAGATGAAAACACAGGTTTAAGATAATTCTCCATTTCACTAATTATTTTATCTTTAGAATTTGCGAAATCATAGAATAAGTCAAATTATGAGCCATTTCAAACACTAGCGGAATACGTCCGATCCAAACAACAAATGAATCAAATAAAAATAATCGTCTCACGAAACTAATGTAATGTAACCGCATGCAAATGTAAACAACTATTTTTCTCAATTTACTTTCAACAATAACACATCAGTGATGATTGAGGTTTGACTAATATTTATAAATTGTAACTATATCCTTAGGATTCAACAAAGCATTATTGTTAACGAACACGGGCTTTTTTGACCCGAGGGTTTTTTTCATACTCGGGTATTATTGACCCGAGGAACCTAAGATGGAAAAAACTTATTCTAGCTAAGATAAGAGACTTTTCTATAATTTTATAGTGCTTATATAGAGTGAATACATAATTAATAATTGTCCTGAAGTCTTAATAAATTATATTAAAAATTACAACTTTTATTGCCAGTTAAACATCAGATTCGGGTCAAAATGACCCGAAGAACCGAGGAAGGTTAATCAGGGCAATATAAATATCGATCGAACTGCGTAGAAGATACTCAATATATTATACAGCACCTTTTTGGAGCATCAAATCATGAGAACATCTTTGTGTGCTTTCCAAGAGACGAGATCTTCCAAAATCCTCTAAGATGCTTCTGAGAATATAATCATGACTCCTTAATAATCTGACTTCTTTTTTCCCAGAATTAGCATTTCTATAAAATCAAGAAAACTTAGTACGTAAGATATTTTTAAAATAAAATATTTTTAAATTCCGAATGCTTACCTTTAAATCGTATGTTACAAGAATTCATCGCAATTTATCTACGAGCAAGGAAATAAAATGTCAGGTGAACCTTAACCCAACATGATAACGTATCCAATGTTAGACACGTACAGTGACTTAATAAAATACATTTGAGGAACGTATTTTGAAAAATCTGAACTAAATCTTGAGTTATTTTCTTTATTTATATTATTGGATTTGAAGAAATATTGTCACAACGTGATACATGTGCTGTATTTATTTATTCCTTTTAAATATTGCGCCAATTATTTTCACTTGATCCGAGTTTTATGTTGAGAATAATAAATGTGTAATATTTCATGCATAAGTAATTTTATAACTGTTCCAAATTGATATATTTTCAAGTAAATGTGTTGGATAACTTGGATATAGGACAATTATATGCATGTTTAGAAAAAGTGATATGCTTTTACTGATAATGTTACAATCAATTACAAATATTAGCTTCGCAGTATTCAGTTACGTAGCAAATAAATTGTGTAAATTATTTTCTTGAGTGTGTAAATAAACAATAATTATTATTGTTTTTATATAAGTTTCTGAACTCATTTTGGTGTGACTTTTGAGATGGATCTCGTGTTTTAATTTAATATAGTACAGTTTTCGTCGTGAGCTCTGCTCGCGGCTTGTTATAAATCTTCTCAGCCTAAATGCTGCCTATGTTGGTATATTAGCAAAGCGTATGGAATCTTAGTGGATATATGTAATTGCGAAGACCGAAATGTAGTATCTTGAAGCTGACCTTATGGTAGCGCTCGGAGAAAATTCTTCAATGTTACCAGTAGCTCTTGTTTGGTTTCATTTGTTTTGAGGAATTCTGTTCTATACACTACATGCTAGTTATAATTTAAATGGCAATATATGAATCTTAATTAAGGAGTTTTTTTTAAACTATAATTATTTCAATTTGGATTAAATAAATCTGGATACAAGTGGGCACTTCGTACTTTTAAATAAGGGTACTACGACGTGCGAAACAAATCCTAAAGGAAGTAATATTTTATACGCACGTGTTGAATTTGTTGCCGTCTTGAGAGTACTTTACCAAGGGTTCGAGTATATAATGGAGGCTATACATGCGGTAGGATAGAATGGTTCAGTGGGTAAGTTTGAGTAAAATCACAACTTGAACCTTTGTTTATTTTTCATGTTATGTTATTTTAAGAAACATAACATTTCATAACAATACATACTACAATGGATACTTGGAGTTAGAGTTTTGAGACGCGGTATTCACTCATCAGATTTACTTTCATCAAGAAAGACTTAGTATTTTTGTGTTGCTATTTGATGAACAAGTGCGCTCAGTGTATTTTCAGGGACAAAACATCTTAGGTCCCACGATTGGTGGCATATATGTGATGTAAGAAATAATTTTACAGCGCCAACATCCGTGGGCGCTGAAAACGACTTACATTGAGGTTGCCAAAAAATTGTAAGCATGATAAAAACAATATAGGTAAACCTATGGCTGAGCCGTATAAACTAAGCACTACACCAACAAAGTCGACAATATTTTGCTTTTACTGACTGACTGACTGACGGCCAATAAGCTATAGCAACATATATTTTTCAGCATTAAGTTCATAGGTTTTGATTTTGGATCTGAATTACTATTCAGGATGTAAAAAAAGAAAGAATGTTGTACTTTTAAAGGTTTTTTTTGTAATCTATATTTTAAGAAAACGAGAACATATGAATCCTTTTATTATCTCTGTCGTACTACTGATTGTCAACGTTATGCAGATACAATGATCAAATCTTAAGATCATGGATTAGTACTTGTCTCTTATAAAAATATTATGTATTTATTCATTACAATATTAAAACGATATCCAAATGACATACCTGAGTATAAGTAAACTTATTTAAAATTATTTCTACATGCAAACGCTTAAATACTAACTATAAAATATGAAGTACATTAGTTTTAAAGAAAAATTTATATAGATTTACATTCGCATCAGATAAAAGTGCACTTCGGGGTTACTGGTAACAGAAATTGCTTCTCCAAATTGCTGTTTCCTTAAATCTCAACGTCTTCACAACTCATTTATTTTGAAACAAAGAACCCGCATTTTCGCTTAGCGTTCGCAAAATATGCAAGCTCTTGGTCAAAGATTGACGATATTTGGATAAGACTCAAATATTCATTTTCAAAAGCCAACGTTACATACCCAACGTATTACGTACGTAATATTTGCATATCTCACACACATATTCTCATAAAGTATGCACCGCTGATATTCTTTTGTTTTTTTTTTTCTTTTTTAACTGGAAGGTGATTTTTGACTTAAGTAAAAGCGTGTTTCCGTATATCAAGATTGTTTGAAAAGGTTTGCTTTAATAAATCTAATTTAAGAACTTTATACCTCTATACCTAGACAATATTAAATTTAACGTCATACTAGCACTGATATAGATTATAAATTCAACCAGGAATTTTGTTTTGGGTGTCTTCTCCGAATTTCATATCACTTCCAACAGCATTGTGTCACTACAATTTTGCAAGTAACTTCAGTAATGATGATTTAGACTTGCTGTTTAAGTCATTCATGTGACATAATTTACACTTTTGTTTCACATACGCTAGTGTGCTTGTAGTATTTAATATTCTCTTTCACATATGTGGATAACAGCTCTTGGTCAATGTGAATAAGTTATTTCCACGGGATCGTTGACCTTTCAAACTGGTTTCACCTTAGAGGCTTAGATGTACAAGAGTTCAGATGTATTGGTTTAAGTTTGAACGAATTTGAAGATGGTCGTATAGTGGAAATGGAATCTGAACCTCAAAAGTTGAAACTACAGTCCTATTTGGTAACTCACTTGTGAAATGTTTCAAACCGACTTACGGTGATTCGCTACTTTGATACGTATGCACGTATCCTTCAAATATTAAAGTTATTTTTTAGTTAATGTCGCTTATTACTTTTTTATATTTCACAGTATTGATTTGAGTTTGTTCTTACAGAATAATGGTACTCGTTGGAATGCTCAAACAAAATAATTGTATATATATCACACTATAAATATTGAAACAATCGGAATAGTAATTTCCTTATTATACTTTTTTTAATTATTTAAAAATCGAATAAGTCCGTTAAATTTATGTGATCGGTTTTTCTAAAGTTTGAAAATTTAAATTTCGAACTAGATTCGAACGAATCAGACTCGATGATTGAAATTGAATAATACCGGTTTATCGCATTTATATGGAGTCTTACAAAATTCGTTCTCTATAATATAATTGAGCATCCATTTGTGATAATTATATGACTTAATGGATATTTGTGTTGGCTAATGGTTTCCGATCCCTTTCCACTTCGGATATTAATGTGAACCATCGTATTTCCGCGATTATAAGTAGGTCCATAGCTTAATGACTTCGAAGATTGAGTTGTGATTTCAGACAGATTATGTACCCTTTAATTAACCCTTAAATAAGACATCTCAAATCAATACATTTCAGTTAAATTAAAGATGAAGTATTTCTTATTGAGTTAAAATCAATGTTTATATTGTAAATGTGAAAGTAACTATGTATGTCTGTCTGTCTGTCGCTCTTTCATGACCAAACTGTTGAATCAAATTTTATGAAATTTGGTATGAAGCAAACTTGAACTACAAGAAAGGACATAGACTACTTATTTGGCCTAACATATAACAACCAACACCCTAAAATGCAAGTGAAGCTGCGGGCAACTAGAAGTCAAAAATATTTTTTACTAAATAATTTTTCAGTCATCAATAATAATCTGAGGAAGACAACATAATTTACTTAAAGGTTCTAAAACCAGATTTATTATATATTAGTAATATTACCAATAATCATTCTTGAACCTTCTGATTAGAAGGTTCAAGAATGATTGTTTTTATTACATTGAAGTTTTTTTGGTAAGTGTGGGGAACGCTCGATTCCTCATATAAATATATTTGTTCTGGTGTAAGATAAAGTATCAAGTCACATATTATGATGACAATGAGATATATCATCAATATTCTTTACTGATCTCTATGTCAGGTTTTTAAAAAAAGAACGAAACGAATATATTGAGGACTAATATCACCTCACTCAATCAAATCATTCAGAAGTTACACGATCAGCAGATACACTAATATACCATAGTTTTTATTGGAACTCGAACTGACAGATAATAAGTGGTCCCTCAATGCCGATAGACATTGATCAGTGTGTATAAGAAATATGCCTTGATATCGTTAATGAGCTACACTGCTGGCTCACTTATATATCACAGCGAAATACAACAATACTGAGCATTGTTCTGTCATGTGGAGTTACCTTTTTTTAGAATTTCACCTTCGAACATCTCGTCGAAATTCGAAGTTTCACCCGCACCACCTGGATGTCCGAAAATCCACAACAGCGCTATTTCTTATACCATTTTCTTCGCACAACTTGTGGAACCAGCTTTCCCTTTCGATTTTTTCGAACCGATACGACATGGGAACCTTCAAGAAATTTTACGTTAATGGTCACTGTTTAGTGCTTATAATATAATGACGCAATCTAAATGTTAAAGTATTTTCTAGAATCGGACTTGCATTTTAATTTGTAGGTGCGTACAAAAATACAAATAAAGAAAATCGATATATTATACTTGTTTTGGAGGTCAAGCTACTTCATGATCTGCTCTGTAACAGATGTATGCAATTTTTTATGATATCATGAACTGATAGCGTAACAAAAAAAACAAACTCACCTTCCCATATTTATAATATTAATAAGCAGTTTGAATTATTCTTTTTTCTTAATTAGTTTGATCTATAACGACGTTACATTCATGTGGTGAAATTTTAATAAAAAAATAATATTACAAAAAAAGAAACTTAAGTCCTTATTGTCTTTAAATAATGAATATATATATGTATGCATAAAAAAGTTACTGTGTTATAATAGTTTTGAAATTGAAAATTGAAACAAAACGAATTGCCGAAACCCGGGATCGAACCAGGGACCTTTAGATCTTCAGTCTAACGCTCTCCCAACTGAGCTATTTCGGCTATACGTTGCCGTTCGAAATATTAGTTAAGAATTAAATTACACCTTCACAGTAATATTTGGAATATTAAACTTAAACGGCATACTCGGTAGTATTGTCTGTGTTCCGGTTTGAAGGATGAGTGAGCCAGTGTAATTCCCAATAATTAACGTATCAATAATAATTAACGAAAAACCACATTTATTACAGTTATTAATTACGGAATATGTTTTTTTATTTTTATCCGTTGGACCTCGATATTTCGACAACATCTATAGTCTCGTGAACAAGACATTCGTATATAATAACTGTTAATTTAAAATCTTAAACCAAATTTATTTCGAAACTAGGCCAAGATACTATGTCTCTCAAAACAATAACACTTCAGACTTCACTGTTGTTATAAAAGAATCTCGATAAATCCAGATAACACCAGTTTCAAAATTAAACATCCTAAATACAGAATGTTTTACTGAAACTTTCTAATCGATTACAACGATCGAGTAATTTATTAAGGATGTGCCAAAATCAACTTTGAATAACTAACGAATCGTTGAAAGCATTATTAATAAAAGTCGATTAACCCGTCAAGTCATTCAGGTTAAGTGTCTTAAAAACGGCTATCGAGAGCGTTTCATCAAAAAGCAATTTCCATTAAGTGTTTACTATTCGTTTTGAATTCAGATTAAGTATTTTATTTAAAAGCTTTAAGATAGTTGCTCTCTGTATAATACAAGTTTCTATAGACGTATTGTATTTAACTTTACTGGTATGTTTATACTGTTTTAGAAATGTGATAGTTGGCGAACGAGTAGGAGGCACACCTGATGGATCGGATATTTTGCAAATGCGTGGCTCTGCTTTAAGAAAGGTAGGCTCTCGTCAAGATTCCCAAGCCATATCAGCTCGGGAAAATCGCCGTTAAAAGCTGGTTCCAGAGAGTGGTTGTGCGAGACAAAAAATTACGTATGATATAAATTCAGAAATACTTCACAGCCAAATCAAAAACGAATTTTATGTGGTCTCAGCTCGTACCTTAATGAAGGAAGTAGGGTACTTTTTTAACCAACTCTAAAACGCGAGTGAAGACGCAGACTACAACTAGCTATCTATATGTATTTCCAGTAATTTCCTGCCTACAATGCTATCTCATGTGAAAGCAATTTCCTTAAAATTCCTAAGAGATATACATTACATTACATATACATTACATACACGAATAGGGCGTGTCTGTACAGCTATGTCGCTTAATTGGTTACTTGTTCAATTTATATGTTTTGAATATTTTATTGGTATTAACATAAGGTAACTTTTGATAACTTTTGATTCATTCTAATATAACATAATATCTTTGGCTGTGTATCTGTAACATTTAGTAATGCGTAAACTTGAATCCTTAGAAAATATAGTGAACCTATCTCTAGCCGCGACATCACGCGTACTAACCACTGGGCCATCTCGCCTCATAAACATCATATCATACAAAATATATTACAGTAATCAGCGAAATATTTAAGTTATATAAATATTACTGAGGAGTCAACTAATTCAAAATACACATTCTTAATTTCATTCCCTAGTGTCAAATTAATTCAAATACTAAACTTTTCAAAACAAAACAAAACCATTAATGAAACAAAGTACTCCGCAAGTCTCATAGTCTCACGTAACTCGAATCAAAACTAAATGCAATTTTAGTGTTTATGGGTCGTAAAGCCTGCCTCCGCATTGAAGGCGCGGTACTAATTTTAAATTCTTAAGAACTTACAGTTGAAGTAGGCATACATTTGCGATTGAATGGACTACAGCTGCAGACAAAATAACATTAATATTTTCATTTATATATATGTACAGTCGGGTACATAGTTTTAAATGTGTAACAATCGTCAATTTTCAAATTCTTTCATTTATCAAGTCTTAAACTCTTAGTACCTTTTGAATCTAAACATCAAATCATTGCGCAATATGCCGTTCTCGATCGGTATTGACTGTACAAATATAAATAAGTATTGGACAACATTACATGCATTACTCTGATCCCGATATGAGTAGCTAAGTACTTGTGCCACAAACACCCAGACCCAAGACAATATAGAAAACTAATGAATTTTTTCGACATCAAACCCGGGACCTCGGAGTGGCGTACCCATGAAAACCGGTGTACACACTACTCGACCACGGAGGTCGCCAAATGTAATATGCAATCTGGATTATTATTTAATATTATTTATAAGTTATATTAATTTGAGGCTTATGTACTTATTGTATATATAGTTATATATAAGAAAACAAATAATCCTATTTAAATGTTACATAAGTTATATCAAGGCCAAAGTAGGAACCGAAGGCTATCTATTTCGAAGGGCATTAAAACATTGATAAATTTCTTCCCCTCGCTTTATATATGACCTTTGATTTTAATATAAGTATTAAAAATACAAAACTTGGTAAACTGCTCGGCTAATGGATTCCAAAACTTTATCCCAAATACAAAAGAAAAAGTTTGTAAAGTATTCCAATCGTTACTGAATAAATAAGGCGATTGAAAAATAAATTAATGCAGCTCAAATAAAAATATTTGAATTTTCGCACGTAGCTTTTAATTTACGCTATTTAGCTTAACATTTGAGGTATTTAATTAAAACGTATTGTGTAAAACGTTCTCCTTATTATGTACATAACATTCTTAACCAAAGTATTTAATTTTATTAGATTTTATTTGATTGAGTAACATATTATCTTATTTCATTTTATCGTTTATATCCATATATATTAATAAAATATAATATGCTTATATAAATCTATCCGTTAATTATAAGCCTCATAGTCATCTTGATGAAATTTTTGAACAATAATGACCCTTTTTTTTTTTTTTTTTTTTTTTTTTTTTTTTTTTTTTTTTTTTTTTTTTTTTCTCGCTGGAAAAACGCTTTACGCGCTTCCCCCACGTGATGGAAAGTGGGGGGGTGTGTGGGACTCCCCGGAGCCCTGGACGCCGAGTGCGCCCAAGTACGCCGGGTTTACCCACTAAAAAACCAGCGGTACCCTCTGCGTCTTTCGATGGACGCCACGGGATCGCTTACGCATGCTACCGTGACGCCCTGACGGTCGGCCCACCTATGCGGGCCTCATACACCTAGGGGTGATTCCCGGGGTACTGGGACCCCCCTAGTCCCTGCGGCGCCTATTGAGGCGGCGGGAGAAGGTGCGCGTAGCGCCTTTTCCTCCTCCCCGGTCGTCTTCTGCGGAGCGAGTCAGCGGCGGCACTCTCTTCCCGCTCCCGCTCCGCGGCTTCCTTCTGCGACATGACACTTTCGCAGAAGGAGCGCATCTCCGACCAGCACATCTCGCTACCGAGCATGGCGTTGATGATGCTCGGCAGCGAAAGGTCTCCGCCCATAGTCGCCGCAAGGGTGTGCTTCTGGGGCCCCCACGCAGCACACTCGTACAGGGTGTGGTACGCCGTATCCACTGGCGCACCACACTCGTGGCAGGAGGGTGTCTCCTCCCGCCGCGCTATCCCGTGCAGGTACTTACCGAAGCATCCGTGTCCAGTAAGTACCTGCGTCATTCTGTACGACAGTGTGCCGTGCTTCCTCTCGACCCAGCGACTCAAGTGGGGACGGATCGCCTCCACTGTCGCTAGGCCCGCCGTGGGTGACCCCAGATCTTCCTGCCATCGGACGATCAGGGCTTGCTGGGCTAGAGCCCTGATCCGCCCGATCTCCGCCGACCCTGGAGGTTCGCCGCGGTCCCTCGCCTCGACCCGGAACCGGTACACTTCCGCGAGCACCTCTGCCTGGAGCTCCCAGGGCGGATCGCCCGCGAGAAGTGTTGCCGCAGTCCACGACACCGTACGGTACCCTCTGATGCCTCTCACCGCTATGACCCTCTGCGGCTTGCGCAGCAGGGCCCGATTTTTAGTGGTGAGGGCATCTATCCAGATCGGGGCACCGTACAGCGCCATCGACCTCACTACGCCGGAATAGAGACGCCGGCATAGTGACCCCGGCCCCCCCACATTCGGAAGGAGGCGACCAAGAGCGGCGGCGGCGTTGATGAGCCTCGGGCCGAGATGGATAAAATGCTGCCCGAAACTCCATCGACCGTCCAGGATCAGGCCCAGATACTTCATCTGGGCCTGCACCTTGATCACCGTCCCGTGGACGGTGATACTCGCACCTCGTGGGGGTCCTTTCCGTGGACCGTGGAAGAGGAGGGCCTCCGTTTTGGATATGGAGACCCTCAAGCCCAGCATTTCCATTCGGTCCACGGTGAGAGCCGTTCCGACTTCGGCGAGGCGAGCCGCCTCCCGGAAGTCCCGCCCAATCGCCGTGAGGAGGGTGTCGTCGAACAATAATGACCCTGTTTCAACCGATCCACAAGTACTTTATCTACTTACATTGGGATCAGAGTGATGTAAATGATGTAAACTATATTTATATCATACTTTATTCTTTATCACCAGTATCATTCACTAATCATTATATCTTACAGTACCAACATAAGTCAAGACCCATTTCCCAGTGAGTCTACCTATACAAAAAAATCAATTATTCATGCCATACTTGTACACAATCTAATGATTATATAGTATGTATATTTGTACATATATACATAAGAGAAGCAGGTAAAGCTGATAATAAATAGAGGCGACGGGAGCGACGTTGATTGAGTCGAGACATTTGTACGGCGCTACAGATTTCGTTCACGTACGAACCAGTTTATTAGTTACTTTGAAAAATTACGTGTCTTTAACGTTGACGCTAATTTTCGCGTTATTTTGATACTGGAGCGAATCGAATATATATACTTATTGATTTAGTAACTTGAAGTTTCCGGTTAGGCAACATCGGTAATGTTTAACACATATTCCTCAAATCGATATGAAGCTATGGTAATATATATTATTTCATTTGGGAGCCGAGATGGTGAATAGACAAGTGATTAGATCGCGTACATCTTATGCTTAGGGGTTCCAACCCAGGCAAGCGCCACTGAATTTTCATGTGCTTAATTTGTATTTAAAATTGATCTCGAGCACGTCGATGAAGGAAAATATCGTTCGGAAACCAACATGTGTTTAATTTCAACGTGATACATTTGTATCCACCAACCCACATTAGATCAGCGTGGCACTGCATACACTCCTAGCATTCTCCTCGAATGGAGAGGTGGCCTTAGCCCAGCAGTGGGAAATTGTCAGATTTTTACAATTAATACGATTGCTATTATTACTACTATTCATTTATTTGTAACAAGTTACCAGGCGACAGACACACATAAGCAAGAAAATATTAAGCAGTGAATCACCTTCCGGAATGTGGTTATGTTCATGTAATTGTCATAATCGAATATTATAATCAACTAGCGACCCGCCCCGACTTCTCACGGGTGCAATACTGATACTAAATATACTAAAGAATTTGTTTATTTACGACATCACATTGCAAACTTCTAAAATTGTCATTGTTTCTTTACTATATTGTTCTTTTATTATATACACAAACCTTCCCCTTGAATTACACTGTCTATTAATAAAAACCGCATCACAATCCGTTGCGTAGTTTTAAAGATATAGGGACAGAGAAAGCGACTTTGTTTTATACTATGTAGTGATGGAACTCCTATACGGCTCGCAGTTAGGGTGCGATATGGGGCAGAATTTCTTACTATCTTTAATCAAATTTTGTGTATGTCATGTGATGTCATATGATGTACGAAATATAGTTGGTCTTTTTCAAAGTTTTTTTGCTGAGTTCGATTACAGCTCTTTCGAGGGATCCTTGTAGTTTACGCCGCGTGACGTATTAAATCCGCATTTTCGAAAGTCTATTTTTGCTTTATTCGCAAGTTTCCTTTGAAATCGTCCTCGAAGTAGTTTCTGACTCATATAAACGGAACGTTTAATCTATCCATATTAAAAAAAATTAGTTAGTCAACATCAGCTTCACTTAAAATCAAAAAATAAATTAACGATTATATCATGTAGTTATAATTATTGTTATATTTGGAATCGATGTCAGCCAATAAAACGCTACAGTATATCTATCAAAAAACAATACGAGAATACTTTAACAAATATGTTTTTTACAAATTACCTTTTACACAATAATATACTGGATCAATCAAGAGGCTCGTATCGCTTCTTTCTTTTGATTGTTGGGGCAAGGGCACCGTGGCTGACACCGGCTCCAAATATACCAATAACTATAACTACATGATATAATCGTTAATCGACTTTTAAGTAGTCTAATATTTTTCATTTCATTTAACTTAGGAAGACTCTAAAAAATATGTTGAATACGCAATTATTTTTATTACTTTTTCGTGCATATTCATTTGTTTTAAAATAGTGTTTTGTTTGAAGTCGGTTTTTCTTTTTGTTAAAATTTTATTTATAAGTAGTCTAATATTTTTCATTTCATTTTACCTAGGAGGACTCTCAAAAATATGTTAAATATGCAATTATTTTTATTACTTTTTAGTGCATTTTAATTTATTTTAAAATACTGTTTTGTTTGAAGTCGGATTTTCTTTTTTTTTTAATTTTATTTATATAACAGTTACTTATGTAGTAGTTCTGTAGGGTTAACTATAGGGGTTGACCGTTAGGTATTAGCCAAAAAAGTAGCCTATGTTCTCTCTCAGAATTCAAACATCCTCTATCAAATTCAATTTTAATTGACGAAGCGCTACAGAAAATTTTTCAAAATTTGAGTCGTAATAGCTAATTGTGATTAATAATCTATAATAAATGACAAGACTTTATTACTATACAGGCATTTTTTGTATATATTTAGAGACCCACATCAAATAATGTGTAATAAAATGTTATATAACATTACTTTGATTTATCTCCTGAGGTTTATCCAGCGTAACTCATGTAAGCCCAAGGAATCCGATTTATGGATAAACAGCGTTATAATTCAGTGATTTTGAACAAAATATTTACGAATTATATCAAGGCAAAACTTTATCAAAATCCGTCGAGTAGCTTATAGAAAGAAAGCAGAGTTAACGAAATAAAGATACTTTAATAAGGTAATGTATATACATAAATCAAATCAAATTAAATCAAAATAAACTTTATTGAAATAGGCTTGCACAAGCACTTTTGAATCGTCATTTTACAATTAAGTGAAGCTACCACCGGTTCGGAAAGTAGATTCTACCGAGAAGAACCGGCAAGAAACTCAGTAGTTACTCTTTTTTAATTCTTTATAGAAATATGTGACGTCATCAAAGTCGATGAACATAGTGTAATGGTATCATGTAAGTTCGATTTACCAATTAGATTAAATAAACATATATTATATTTAAATATCAGCTCGCTGTGCTTACACCTTCTTCACTGCGCGCCCATTTTTATATCTCTTATTTTCCCGCGCTTTTCCGATGTGTCAATCGAAATGACAGATGCATAATATCACAGATAATATATATTTATACAAAAATGTAATTTTTATAAATATTTTATTATAGATCTGTGTACATTACACAGAGTTAAACAAAATTACAAAATATTTATTACTTTCTTGTATATTGATATGACTTGTTGTAACGTTTCCAGTTGAATAATTTCTTAGTTCAAATCAGCGTACAGACAATAAACATTTATCGATGATAAGATGTCGTGGCCCGCTTAGATATTACATATATATGTCAATCGTTTGCCAATAACTCATCGTCTGAACAACAGTATATTGTATTGAGAAACAGGAGATGAGGTCTTTATACTGTGATACTTGCAAACTATCTATATCAATAATTTCCTGCAGATCTACGATAGACGATCGAACCTATCTACAATTGTAGATTGTTAAAAATAATGATTTTTAGTCGATATACATCAATGTTAATGACATGACAGTTCATTGGGCAGCCATGTCTTAATGTTTTACTGGTGCGTTCAGTGTGTTCCAAATAATAATTTGCATTTGCGTGCAAGGGTAAGGTATATTACATTATCATCATCATCATCAGCCCGTTTTTGTCCACAGCTGGACATGGGCCTCTCCAAGTACACGTCACCGTGGTCTTTCTCCGGCTAATCGCATCCAGCTCCTGCCTGCCGTCTTGGGTATATCGTCACTCCACCGTGTCTGAAGACGTCCTACACTAGGTTTACCGAGACGCGGTCTTCATTGTAGAACACGTTATCCCCAACGGTTATCGGTTGTGCGACAAAAATGACCAGCCCACTGCCACTTCAGCTTACTAATCCGGTGAGCTATGTCGATCTAAATTCTTTGATGGATTAGCTCATTTCTGGTGCGATCCCTCAGAGACTTAATGGAAATACTATATAGTTAATCAACTTGAAATGTTATTAACAATTCTTAAATAAAAGTAGCCTTAGTCACTCCTGATTACAAAATTATCTATCAGGGAAAATTCCCTCATATTCAGTTGAGCCATTCCAGAAATTAACCGGAATAAATAGACAGACAAAAACATATATATACACTTATGCATATATTAAAAAGCTTTTCATATTAAACTCCAATTTTATTAACAACTGTCTATATGATATAATTCTTTACTTTATCCGACCCAAGCTTTATTTTCATCTAGTATAATTATATTTTCGGGCATAAAATACATGTTAATAATGAATAATTATTAGAGATTTCGATATATTCGTCTTTAAAGCGATTCATCCATTTGTGATTTTATAATAAAACAAAAAGCCCATATAATCCTCTCATGTCTATTTGTCAGATTGTCTTGTTTCCACGCCCTCATAAATTCGGTAAACTTTTAATCCCGTCCATAGAAAATTGTTCGGGTCAGACGGATTTAATTATTTCAATTTAAAATTTTTGTTCGTTTATGCTTAATTCGAATGTAATTTACTTATTTAAAGTTTAAGCAATTAAAAATGATTCATTAAATTTTTTATTATTTAATTAAATTTTAAAGAGTAACCTTTCACATGGCCTTTATACTGAAGCCTAACTAAGAAATAGCAAAAATTATCACAGTTAAAGGTTTGATACCAAAAACACTCATGTTTATTAAGGCTTAGAAGTTTGATACGTGTTTATATATAGTATAAGTAAACATCTATTTTAGAAACTAGTGGTTTAAATATCCTTCAATATATCCGAGACGTGATTAATTTAATCCTCCGAGTATTATAGCAGTGATATCCGCCATCTTGGATTTAATATTGCCGTATATTTCTGTATAGTATATGACACGGAAAACCAGTACAAAACAACCTAAGCTCCATTTCTCAAACTATGATTAGTAGCTTAGCTACTTCGATTGGTACACATCAGTAAACTTATACATACATGCTCGGTGTTAAACAGAAATATCGTAACCACCATGTATACCACACACATACATAATTGCGATATACTGCGGCCCAGTGGTTAGAACGCGTGCATCTTACCCGATGATATCGGGTTCAAACCCAGGCAAGCACTGCTATATATATATGTGCTTAATTTGTGTTTATAATTCATCTCGTTTTTGGCGGTGCAGATAATATTGCAAGGAAACCTGCATGTATCTAATTTCATCGAGATTCTGCCACATGTGCATTCCACTAACCCGTATTGGAACAGAGTTGTGGAATATGTTCCAAACCCTCTCCTTAATGCGAGAGGAGGCTTTAGCTCAGCAGTGATAAATTTACGGGCTGTTACATTTTTTTCTTTATTTATCATCATAATATGTGACTTGATACTTACACCAGAACAAATATATTTATATGAGGAATCGAACGTTATCCACAATAACCAAAAAAACTTCAATGTAATTCCTTCTAATCAGAAGGTTCAAGAATGATCGTTGTTAATATTACTAATATATAATAAATCTGGTTTTAGAGCCTTTAAGTCAATTATGTTGTCTTCCTTAGAATATTGATGACTGAAAAATGATTTATTAAAAATGTATATTTGACTGCCCGCAGCATTACTCGCACTTTAGAGTGTTGGTTGTCATGTGTTGGGCTAAATAATAATGGAAGAGGAGGCCTCAGCCCAGCTGTGGGAAAGTTACAGGCTGTTACTGTTACTACATAACTGTGATCAGACCAACAAGTATACCACACTCTACCACATATATATGTATATTTATAATTATATTATTATATAGTTAAAAATACCAACACGCAACGAAGCATCTTAGTGGAATAATCCTTACTGAGCGGACGGACTCTTTCAGGCTGTTCCTGTAATACAATTTATATAATATATTCGATATTTAAAAATAATTGTGCCTTTTTTATATATCCTCATGTTCCGATTGCATTGTATGAACCGGGATTAATCAGTGGTTGGAACTTCTTAATATTATCCAAAGATTGTTGACTAATTTGAGCAAGCTCCGTGGTAGAGCTTTATGCTAGTCAACATGAGGGGCCACCCACTCATCACCTGCATCATCATTATCTGCTTTTAAAAAGCTGTACCCAGTATTGCTGTGTTTTGGTTTGAAACGTGAGTGAGCTAGTTAACAAGCAGTAGGGCATAATATCTTAGTTGCCAAGGTTGGTGGCGCATTGGCAATGTAAGGCATTATTAATATTTCTTGTACCATTGTCTGTGGTGTGTCATTGAATATGTTCCAAGCTTTTATAATGGGAGAGGAGGCCTTAGCCCAGCAGTGGGAAATTTACAAGCTGTTACTTACTTATTGTCTGTAGGCGGTAGTGACCACTTACTATCAGATAACTCGTAAACTTTCGTTAATTTTCATGTACTAATTTGTGCTTAAATGTTATGTAACATTCAGCGAAACCTGTAAATGTTGGATGAAGATCATAAATATTTATATTCACAACAGGATAACGCGACAGCTGAAACAATCCCACGCAAATTTTCCTTTTTTATATTAAGTATTTTACTTAAGAACTAAGCGTTTTATTTACATTTTAATTAACAGCCAAAACATAATTATCTTCCGTATCTTTGCAGGAGCTGCGTCAGGTGAAAATAGTGCGAGCGTCAGATGCTGCGTAAGCTGATAAAACGTATCACGCAAAATTAAGCCGAGTAATAAAGGTATAAGATATAAAATTAAATGTTTCATTTTGCTTATAATTGTGAGGCTTACCACGATTACGACTTACTCGGTAAATTTTGTTCAATTGATGTGTATATTGAAAGATACTATACTGCCTATAAATCCGCAATTTTAAATACTCTCAGTATGTCTGTACCAGTTCTCGATGGCATGTTAGATTCTCGAAATACGCGACGTAAATCGAAACGACGTAAGTCGACACATATAAGTTTGCTTCGTTTTTAGGGTTCCGTAGTCTACTAGGAACCCTTATGGTTTCGTCTTGTCTATCCGTCTGGGTGTCCGTTTGTCTGTCCGTCTGTCTATCCTGGCTCGTTCTCCGCCGTTTCTGCACCGATTACCACGAAAATTGGTGGAGAGATGTATACTGATAATCCAAACATTGGTTTTTAAAATTATCGAAAAATATTTTTTGTGTGTCAAGCGATCGGCCCATCTTATTGCTACGGAATCCTTTTATGTGCGTGTCCGACACGCTCTTGGCCGGTTTTTTTCTTCTTGCATTGTCATTGACCTCACGACAAGAGACTGTCCTACGCAGGAGATCGAAACGATTGACGTATGTTTGAGGAATAGTGTCAAAACATTGTTCGAAACGACGTAAGTCGAGGAATTGCTGTATAATATTTGACTTACACGCCATACATACAACACTCTGCTGACTAAAAATAACGCTATTCACTATAAGTAATCATCCAAACAAAACCAACCTATTATGTTATACAAAGAAAACGTCGTATGCATTTTCCATAGCTTACATTCTAGCCTCTGATACGTCCATTAAAATTCGAATAAAAACATGGAAAATAGCTACTCATTTCGCGATTGTTACTCGCTAATGACTTCGAGCACTCAAATCGTGTTCAATTCGGTCGTCATAATGGCAGCCAAGGAACCTTGAAATGATACTATAAAACGACACACAGGTCGATTTAGAGGTGGATAAATAAATCTTGATATTATGCATTGCTTCAAACAACAAACAACAGCAACCTGTAAATTTTCACTGCTGGGCTAAAAGCATCCACTCCCTTTGAGGAGAAGGTTTGGAACATATTCCACCACGCTGTTCCAATGCCGGTTGATGGAATTCATATGTGGCAGAATTTCTATGAAATCCGACATATTCAGGTTTCCTCACGATGTTTTCCGTTGAGCACGAGATGAATTGTAAACACAAATTAATCACATGAATCAGCGGTGCTTGCCTGGGCCGCCGCAATTATCGGTTAAGATGCACGCGTTCTAACCACTGTGCTATCTCGACTCCCATTTGGCATTGCTTATAATTGTCGATTGCTATATGTAACGTTCTATATGTACTAAGTATTTATAAATACTCTTTGCTACTAGTATTAAATAACCACACAGAGGAAAATACTTTGATGAACTAGAACCTTATAATCCAATTGTTTTTTTTGTAGGACTGAAATATTTACTTGTAGATTCTTGACCACCAGTAAGAATTTAGTACTTTTGAATTATTAAATAAATACATATGTATGTAAGTATGAGTGTAAAAAAAATTACGACACTTTTATTTGAATTCGGATTATACAATTTAAAATACAATACGTGGCACGCTGTAAAATTTATATTTAAATAAGAACTTTTTTTCCGTTTAATTTTGCTACAATGTCTATTGAAAATAAGACTGAGAGTATATGGTTTATTTCACTTGAGGTTATTCCAAGTCATTCAAATAGCTTACTGTAAACTTTGGATTGTGTAGAAATTATCCGGAACCAATAGTTTTTCAGGGGTTTTCTTTACCACTCTTGAATATTTTATTAGTTGCTTGCGTAAAACTAGATAGAATTTCCAAAACAGTACATACATATTATAAACCAATACGAGTTTTATAAAGTCTGAAAAATTATATGCAAAAGTTTATATAAGTATATAAATTATAATTAAATTAAATTCAATCTATATTATCCTTTAAAAAGTATCAAATCTGTTCAGACGTTGTATAGCCGAAAGAAGTGATGTTTTTAACACCTCATGGAAAACTATCTATAGATACAATACTGACTCAAGTTTGGATTAAGTTTATTCACACAGATACTATCGTCGAAAGTAGTATACGCTTAGACTATGCTTATTAACACTTAAACATGTTCATTGCACTAATATGAGTAGTTCTGGGAGTAGTTGGAAAAACTTGAAACTCAATGTGGCACAGAATCCAAGTAAATCAGATTGCATTGTAAATTGTCTTTCCGAGAATAACGAGACGCTAAAGCGAGATAAAGGTAAGTACATTCAATTAAATAAAGTACGTATCCAAGATATTCATACAAATATTTAAGTTAGGAATTAGATGACTTGTGTACCTATGTTTTGTCTTCACTTTGATTTTTATTTTTTATTAAATAATGGCATTTATGTAAGGAGATATATAGGATACAAGGAGAGAATAGTCGTTTTACTTGATTAAAGAAAAATTTAAGGGACTGTATTATCAAATTTATTTCCAATGTAAGACCATTTGGGTTTAAACGGGATTCATGACAATCATTTTAAATTAAGTCTTCACTGTTGACGCTTCTTATGTTATATCAGTAGGCATATCAGTCTTACAAATGAGCTACTTGTTAAGTGATCACTACTGCCCATAAACGTTGGTACAGTAAGAGATATTAATCATTCTAACCAATGGGTCATTGACCCTGGGAACTGAGGTGTTAAATCCTATCTTTGTGTACCTACGTGTGTTACCTCACTCACCCTTCACTTTAGAAGAGAACAGTACAGAGTATTATTATTTTTTGCTAGATGTTGAGTGAGTGCTACCAAGTGGACCAAGTTCTTTTAGATTCATTTGTTTTATAGATGATTATATTACAAAATTTAAAGATTATTTGTTGACAGTGCTAATGTTGTGTACCAGTGAAATAAATATTGTTGTTGTCTTTTTTGTATGGTCAGTTTATTGAAAAATTTAAACCTTTGGGACATTAAGCTACGACCACGGAGACGAAGCGTAGTATTATACAAACAGCTTATGTACTTATCAATCAATCTAACTATCCTATAAAACTAGGTTGATCGATTCAACCGTTGAGACATGAAATAAAAACCAAAATTATCCCATATTCTTTCAGTAGCGTCAAGGTCATTTCTTTTTAATATGGAAAATAAATGGCAATTATGTGGATAAAAAAGTATGTAACATTTTCGTTACAGAACATTGATTATGATGGATGTAAGAATTTTCATAGTTAAAAAATTAAAATTTTCATCTTCATTACACAACTAATTACTGTGTATCCGATAGTATGTTCCATTTGAAAACTATGAAATTGTTCATATGTTTATAAACAAAATCTTCACTGATTTTCAAAAATATTCAAAAATGCGCAATACAGCCATTTTAAGGCATTTTCCACATAGTGACGCGGAAAATGCCTTGAAAATGGATTATATATAAATTGATTGCACCGAGTGCCGTGGAATCAATTTATATATCATTATAGTTGCTTATTATTGATAAACAACCTTATGACTGATTTTTGAGAAAGAATGCACAAAATAATAAAAATTTTTGATCTGATATTTATTGTAGTAAAATATTTCAATATTAAAGGCTATATCTATATCTATAGCTCATCGGTATAAGCCTAGCAATTCTTAATATACAGTGTTGATTTGATCCCAGGCTATAGTTGTTATCACTTCACGATGTTAAGTTTTAATTATAAATATAAGTTATAGCATATTATGAAAATTTAATTGTATGTATCTCTGTTCAAATCCATTCATATCGTCTATCCGTTACGACATCGTCTTCACTGAATTATTTATTAGTAACCCATTGTTAATTGATTGATTTTGAGGCAACTTCAGCTTTTTTTTTCTTATGGAATAGATTGGCCATCAAGCCTATAAGCCAACCGGTGTTAAGTGGTCACCATTACTTATAGACAATGACACTGTAAGAAATATTAACTATTCCTTCGTCAATGCGCCACCAACCTTAGGAACTTTACTCTGGCTCACTCAACCTTCAAACCAGAACACAACAACACTCAGTACTGTTGTTTGGCGGTAGAATAACTGATGAATGGGTAGTACCAACCCATACGGGCTTACACAAAGCCCTACCACCAAGTAATATATTATTAAAATATCAAATGCATAACAAATTATTCTTATTTTAAATCATAATATATTCAAATTCGCGGAAAAGATTAATGGGATTATTTGACATGAAACGTTTCGTCGATGCCATAATTTGTCGCAAATTAATTTCATGTTAAAACCTATAATTTTCAATAAACCACGATATAAATAGGCAATTAGGTCGCTCGGTGACCTATTAATTAGTATCATCGTAACCCTTGTAATAAAATACATCAATGTTTAAATCGTGGTTTTGAATTTGTGACGTAACTTACTTTGGTTTATATTGTAAAGCAAACTCTGGCTTGGCTTGTTCGTTTATTCTTTGTTGTAACAGTTTTTCATTTAATATTGGCAATAGAAAATGCAGTGATTCGTTAAAAGACTTTTGAATATACAGCGGTTTTTTTGTAAACAATAAGATAACTATGACACGAAAATTACTTGACGTGAAATTATTTAAAAATAGAAACTTATAATATAGCCCCAACAAAATGCGGAGGTCGTTGAAAGTCATAGCTAATTATAATACCTATATACATCTTAATAAGCTGGCTTAATAATATGGTTGAGTGCAATATTAGATACTACCAATCCAATTTGAATAATTATTTTTGCGGTACATAATCCGATTGTTTAAAAAGATTTCACGCTACCATTTAGCTAAATCTGGCAATTTTTTACAAAATAAGTACGTTGATATATGACTGTATAATTCGAATTCAAAGGGGCAATATGACTCAAGAGTGACAAAATAAATCATTGCTGACCATTCTCATATACCCAAGTTTTTCCAAGATAAAAAAAACAAGTTGGGTAAAATACTAAAAATCTTCTTTGGAATTACTTTTATTCTTTGGAGGGCGTTAAAATCTTCTTTGAGTGTCACGAGTGTTTAATTTATGAATGTAACGTACTAATGTAACAAATACACAGGTTGAGCCAACTTTACCATTGAAATTGTTGCAAATACTGTAGAAATTTAATCTCCTAAAACAATTGCTCGATTGCAGCGAATTAATGTAAGTGGAAAATTCCTTGGATGCTAAAGAGTACCTCCGTCATAAGTACTTTAAATTAGGACGTATGAAAAAAAAACAATAATCTTTTGATTTGTTTGTTTTAAGCTTACAAATAATATGAAAGAACGTTGTCTTGACATACATTGGTTTATTTTCATTTTCCTAACCATCATATGAAAAATACCCCTCAAAATAATTTCCGGATTTTTCGTTACTAAAATTTAACCATATGTAAATAAATCAGACACACTCCAGTATTGCAATGTAACGATATTTTTTTGTCAATTTCAAAATTTCTTTACGAATTAACGTCACTTTAGAATCGCCAGTCTTTTGGGTCATAGCATTTTTAGTCAACAGTCCCCTCTGAATTTCCGACATACCCTCTGAATATCTGACGCAGCCGAAACACTTTTTTTCTACCATTTTCTACCCGTCCGTGGCTAACCGCAGCACGCAAGCTGACAGATTAGCATACCTTTGTTGTCAGACGTTTGACCCCTATCAATATCTTACGCGCTTGAGTAATTTCATGTAATTGTTTTCTTTACAGTTTGATGAAATGCTATAGACGTTCTTTTGTAGAGCGAAACATTATATTCATCATCAACAGCCTGTAAATTTCCCACTGCTGGGCTAAGGCCTCGTCTCCCTTTGATGAGAAGGTTTTTGGAACATATTCCGCCACGCTGTTCGCATTGGAAAAGCATTTGGTGCAAGGGTTGCTGGAATATATATGTAGTAGAATTTATATGAAATTAGATACATGCAGGTTTCCTCACGATGTTTTCCGTTACCGTACATATTCAGTGGTGCTTGCCTGGGTTTGAACCCGCAATCATCGGTTAAGATGCACACATTCTAACCACTGGGCCATCATGGCTCAAACATTATATTATAATCTTTAATGTTACTTATCGTCTAATATTCTCACGACATCAATTAAAACATTGTTTAATCAAATAGGTTCATAAAAGCACTTTAAAATCATGTTACACTGATGAATTAAATGTAAAGGTACCACCAACTCGGAATATAGATTCTACCGGTAAGAACCGGCAAGCTCAGTTCTCACTCTTTTCCATCATTTTAATTAAAGAGTAAAACAACAATTACATTTTTGTATATTCTACCTAGAAATCAAAAAAAGACCTCAATTTTTCGTCTTGTATTGAATATGCCTTATTTATCAATGTTCTTTTACATTATCTTTATCTTTTTTAATGGGCCTATTTAAAATAACCGTGTATTTTTTTATTAGAAATGAATACCGTGCATCAGAAAGGATGTATTAACTTACATCGAAAACTAGGCGTTATTAGTTTACCTCTCCTGCTCGTCTCTATACAATGATGGCCACCGTTTATTTTGAAATTATCTATATTATTGTGAATATACATACATAATATTGATGTAAATATCTTGTGAAGGAACTGCAAGTATGTTCAATTAAAATAATCCTACAGGAAGTTTTACCTTAGTAAATCTTCATTTAGCATCATAGCCTTCCCTACTACAAATAGAAAGATTTCAACTATATATTAGTTACAGGAAAAGGTGTTACTTATATACCCAATGACGTCACAGCTAATACTTAAAAAACTTAAGAATAATTTTAACTACATTTAAATATTTTTTTATGAACTTAAATAGAACACCAAGTACACATAAAATATTAATGAAGTCAAATTAAACTCATCAAAAATTACATAAACAAATAATAAAATTTTAATCAAAGGCCTGTATTTACATTAAACAATCAGTTACTGATTTCGTTCGTATTTCATTAATTATTCTAATTATGTTTAAATGTAGACTAACTACACAGTTGCCAATGTTTAAATGTTACTTGATGGACAAAATGCACTTTGTGCAAGCCCATTTTGAATGAACGAAGTGAATAAAGTATACTTTATTGCACACCACAAACAAAAACAAACAAAAGAAAGTAACATAAAATTAATAAAATACAAAAATAGAATATAAAAAAAGGAGATTATATAGCCATCTCTTCCAGATAACCCAATCAGTGGGTTCAATCATTTTGGTTGCTAATAAACATTCATCAGATTTTCTACCGACAAACATCTATACTTAGTATTGTTATGTTTCGGTTTGAATGGTGAGTGAGCCAGTATAACTAGAGGTATGAGTGACATAGGATCTTAGTTCAAAAGGTTGGTGGTGCATTAGTGTGATTATATGTCTATGAACTGTGTTGACCAGTTACATTACGTGGTACATTTGTCATATTATAAAAAATATATACTTTTATATTTATCTTATTAAAGATTACATTACTAATACGAAATAGTAAGTAGTAAGTAAGTAGGCATTAATGCTATGGGAATCATTACTCATTCCATAGTATAAAATAAACTCGCTCTCCGCTGTCTGAGGGACCCTACGTATGCTTAGATCTTTAAAATTACGCAACGGATTTTGATGCGTTTTTGTTTAATAGATAGAGTGATTCGAGAGAAAGGTTTTTGTTTATAATACATGCACGCACAATATACTAAAGAAACAAGAGAAATTATGTGGTATATTTAGTATAAGCATTTTCAGTAACATCTTTCTAAGAAAAGATTTTTAGAAATCCTGGCCTTGAGAAGGATCGAAACTCGAAAGCGGAACAAACAGCTATTTTAATACTTTTCAATATAATATTTTACACAAAAATCTTCAAAAAACGCTTCATTTTCTTTTCTAAGTTTAATGTAAATTATGTGGTTCTTTATTAAGAAAAAAATATATAAACACTTTATTTTAATTTCTTCAAAGATTTATCCATCCGATAATGACTACAGATCACTACTCCGCAAAAAATGACGTAAGTAGTTATGTACGTCAGCATCTAAACTAGGTCACTATGAACAATTCACAATCCTTCACGAGTTAAGCAATGATATTCTAATATATGTTATACCCATACTAAACAACAGAAAAAAGTATGCCGGGGACCGTTTATTTTACATTTCGTTACTACTTGTAACGATAGCTTGATAAAAACAATAAGAAAAAAAGAGACGACAAGATGTTTTAATGGCGCAAAACGTATTACTACGTAATTATAATGTATTATAACGTATTACTACCTAAAACGACTAAAGGCAAACGTCCCAGTTAGGACGTTTTCTAGTCTTCACTTTTTGCCCGTTAATAACATATCTGTTTACTAGAACATCATTGGAGTTAAGTTACATCAGCGAACTTAACATGACGTATAAGTGATTATGAATAACCTCTATAAATACAGGACGAATAAAGCCAAGTAAACAACTTTGCCATTGATTTGACGTGATACCATTGGATTTGTGAAATACCGGCATATATTACACATACAAAATTGCACGATCAATATAATATTATATTCAAATGAATAAAAAATAAAAATAACTTTTCTGTATTATTAGAACAACTATGGAAGTAGCATGTAACTTTTGCATATGCATACAATGCAGCTTTTGACTCGCGATCGAGAAATGTGCTCCTACCGTCATATAGTTCCACTAGTACGTAGGGTAGGTAGGAAGTTATAATTATCGTACTTGAGTTGCTTAGCATTGCTTTATTTATATTACATTACATTTTTAATAACTTATAGTTACATTTTTTTATAATAAATAATAATAGCACTTAGCTTTTTTAATTGATTAAATACATAAATAAATTTTGATCCAACTTACGCACTTACTTGTTTATATATTTATTATGTATGTTCGATTATAAATCTTTCATAATTGTAAAGACGGATTTGTTCCAAAGAGGTTTATCATGACATTGTCCCATTTAAATCAAATCAAATCATTCAATATAGAAGTATTACAGCTATTTATTGACTGTCAAATAAAATATTACCAGCAGCTCGGAAAATAAAATGCTCTAGTATGAACCGGCGACAAACTCAGCCATTTTTTTGACAATTTGTAATTGTTTGCATTCGTTCGTCCCATTCCTATATATATCCTAAGGTGTGCTATCAACCATATACTCGCTAATTGAAACCATGCACTCACAAAATACATTCTTTTAATTAAGCGACACAGTCACATCTAACGCTTTCTGGGCTTGTTGTAAAATCGTATACATTGCCCCTTAAAAGTGCTACTGACTCTATGCAATCAAGTAACTAGAGAAATACTTTTTTGTTTATAAATAAACAAATATTGGACAACATCACATACATTACTCTGATCCCAATGTAAGTAGCTAAAGCACTTGTTTATTCCTTGTACTAATGTAATTCGTTCGTCATTTCCTTTCAAAATCACTAATATTATTCCGAATAAACAGTTAATTTTTTGATTACATTTAATTTTCCAAAGAGTCGATGATGTATTTCTAAAACATCAGCAAAACAAACGTGACGTCATATTATTACTATAACATATAGTATCTTGAAGTGAGACAGTTGAGTGGCATCATGTCTTTACACAAAAAATATATTTATCAAGAAATGCTTTTAGCAAATTCCATGGAATATGTAAATCTTAGCTATGTTTAGATTTCCTCCTCCGATTGGAATAGGCTTATGTATCAAAACAGGATGCTTTCTCCAAAAATAACTTGAAAGCGTCATGTTTTGACGGATTACTTTCATGGCAATGAATAAAGAGGTTATCACTGCTTAAGCTGCGATAAGAATAAAATACTCATTTGTTTCGTGATTATAAAAAAAAATAATTAAACGTACATCAATACATAGTATAAAACAAAGTCGCTTACCGCTGTCTGTCCTTATGTATGATTAGATCTTTAAAATTACACAACGGATTTTAATAGTTAGATTGATTCAAGAGGAAGGTTTATATGTAAATTACTAGCACAATATAGTAGAAAAACACTGAGGTTTCTAAAGTGATGTCGTACATGAACACTTTTCTGTGCCCTTACATTGCAAAACCAACGAGATAGATAACTGAATAACTGCATTGTGCCCATAATAAAGGTCTTCAAAACGTCAGCCAGACATTCTGTTGTATATTTTGTATCAGCATAGCACCCAAAGCCGGGGTAGGTCACTAGTGTTTTCTAAAATAAAAAAAAGTAAAAAGTAACAGCCTGTAAATTTTCCACTGCTGGGATAAGGCCTCCTCTTCCATAAAGGAGGGTTTGTAACATATTCCACCACGCTGTTCCAATGCGGGTTGGTGGAATACACATGTGGCAGAATTACTATGAAATTAAACACATGCAGGTTTCCTCACGATGTTTTCCTTTACCGCCGAGTAGGAGATGAATTATAAACACAAATTAAGAACATATATATTATAGTGGTGCTTGCCTGGGTTTGAACCCGCAATCATCGGTTAAAATGCTCGCGTTCTAACTACTGGGCCATCTCAGCTCTTTTTTTTCTAAAATAATGTTATTGTAATAAATATATCAACTATCCACCGTCAATATGTTAACAAAATTTTGGTTTAGATATTTCGTTTCACGTGTCTGTAGTTACACCGGCTCATCGTTTCGATATTTCTATCCTAAGAGGAAAAATAAATAGATTGCCCTTATCTTTTATCCTCTCTCCCTACAAGTGTAATTGTATAGGCCCGAACACTAATTACAGTAAAAACTCTGTTAATTCCCGCATGTATAAGAAGCCATTCATTTTGTATAAGATATATGTATTTAATTAATCTGAGCCACCATTAAAAATGTTATATTAATGTGAGATTGATAATCATTTGTAAATTTACTCACACATGCACACAAACATTATATTTACATAAGACACACTCACAATGATACAATGTTAATATTAAATTTAAATTCAACGCCATAGTATACATAATTAACTTGTTAATTGTTATTATTGTTAATAACAATTAACAAGTTAATTACAAGTTAAATTTTTTATACAAATACACATTTCGGTTACTTAGCTGTCATTATTTAAACCAACGTATATCAAAAATTGATCCCACAAAGTCTCTAAGCTAATGCTTTTTTCAATTGCCCTTGAGAGTTTTATTTTTTAATTTTATTAGTTATTGTTATATTTAAGTAGGCGGACGAGCGAATGGGCCGCCTGATAGTAAGTGGTCTCTACAGCTAACACACATTGTCACTACGAATAAAAATAACCATCTCTTACACTGCCAATGCGCTTCCATGGGGACTAAGATATTAAGTTCCTCGTACCCAAAATTACCCTGGGTCACTCACCCTTCAAAATGGTGGTAAAACATCCGATGGTGGTATCTCGCTGGACGGACTTCCAATTATACCTACCACCATATAAAACAAAGTTTAGGCTATCGTTTGTTTGATATCATTGCATAACCATCCAGCTAGAACCAAAATAAAACTACAGTACATGCAAAACTTTGTAATAACTGATAAAATGCTGCTTGAAATGATATGTTATATAATTCTGTTGTTTTAGTTAACGCAAACTATGAAATGTTGCTCTACATATTGGATATAATATGTATTTAAATGTATATGTACGAGTGCATGCATCTCATATATAACACATATAGCTAATGTATGGAAGTAGAGAATATAGTGAGTGCTAATGATAGCTAGCTAGTTAGTGGTGTGTACCAATTACAAATCATTCTAAATTCCAAATATACTGCGACTGATTCGCATTGAGAGTTGAAAAAAAATCTAAATATAATCAACCTAAAAGTTACATTGCCTCTAATATGTATTAAGCATTACTTTTTTATATGTATCCTTGAAAAGGGCGGCTAATTAATTTATTTTTCATGGATAAATCACCCTTTTAAGCATTAAATTGAGTATCTTCAATAAACATCATAAAAGTAGGCATACTATTTAGTACGAATAATAAATATTAATATTATAAATGTGAAAGTAACTTTGTCTGTCTGTCGCTCTTTCACAACAAACCGCTGAACCAAATTTGATAAAATTGGTATGAAGCAAACTTGGATTCCAAATAAGGGCATAGGTTACTTGGCTGCCTAGCACGTGACAACCAACACCCTAAATCGCGAAGTCGCGGGCGCTTACTAATGTAATATAAAACTCAAACTTAAAGTATAAGCTGAAATTAAATATCTCTACATAGTCTCTTCCTACTATCTGCTCTTAAGCTACGAAACAGACTTCGATGCAGATTTAGAGAAGTAGGTAAATTGAACAAATATGATTTTTTTCAACATAAATTACATTATATTAAAATCATTACACTGTACCAAATACCAAAACTACTCGATCACTCTATACATGTCACTGTCAAAGTTCAGCGCGATAAGCTCGCTTACAAGTGCATACTGACAAACTGCAAAGTTAACAACTACCTATATGTGAATACATAACATAACATCAACTAAATAGTAGGTACCGTTCGTTGTTAATCGCTTGAATTAACAGTACTTTATATTTTACAGCTTTATAATACAAATAATGCAATGCAAATGTTTTACTCAGTTCGTTTATATGATTAAGTAAAATCTTGTACTCTAATTTAAAACCTGTTTTACTCAAACAATTGATCTAAATCCTTACGGACGGGAAGTGAGTCAAGTGCCATACATATTTTATTTTAAAATGTATTCCTTGTTTATTGTAACTAGTAGTCGCCCGCGATATCGTTCGCGTTTCAGGGTGTTGATTGTCACGTGTTAGGCGAAAGAACTTAGTCTATGTAAGGACATACACATCTTGTTCAACTTGCTTCACACCAAATTTCATCAAATTCATTTCAGCAGGTCGTGAAAGTGCGACAGACAGACGGACAGACAGATACTTTTACATTAATAATAATAATATAGATTTTAGCTTATAGATAGATACACAATCTAAACTATCGCACAAGTTTTAATATTTTAAAGTTTCTAAATCCTACAAGATGAATAAATTGGACCTATGTGGTTAATTACAGGCCGTTAATTAAAAGATAACATTGTACTTAATACCATAAGACGTTCCCTTCACTCAATACGTCATAATATAAAGAAATAGATGTAACAAATTGTACTAATTTATAGATAAAAAAGATCGTCCGAAAAGGGCAAACGAACATAAGAAATAGGGTCTGAAATTGGACGTCACTCTTCGGTATTTTTCCTCGAAGCCGCAAAGGGTCTAAATAGATGCGATTATGGGATATACTTGTATTATCCCATGACGAAATAAATAACTTACATCAGCAGTATATTTCGCTCCAAGATTGCTTGGAATTGCGTTTGTTTCGCTTATGACTTGGATTTACTCCGAGAGAAAACAGTAGTGGCCATTTATTATTTCGTCAAGATTATTACACGTCAGCACATTTATCTTCGTGTATTGGATTACTGTGGACATCTTTGTTAACAATCGTTTCACTTAAATAAAATATAACACAAAACATTAAACATATTCGATTCTTTTTTTGAAAAATTTGCAATGCAAAAATTTCGAGCTTGAAGAATTTTTTGGCGCTGAATTCTGACGCAGTATAGACTGGAGAGGAAAAAATTTGAATCAATTTGTAACGTCGACAGTCCTGCCATTTTCACGTGCAAACCTGAATATTTAAGCAAGCGCCCATACGAATAACGCAAATTGTGATTTGCATAAGCATTCTGTGCCACATTGTGTTGGCGTTCACAGAATTATTCCGCCATTTGCGGCGTTCGCACCTGCACATCGTTTTATCTTTATTGCTTTTGTTTAAATTTGCCAAATCGAGCGGCACAAAGTATTTGCACATCCACGTAACAACCATACGAACAGCTATCGATCTGAGGCAACTTATTCACTCAAACACTTTTCGCCCAACCCATCAGCTAAACCGTTTTCTAGTTATATTCCTTTGCATATCAATTTTAGAATTGGCAATTCAATTATTTTAAAATCCATTCGTTTATCGAATATCGTTTTACAAAATTCAATTTTCCAAATTTTTCGTCATCATCACCACATCTTAGTTGCGACGTTAAGTAGAGCAACGTTCTTGTAAATAAAACTGTGCGCATAATTATAATAAATAATTGAAATGGATCAGTTGACGAAATTTCTCGTGTATAACAAAACGCCAATATCGAATACCACGATGAATTACGAAGCGATGAAAAATGGAAAAAATGATAAGAAATTGGAAAACGGTGAATTCGATAAGAGGATGCTGCTTCTGTCACCAGATTTAGAAATGGCTGAAGGTAATTATTTATTTCATTTTTATAATTTATTATTTATGAAAATTCATTAAAATTATACATCCCTTTTTTAGTATTGAATAAGATATAATATATGCAAGCGTGTATAAAAATACAACATTCAATAAGGTTATCAGAAGCATTTTCCACACATATTTTTAGTATAATTAGTCCTCATGTGTCAGAGTTAGGGATGAAAACTTTCCTATATGCTGATATAGACTACAATATCTCAGTGTCAATTTTAATTTAGATCCGTTCAACCGTCGTGGCTTGATTGAGTAATAAGCATCCATTCATCTATCCAACCTTTCGCATTTATAATATTAGTAAGATTAGTGTTTCCACATTAATTGGACGTTTAACGTGCCCAATAAATCAACTCTGCAGGATTATTCTGTAATAAATTCGAAACTCACCACTAAACACGATCCTGAACTATTAGATATTAATCTACACCATTGACTGCTAGTATCGAAATAACGTAACATTATAAGTTTTAAATAATTGAGAAGTGAGTTTTAAAATACAATACAGATGCAAAGCAGATGAGTCACCTGATTACCATCGCTCGTCGACATTTTATTATTGACCTTGGTAAAAATATTAACTATTTTTTACATAGCAAATAAGCCAACAACTTGGGAGTTAAGATGTTAAGTCCCTTGTGCCTGTAGTTTGACTGGCTTACCTCTTGTAACAACAATATTAAGCACAAAATCTAAAACGATCTTGCAAAGGTCACCTATATACGAATACATAGAAAGTGAAGTGAAGTGAAGTTTCCATGGAATAACACCGCCACTTAGTACAATCAAAATTTCAATCATATTTCAACAGATATAGCTCAAAGTGAAGGTCACACTTGCACATGCAAGAAACGTTGGAAATTAACGTTTCCAACACAACGATTACATGTTGCTTATCACGTCGATTAATTTGATGGAAGCGTAAAATCGGCCTTTCATTTATGGTGCAAGATACAACCTGAACGATGATTTTAAATATTTCCTAGGAAAAATCGAATCGTTTGATTCTGACTGTAATACAAATGAATGGAGAAAGAGACGAATATATACTGAAGACGAATATTTAAACGTCTACTGTCTTTTTTTTAATACGTCATATTAAAATCTCTTTATCAAATCCAGATAGAATTACTCTTTATTGTACACCAAAAAACAAATAATTTAGTCACATTTAAGAAATGCGCAAGAGGCGGCCTTATCGCGAAAATAGCGATCTATTCCAGGCAAACTTACGTCAATAAATAATTTTTAATACTGTGTAAACGGTTAGTAAGTAAGTGTAAGTAAACTGAGTTTACTATTTTACTCCGTATGTACTATCTATCTTCGTTTTCAGTCAGGATTTGTTATTTTATATATATAGATATCAAGGAAACAACAGCATAGAAAAGATGTTTCATAAACATCTTGTCACTAGAATGTCACTCAAAATAATAACAATACATACATCGTATATATAGCTCCTAGCGATGAAATTTATTACACAATCGTGTTAACAAAAATAACATACTAATTGAAGTAACTGAATCTAACATAACAACAAAAGTCATAACATAATTAAAAACATAAGAAATTATACGCAATATAAATTTAAAGAAACCATACTGTTTAAAATTAGCCTTAGATTATAGTCTACAAGCCATAGTTCTGCATACTTAAAGTATAGTAGCAAACTCTAGAATAATGCCAGGTGTACTATTTCACCTGCCATTGGTAAAATGGCAATATATGTGGCAAGTACCTTTCGACTGCTTGGCACGTTATAAGCAACCCTCGATGGAAATTGTAAAGTCTCTCAATATGTTAACACATCTGTAAATATAATTTAGGTTTGTATTTGTAGAAATATAGTAATTTCCTACTTATATTATGACTATTATACTATCAATTTAATATATTAAATTGTATCCTAATAAAAAGCAGATACTTAATACTCCTGTTATATTTGACATTTCAATGATTTTTCGCCATTTAATTGAATTGCCAATAATTTAATTTTAGACGATTCAAAGGCGCTCGGGGAATTTAATTTATATATTTTTGGGAAAGGTATCCAATATTTTATCATTATAGCAATTATTATTAAGTTTTATCTGTTATCTTTAAGTAAATTTTAATTTAAAACACAGAATATCTATCCTGCTTCAAATTATATTTATCGTACTACCCAGTCATCAGATATTCTACCGCCAAACAATACTTAGTATTGTTATGCTTGTGTTTGTACGGTGAGTGAGCCAGCTACCTAAACGCAAAGGTAACATCTCAGTGGCCAAGACAGGTGTTTTAGTTATGTAAGAAACTAAAATATCATACGGTGCTATTTGCGTATGATATTTTAGTATGCAAGGAAGTGAGTATTTACCATCAGGTGGCCCATTTGACCGATGCTATACGAAAAGACATTGAAAATATGCCTAAATAAGATTTTGAAATAAGGATAATAATTATTTTAAATTACTCCAAATCACAATACAGAAACAATATAGAAAAACTAAACTATAAAACACTATTTGGCATAATTATTATTTTTACTATTCAACCTTTTCGAACGTCAGTTATCGAGTGCTACCTTTGACAAAGTATTTTTCAACAATGAATAAATTAATTAAAGCAATGAAGCCTTATATAACTTACTATACCTTTCTAACAACTTTTCATTTAAAATAAAATTATCAATGCTCTGTATTACTTGCCATTGTTTGTGAATATAAAAAATTTGGAACAACCACCAAGGAAACTCAGTTGTTACTATTTTTACATTTAATTTATTTGTGCCCCCGACCTTATACGCGTTTGAATTTAACAAATAAAAATTATTGTAGTTTAAGTTACTCCTTAGTATCTGACATACTAGTGAAAGTCCCGTCAAACTTGGTCCCGCCGTTCCAGATATTAGCCGGAACGAACAGCCAGACAGACAGAAAAAAAATGTAAATATGTGATTATTATATACCGTGTATACATATGCATAATGCATATGGCATTGAGTAAAAAAGGGCTATTTTAATATTACAAACCGACATAGATTGTGCAAAGCTTTATACATTTTTAAAAAAATTATCGTTAAATAAACAACACATAATTAACTTAATTTTATAGATCTTGAAGGTTAATCTAAAGCAACATTTAAGTACGATACGAATATATGACAGAATATAGTCGTTTCTATCCGCGGTAAAGGGGGGGGGGGCAGGTTGGTTCTGAATGTCTAATATAGATGAAGGATCGGTCCAGCAGTTACATCGTGAAAACGTAATAGTCGAATAAAGTAAGTAATTAGTACTTTTATATTATTCGTACGTTTTAGGAATCAATTTCATCAGATTTGTATCAGAGCCGCGATAGAAAACACAGGCAGAAGTCACTTTCGCTTATAATATTAGTATAAGTATGATTTTTTTTCGCTAAACAATATAAACTCAGATATTTTGTCACTGGTTAAAGAGAACATAGCATGTATTATTTTACAGCTAAACTATTGAATTCACACGCCATAAACACCAATAGCAATAAACGATGTACGAGACATTTTGTTTTGTATTGACGAGAACATTTTTATATTCGTATATTATGTGCTAGAACTGAAATGGTCGTTATTTATTGGGGAAACATTCTGAAAACTCTTAGGGGATCTTAGCTGGATTCTTAGCACTGATAGTCAAACAAAGCACCATAAAGGATGTCTTCCCAAATCAACTCGATGATAAATATTTGATTATCATTTATAATAATATTAAGGCAACCTAAGGTTTCTTGAATTTGTAAGAAAACATTTTAGTTTAAAAAACATTTCAGCCAGTTTTCACCTTCATGGATTATACACTTCAACCTTCCACATAAATCACTCAATCTATTGTGAAACCGTGCAAAAATTCGTTCCATATTTTTAAATTTATCGCTTTCAAACATACAGACAGACACGGCGGTCCGATTTTTTTTATAATATGTTTTATGCGTCAAATTATGGACTTACGTACGTAAACTGAAGTCCACAATTTGACGTATAAACAATGAGGTCGTTGTTATATTAAGATATATAATATAAAAATAGCTTGTTTCTTAAAGGTAATAATTTTTTTTTTATGGTATAGGTTGGTGGACGAGCAGATGGGCCACCTGATGGTAAGTGGTCACCATCACCCATAGACAATGACGCTGTAAGAAATATTAACTATTCCTTACATCGTCAATGTGCCATCAACCTTGGGAACTAAGTTGTTATGTCCCTTGTGCCTGCAGTTACACTGGCTCACTCACCCTTCAAACCGGAACACAACAATATTGAGTACTGTTATTTGGCGGTAGAATAACTGATGAGTGGGAGGTACCTACCCAGACGGGCTTGCACAAAGCCCTACCACCAAGTAAAATATATGAATTCGAAAATGGAATCATCTATTAATTTAAGTTATTAGTCAAAATTGACATGGTTTAATAGGAGTATATTATTTAAATCAATCAGTGCCTTCGAATTGTGTCAAACTTAGATAGATATGAGACGTTTGTGCTTTTTCATCCTAAGCCAAAACAAATCCAGTATTAGGGGCTGGCTTGGCATTGCTCCAGCAATAAGGACTGACTGAGGTTCACTTCGAGACAAATATTTTAAATAGGAATGACAATGTTATATAAAGGTATGTACACTGTACATATTAACGTTTCTAAAGCATTTTGAGAATTTATAAAACTTTACACATACATGCGTACAAATCCTTACTATTCTGTTTTCCTCTGAACTCAAACTATCGCTATACCAAATCTCATCTTAATATTTCAGTAGTTGACGGACATACTGATATAACAGATAGAGTTACTTTCACATTTATAATTGTAGTATAGATTATGACAATCACAATGATAATAAAAAATTCAGATGATGAATGACTGCTATCACGATTCTTTTGAACTACATATGATTTTTTGCAAGATTAAGGAATTCTATTAAATAACAATAAATAAAACGTATATAACATTTGAAATAAATGAATTACGCAATATGATAAGCCTTTCCTGTATATTTAACAAAATATTAATATTAATTTTAGAACCAATTCGAAATTCAAATTTAATAAAGCACATTTCGATTATTATTTTAGTGCGAATGATTCCAATTTATTCAACTAATTCTCTTCGATCATATACCGCATAATATACACTGTATATTGGTAATTTTCTATTATAATCCAATGATTGAACCAATATCACATCGAGTGGGCTATAAGCTACCACTTTGAGGGATTTACTACTGTTATTACATAGTCGCGAGGAGCTTAACGATCCAATTATTTCTAAAACTCGTCGCCTGAACGTTGTAATACTTTGATGTGGATATTAAACCAGAGTCATGTTTTAATAATTAATTACGCACAATTTTAATATGTCAAAGTTTTGAGTCTGTCAAAATCAAAAATCAAAATCAAAATATACTTTATTCCAGTAGGCTTTGTCGTCATTTAACAACGATATTAAGTGAAGCTACCATTCCGAAAGATGATTTTACCGAGAAGAACCGGCAAGAAACTCAGTAGTTACTCTTTTCAAGATTTAAAAATACATTCATGTTTGTTAAATACACCTATATATGTGTATGTAATATATCCTGCCTGGAAGTCATGAAGTACTAATTCCACGCTTTTTTATCGTCTGTATAATCTTTTATTAAATAATATCCCTTCTTTACCAATGTATTTTTTGCAAATGTTTTGAATTTATGAAACGGCAAAGTCAAAAATGTCCGTGGAATTTTATCATCTCAATATGTAACAATATTTCGATACTATATTTATGCAAAATGTAACAAAAGCATAAGGGATATAACATCTTTGTTACCAATGTTGGTGGTGCATTGGCGTTGAGCATTGGAATACTTGTTACAGCACCAATGTCATCGTATACCATCAGGCATTCCATTGGTCTCATCTTACTGATATCATTGAAATAATCAGATTACTCATTATATAATGCATTTTAGTACTGCTCGGTTTAGTTCAGTAATCTCGGTTTGAGGTAAACGTATTCTTACATAATTATTTCAGCTCATATAATTTTCATTTTCAATTGAGAAATAAAAATCTGTATGAAAAATATAATTAAAATATAATTTCTTTTGTGTTTCAGCGCTGACAGATATTAGCTTGGTATTTAATTTCCGCGATCGTTTATGACTTGTTTCTAATGTTCTAAAAATCGTTTGAAGTTAGCTCATTGGCTTAGTTTGTAACTGGCGTTCTTCGAACTGGTCATATTATGCACTTTGAAACAAAAGTTTAATAATACTATGGAGTTTAAAGTTTATAGTTTAAAGTGAATTCATACGCAGTTTCAATTAAAAACGAAATAATAAATATGGATGACGATTATGAATATAAGCCGAGAGGTAAGTTTGATTGTGTTTTATTTTTTTGTATAAAATTCGTATTCATATGACAATTAATGAAAATTCAGCAAAATACATTTTAATTAAAGAATTCCAATATTAAGCATGCAAACTATATTGATGCCGAATGAACGAATGAAATTGAACGGCCTTATGAGTCAGTATAAAGAGCCTTAGATCCCGAGATCCTGGGATCAAAACCCGAAGTCGGGTCGATGAAACATTATTGGATTTTTTCGATGAATTCTCAGTACGGAAGTGTGTACTCTACCATGCCTCGAATAGCACGTAAAACCGTTGGATCTGCACTTATTCGCTTACAAGTCCTGTCAGATTTGTCATTCTATTGGATTATGAGAGTTTGGAAATAAAAAGTGTATCTGTGTTTGTGTAAACACTCATACACGTGTGTATATAGCATGTCCTGTGTAAACTTATCGCCCTTTATATATTATGATTAAGTTAGTGTGGCCGCAATCGTTCAGGATGACAACATTATCATAATAAGACTTAACAACAAGTGTATGTAAACACATAGTATGTTTATATAGTTAAACTAGGATTACCCCATGGTTCAATATTCAATAATAATTATTATTAAATTTTTGATGAAAAATGTAGTATGAATTTGTAGATATCGAACTTTTTTTATATTCTTACGAGTGTCCGGCCATGGTTTTTGCCTGCTTGTGATGCTATTTCAGATTATAATCTATCTCCGTACAGAATTTTATTATATTTTGTACAGCCGTTCGAACACGATTGCGTAAGAATCATCCATACATCCAAACTCGTATTAATAATATTAGTAAGCTTAGACCCAAGGTGTTTTATCGATGGAATTAAAGTAAAAGTAAGTAAAGAACGCTGGTTACCCGAATTAATTGGGATCAGGGATAATTCAGATAATGAAAATTAGGATAATCGGCGTTCGATGGTAATAACATATCAATTACTCCAACTGTTTGCTGCTACACCTTATTTTCAACTTTCAAACATAATAGTTAAAATACATTAGGAATTCAGCGAGGTCCAACTCGATCCAACAAAGCAATGCAAAAATTGGAAATTTAATTTTTTATATTACGCTTAGGATCGATTCGTATAATCGGCGATTTAGTAAATCGGGGTTCGGATAATCGGCGTTCTACTATACTTTGAAGCCTACCAAATATGGAAAATGAAAAACCCGTGCGTTTCTATAAGATCAATTCTTATTTCACTCTGGATAAGTTATGAACATCACCAACTATTTCACCAATCAACGTTGATATGCCATTTGATTATATAAGTCAATTTATTCCACGGTTGTATTCAGCGTTAAGTTTAAAGATATACAGAGTGTATAAAGTCAAGTTTCTGTTTAGCCTGTGACTATTTGAATCAAAGATTTTTTTTTATTTATTTATAAAAAAACATAGTACGTATACTGACACCCAAACCTGAATCCCAAGTGAAGGCGTCGGTTACTTTAATACTTTTACGAAAATGCGAGCGATGCCGTGGCCCAAACCTAGTAAACTTTGCCAACATACAAATCCAATATAAATAAGTTGGTACATAATATTCATTGCCTTTAACGTTAACTCTTTAAATTTTAATTGGAGATAATTTGACTTCTAATATGTTAATGACTATTATTATATCTTACGAGTAAATCCCAGTTAAACCGTTATTAGATAATTTTCGATGGTTTGAATTACATGTCAGTGAAAAGGAAATTCGAGTGACATTTAAATGAAATGTTTTGTAATGAGGTTTTAATATTTGGTTGTATTTTGTGCGCATTATAAAGTTTGATACTAGCTGTTTTGATAAAGTAATAAATAAAAATTTTAACAAAATGAGAAACCGACTTCAAACAAAACACTATTTTAAAACAAATAAATATGCACTTAAAAGTAATAAAATAATTGCGTATTCAACATATTTTTTTAGATTGCTCCTATAAAAAAATATATATACGGTCGAATTGAGAACACTCCTTTTTTGAAGTAAATGTCTCATAACTGGGCTAGAGCCTTGCCATTTTAATATAAGTTTTGAAGCTTATTTCATAACGCTGTATCAATACATATAACGACGCACGTAATGGAATATAAACACATATAACTCACAAAAATCATTTGGATCCATCATCTTAAACGTGAACGGTAAAATGGGGAACTATACAGAAAGCAGTCACAAGCGTACATAGAAATTGGCGCTGTAGAAAATATTAACTACTACTGGAGTACTTACCATTCAAACCGGAACATAAGAATACTAAAGTATTCGGCTGTTCGGTAGTAATATCTGATGAGTGGGTGCAACCTGCCTAGACGACCTTGCACACAGCCTTAACACTAAGTAAAAGGCTGTTGAAACATTCATAGCAAATTATGGAGGATAAGTCAGTTGAAGTATTTTTTTTTAAATTAACAGTAATATTTCATTATCAGATAGTTAAATCAATTCAAATTAAACTGTATTACTTACCAAATTTCATAGATATAGGCTAACGAAAAATACTAACAGAAAATAAATACTTTTGATACTCTCGAGAGCTTTAAGAGATTGTAGAACAAAATACATAGTTTTAATGTCAAATCTATACTTCCACGCGTTCCTGAAAGTAGGTCCTATCAGACAGACGGATGAACAACAAAGTGATTCATATCCATCATCCACGTCATAGAAAAAACGGAACCATAAAAAATGACAAAACGAAATTCTCGAAAATACTGTAATAACAAAAATAATTAAGAAGAACAAATTAATGAAACTCTTGTCATTATTTCAATAAATATACAGTTATCGATAGATTTTTAAGAGAATAAAAGGGTTCAACTAACCTAGTGTTACTGTTAGATAATATACATAATTCCTCGATTAGACAAACTCAAACTCGAAATCCTTTATTAATTATATAAGTATACTACTTACTTATTTATAGTCAAATAAACACTACCACCGGTTCGTAAAAGGAAACACCTGACCTGAAAAGAACCAGCGAAAAAAATTCAGCGGGTCTTTATTTTATCAAAGTGGTTATATACATTTACATTGTATATTAGCGACCCGCCCTGGATTAGCACGGGTCCAATACTGATACTAAATATACTACAGAATTTGGTTATTTTCGACATCACATTACAAACTTCTAAAATTATCAGTGTTTTTTACTATGTTGTCCATGAGTAAATATTATATACAAACCATTCCTCTTGAATCATTCTATCTATTAAAAAAAACTACATCAAAATCAGTTACGTAGTTTTAAAGATTTAAGCATACATAGGGATATAGGGACAGAGAAAGCGACGTTCTTTTATACTTTGTAGTGACGAATAGAGATAACCAGGTTTCAATCGTTTCATTCCAAATAATAACGCTATAATATTTTATGTATATATTATAATCTTAGGATGGTCACGAGTTTAAATAAAGATATTCTTCCAGATTCATTTATTAACACATTCATTTTATCCACTAATCCGTGTTTTACAATACATCCCGTATTAAATGTCTAAATTTAGCCTATCATTCTCATTATTTCCAAATTAATAATAAATGTCACCAAACATTGCCGCCACATTCGATTTCTTGACATTCTCTTTCTTTCCGGCCAGTATCAGACATTCGGCCAGTATTCATCGTGAACAATTAAAATATTACATTACAAAATATTCTAAATAATAGTCAACCGACATTTTTTTATTTCTTTTTATGGTATAGATTGGCGGACGAGCATATGTGCCACGTGATGGTAAGTGGTCACCATCATCCATAGACAATGACGCTGCAAGAAATATTAACTATTCCTTACATCGTCAATACGCCACCAACCTTAGGAACTAAGATGTTATGTTCCTTGTGCCTGTAGTAACACTGGCTCACTCACCCTTCAAACCGGAACACAACACACTGAGTACTGTTATTTTGCGGTAGAATAACTGGTGAGTGATTGGTACCTACCCAGATGGGCTTGCACAAAGCCCTACCACCAAGGAAAATATTATTAACTAAAAAATAACTCTAACAATAAGATATTTTCGCATAAAATAAAGTATTTCTGTCGTGTGGAGCGCGTTAAGCTGAACTTCTTATAACATATAAGATTTGAAAAATTTCAATCACGCTATACAATGTCACATAAAACGCAAACACAATCACATCGACAATTTCAACTCAAACACGATCGCCTATATTGAAGTTTTGCCACCTACCGACCTTATAGAAAATTAGTCTTTTATTTTTAGAACCGATCGCGCCTTCGTGCGCCATTGCAATATAAACCGCGGCCATATTTCAAAATGGCGTCGTTCGATTTACAAAATATTGTTACTTTTTTGGATGATTTATTTACACAACTAACTAATGTTTTATTGGATTTTTTTAGCTAGTGTGCTTCTAGTTTAAAGAGTACCTAGAGGTTTTAACGAGAACAAGATAACATTTTTATTTGAGATAATAACATCGATTGAACCCGATGTTATTTTATATAACGAGAGTCGTTCAAATTTGTATTAAATATATAAATTATTTATTGAAATCATCGTGACAGTAATAATGAAAATAGTTTGATTCTTGTTCCTTTTCTGTCTTAACCGTGTAATGTATCTTATCGTATCTCAATCGGGTATCGTATGAAAAGGCTTCATTACACATTCTTAAACAGATTGTGTAGTTACCATTTTTTTAAGACGAATAATGTAAATAATAAACACTATTTTTTCAGTCACCACTCACAAATCTGGGTATAATCTGATGTATATATAAACATAAGATTTTTTTATAATACTTAATATTTTACAATGCTTTTTTAAGATACCTTCAAACTTAATTATTATTACGCCTACTAAGTACGGAACACTCGATACGCGAGTTCAAATCGCATTTGTCCGATTTTGTTGTTTATCTTTACTAATATTATTTTCAGCTGCTACCCAAAGTTTGAAGGATAGTTTTAAGGAATGAGCATTTTAATTAACAATAAAACCTCTATGGTTAAAAAGGAGGTATCTTACCACTTACTTCTCTATTGAGCTGTCGTTTGAGTTACTGGATACCGGCCAACTTTGTATTATAATAAAGACCGACAGTATGGATTAGTACCAGTTTGTACGCAATTGCAACAATCTATATTCTCACTTTATTAATTAATCATTACATGCGATAAAAAAGTCGCTTTCCGCTATCTGTCCCTATGTGGGCTTAGATATATAAAACTACGCAACAAATTTTGATGCGTTTTTTTTAATAGATTCAGTGATTTGAGAGAAAGGTTTATGTATATAATAAATGGACAATATGATAAAGAAACAAGAAATCTCCGTGCGAAGCCGAGGCTGGCCGCTAATATTTCTATAAAATAAGAAGATAGTTCAACAAATGGGTCCGCTGATAGTAATTGATGATTACCGTCTATGTACACTGGTACTACTAGAAATATAAACATTCCCTACATCGTCAATACGCCACTTATCCTGTAGTTACACTATCTCACTCATTCTTTAAACCAGAACAGAGACAGAAGAAAGATTGGAAAAAGTTCCGATACATCTACAACATCCCAGTAGATGCTTAAACAGCTGGTATTAGTTCGTAACTTATACTTTTGTTATTTATTTGAAACGACAATCTTCAAATAAAATAATGTTATAAGTATTTAAATAATGTATTATGTGTATCATTTAACGCTTTATTTTGTATAATTTATTGTTATTGCAATTAATTCAAAACACATTTCCTAAGTCCCAAATATTAAAGGGTCAAATTAAACCTTCCCAAGATCCCTAAACTCAAACCTTAATTAAAATCCAGTGTTGGATATCTATAGTCAACTGGAAATAGATATTAAACACAGTGTATATATTATCATCTATACGACATGTATATTTGCCTTATTCTATTTCGTATCGATAAAATAATTCGAAATGTACATCATCTTGTTGTGATCAGGCAAGGTATAGTGTAAATGCCTTTTACTAGCATGCTAATATTGGCACGTGCTTATTTTATACTGAGAAGGATCTGTTCGAAATTAAATACTGATAATGAGTTTTGCAATTAAAGACGCTACCCTGGATGTTTATGATAAGGTGTATCATAAAATCTACTGCCAAAAGGCAAAGTATGGTTATGTTTAAAGAGGGCATACGAAGTGAAATTAAAGGAATAATTCTTACACAACCATATGGGCAGTGGTGATAACTTATCATCAGGTAGCCAATTACCAATTCGCCTACCTATATGAAATTTAAAAAAAAAGACGCTCGTAATATAACAATTAAAAAGTCGTATCTCACTAAAGTTTTGTCTTTTGTCTTAAGTTGAAACCTTATAATTAAAAATTAGTTTTTTTTTGACGGATATCCTCAAAAAGTATTAAATTTACACACAGTCAAAATGTTTAACTCATTCACAGACGTCAAACGAGTTATAAAATCCTAAATAAAATATCAAAATATAAAAACAGTCACCCTCTATCATTAAATTTTAATGTATTTTCAATAAACAACGCATTTATTGGCAAAACGAAGTTATTCACGCCACAGTCCTGCCAACAAAGCCTTGAAATTGATTGCTCAATGTTAAAAGCTGTTCTGCGTGTAACATAGGCAAATTGCATCAAACCACTCGTAAATGCATCCATTTGATATCAACTACCGACTCTGGTGTGACGTGTTTTAACACCAACGCTGGTGCAGTTCAAACGACCTTATTACTTAGACATTTAAAGTCATTTTCGTTTGACCCGCTTGTATCAAATCGAGCCAGTGCTTAATCACAATTTGTGACCATCATACGAGTGGTACTGCGTTCAAATAAAATCATTCGCAGTTGCTAGATTTCCAGCTCTAGTGAAGACTTAAAAATATAAGTATTCTTTTTTTGAATTCTTCTTTTGGAAATGCTTCGCGGAATGAATGATCGAGCTTTGATGAACGTGGAAGGTACTCGTTTGTTTTATCATTAATATTCATCTATTATGACATCGTGTACAGTCATTCGACGCATCATATTATTGTATTCAAATATCTTTTTGCGAATACCAATTCATACGTTACCCTATCTTTGGCGTTGCATCAGCACCTGATACAATGGTATTTTACGCCGCTGTTATATCGTGACACGAATGCAATTACAACGAGGCAGTTCACATTTCACACTTGGAATATCGCTATACCGATTCTTGCTTCGCTATTCACTTAAAATCAATTCCGTATCACCTTGTTTCAATAAAAGTCTTCGGAGTGGCAATAGTATCAGTGGAACTCGTGCGGTTGAACCATCCGCATCTTGCGTTTATCTGCTCTTATCTATACATGGATCCAGTTCATTAACATAGCTGATATCCTATGTTTTTTTTTTTAGACGTGATCTAGTTTACTTTTCTGAATTCAATTAAAGCCTAATAGCTTATTTTGAAATCGTACTAATGAATTCGTAAAATATATGATTTAATTACGATAAATTGTCATTTACATTCCCAATAAAAATTTACATTTTACAATTTATCGAATGTCAGTTTACGTTTTTAAAAAATCCGCGATGATACGAAAACAAGCGCTGGGTACATCGCAAGAAGAAATAATATATGGTGCGATATCTTTATTTATTAAGTTTGTTTTCATACTCCCATAAACTATGCAACAATATCTACTTTGAATTGAAGATGAAAACTATAAAGAAGCAATATGTTACAGAACATTTTTATAATACGATTTTTCTTTTTTAATAAAAAGTATATGACATAGAAAACCGATTTAATTACTGGATTATTTAAGGTTATAATTATTTAAAAAAAAGTCTACACGGTCCGTTTACGAATTTAATAATTTCTGACAAATTATGGGAAAACTTCAATATTATTTTTGTTCACAGAACGCGTGCTATATGCGCGAAGCAGGCAGCCGGGCTTAAAGCCTGCCGTGGTAGGAGGGAAACCGATCACTGAAGAACTGGCAATCGTTAGTATGCAATTGAAAACAATTCTTTCCATTCAGATTACATTCCATCCATACTTATAGAACAAATTACCAAATAAAAATTTCCAAATGGACAGGAACTTCGTGTGACAGCATTCGGTACTTCTTCGTGTCCACCACGAGGGGAATGGATCCATACTCCTCTTATAATGAGACCCTCAGACCAGCCCCTTGGTTACGGTCTCGCTGCACCGCGCAACGGGACCAGATCTCTTCTCGCTGGTCTACAAGCGCATATTATTAAATGGCTGCTGTTCGATTCCCGTCCCATGACCAAGGATAATAAATCTGTGGAACCACCTGACAGGTTAGTTGTATCTAATTGTTATGTAAATGTTTTACACGAAATTATCCGTGAAATTTTTGGACTGTCCAGTAATTTATATCACTAAATTTCAAGCAAGTTCAGTGTGTCAAATTTAGTTATCTATTTAGTTTTGTTTTTGTTAAATGAGATACATGTCTTTTTGTTGTAAGATTGACCTCCATATTTATAATATTGAAGTGTAAATTAAATTATTAATTTATTATTAAAAAAATAAATAGAAAAAAACACTCGACGATAATTTTTCATAGGATTTTTAAATTGTAAATGTACTAATAGTTAAGTTAAGAAAAGTTATAAAATATAAAAATTTAGAATATTATAATAGTATAATAGAAGGTTTATTTATTTATTTAGTGTACAGGAAACAAACAGTGAAATAATTACAATAGAATAAAGAAAATATAAGACAATTCTTAAACCAAAACAGTTTCCATTTATAAATTAATCATAAGTAAGTACAAAACAAGACATTTTTTATATTTAATAGGTGCATGAAATTATATAATTCATTTACATAATTTAATTTAATATAAATTTAATTTTTAAATCAAGAAAACATATTTTAATAATAAGTAATCAAATTATAATTAATTAATTAAAAAAGCATGAGTAAATTAAGGCTCTTCAGAGTATAATATTTCTTTTACTTGTAGTTTGAATTTTTTAAGGGAGAGATGAAAAATATCACATTCAGTAAATGTTTTATTGTACTGTTTAGATGATCTATTAACAAATGCATTTGCTGCATATTTAGTTTTTGTCAATGGAAAATCAAAAATAGATTTGTTCCGACTGCCAGGGCGAGGACACTTGATATTTATTTTAGAAAGGAGATAAGGGGAATCAAATATGTTGTGGATCAATTTATATAAAAACACCATATCACGTTCAAGTCGTCTCTGTTCAGTTGTCGGTATCTTTTCTATTTGATTCAAATTATTTGTAGACGAAAATTTTAAATATTTTAAAAACTTTTCCTGAATATTTTCGATTAATTCTATATATTTACTATACTGTGGATTCCAGACAGTGCAAGCGTATTCTAGAATAGGTCTCACAAATGATTTATATAAAAGAGCAAAAGTTGAAACACGCTTAAACTCTCTGGAAATCCTCAGCACAAATCCTAGCATACGAAACGCTTTAGAAGTTATGGAATTTATGTGTTCAACGAAAATAAGTTTAGAATCGAGTGTTATTCCAAGATCTTTGACCACTGATACACGTTTTATATCATATTCCTTTAATCGGTAGTTGTAAATGATCACTTTTCTTTTTCTGGTATATGTTATACAATTACATTTCTTTATATTCAAAAACAGCGAATTGGTAGTACAATAATCGCTCAGTAAGTTCAAATCTTTTTGCAGACTAATACAATCATCAACACTCTTAATAATTTTATAAATTTTTGTATCATCAGCATATAACAGAAATTTAGATGATGCAAATACCGAAACAACATCATTTATATATATATTAAAAAACAGTGGTCCAAGATGTGAGCCTTGAGGGACTCCAGATGGAACGGGTAGAAAAGATGAGCAATACCCTTTCACAGTCACGGCTTGACTTCTATTCAATAAATATGACTTGATCCATCTAAGGAGGTCACCATGTACACCGATGAACTCCATTTTTGCTATTAAGATAGAATGAGAGATTTTGTCAAACGCTTTGGAGTAATCGGTGTACACAACGTCCACCTGATATCCTTTGTCCATTGCAGTCAAAACATAGTCAGTGAATTCACACAAATTAGTTTCAGTTGATTTCTTGTTAATAAATCCATGCTGCTGGTCAATAATTATGGGACGTATGCTTGGAAAAATTTTGTCATAAATTATACGTTTAAAAAGTTTTGGAATTGAACTTAATTTCGAAATAGGTCGATAATTTTTGATATCATGTCTATCTCCATTTTTAAAAATAGGCACAATATAAGACTGTTTCCAAATTGAAGGCATAGTACATGTATGAAGGGAAATACAAAACAATAAATGTAAAGGAACAGATATAGTCATATAGCATTTACTTAGAAAAAGAGGTGTTATACCGTCGGGTCCGCTACCTTTTTTAATATTTAAGGTTTTCAAATACTTACGAACATCAGCAAGTGAAATATCGACAGATGACAAATTAATTGTATTAGCATATCCACTATTATTTTGACTGTTACAGGAAAAATTGTTAAAATGTGTACTATGTTCAAAGGATGTATAGAAATATTCATTAAATAGATTGCTTATTTGCCGACCGTCACTTGTTGAGATATCGTTATAATATAGCCGCTCGGGTATGTCATTTGTGTACTGTTTGGTCTTGACAAATGTCCAAAAACACTTAGAGTTTCTCAAAATATTATTTTCCGCAAAATCAAGATAGTTATCATAGCATGTCTTTTCAACCCTTTTTTGTCTATCACGAAGTAATTTAAAAGTACTGTAATCACTGTAATTATCATACATTTTCCATTTTTTGTGATATTTTAGTTTTTCTTTAATAATTTTAATAAGTGCAGGAGAATACCACGCTGGATACTTACTAAGATCAACAACCACTTTAGAAGGAATATTCTTTATAATTATATCATTGATTATGTAATAGAATTTCTCAACGGATGTGTCAATATCATAGTAATCAAAAATAACCGACCAATCAATGTCAGCCAATAATTCATTAATTATTTTATAATCAGCTTTATGAAAAAGTTTAACAATACGAGGAGGGCTAGGAAAGCTACTAATGTTAATATCCATTAACATAATATCCAACGTGGGATGGTGTACATCTTCCTTTACTAAAGGTGTTTCACAGCGCATAACCCTACAATTTGAGTTACTGAAGACAAGGTCTAATTGGCGATTATTGATGTTTGAGACTGAGTTATATTGGGAAAAGTTATTTAAGGACATGAAGGAAGACATTGCATTGACCATTGAGTTTCCAATATTCTCACAGAGCTCAGCGGATGTGGACGAAGGAGACCAAATAGCACTAGGAACATTAAAATCACCAACTATTAAAAATATGTCTTTCGGATTCAATATCACTAATTCAGAGATACGTTCATAAAAGTTCAACTGATCTTGAAATTGTGAACCTGACTGGGGAAAATAACAACAAAAAAATCTACAATTAACGGGCTTACCTTTTGTCCTTAAAGCTACGCATAATGAAAGAACGTCACAGGAAACGATATCGTTTGACGGCAAAAAGACAGGGTCTTTAACAACGAGTCCGTTACGCACCGCAATCAGTACACCGCCTCCCATTTTATCGTTACGTTCATTATAGTTACGATCACACCTATAGACCGAGTAGCGACTATCAAAAATTTCTGAATCAAAAATTCCAGGTAACAACCATGTTTCAGTTAGACAAATTATGTCATGTTCACAATTTAATATACTCGAAAAAAACTCAGAAGTTTTTGTTCTAAGACCTCGCACGTTTTGATACAAAATAGCTATTTTGGGTACCATTGCGAAATAACTAATTTACAAATCATATAAGACTTAAGAATTATACTGAATATATTCAAACTGATCATTTCATCTAAATTAATTATAATAATTCTCCCCTCTAAAATCATACAAGTAGAATAAACCTTAAACAGATTTAGTAGTTTCATCTCTCTCTCAAAGCCTAATAAAATTACAATTAAATAGAAAAGCCAACATAATTTGAGTAAATTTGTAAAGAAGCCAACAAACGTACTTATATATAATATGTTGGATAAATTATTGCGCGTATTACAATTTTTTTAAATCACATTCGTTAAGTATATGAATCACAGGGCTAGTATCAGTTTTTCTAGCCATAATAGAACAGTTTTTTACCCAAATATACGTATATTTTTTATCGCGAGCTATTTCTTTTGTTTTACGAAGAAGCGCCTTATTAGCACTTGTTAGATGATCGTTAAAGTAAACACGATTAGTATTTCCCACGTAGCCAAGGTCGCAAGCCCTGATATTCTTCTTTGCTCGTAATCTAGCAAGGAAATCATCCTTCTTCCATCTAGACAAAAATCGAATAATTACGGGTCTTGGTTTTTTAGAATCATTGTTTTTAGGGGCCACGCGGGTTATAAAATCGATGTCCGAATGACTGTAAGCTGAGTGATCCACCAGTTCCGATAACTTATTCATTGTTGTCATTAAATTTTCGTTTTTGGATTCGGGAAGGCCAATAATCTCAACATTAGAACGCCTGGACCATTGTTCCTTATTATTAATTTCATTTTGGAGGTTTATCACAGATAATTGGCAGTTTTTCACATCGGAATATAATGCATCACACTTTTTTATCCCATTCTCAGCTGTTTCTAGTCTCTTAAGAATCGCATCATGAGTATCACTTAAAAATTTCACGGAGTTTTGGAGTGACAAAATTTCCTTTTTAACATCCTCAAGCATATTTTGAAATCCAGAAAAAGCCTCTTTAAGCTCAGATTTAATTATATTTCGAATTTCTTCTTTAGATATTTGTAGCCCAGTGAGATTTACCTTATGTATATTTTTTTCAGAAGACGTACTCTTATCAGTTTTTTGCTTGGACCGCATTGTGACATTGCGAATTGGGGTATTAGATTTGTTGTCCCGAGAATTATTTGAGGTACACGATGAACACCGCCAGGAGAGTCTAAGATCATTGTCCGGTTCTTGATCTTTTAGCTGTAGCATACAAGCTACATGGAATTCCCTATCGCAAGATGTACATACAATAGGATCTTCAGCATCATTTATTGATTTGCTACAGCAGGCGAACTCCATATTATTACTTCGTAACAAAAAAAAAAAAAAAAGGTAACAATACGCACAAGTGAGATTCGAACCTGTGTCGACCGCGTATGCGTTGCGTTCGAAACCTTTGTTCCAACAACTGTTTAACGTAATCGGGCAAAAATAGTTAACAGTTTGGACGTTATTTATGTGTGGTCAATGACCTATCGGTTGCAGTATGTTTTTTCAATATGAAGCTCATTAACGTCTTGACGCACGAAGAAGTTCACGATGCACTTGTCCAAAGTTAAACATATGTAAATCACTTTTATATTTGCAAAGTTATTGTTGAAAACTATTATATTTTGGCACTGAAATTCTTATAAGTTTACTTATTCTTTGAAACGAAGATATGCTACGTATTTAGATCTTAATTTTTGAGAGAACTGTTAGCAAAATCACTGATTTTTACAATAATATTAAAGCACCAATAGTTAATACGTCTTGTCGCTATGTAACAAACAGCGCAACTATATGTTGGCATTCGTTGGCATTCGTTTTTAATTTTGAGTTCAACAAAACGAATTGCCGAAACCCGGGATCGAACCAGGGACCTTTAGATCTTCAGTCTAACGCTCTCCCAACTGAGCTATTTCGGCGATACGCAAAGGCTCGAAATATTATAACATAATTAAATTGTGCTGTCATAGAGCATTTTTTCTTCTATCATAAAGTTTTTTTATTTTATACAAATGTGAGAGTACTTGAAACTCTATTACACTTTCACGCTAAGCCTGAAACCCAATAATGGATATACCACTTTTTGTTAATTAACGTTTCAAGGGGTAAATTTCGGGATGAATGGAGGGCTATGCAAGAAATATCATGCAGGTCCTTTCAAATTTGAAGGTGAAAATGTAGAAATTAGTGTGTTGGTTCATTATCGTGTTATACTGGTGAAAATGCTAGAAATAAAAATCCAAAACAACAGATTCTTTATTGAAGTAAATTTATCGAAACGCCTTTGAATCTTCATTTCAGTCTTAAGAAAATGGCAATAATCTCGGTATTTCCAAAATGTTTCTCCTCATTTTAGTAACTGAATACATCAACAAAAATTAAGCATAATAACATATAGCCTTGAAATCAACAAATATTAAGCCCACAGTTTTTTTATCATTAATGTAATCACGTATTAAGTAATGTGCCTCATTTATTGATGTTTTTGTATTATAAATTACTGACGGTTTTATTAGTTCTTCTTTCCACCTCATATTTATACAATGATTGTCACCGTCAAAAATACCTATATTGTTATGAATAAATATAACATTATTGGAAACATTCTGTGAAGCAAAAGACATCAAAAATATACTGTATTGTCTCTCCTCGGGATACGAGGACGGTATATAGTGTTGTCGTACTTTATCAATATAAAAAAGTAATATTCTCAAGCTTTTTGGTAGAAGTAAAAAGTAAGAATATATATTATCTGGAGTTAGCCCCCAACGGGTGCCCAGTTGGAGATGCCACTCGATAAATTAGGTTACTTACTTACTTTGTTGTTGTCTGTTGACAAATTTTGATACGAAGTGAGAGTTATAATATATATATATATATATTATAATCTTTGATACCTATATAGAAGTGCTATAGGTTATATAGCACTTCTCTTAAAGCTCGATCAAACCCACTGGCCTAGTGCTAGTACAGATTGAAAGAAGTAAAGGATTGCTAACTTTAGTTTTATACATCTTCGAAAACTATCATAGTTATAGTTTTCGTATCGATATTTTCCTTTACCTTTAACATCAGCGACATAGACGAACTTTGAAAATTCTGAGTGTGTTACCCATGGGATAAAACTATTACGTTGAAGTTTAGCGCCAAACTATCACTGTATCTCAATAATTTAAATATATTTTAGACATCTAAATTGAAAATTACTTAAATTAACTTATTATCTAATCTTTATAAAATCAGATAAACAAGGAATTCCAAAATATAAAATTTCAAAGTCACTGTCCAGCTAGTGAATTATAATTTTGAATTTAATGTAATTATTATAATTTAAATTGTTTTATATGACCCGAAGAGATTATATTAAAACTGAACTAGTAACACAGAATAAAACACCATTCGGTGGAAATTTCTGTAAAGAATGTTCCTATTTCAAAAATTACCATACGAAAACATACAAATCTCGGATTCATCCTGTAAAATATCACCAAAGTTTACACTTATATCTAGAAATACAAGATTTCACCTCACCGCACGGATTTTGTTAAACAATTTTCAAAGCTTAAGTACATTTTCACACGCTGTACCGAACAATAATTCAAGAGGGAGTGGCTTTACTGATATCCGGACAACACTGTTGGACCAGGCGACAGAATAAAATTACGGGCATTTCCTTTCAAAAACAGAGAATGTTTACAACGAACGGGGTGTTATGGGATCAGGGTCGATATTTAGAGGATCGAGAATAAGTTTCGGTGTTATATTTTATTTTGACGACCTCCGTGGTCGAGTAGTGTGTACATCGGTTTTCATGAGTACGCCAATGCAATGAGAAAAAGTTCATTAGTTTTCTATGTTGTCTTGGGTCGGGGTGTTTGTGGTACCGTCGTTACTTCTGATTTTCCATAGCAAAAGTGCTTTGACTACTCACATTAGGATCAGATTAATGTATGTGATGTTGTCCAATATTTATTTATTGATTATTTATATTTTCTAAACATTTCATTTCTTCTACATTTAAATACAAGAAATCTGCTCATAGTTTCTATATAATCCTTCCATAGCAACTTTTACAATATTAAAATCATATTGCAAATTTTGTTCTGTATGTATTTTTGTTAATTGTTTTAATTTTGTAATATTATGTTACAATTTGTTATATTATGTTTTCTTATATTACACATGAGAATTATATGCTCATAAGTTCTCGAGTGGAATTAATTTTTGTATGACGCTGCGATACTTTAGTAATTAAACTATTACATTCGAACCTTCACCGCATACATTGGTGGGTGATAGCGATGTTTTGAGCGAGTGTTTCTTGCTTACCAGCTTGACAAAACCATAGGAACCATATGTATGTATAGTATTATTATAGTTTAAATCAACTGCAAGATATCGCCACCAAAAATTAAATACTCATATGGTTCCCTTACTAAACTTAAAATGTGGGATTATTATCGTAACAATATTATCGTTACTAAGAATACCTACTCCGCAGATATATAAGGTACCTTCAAAATGCCGATCATAATTCTCTAGAATGCCACGTGCTTTAGCATAAATCCGAACGATGGCATGACGATATTTCACTAAAATGGAACATTATAGTAAAACCAGCGAAGTTTTAAATTGACAGTATCTCATAGTTAAAATAGCGCGTCAATGTATGGACTATTCGAAGTGTGGTTGGGATTTGTCGGGGAATTTCGCTTGTTAAAATGTTTCTATAACGACATCCTTTACCAAACTTTCGAGGATGCTGGATAATGGGAAAACAGAATTTTACGAATCTCTAGGGTGACTTTTATTTTCCGGAAAAAATATTATTAAACAAAATTGTATCATTGTTGATTATTATCATAACACATTTTGTTAAAATTATCCCTTAGTGTGAACTTTAAATTTATTTGGTGAGGTTTGTACAAACTGGATTAGTACCATTTACTCATTATATATTCCACAGCCACTATTCTATTGCAGTTTGAAGGGTGAGTGAGCCAGTGTAACTACAGGCACATGGGTCACCTTAGTTCACGAAGTTAATCGTGCATTAACAACAATCACATACATTACTCTGATCGCAATGTAAGTAGCTAAACCACTTGTGTAATGGAAAATCAGAAGTAACGACTGTTCCACAAACACCCAGACCCAAGACAACATAGAAAACTAATGATAATATAATTGACTCGGCCGGGAATCGAACCCGGGACCTCGGAGTGGCGTACCCATGAAAACCACACACCACTCGATCAGGTTGTCGGATTGAAAACGTGTGAAATGGTTAACATTTTTTATGATAATATTCATAGCGATATACCGTGAGACTCATTTGATCGTTCACCAATCCACGTTAGAAAAAATATTCAGTAAACATATTATCTCTATTTTTAAAGCACAAAGTTGCAGCTGGCTTTCGCATTGATACGAATCCTAAATCTATATAATGTTATGAAGCATATTGGTTCTGATCGTGGGAACCGATACTGGAGTGAATGGCGCTGTAAATTTCCAGTGAAGTGAAGATGTGGTAGAACTATCGTTACTGCTTCTATTTTTAAAATAGACTTTATAGGTCGTTGTACAATAATAAATAATGTAGTTGTTATAATGTGCGATGCTGTGTCGTCCTGATTAAAAATTTAAAAAATTAACACATATACATCAAGATAGAGCGAGAAAGACTCATTCATAGTTTTGTTTTGTATTCTGATTTACTTTTTTGGGGTACTAAATAATTTTGTATATTGAAGTAATGTTAAAGGCGTTATGAACGATAGTTTTAGAATATTGCCTATAACTTTATTTTAATCCTAAATAACAACAACGGGAAACTTGTTTAGCTGCTTAAAAAGTGATGATTTTATTTTTATCTATAAATAGTAGTCGCCCGCGGCTTCGCTTACGTTTTAAGGTGTTATTTGTCATGTGTTATAAAGAGTAGTCCTATCTTTGAGTTCAAGTTTACTTCATACCACATTTCATCAAATTTGGCTCAACCATTTGGTTGGAGAGACAGAGTTACTTTCATATTTATAATATTAGTATTGATTAATCATGTATAATGACGATTGAAATGAGCTTGTAAGAGCCTACTCGTAAAAAATTACTTTGATGATTTAATATTACATAATTATTTACCCGTTCGGAGAAAATAGAGATAAAAAAATTTATATTTACATTTTCCCGAAACATAATTGGCTAATATCAACACTGATCCGTCAGTACTATGCCTTTTTTTCTCAATACCAGAATGAACATCACAGACTATAGATCAAAATCAAAATCTCGACCAAATATATCACGGCAATTTTATGTCAACATTCTTTGACATTACTTCTCTTGTGTTTGGTATATTTGTATTTTGTAATATTTTTTATTAATAAGCTCTGATTTTTAACTACTCTGTAATCACAGTTGGTAATTATAAAGTCATTTTTGGGTTTTAAATTAATCTTAATGTTTAGCTATTTACGTCCAAATGAAGATCGTCAAGAAGAAGCTTTGTGGCGAGCCTGCAGCGAAGTGATATGGCGTTGTGGTGGTGGTTTCAACACTCAAGCTGAAGTAAAAGTGGTGGTAGCTCTGCCAACCAGCACAATTTACGTGCAACACAGCTCGACGTACTATCAAGATGGGATCACTGAAATGGTATAATTTTAATTAATTTGTATAACGCTTTATCATAAAACTGTAGACAGTTCAATTTGAATAATTATTTATTACAGTCTACGTCAATCTACGGTTGATTGATTGAAGTTTTATGAATTTTGTGAGATCAGATAATATTTATACCAATTTTATCATGACCAATATTTAATCAAGTATTTAGTAATCAGGTCAATATGACTCATCTATGACTATACTATGACTCATCATCACTCATTAATTAGTCTTCAAAAGAAACACCTTGCTGTAAGTCAGATTAAAATGTGATTCCTCTAAAAAAGGTTGTTCCCTAATTAAGTTGTTACGTAATAATTGACAGCATCTTATAGTGATGCATCTCAATCTTAAAAATCTGTAATGTTTTATATATTTATATAAATTATTTAGTGCGATGACCAAGTCAATATATTTATATTGACTTGGTCATCGCACTAAATAATTAAATTAACACGTGTTTTCACGCTATGTTGATCTGCGATCATCGATGTAATGCTCATTTCACTTAATGCTTCGAGTACTGAGATTCCAGACACAATTGATTTTCAATTGTTATGGACCACGATCGTGGTCTTAGGGAGTGGACGTATTAAGACAGGAAGTCGCTTAAGTATTACATGGATAAGACTTGGTATTACATGGATCTCACAACTTTTTACCTTAGAACAACCAGGTTGCGAGACTTGGTTTTTTTGACAAGTATTGTTTTTGATGGGATCTCATTTCTTTTTGTGTTTTGTAGACAGTTCTACTTTTTTCTTTTCGATACCTTCTACTTACATCTACCAGCAACGAATTTTCTTAAAGCCCTCTCTCTGACTTATTAACTTTTCTTATTTTTGTAGGTAGCCTTCCATTTTCTCTTTTCCGGTACTACTTCTTAAACTTCAGCTACAGTTTTTCTAAGAGCCCACTCCCTGTCTCTGTGTGTTAAAATTTTTGACAAATCTGGACGGTAAATGCTTCTTAGTCTGTTGCATTCACAAATTGAGGATTCCTGCGCTTTAAAACTTCCAAAGTCGATATTAATTAGATGTAAACCGCCCAGACTTGTAACTCTCGAAAGTGCCACGTAAGCTTGACCGGGTGTGAGTACTGCAGAACCGATATCCGTATTTTATGTAATTAAAATATTAATATGTATATTATTATTAATAATATTAATTTTATTGTTAAAATAATAATAAATAATATCCAAATAATTAATAATATTATAAAATAAATTAAAAAATAATAAATAAATACAGGAAAAGCGGTCTTTGGAAATGTAAAGAAACATGGTCATAGTTTAGTCTGGTCTTGTAATGATCTGTGTGTACTAGATGAGAACGTAATTACACAATTAACAAACATTTTCGAAGGCTTATTAATATAATAAATTTATTATATTGTTATTATAATAATATAATAAATAATCTTCCTTTGTACATATTTGTAATTTTTTTTTAATTTTATTATTTTATTAATTATTTTAGTTTTTCCTTGATTCATACACCAAACACTACTTACATTCCAAATTTGAAGCTTCTAGGTCTTCTAGAAGTGCCTTTGAATTTTGATGATCGGTGAGTCAGTCAGTGAGTGAGTGACAAAATTAAGAAACTTTGACCCGTTATAATTCTTAAACTACTGGTTCAAATTGAATGAAATTTTAAATATACCGTGTCTTTACAATGCCTGCATGGTTACTGAAAATTCAGTCTTCTAGTTTTTCAGTCTTCGAAGTTACAGGGGGTCGAAAATGGCCTGAATTGCGAGAAAAGGATGGTACGGCCGTGCCGCTTTTTTGCTCGACTTGGTGGGGGCACTGCCGTGCCCCCAGATTTGGAGGTTTTCGCTATAGATTAATTTGACCTTGAAATTTCAGTCGTTCTTGAAGATTATTCTTGAAGATCTATATTTTATATGCTTTTTCTAATACTCTATGGTAGTTCTGAAATCAGATAGGAGCAATAATGATGGTGTTCCTGAATATAAGATTTTATTTCCACAGACTAATTTGGTTGTTGATGTTTCAAGCTGCACTTATTCGAATTTAAAAGTTTGGAGGATTTGCAAATATTTCTGAAGAGATACTTGTACTTGGTGAGTATTTGCTTAAATAAAATTTTACTACCAACAATATTGAACAATCTCAAATCCAAGATTTAATCTTTTTATTACTTGCACTTTTGAAATTTGACCAAGCGGTAACGATTATTCTGTTTAATTTTAATGTTAAGAGTGATATCATAACAGGTACAAGGTACATAACATTTTGGCTACCATTGTTGGGGGGACGTTTTCACAAAGATAAAGGGCATTAAAGGACCGACTTATCAACTCACAGTTTTAATTTCGAAGAGTTTTGTTTCATACAACGACCCTTTGTAAGCAACAAACCCTTAATCTTAGAGTTGTGGTTCGTTTTACTATGTTCACTGAGTGTATCAAATTTTTGGGTTTGGAAAAACGTGCTGCGGTTAAAATGCAATAATATTTATTAATATTCCACGAGTGACTGATAATGTTAGTGGTTAATATCGGTGGTCACCCTCCTCGTTGCATTTATTGAATCTGACCAGCGTATCCATAAATGAGATATGAAAAATTTGATTCATTAATTGTTAATAAATCTAAAGTGGCCAATTAATCGATTACTGATTTGGATTTTATTTATGTAAGAGTAAATTTACAATTGTTTTTTTAAACAGTTTTTGGATTGCGTTAGTAGAAAGTTTCTAGTTTTATAATTATAAATAAATAGTAGGGGAAAATATGCCATTCAGTAGAAAGTTTTTCCATAAGCTTGATCATTGGGATACGTCGTTTTGCGTCAAAATGACCACTATAATTTGTGGCGTATCTTGTAAAATTTCTGCTTATATTAAAATCAATACACAATATTATATTCTTATAATTTTACTATTTAGCCAACCATAACATTTATGTTCATATGAGTGGTAAGTCTGGGATACGATGGAAAGTGTAGTCAAAATTTAAAGAGTAATTCGAAATTTAAATTTGTGACATTTGGGATCAATGTTTTAATTTTTACGAGGTACGTAACAATACGAATGTGTTTTTTATTTATTTCTGAAATATATTTTATGTATGTATTCTATTCCTTCATTCATTCATTCAAATTGATTGTAACAGTAAATACGTTTATAAACAATTTTGTAGGTAAAACTAATATATAATTACAATAATACTTTTGTTATTTATGTCATCCTATTTTTTCCAAATCATATATAGCCAAGCATTAAATCTTTCTGAAGTAGACTTAACTCTTAAGACTTACATTGTCGGTCAGCTTAGAACTTTAATCATTAGGAGGCGGTTGGACTGGCTGATATCTGTTTTTTAGATATCTTTTTAACATAAAATCTTTATTAACATAAGAATTAATAACACTGCTAACAATGCTTAAATATATACAAATATGAACTAAAACTAGTTACTTTATAAATCTTGACCGCACATGAATGATGGCACTTTTCATCAGATGAGTCAAGATTTCATAACATTAGCGATGTAGTGAATTAGTATTATTTGTATGGCACCAATTTACATAGGGTGACGACAACGCAGTTCTTGATTAAAAATAATCTCAAGAAAATATCTTTATTTGGTACTACCATTATAACGATTTCAATTCAGACATTAAATAAACTAAAATTTTCCAGTTGATGTTTTTATATTCATTTCGACTACTCAGTAAATAACAGTGCGAGCTGTTGAATGCGAGTTGAAATTATTTTATTCGTTAAAATAATTTCAATTATATAAGAATAAAAATTAAAATAAAACACGAAACCGTGGCATTATGCGCTCCATCGCTGTTTAATTATGCATTTGCAAATGACCGCTGTTTTACATTTTATCTGGATTATGCGCCGCGGAACGATCATTATACGATGGTATATTCGAAATTCATTGAATCGATCGCTTGAAAATTTCGCCGTATGATAACTTATACGTAAAAATTGATGTTGGTAGGAAGACTGGCAAATTGGCGATAAGTGGCCACCACAGAACAAAGACATTAACGCTTTAACCAATCATTACAAGGCCAATGTTTCACTAACCTTGGTAACTAAGACGTTACATCCCTTTGCTCAAACTAACTTACCTTTAGAGTAGAACATAATAATACTAAATATTTCTGTTTGGTGGTAAAGAATATTATGTAGAGTATGTGTTTTTTTATGGCATAGGTTGGGGGACAAGCATATGGGTCACCTGATGGTAAGTGGTCACCATCACCCATAGACAATGAAGTTGTAAGAAATATTAACTATTCCTTACATCTGAGTCGAGAAGGCCCAGGGCTTAGAACGCGAGCATCTTAACCGATGATTGCGGGTTCAAACCCAGGCAAGCACCGCTGATTCATGTGCTTAATTTGTCTTTATAATTCATCTCGTGCTCAGCGGTGAAGGAAAACATCGTGAGGAAACATGCACGTGACAAATTTCATATAAATGACATGTGTATCCCACCAACCCGCATTGGAAAAGCGTGGTGGAATATGTTCCAAACCTTCTCCTCAAAGGGAGAGGAGGCCTTTAGCCCAGCAGTGGGAATTTACAGGCTGTTGTTGTTTGTTTTGTTGTTTACATCGTTAATGTGCCACCAACCTTGGGAACTAAGATGTTATGTCCCTTGTGTCTGTACACTGGCTCACTCACCCTTCAAACGGGTACATAACAATACTGAGTACTGTTATTTGGCGGTAGAATAATTGATGAGTGGGTGGTACCTACCCAGACGGGCTCACACAAAGTGCTAACACCAAGTATGCCTATTACCTACTTAATTAAGCTTGCACAAAATCCACCAATTAAATGGTAAAGATTGAAATCATATTATAAACATCAACATCGTTTGACCAATCACCATGAAAGCTGACCCGAATAGAGTTTCATGGAGAATGTTTTTGCGCTATCCACTTTGCTGCAATTTGCCACTAGATTGCGCTTCAGCACTTCTTCTTCGATACTGCTCAACCGATCGCAATAACAATAATTGGTTTATACAGACAGGACAACGTGCCGGCTTTTGCTACAATAGTACATAAAGTGTGTGAGTTTATTTTTTATACTGTTTTTTTTTTTAACAGAGCATTGATATTAAATGGAAATTAAAAATGAGTGTTAAGCAAACTTAATGAAGTTGAAGTGTCAATCTTAGTAGAATCTTTATCATTTGTCTCAATGAATAGAAACAGCTGTGTTTTATAATAATCTGTTAGCTATAAACACACTTTTGTTTTTGTTAAATAGTTGCTAAACCTCTTACCAATAAATTCAGCATGTTTCAGTGAAGGTTTTTTTTTATAACGCGCATCGTTCAATACTTGTATTTTTACCAATATGTTCAGCATGTTTCAGAGAAGGTTTTACTCTAAGCATTATCATGCAATACAATTCAACTTATAACGTAGATACTGCAACGCTTGGTCGGATCTGCTAATTTGCTAACTTAAAATAAAGAGTATGACAAAAAATAAAACTAGCTATAACGGATTTGAATCGCGTATATTAGTTATTTTTTTATTTTTTAACATCCCGACGTTTCGAGCACTTTACAGCGTTCGTGGTCACGGGTAGACTGAAAAAAAATAATAATATACGCGATTCAAATCCGTTATAGCTAGTTTTTTTTCAATGTGTAATCACGAAAATTTAAGACAACGAGTATGACAAAGTTATACAATACCTTACTTTATTTGATTATTTCAGTTTTTTTCTCAAATAATCCATGTAAATCTTCCATATAAAAACGTCTTTACAATTTATCCGAATAAAGCCGTGCCCGACCTGTCGAAGCACTGCGAACTGCTTTCAAAGTTTTTTATAAATGCGGATGACGTCACAGCACTTAGTGAGCTTAGCTTGAAATTTAATCATTAAGTTTTACATTTGATATTATATAGCTGGTTTTCTTCAATTAATTTTGATAGTGATAAGTGATAAATGACGGCAACAGAAACCCAAACTAGACCAAGTATGCCTTTTTCACAAAGTCCGACACATTTAAACGAAATTTTGTGAACATATATTCTCCACAAATAACACAAAAACAATCAGGATTATTTAAACACGTCCTTCTTGAGGAAGACATAATGAAATTTATAAAGGAACTAGTTAAGTTACACCGCTATTGATAGAAACTATCGACTACTTATGTAAATTCAAGACGGTACCTGTATCTCACTAACTAGAGCTTCTACAAAAAATCTAAGGGTAGATTTGAAATCAGCGCACCCAAATTAGTAAACAACAGTAGAAAAACTTCATGCAACAAAAAAAAAGTTTTATTTTGTTTTCCTGTGTTATTGTTAAATATGACATTTAATAACATATATTAATAACTAAAAAAAATCATAATTGAGGTCAAATTGGGAAAATCTATTTCATTTACCGAAAATCTGGCATGAGACAAAACCTTATTAATTCATTATCAAATCAATGATACAATCGATATGGAAAAAAACCATAGAATATGAATAATTGGGAATAATTTATTTAAAGTTAAGTCAATATTAAAATCAATATACGTATATCAAAAAGTTTCGAACACAGTTTACAGAAAAGCATCGACAGAGAACTCACCTTACCAATTGAACTGAATTCATTTCTTGTGCAGAAATTACATTTTAGACCTATATGAAAATCAGCTAAGCCTAGATTTATTTTATTAGTTTCAGTCTGAAGACGGTTCGGGTTCTTTGCTGCTCTTATACGCCTGTATTTTATCCAGAGGCTGCGAGAAGTAAGTATAGTAAAAGTTGACTTTAAATTTCTTGTAAACGTATAGGTTGGTCCTATACCTGTCAAATCTTACATCCTCGAATCATAAGAAATATGTTTTTCTGCACTTACTTTAGTCTCATCTACACATACTCATTCAATCATTTGAAGTACTTTCCTTACTAATAATAATAAAGGCGCAGTCAATATTACTGAGTCTAGAAAGCTGACATTAAGAACTTACGATAAATTACCACAAATAAAGTAAATTGAATAGGTAATATTGTACAATTGCATTGATAGCTTCATAGCAACTTCGTAGTTGATTCAACTATTAGATAAGTATGGGAGCCGAGATGGACCAGTGGTTAAAGCGTACATCTTAAGCCGATGATTGTGGGTTCAAATCCAGAAAAAACCACTGAATTTACATGTGCTAACTTTGTATTTATAATTCATCTCGAACTCGGCGGTGGAGAAAAATATTGTGAGGAAACCTGCATGTGTCTTATTTCAACGAAATTCTACCACACGTAAATCCACCAACCCGCACTGGAGCAGCAGGAATACGCTTCGAATCTTCTCTTCAAAAGGAGAGGAGGCCTTAACTCAGTGGAAAATTTACAGGCTGTTAGTATTAAGCATAAACGTCAAGTATCCTGACATGTTTTCCTTTGCAGCGTTAAAAAAGATCTCGACGGTAAGCTGACCTATCTTGTGTCGACGCAAGTGGAGGGTTCACTCAACGTGACGACCCTCCTCCTGTCCGGTCGGGCGACCCCATATTTGCATAACGGAGTGCAATACGTTGGCGATGAAGATCATTATGTAAGATAACTTTATTTCGACAACGTTTGTAACTATGTTGTCAAATTTAGATCATCATTATCTGCCATTTCCTTTGTTTGGAATCTGCTAATATTATAATACAAATAAATCAGCATTTCAAATCTACTATGTAACTTGATAGTATTTGATAGTTTATTTTACATATATATATTCTATTTAAAGACTAAATCTTGACTTGCGTGATATGAATTAAAATAAATAAAATTCTATTATACATTTCCAGGCTATGCCGCAATTTGGGGTGCTATCACGAAGCCCAGTGGGCCTTCTGGTTTGGTATGGTAATGATGACAATATTACCAAGAATATATCGAGGCAGTACCCTGGATCGAGGCTGAAAACTCCAGCTCTTCCTATTTGGGTTTGATGCGCTCATTATCATTATAAATATGTTTCAGTTAACCTTGAATGTAATATAGAATAGTATGACTTCTGCTTCAAAATATACCAACAAGCCTCGACTGACATTATAAACTTTATGTCGACATTTTAAGCCAGATTGGGTATATTCTACCGCCAAACAACATTATTCAGTATTGTTGTGTCTCGATTTATAGGGTGAGTGAGTCAGTGTAATTACAGGCATAATATTTTAGTTCCCAAGATTGGTGGCTCATTGATATCACAAGGAATGATCAATATTTCACACAGCGCCATTGTCTATGGGCTGTGGTGACCACTTACCATCAGGTTGCCCATATGTTCGTCCGTCAACCAATACCATTAAAAAAATTTGTTACTATTATTGCATTACTTATTTACGATTTCATATTAATGAAATACAGTATTAAAAATAAATATTCTTTATTGTACAAAATTTTGAAATATATAATTAAATCTTGTAAAATTACGATTCAAAAGTGCTTTGAAGAGCCTACTTGACTATGATTTGGCTTCAAAAAGTAATTTATTAAATTTAATTTAAAAAGAAATCCTTTTTTATAGAACTACAGTTTGTATTGTTATAACAAGCCATATCTTATTTTAATTAATAAATCAAATTATTATAACTATGGTTAAACTGGATTTCAACAACAAAAACAGGCATTAAATTTCCCACTGCTGGGCTAAGGCCTCATCTCCCCTCAAAGAGGAGGTTTGGAACATATTTCACAACGCTGTTCCAATGCATGTTGGTGGAATACACATGTGGCAGATTTCTATGATATTAGAAACATGCAGATTTCCTCACGATATTTTCCTTCACCGCGGAGCTCGAGATGAATTATAAATACAAATTTAGCACATGAAAATTCAGTGGTGCTTAAATGGGTTTGAACCCGCAATCATCGGTTAAGATGCACGCGTTCTAACCGCTGGGCCATCTCGGCTCTACTGGATTTGATGACGAGTAATTATAATTAAAGCTCAATTTAACTTTTTGTTTAATAGAATATGAAAACATAGCAGGCAAAATAATCCAGGTTCCATAACGTTTTGTGTTGTAATTATTACAATTAAAATTGTTCAATTATAATTAAACTTAAATTTGAAGAATCACTTATACAAATGGATATTGAAAATAATCCCAAACTATTTAGGAATATTTGGAAATAGTTTGTTAAAGGCTACTAAGTGAATGTGATTTTAATTACATGTTGATGAAATAATAAGTATTGGACATATAAAAACATCACCTTACTCTGATCCCAATGTATGTAGCTAAAGCACTTGCGTTATGGAAAATCAGAAGTAACGATGGTATCACTAACACCCAGACCCAAGACAACATAGTAAACTAATGAACGTTTTCTACATCGACTCGGCTAGGAATCGAACCTGAGACCTCAAAGTACACACACACACACAACTACACACTATTCGTGCACGGATGTCGTCAAAGTTAATATATAATTTTAATTGGAACAAAAGTTTATCAGAAAACAATGCGATAGTCAAAATGAAATTATAATGTAACGGATTTATTTGCTATTTTGTATGCGGCATTTGATACATAAATCTAAACCGGCATTAATGACATTTTAACTGACAGATATTGTAATTTTGGTCAAAGCAGGTGTTACGTAATTTATTTAATTTGCATTGTTTTAACGCTAAATTTGTTAACTTTGACAAAGGTGTGAAATATTTTTTTACGTATGGAAACCTTGGTTGCTTTACTTGGTGAGTGTCTTGTAACTTTTGTTGTGTTAAGCCCATTACACGATGAAAAAAATAAGATATAAGTGATAAGGAATAAGGAACAAGAAATAAATTAATCATTTCATAATTCAGAAATAAGGAACAAGAAATAAGAATGAAATTTTTGTCGTGGTGGGAATTCGTTTCTAATTTCTTATAGCCAGCCAATCGCAAGGCATTTTTTTTGAAGTGTCGTCAAACTAACAGCAGCAAGTAACTAGTAGCAGGTATTCAACCGCTGTGATTGGTTGAATATTATGGCCTATGGCCTATTGTGTTTTGAGTGTTGTGCTATTCCTTGTTCCTTATCTCTTATACCTTATTTTTTTCATTGTGCAATGAGCTTTAGGGTTTAATGGTTGAGTGTGGCACTTTAAGTACCAGCTATACATACACAATATCTTAGTTGTAAAGGTGGTCGAGCATTGTCGATGGATAGAGATTGGCTAATGGACCATCCATTAGCGAATCTGAGTACTTAATATAAAAAAAAAAAACACCATTAAAAATAATAACCATTTTTTGTAAGATCATAAGTATTTACTATAATAACAGTTAATAAATATCGGAATATTAACTAGTTATAGATTTTAATTAACTGTAAGAATTAGTTATGCTAGTAATGAAGTTAGTAGTTTCACCTCGGACATATTTTCGAAATTTCGGAAAATATATGAAAACACGTCATTATAAAAAGTACTGTAGTTTGTTTTCTAATTTTTTATTTACATTCTAGGTGACAAGCTGCTCTGGTCACTATGGTGTACTTTTCAATACGAATCGTGAGCTTTTGAGGAACTACCATGCTGAACGAAGGTATGACTTTTTAAACCTCAAAAACACTACTGATAAATACCACAGACAAAATCGTTGTTAATCATATCAATAATATAAAGAAAATTTTATCTTTTAGGTGCTTCCCACTCATTTGTAAAAGACAGTTAAATGTGTTGTAATAAAAATACTATTTTATATAAAAACTTTCTAAGATTAAAATGTTTGTTTTGTAAAATTTGAATTTGGTTAATACATTCTGATTATACTGTTAATGCTTAATGTGTCAAATTAATTTGTCAATACATGTATCACGAATTGGAACGAAAATTTTACTTTCATAAAAAAAAAATTACGTACACAATTAGAAAGATTTTAAATGGAATATTCTGTGGAATAATAAAAAAAAAATAAAACATATATTTATTTAAATGATATAATACTTCAGTGTCTAGATTACAGTCTGTTTTATTTCTAGATTCGATATTCACTACTACACGTGTGGAGGGTGCCATGTACTTCTGAACGTTGACACTCGAGCTCATGAAGACAGTGTAACCCTGAGGAATGATGACATCAGCGCAACTCCACTGGAGAAGCTCATTCATACTAAGTAACAAAACACATAACCTAAAAAAATCACAAAATATAACCGGCCCCAATTTTTTTTCTCCATATTTAAATTTGTACCAATTATGAAATAAAACGTTCCAAAATAGAATTCAAATCAATTCATAAATGACAAAGGTCTGAATGAGGAAAGATAATAAAATATACAATCAAATTTATAATGAAATGAAGGAATAATATGAAAAAGTCGGTCTTTTAATTATATTTTTTCCAACACCATTTAATATATATGAAGATAATTCATGGTAATAATTCACCATGAGTTTTAAATAAGTTATATGGCCTATATAAGCGGATTGTATAACGAATGCTTATATGTTTGCTTTGTGCTAGTCCGTCTGAGTAGGTATCATTTATTTCTGCCGCTAAACTTTAGCATTCATTATTGATTGATTTACTACAGTCATAGTCAACGTAACATCTCAGTTTCCAAAGTTGGTAGGCCATTGGTGATATGGGAAATAGAAAATATTACTTACATTACCAATGTTTATCCCTCCTAAACCTTCAGTGTGCCCGTACTTCTATATCGTATACAAAAGTGCTTTTAAACCTTTAAATATATATCCGCCTGCAATCTTTAATTGTAAGGCAAGTAATAAATGAGAAACATGTCTCTGTAGATTGCCCACTTACAAATCTCAAGTTAGTTTAATTTTACCAATTGCGGAAATTATACGAGAAACCGTTGTAGTTATTTCGTAAAACTATCTTGCCAACTTAAAGTGGCATTGAGCCAGAATAACTTGGCCTACTCTTCTGCCCTTAGTTGAGAATTTAGGTAATGGATCTGCAAACTTTGTACAGTATCTTAAAGGTCTAAAAATAAATTTTCTCTGTGACTTATATGGTTCAAATTTCCCCAAATGCTCTTAGCGTGAATTTCATTTAATACTAGTTGTGCCCGCGACTTCTAACGCGTTTGAATTTAACAAAAAAATAAATATTATTGTGGCCTAAGTTACTCTTTATTACATCAGTTATCTGCCTGTGAAATTCCTGTCAAAATCGGTCCAGCCGTTCCAGACATTAGCCGGAACAAACAGACAGACAGACAGATACACAAAAGTTGTAAAAAAAATAAGTTGGCATATATACCGTATAAACATAAACATGCATTGAGTAAAAAGGGGCTTTTTAAAGTAAAGAGTGTCTGTTTGTAATAACAAACAAACACTCCAATTTTATTATATGTATAGATAGATATCAAACTAAGATTTCTTGGAATGTAAGATTGTCTTATATCTAATTATTTCTGGTGAAGTTTGTTCAAAATGATAAATTTCATTTTCTTTAAACTCAACTTAAATTCACAGAAACTTAGAGCATTTACTGAATGGTATAAGAAATACACGGACTGAATTTTAAACATTTTTAACAACAGTAGCCAAACTGCTGTCTCATATAATAATTTATTCATAGTTGTTTTTTAAGTTATCGTAGAAGAACATCATTTTCATTTTTGTATGAAGTAGTTCTTTTTTAAATAAATATATAGCCTTTACTACTATTCATTTTATCAATATCAATAAACATAATCTGTATTATGACTTGAATAGTATTTGTCGGACTCGACTTTACACGTTTTGACTGTTTCATTCATATTTTTTTAAATATGTGTAGCAGTGTAATAAAAATAATAAATAGTTCAATCGTTAAATCATAACGTGCAAATATCTAATTGAATATTTTTATAAATGTTATATAATATAATGTTAATCATGAAAGTGGATTTCACTGCTTAGAACTAGCGCGCACTGGTAACTTTTGTCACGGTGACTGTTTCGTCACTCTTGTCAAATCCGTGAATATGTACAGATGCAGACGCAAATGTCACGTCGTAAAGTGCGCGCACCATGTATGGAACATATTCATGGACTCGACAAGAGTGACGAAACAGTCACCGTGGCAAAAGTCACCAGTGCGCGCCAGTTCTTAAGGCAGTTCCTTTTAATCGATCGAGCTGTAACTAGGCACATGATATTGCTTGCGATAAAATTTTAAACTGACTCTATTTTTTATTCAAATGTACTTCTTGCATAAAGCAAGATATTTAATTGATTTTAGTATAACTCATCAATACGTCGGTCCCCAATCTCCATCCAAAGTTATATAAGATCTTCAACAGACAGTTCTAGCATTTCCAAATGCAATACGTTGAAATACAATTGTTCATTGTTTCACAAACACTAACCTGTTTCAGGTGGCAGGACGCCAAGATCACTTGGTCTGGCCCGGTGCCCTTTGCGGGAGACTCGCCGAACTAACGGCTTAGTGTCTAATTGCTCCAGCAATCGGCTTTGGTCTAGTGGAGCCGAATCTGGCTGTTATAATTGCTTTACGATATCATTCAACTTAATTGTATGGTATATGACGCAGATTTTAGATGCATTTTATTATTTTGCTAATTATACATCTAAAATAGGATTAGGGTTTTGATTTAATATAGATTTTAAATGTTTATTTATGATAGATTTACTGTGTTGTGTATTTGCTGTTTTGGAAAGTAGGATGTAGATTACTTGATGATGCTGTTGCTTAGGTCTTTATGTGTGATTGTTTAAACAAATAAATTAAATGCTTTAGTGATGTGTTGTTTTAATGATTGTTTTTCGTTATATACATCAATAAATCTGTTTTTAATTATATTTATATCAGTAAAATTTTTGATTCAATATTTTTACACTTGTGTGATTTTTTTTTTGATTTTTTTTTATCTTGTAATTCCGATCATTCATCAGATCATCACAAGGCGAATAACACCTTAAATTAATTAGTAATTATATATATATTAGAATTATTAACATAGAGGCCATATATATGTAAAAATAAATTAATAATAGTAACCTTAAAAATCATGACCGCGTGAAATAGTCAAACAAATCAAACGGAAGCGAATAGTAGCAAATATAATTCATCATCCTCTCAGACTTTGTTACAACCTCCCAACTATACATAATTAAACTAATATAAAAAAAATACATATTCTTTTATAAGACCTCAAATACCGTTTAACTAACCATGATGGATGGGCCCCTTGACGAATGTTATAAGGCATCATTTATCATAACTTGTGTCAATCGAAACGTATCCTAACTTCCGACGTTTCTGGATGATATTTTTTCTGATGTATTATCCGCATTTAATCCTAAGGTATGATGAATTGCAACTGTGTAAGAGGATATTGGAAAATGTAATAAATTTTGTAAAGAATTAAAGGAAATATTAGTTTGTTAATGGTCACTTCTGTTGAATTTATTTTACTCTGAATAAAATAATATTTTTCATATTCAAACTACTCATACAAATGATTACAAAGCTTTTTCTATAATTCAGAGAGGCTTAGTTTGTTTCTAATAATCCAAGAGTAAATTACACAGAAGTTAATTTTAAATAAAAATTAAGCATATCTTGATAAAACCACAATATTGAAATATCTGTGGCTATTTGACTTCTTGACTTTCAGTTAAGATCTCTATGCTCTTTTCACTGAGTTACTTCGGCTACAATACGTTTACACAATGCATATAAACTTCACCATTCAAAAATTTTCCGAAAATCCGCAACTGACGTTTTATCAGTTTATTAACTTTTCACGTAAAATTTAACGTAGGCTTAAACGTTACGTTGATATGGGTAACTTCTCTGCATATACTAAACAAGTTTAATCATCGAATAAAATTTTATTGGCACCAATCTTGTCCGCTACGGCCGACCAGTCCGGGAGCAATTAGCGATTGTTATGGCTTTGTTACAGACTAGCCATATTATAGACAAATCGATTAAATTATTTACAAAAAATTAATACTAAAATTACATATATTTCTTATTAGTTGATCAAAAATAAATGTTGTTGTTATGTTTGTATCTATGTACATATGTTGTATGTTATGTTTGACATAATACACAGCACACCTACATAGATAGGAACAACGATAAAATATATTGAATCATTAATTATTTTGTCATTAAATCAATTTTTAATCATTTTCCATATAGTAAATAAATAATTGGTAAATTAAAACTTAAGATTCGGAAATAGAATCTGGGAGAAATCGATTTCCACTACATGCAAGCAACCGTATTTATACTGAATTTTATACATAAAGTCATGTTAATTAAATACAATTATTTAATTAATATATCCCGCTTGGAAGTCAACAGGTATTAACTCCACGCTTTTTTATCATCTATAAAATCTTGTATCGAATAATATGCCTTTTTTACCAATTTATTTTTTACAAATGATTTGAATTTACGAAACGGCAAAGTTAAAAATGTCTGCGGAATTTTAGTATGGATACCTTGCCCCAAGAAGGATTTATTAAAACAAACTAAAACAAAATGGGTAAATATAAGTTACATAAAGTCCGGCGTATTATGACCTTGAAAAGAGAGAATACCTAGAAAAAATTTAAATCAAAGTTGAAGATGCAAGTGGGCGATATTTCAAAGAAATATTTCTAAGCGAAAAAGTATTCGGAAAACCAAAAAGTGTTTCTCGAAAATTAATTGAAAAAAGCCAATTGAATTCTACCAGATATCCTGTAATGAGAAACCAGAACACAAAGGAGTTTGTGGGCGTCTGATAGCAATGTAACCTTCAATCTTATTTATTTTTATTCACTGTATGAACATAATTATTTATTTATATATACTTCATTCTGAAGTGTATTGGGATGAATTGTTATCAGAAACCAAACACAACATATGCCATGCCATGAAATTGTATCATTTTATACAAATATTTTGTGTGTTTTTCCTAAATCTACAAAAAATTTGGTTGTATATATCAATATTTCAATCAAATCTAAAATAAGTGATTATTATTATTTTTTATATTTAGACACAAAAGTCACAAATTGACTTTGAGTAGAATTGACCTAATTAATTGTTTTATTAAATTTTATCAAAAAAAATTCCTACTGTGATTCTATTTCTGGAAAAATTCTATATTAAACAAAAGGCAATATTAGAATATTGAGTTATATTATGAAAGGAATCGAGATTATTTTCGTTTTCCTCTTTGAAATTAATATTCATTTTTAAATTATTTCTTATTAATACAACGCTCTATACCAACGCTTGTCTGTGCACCGCATTTACTGACAAATTCCGTGAATGGTAGCACTTTGCTCGGACTATACTGATTTATGACAGGAGCCGGCCATTTGGCCATTGTCCCCCCAATTATTTGTGTGACTCGACGAACGACATATCTTGGATCAAACTTTGTCACCCATTACAGCGTGTATTTGGTGACAAAGTTTGATCCAAGATATACTTAATGTGTATTTAAAGTGAAAATAACTCAATAATAAATCAATAACACCCTTTTAAAAATGGAACAATACTTCATTTAGGACGTTATTAAATGATAAAACTAACAGCCAATTAAAATTTTTATGGTGCCAAAATATTGTATTTTATAATGAACATAAAATAAATTGTTCATTCAGATTATGTTTAAGCTAAATAACATTGCTTTCACTATAGATATTACGGTCTGATATTTCTGAAAATACGACCTTTAATGCCGTCCTGGATAATTATCACGTACAATAACTTTAAGCATATAAATTTCAAGTAATGTATAAATCTTATGGCTCTAGTAATAAAGTCTAAAATTGAAGTGCAATAAATCTCTAAAACTGGATTTAGTAATACTGATCGCAAGCTGTCGCCTTCGGACAATATGTGACAGTCTGATAGTGCTATTTTATTGCGAAATGGTCAACGCTAGAACATCAAATTTGAACTTGGAATTTGTTCATATTACATACAGACTGCTTTGATTTTAGTATATGCTATTCAAATTTACGTATATTTTGCTAGGTGTATCTAGATTTCGTAATGGAATTTGATTTTAGATTATGTTACTACGTACCATTAGGATGTATAGTACGACACAACATAGATGTAGCATCGGCAAATTCAATAAAGCCGATTACTGCCCATTTATACAATGGATAGAAATAGTTCCTTATCGCGCCATTTAACGCTATTCGTCGCTATACATTCTCGTGTCAGTTCAACCCGAAAAAGCAAGTGCATATAAATCGACTTGTCAAATTGACGAATATATTTATTATTATTATTAGGCCATATGATATTACAAGTTATTATGTGTATTACGTTTGTGTAAAGATCATAATCGCATTAGCAATAAATATTGATAATTTGGGATAGCGTACTAAATTCGGGTGTGATCAGTTTTACGAATTTTGCCGATGCTACATCTAAGTTGTGTCGTACTATACGCATATCTATATTTTATATACATGTGTTCCATTTGGAGATAGTTGGTATTTACTAAGCTGTGTACTTCGATAAAATAATCCATACAAACATTGCATGGAAATTGTTATGCTCTTTAAAGTGTAACCTCTTTATTTCATTTACAGCTTCGCTTACAATTCTAGTAAAACAGAAATTTTGCCCAAATTATGATGTCATTTAAAAATATCTGAAATATTTTTGTTATGAGATTAAACATAGACTCGACATTAGGCGGTCTTTGTATTGAAATGTATTCGACCATTTTTTTTTCTCGCAGGAAAATCGCAAATCGCGCTTTTCCCCACGTGATAGAAAGTGGGGGGATGTGTGGGACTTCCCGGTTCCCTGGACGCCGAGTTCGCCCAGGTCCACCGGTTAACCTACTAAAAAACAAGCGGTAACCTCTTCGTTTTTCAGTGGACGACTTTATACGACCAGGACTAACCAATTACTTATTTTAAGCCAACTGAGGCAAGTCTATATATCACCGTGAGATTGTAAGTATATTTTAGATTTTATCTTAAGTGTAAGCTATTTACGATTATAGCTTATATTGCTTAATGAAATATTTATTTAGATTACGATATCCATGTGATTCATGATGATGTCAACTTGGGACCTCCAGCGTATGCTGGTCGGTGTCCTAATCCACATAACACATAGTTGTCGCTTTGTATTCGATCTTACTCAGGTATTATCCAAAAAAAACCATGGCTAGTCATTATCTGCTTAAGGCTTCAAGGCTCTAACTACACGATCTCATATCGTTCCTCACTGAGTAATCCACACCACGTCGTTAGAATCCTTCAGCGAACCCGCTTTAATACCTCGAGCGCACTCAGAGGGGGGGGGGGGGCGTCTTCGTTCTGATAGAGGGCGCGGGTCTGCAGATTTACTCGAATTATAAACATCATAATCTAACCGAATCGAAAGATTATAAAATCCAATTTGTATACGTTTTATTGTAACTTGAATAACAATTTACACATTTTCGACGGTTAACAATATTGCTAGATATAATATGACGGTATTAAACATTTTTTCGGTTATTTATACTCTTAATTTGCTTCAAAATTTTTGATACGAATTATAAACATAAATTATATTACGAGTTTTGATGACTTATCGGCTGAGGGAATAATAAATCCACGTGAATTGATTTACAACGCAACCGGTATCTGACGATATAGGACGGAGATTTAGGCGGATTTCCTGCACTAAATTATTTCAACCAATGACGATTCCGATTTTGAACTGGCGTTCGAATATCTGTTTATAACTGCTTTTGTAAGCCTTTGTCGCATTGTCTTTCTGTTACTCTTATAAGAAGCACATTATAGACTTTTTAAAAGAACAATTTTAGGTACTAGTTGTTACCCGCCGTTTTGCTCGCGTAGAAAATATGAAAATATTTACAAATTAACTTTAAATATTACATTGATGTAAACCTCTTTGTTTAGAACACTTTTTTCCAATTAAAAAGTTACCTATGTCATTTCTCAGGCTCTAGACTATTTGTGTACCAAATATCATTGAAATCGGTCCAATAGTCATATAGTTTTTTTTTTTTTTTATGGTATAGGTTGGCGGACGAGCATATGGGCCACCTGACGGTAAGTGGTCACCATCGCCCATAGACATTGACGCTGTAAGAAATATTAAGTATTCCTTAAATCATCAATGCGCCACCAACCTTGGAAACTAAGATGTTATGTCCCTTGTGCCTGTAGTTACACTGGCTCACTCACCCTTCAGACCGGAACACAACAATACCGAGTATTGTTATTTGGCGGTAGAATAACTGATGAGTGGGTGGTACCTACCCAGACGGGCTTGCACAAAGCCCTACCACCAATAATATAATGATAATACATCAGTCTGGTCCTTATGACCAAAAGTATCCACTTAACTTTATTAATCTGGAAACAGAATAAAACATTACGTTTTACTCTGATCAATTGACTTCCAATAGAGTTACCTTGGGTTGAGAGCAAAGTGCTTATCGATAAGTGATTTTTAATTCGATCTCATTATAATAGAGTACCATAATATACATAAGTATAGTAAGTACGAATGTACAGTCAGTGTAAGAAAAGGTTCGTCACCTTAAGATCTATTTTCGCGTGTGCGATAATCTGCTTTACCGATCGAGAATGACATATTGCGTCGCAATGATTTGATGCTTAGATTCAAAAGGTACTAAGAGTTTAAGTCTTAATAAACGAAAGAATTTTAAAACTGACGAAGGTTTTCTTTCTCTGACTGTACAATTATATGATTTTGTAAATGATATTTTTTTATAAATGTGTTCATACTTCAGAAGATAAGCACCAACCGTGGAGACGCCCCGTTCATTATGTTGTTTATTCGACATAAATGAATCTTCTAAATGAATATCCCTCGCGGATTCTTTGGGCTTATAGCGATGAAATTACGCGATGCTCATTTTTTCTTTATTAGCCTTATATATCTCATTTCGCATGGAGTTCGCTGCGCTTAAATTACATTTTTCTGTTTATTTTTAACGAACTCGCATTATATAAATGTTAAATTTTAGAAGTTTATTTTGTGTTGGAATAGCGTGCTAAACATTTTTAGGGTAACGCTCTAAATTATGATCATGTTTATCTCGGTAACGTTAGACGGTTTTATACGTAATATTTTGCTTGTTAGTGAACCTTTTTGTTAAAATAGTTAAACCATAGACTTTCATAAGATATTTCCCGAAGTATAAAGCTGAATGTTACGCGAGTAGAATAATTTACTTATAAAAATCCTTATATATAAATAAATAAATACATTTTTTTTAATATAAATAATACTAAGTATAAAGCTTATTATATTTCATGCATTTGATGTGTTTCCAAATTCCATTTTTAGCAAGTCAGATGTGACTTCACTGCTGACTGCATATTTTCAGATATGTGGTTCAAGACTCGAGTTGCGCCAGTTTGTAATTGAAATCGTTACATGTCAATAATCCTGCCCTTTCAAATTAGCAGGGTATAATTTAATAAAAGATATTATTGACAAAAAAACTTTTTTACTTGATGGTAGGGCTTAGTGCAAGCCCGTCTGGGTAGGTACCACCCACTCATCAGTTATTCTACCGCCATATAACAGTAATCAGTATTGTTGTTTTCCGGTTTGAAGGGTGAGTGAGCCAGTTTAAATACAGGCACAAGGGACATGACATCTTAGTTCACAAGGTTGGTGGCACATTGACGATGTAAGGAATTGTAATATTTCTTACAGCGTCATTATCTATGGGTAATGGTGACCACTTACCATTAGGTGGCCCATATGCTCGTCCACCAAACTATATCATAAAAAAAAACGTTTTCAATTTTTCATCAAGCAAGTCGAATTATAACGTTATCTTTGGCTCTTGATTTTTCCGAATCGATTTCACTTGGGAACCTTCAAGAAAAGATTCTACACGTTTCTTAATATGTTGCAGATGTGATAGACGTAATTTCCCATCAGGTAAGATTTCGTTTGCAACTTAATCCATTTAATATAATAAATAAACCACGAATGTATATATACATAGGTTTTCATATAAAGAATTATAAAAGATTTTTCCATAAGCTTCACTGTAAATTTTTAATACCTTACAATGTGAGCCGGAAACGGTTTACACGGAATATGGATAAACGGAATTAGCCAACCGACCTAGATATTACCGAAATTCGCCGACCATAAACCAGCGGGATATTTCACCGACGTGCGTCTGTAACAGAAAACGCACCCGAGGGATGGACGATAAAAAATTACGATTCCACAAGGTCCCTGCCCCATTCGACCATTATATTTTATCATTGAACAGAAATTTATATAAGATTGTACTTCAGGTGAAAGTTGACTTAGTATTAATTACTCGAATTCAATTTGAAGTGATCATGTCAAACAATTGAAATTAAATTGAATTATTATTATTATTTTATGAGAGACTAATTCTATTCGTTAAGATTCAATTGTATATTTGTCACATTTCAATCAAAGCAATCAGAAAATATTCAATGCGGAATCATTACATGTACATTCTAAAAACTACAAAAACTAATTCGTAGGTTTTTAATCATCCTAAAAAAATAACAGATCAAATAAAGAATCTTTTTACAAATTAGTAAAGGTACGACAAAACTTTTTGAAGATGTTACCTTGTGCTCGAAGATTTTTTTGAACATTTACATAATATTATTATGTTTTGCCATTTGTGTAGGCATAGAAGTTAAGAAAATCGTTTGAGATTTAATATAGTCTAAGTGCAGTATATAGAAAATTCGGTTTAATTATGAAGCCTATATTATGTTTAAGCTTTAGATAAAATGAGTCTACAGCACCTAAACAGACGAGCTTGTACCAAATCCTACGACCAAGAATATTTCACGTCGTTAGAAAAACCCTGTAATATTTAACCATCAGCACTTAATTTTTACAATTAGTTTGTATATAGTTTACCATTAATAACTGATCCAAAAAATAAGAGAATAGTAAACACACCACAAAGTTTTAGCATGAGAATTCAATCGACACATTCTATTCTTTCCACCAGCGCGTTCAGTGTAAAACCAATTTGTAAAAAAAATGCCTCGAATTTTGAATAGTTCAGTCGATAGTGCTCGGAAATTTCGCGAACGGTTTGAATTTGAGGGTTCGGATTTCAATATATGTATGGCATCGAACGTGCGATCCGATGAAGATGAGTTAAGAGTTAGCTTAATGGTGGCTAGTTTAATTGCTTATATTGGTGATGTTGGTGATATTGGTCGAGCTTGGTAGTTTATGTATATGAGCGTGTTTGTTGTCCGTAATTGGCTTATCGGAAAAGTGAAATATGATCTTCATAAAGTTAAATTTCCACGATCAAACTATAATAGCGTTTCTGGGCGTGGAATATTTTAATTATGATTGAATGATTATTTTGTTTATTAAAATGAAGCCACTGCGAAATTATGGCGATTGTTGAGCAGACGGCAAAATTATTAATCTCTAATTACAGATAATATCTTTGTTCTGTGTGCCGTTGAAACTCCTTTGGTAGTTATTGACAGGTCAGGAAAAGGACTTCGTTCAGAGAATCTAAAGCAATATACTGATTTGTACGGTACTTTTAGTTTCGGTTTGTGTATAATTATTTCACCTTTCATAATCTTGTTAAATCATGCCGATATAACACAACTAAAACAGGTGTGAATGAAGAAATTTAATTTGAAATAAGAATCGTAAATTACCGCCCGAAATTATCATCCTAACGAGATTTTTTACCAAGGAACCGTATTTCATCCAAGTTGCAAAGGCTCTACATCAATTACAAAACGTCTGACACTAAATCGCGCGTTCCGCGAACATGGTTTTGTATTCCAACTTTAGCAATTACGTTAGTCAGGATTAAAGTTCAGTTGGAAACTTCCAAAACGGGATGGATGGCTACTGCTATGCCTACACACTGCTTCTTCGTACATCGGACCAGTGTAAACGTATCATTGTTCTCTAAGACAATGTGTTAGTGACAAATAAGTTTATAAATGTTAAACGAAAACACTGATGCCCTTATTATTCTCTAATATTCATAATTTAAGTGGACCAATAGGTTTACATGCTCTTCGAGGTACGTTTAACACTGCAAGTCCCAAACAGAAATCACACTATTTCTTTTTATTATTTTCAACTGGTCCTTGTACTTAGTCAAAATTTCCTAATAAATATATACTGATTTTTTAAAAAAAAAGAAAAAATACCCGGAGGAAAAACTGCTAAACCTTATTACAATCACATTAGAGACCAATGGAGCAGCATGGTAGAATTTCCTCCAAATGTTATCCCTAATAAGCGCGCATAATTTTGCCCACAGCCAGACAAGCTGTTGCTAAACAAGAATAATATTTGCGTTAATAGCGTGAATAAGAAACCAAAAAAGGCGTATCAGTCCACCAACACTGCAATATTTTTTTAACAACTCAAGCCAAGAAAACCTTCCCGAACAACGAAATCCGCTTCCAAGGGATATTGTTTAAAACGCGAACAGAATTTTGAACAAAAACTTTAACTCTTGATAAAAACGGCATCACTTGGCCGGTGTTTTTAAAACTTTCGTATACAATCAGACAATTTATGCAGCTTTTTCCTGGTGCTCCCTAACTTTGTACATTGTTTTCTCTTTACGTTGCGTTTTTTGTTATTATCTCGTCGTCCGTGCTAATGCATTTATTTTAAGATTTCCTGGTCATTTTTCTACAAACGTTTCGTTGCAATTTCGTCGAGTATAACAAAGGTGCTTTGAAATACATTTGAATTAAGTAAGAATCATACTGAATTCAGATTTTCGCTTCATATTTAAATTTAATATTTAGTATTTCCGATCTAGACTGCATACTGTTTGTTTATATTGTGTTAATAATTTTTTGTTTTTACAGTAAAAAGAAATACTTTACTTACCGAAAACCAGCATGTGTTAAAGGAATCGTTTTAAATCTCAATAGACTTTTTAATGGATTTCACAAAATGAAAACGGTTATCAATCCAGCTATATTCTTTTATGTTGCTCAGAATTCCATAATTTATGAACCGGATTAATTCCTGTTTGGTCCCATTTGGAGGAAAATTTTGCCATCTGTTTAATACGTAAAAAATATATTTAGTAATTCATGTACATGTTTTAATATTATATTAATTTATTTCATTACTTATGTAACTTATTAGTTTTAAGTATAATACACTAATTTTAATATAATTTAATTCTTAAAATTATTTTTGTTAAATCGATGTTACTATTTATTGATGACTTTTATTTTATTCTTTATTTGGTGATTTTAGTAATTTTATTTTATATTTTTTTTAATCTTGTAATCGGTCATTTCAAAATTCCGTAGTGTTTTGGTGTTTTATTTTTCTTTTCTTTTTTGTGTTCATATATTATGTAACAAATATGTGCAATTTAAGTGTCTTAATTAATAGAGCAATGTTGCTTTGTTGGCGGGCGTAAATAACTGCACCACAGTTTTATACTATCGCAGTTATTATCGTTCACGTCTTGTTGTTGTTTAAAAGGATGCTTAAATATATAAATAAAATAGTAAATAAATGTCTTACTTCTCTGCATTAACAAAATATAAGCGGTCGAGATATTATTTTCACACCAATTATGCGTTAGTTGTTGCACATGTTATAGTGCAAAACAAGTACCTCGTATGGCCTACATATATATAATAAATTATCTTTATTGGACAACGAACATTCTTTCCACCCGTTGCAGTGTTCTCCCAGCTATTAGTCAATATACCAAAACTTTATAGACATCCAATAAATACCTTAATACTAAATAAATAAAAGAGATTTTTGAATGAAAAGTTACCTTACTTCCAACCTAATACTTACCTACTTAGTGGAGGATGGAAATGGATTAATAACAATAGCATGATTAATTTTGTATTGAAATATTTACGTATTAAACATATTAGTTAAGCGAGTTTTTTAGTATAAAAGCTGTTTAGAAATGAGATGATAAGTTTAATCGTGGTCTAACACAAAAGCTGAAAAAATTAAAGAAAATATTTAATATTTAAAATAACTATACTTGATTTAATGGCGATATTAGTGTTCAAATTTGCTTTACACAAAATTTCATCAAATTCGGTTCATTGGTTCAGTCCTGAAAGAGCGACAGCATACAGACAGAGTAACATTCACATTTATAATATTAGTAAACTAGTATTGATTTATGTGTTGGAATAATACAAAAACTCTCCTCACAATCAATACGAAGTGAGTGAATAGACTCATCATCATCTTAGACTGTATCTCACTTTCCATCAGGTGTGATACAGTCAAGCGCTAGCCTATTAATTTAAAAAAAAAATACTTTATCTCTCCTGAAGTGGTTTACGATCCTTCCAATTCGACGATTAAAGTAAGAATGACCATTTCTAGGCTTACTCCTAGTATTTAATGTTTACACGCCCCTCCTCCGACTGTAGCAACATCCGGTTTCGATCCATTTTAAAAACAATTTAGTTTAGTCAAAACCGGATGTTGACAATCAACGCAAATTGTAACAACAATTTAAATCAAATTATTTATGCTGATAATACTTTCATAGATTAAAACAATAAAATATGATCATATTAAAATAAATATGCTAACATACATATGTTATATGCAATTTGAGAGTTTAATTTAACTTTACTCAGCGCAGGTCTCTAGAAAACGACGGACGTATGTTCTTTTAATGTAATACATACGGAAATAAATGTATTTCAGTTAATTTATCAAATTTAATGAGCAAATATGATTAGAAGAAAAATAATACGAAACGTTTTCTTATTAAATTTATAATGTAATGACAAGAATATCAAAAGAAAATTTCCTTTATGCTTAATGCTCAAGTTCAATTAATTAAGATTACAGCAGCGGTCAACATAAATTAAATATTATTATTATTAAGAAACGTCGGTCGGATCCTTTCCTTGGGGATTGACCCGTGAATATCAAGGAAGACCTTAAGATAAGGGGTGACTTCACTATTTTAAAAAGTTTGTTGATATTTTTAAGATGTTCCCATAGAAATATTCATTTAGAGCTGGCCTTTGTCCAAGTACCTTGGTAGGTACGATCGTCAAATGTTTTATCGCAAAATATAAATTTTGAGTACTAGTAGGCGCCCGCAGCTTCATTCGCGTTGGAAGCTGTTGGTTGTCATGTATCAGGCTAAAAAGTAACCTATGTATTTTCTTGGAGTTGGAGTTTTCTTAGTTTCAAATTTCATCAAATTCGGTTCAGTGGTCATAAAAGAGCGACAGATAGTCAAATCTACTTTCACATTGATAATATTAATATAGGTTTGTGTTTAGGCTTGTGAAAGCAAATAAGCCATTTAACCTACACATACAAGGGACATAATATTTTAGTCCTCAAAATTGGTTCGATGTAAAGAATGGTTTTAAAATTTTCTTATAACATTTTTGTGTCGAAAATACATATTTATTAAATATAAAACACTTGCTTACTGTTTGTCAAATTTCTACGATGGTATCGTTGTGTTTTGGTTTGAAGAGTGAGTAACAAACAGTCGGTCCATTTAGTGGTCTAACTAACTATGAATATTATTAAATATACAGCAGAAATCATACTGATAATTTTTTATCGCAACTTATATATAAGACAGTAGGCTAATAATTTTATCAGATTCGAAAAAACATTGCCAAAATTTTACAATTAAATGATCTTGAATACATTTATTTTGGTTGCTTTTATTTGAATTGGGTGACGGGATGTGTCTGTCATATAATAAAAAATACAGTACTTATGAATAAATTCCGCTGTGAAAAATATATTTAAAGAAGCTAGAAAGGGCAAAAGGGTCCAACGTCGTGTACTGTCTGGGGGCCGTTACATGTTAAATCCGGTCCTACACGTAATTTATCAATGTTCTCTTAAAATGAGATTCAATCTACGTATTGTTTTAGTTAAGTTCTTTCTATTAATTTTGAAAATTAAATATTATTATTGTTGAAATCATTTCATATTTATCTACAGTTTTATATAAATATGATTTAGGTATTCTATTTCGTAAACACAACTTAACTTATCTATATTTGCCACATATAAAATGGTACACGAAAAATTACGCTTTTGGGACATTTAGGAAGTGTGGGTGAAATTTCGAATTTTGACTCGATGTTCTAAGGAGAAATTGGCCAGTCGGGATTATTTCAAAATAGGAGCCGCTCTTCGTTGATCGGTTGATATGGACAAATGGAAGAAGCTGGTTCTGGGGAGCACCGGCCCAGAGGTGAAATGGATCAACCGAATCTGAAATCTTGAACAGATAGGGTTTAACTCGGAACACTACGTGGCTGAATGGAGTTTTGTTTGTTGTTTTTAAATCATCACGATTATCTCTTTAATGGTGGAGTACGTTATATTAATTTCAATAAGCATTAAGTATTGTCAGAGTAATAAAACCTTCGTCAGTTTTTAAATTGATCCTTTAACAAGTTTTAAAGTCTTTTGAATCTAAACATCAAACAAATTGCTATGTAATATATCATACTTGATCGGTATAGCAGATTATCGCTCATAGTGAGCACATGAAAATAGATGAGACAACATCACATTAATTACTCTGATCCCAATGTAAGTAGCTAAAGTACTTGTGTTATGGAAAATCAGAAGTAACGGCGGTACCACAAACACCCAGACCCAAGACAACATAGAAAACTAATGATAATCTACATTGACTCGACCGGGAATCGAACCCGGGACCTCGGAGTGGCATACCTATGAAAACCGGTGTACACACCACTCGACCACGGAGGTCGTCACATCTTAAGATGACGAACCTTTTCTTACCCCTACTGTGCATATTTTAAAACTTAATAGTACTTCTTTCAAATTTCCATAACGACTAGTTTTTAACATTAGGAAAACTGTTGTACCGACTGAATTATGAAATTTTGATTGCAACTACAAATAATGGCAATTTTAAGAACTTTGGGATACCTTTCATTTCCCCTGAGTTAAAATTTAGCTAAATGATAAAGGTTGTTTTTTTTTCAATTAACTCTATAGTTTCGTATCGATTCCCAAAGGTGGCTCCCGAAAATGCTTTCGCAAATGTGCCTTCGCCTCCCTTATGTGATTAGCATGATCCTGCCATTTCATTTTTAATGCATGCATGTGAAAGGGACGAAGGTACATAATTCGATAAATTATTCATAAGACAGATCGTGATAGCCCGTTAATTAATCTTACATTCATTGACTAACGCTTAGCTACGCGTTGAATTTTGTATCGGGGATTAATGTATTTGAAACCGAGCTTTGCAATTTCACAAAAATTCGAATGCCTATTTTGTTGCCTAGTCGATTGTTTTGGAAATTTTTTTGGACTTTGATCTTTTGAACTCATTTGTTTGAATATATATTATGTAGTGTTGTGTCTTTTCTTTCATCTTGACATTAAACTTTGGCATTATGCAAGCTCACGTCGGTGCCCATCACTCCCAAATTTCAGGAACAAGAGAAACGTCTTAGTTCATATTGATGATGGAGTAAACTATTAAAAATTGTAACGAATATCGAAAGGACCGTTCTATACCGTCTTTCGCATTCTATAATCTAGCAATACTATTATTATAAAGAGGGAAAATTTGTATTTTTGTGTGTGCGTCTGTCATGACTAGATTAAATACGTTAATTAAATTAAAAAATAAAGACGATGACCAAATTCGCATGGCATGCATAAATAGATATTGTAGTACTGCGTTTAATTAAACTTTAATATTGTTTTATGTCACACAGGATTTTTAAAAATAATGTTTTTGCTTGTCATTTCTATATTCACAAACATTGTTAATTTAAGCCATTGTGTGTATTATCTACACATCTTCATCATTATCATCATTTTTTTAAATATCTGCATTTGGACAATATCTATAAATGAGCGGAGTGAGCACTTGCCTGAGGCGTATATTTGTCTGCCTTTCAAATATTAAGATAAACTATTTTTTTTCTTTGGTCGTTCCATAATTATTTAGTTTTCGTAGGTGAAATAAATAATATGCTATTAAAATGCTTAAGAAATATGTTTCACGTTGTGTTCATGTGTATTTCACTTAACAACGCCATCTCTAGCCTTTTACTAAAAGTTTTTATCACACAGAACAATTTTAGTTCGTATTACATCCGGCTTTCTCGGCAAGTCTTTGAATTCAAAAAGAAATCAATAGATGGCGTTTATATCCTGATAGTCTATCTTGTGTTCAATCTTTATAATTAATCAGATATTACAATATTGCATTGCTAATTAAACGTACTTTTGTGATATTTTATGCATACTTTTTGAGAATATAAAATTTAGAAAAAAATAATAAATCAAATACTTACAAATACTTATATTACATTTTAATAAATATATAGCCAGCCAATAGCTTTTTTATAATAAAGGTTGGCGGACGATCATATGGACCACCTGATGGTAAGTGGTCACCATCACCCATAGACAATGATGCTGTAAGAAATATTTACTATTCCTTACATCGTCAATGTGCCACCAACCTTGGGAACAAAAATGTTTTGTCCCTAGTGTCTGTAGTTACACTGGCTCACACACCCTTCAAACCGGAACACAATAATACTGAGTACTGTTATTTGGCAGTAGAATTTTTTTTTTTTTTTTATTTTATGTTCATAGGTCTACAAAACAAAATGACAATCAAAAAATTGAATTGATTACATTTCTCTTGATGTAGACACGACATGCGTTTTTGATTAAGTGCAAACAAAAAAGTCTAGTCTATGACAGCAACAAATATCTAAACTTATAATTTTTTCAATTGCAAAACAATAAACTATAGAAATATTTTTTTTTAAACTTTTTTTCAATGAGGCTATAGAACTATCGGTAAAAATATCATAATTAAAACGAATACTATTATAAGAGGAACACATGCGGTATAAAGGCGAGTGGCTAAGTACATTTGTTCTAGAGGTAGGAAGACAAAAGGTCGTACAATATCGCATGCGACAATTTGGACGAGGAATGGAAAACTGTATGCATTGCAGGACATCGGACGAGTCAATAAGCCCATGAATTATCTTGTATAGAAATATGATATCATTTATTTTTCTCCGAGTGTAAAGTGAGCTTGCTCTGTAAAAATTCAGTCTCTGTGCATACGATTTAAGTTCGAGACATTTATTACCTGTGTAAGAAACGTGATATAAGAACCTCTTTTGAACACATTCAAGTCTATTTATGTGAACCTGATAGCAAGGGCTCCACACTACACTGCAATACTCCAGGATATTTCGAACAAAGGTATTAAATAAAAGAATGGAAACACTCGGTTGCTTAAATATTTTTAACTGTCTGTTAATAAATCCAGATAGTTTTGACGCTTTTTTTATTATATTATCTAGATGTAGCCTAAAACTTAATGAACTATCAAGTATAACGCCAAGATCACGTATGCTCGTTACTTCTTGGATTGTTAAATTATTATTGATATAATATGTCACCGTATCAGAAATAATCTTGCGAGAAAATTTTATGTAAAAACATTTTGTGGGGTTAAGGTACATTTGATTTAAGTGGCACCAATCACAAATATAGTTTATATCCGTTTGCAATATTAGTTTATCTAAGTCATTATTTATTACGCGATAAATTTTCAAGTCATCAGCATAAAATTTGAAATTCGATTTTATATTAACACATAAATCATTAACGAAGATTAAAAAAAGTAAAGGGCCTAAATGTGATCCTTGAGGGACTCCCGAAGCTACCTCAATTTCGGCGGACTTAAAACCACAAATATTAACTAATTGTGACCGTTTTTGTAGATAAGACTCAACCCATCTCAATAAAGAACCATGAATGCCCATGTGTTCAATTTTTTTCAATAATATCCTGTGGTTGACAACATCAAACGCTTTTCTGAAATCAGTGTATATTGAATGAACTTCTTTTTTTTTATCCAAAGCTTTTGCAACTACCGATACATAAGACACTAAATTTGATGCTGTTGATCTACCAGCCAAAAAGCCGTGCTGATTACAATTTATATATTTACGTGTATGGCCTAGTATTTCCCTATGCACAATTGACTCCAGTATCTTACCACAATTGGATAGTAATGATATAGGACGATAAGCGGTTACATCACCTACATCACCCCCTTTGTGGATTGGTATTAAATGAGCTTTCTTCCACATGGATGGGAATATGCCCATCTCTAACGACTTATTATAAATTGTGGTTAAGGGCTTATACAAGTTTTTTGTAGAATAACTGATGAGTGGGCGGTACCTACCCAGACGGGCTTGCAAGAAGCCCTTCCACTAAGTATAGTAGTTCTGAATCTAGATTTAACGTTGTTGTTACGAATTGACTATTTCAGACGACTCTGAGATGTCAGCCGGGATCCCTCGTGCTGTCGTACGCACTAGTAAGTAGTTTGGGTTTTCGCCCCCTGAGAATAGCTGCATCTAGTGCCTTTGAGTGCTCCAGATAACGGATCGCTGCAAGCGAGGAGCCACGGGAGCTTTATATCTCTACATGAACCCGCAGCCACTTCGATCCTTACCGACGACGGCCATCGCAGTTGTTTTGTTGAGTAAGAATCCTATATAACCCAGTTCCCTCAATGGGCTCCCTGTTATGGATGTTACCCTGCCAATCAATGGATGACAATAGCCCATGAAGTAAGAATCGATCCTATACCTTTTTACTTCGCAAGGCGGATCTTCATCAGTTGCGCTACTGATTAGACATAAGTAGATAATATATAAATCAAGAACCAGTTTTTAGCAGAGCTAAGGTTTATTACAAACCTTATTCCATCATTTTATTATTATTTGGCATATTTACCTCTTTTTGTAATTTTCAATTACAAAAGACTATATAACTAAAATGACCTTATATATGAATTACTCAGATATATGACATTATATAAAGTGCTTAGCGATAAAATGAAAGAGTTGAAAACTGAAGAGTATTTATATCTAGGAAGCCTTTTCCTGGCTGCAACCGGTATTACCACGTAAAGTTTAAAGCCAGCTGGATTAATTGCAGATGACACGTGAATTACGGTTGAACCAGAGTTTAAGCCGAGCCGTGGACGTGGATTAATCCTTTGTTCGCATTTCATGTTCCCATTATTTTCTTCTTTTAGTTGAATTTATGCGGTGCGGTTATATTTTATACTCGAATATTACAGCATAATACCAGCATATTATAATAATTATATCTTATTCTGACTCCCTATTTATAACTCTGAATATTAAATTAGACTTCTGTAACATGGCATAAACATCTAGTCTCTCAAAATATTTTAATAATATTGGGAATGGTATGATAGAAATACGCATGTATCTCTTGACCAACATTTAGTTTGGGTCCTCACTAGATACAAGTCGGAGATCTTATTTTATAAGCAGAGTGTGATGAGAGAACAATATGAAATGACTAAAACTAAAATGGGTAAAGCCAAGCTGTTAGATAAAATGTTTACAAATGAAATTATATTTACCTTAAAAATATATAGCTACATCTTTCCTATATATGACTCGATAATGGTCGCAAATGCTCTGACAGTCTTACATACAAAGTAATTCTAGGTGAATTTTGTACACTATGAAATTCCTACTTTCCTCAATAACAATATTCACACCTTCATAACATTTATTAAATTTAAATGATTGTTTATGATTTATTAAATTTGACTTAATAATGAATGAAAGAAGCAAAATTAAAACAATAAACAAGTCATGTCAACTATTAATAAAACACACAGCTCATCAAGCTAAATACTTAATAATTTAATTTAATTCGACAACAATAATGGCTGATGAAATGGATTCTGACAGCTCATTTGAATTTCGATTCCCAGAGAGAATGGTTGTGACAACCTGAATAATTCTAAAGATGACATGATATCAGAGAATATTAAAGTTGAGATTCTCTTTAATGACTCGTATTATTATTATAATTATGACGTGATTTAGTCCTATTTTATAAAATCGCCTTTCTGTTAAAGGTTGACCCCGTGTCCTTCTTTTAATAGATATTTTATAATAATATTTGAAAGGTCGACGTATCTGCCTTTCCATGCCTTTTTTCTGCGAGGTTTGTATATTGTGATACTATCCAGACCGGATGAACGATTTAAAGTGTTTTTTTTTTATTTTTTCGTTGGAGCACCAGATATTTTTTTTTGAGATTATTATATTATTATAATTATATTTTAAATGTAATTAAGAACGTAATGAAAGTATAACTCTGTATTATTTTTAGTCTGGGCTTAAAATGCCCCATAAGGTAACCAATAAACATTATGAATATATAATAAAATTCCACAGACATTTTTAACTGTGCCGTTTCGTAAATTTAAATCGTTTGTAAAAAATACATTGGTAAAAAAGGCATATTATTCGATACAAGATTTTATAGATGATAATAAACGTAGACCCGGTGACTTCCAAGCAGGATATATAAATTTAAATAATTGTATTTAAGTAACATGTCTTTATATTTTCTAAATATTGAAAAAGAGTAACTACTGATTTTCTTGCCAGTTCTTCTCGCTAGAATCTACTTTCCGAACCGGTGGTAGCTTCACTTAATTGTAAAATGACGATTCAAAAGTGCTTGTAAAAGCCTACTTGAATAAAGTTTATTTTGATTTGATTTGATTGCAGATTTTCCTGTCTGTGTCTAGAATAACCAGATAACCTACAAATTCCTGGTTACTTTTTTTCTCTCGATGATAGGTAATATTACAATTTATAGATTTATGTCAAGCCAACATTTCTGGAATTATGCACCTAATCCTACCTATAACAGTTCTCAGAATTCAACATAGAAACGTCATGTCATGTTGTAGATGTTATAGATTTATGGATTACCAAAATAGAATTAATCTATGAAAATGGTATCTAGTCAAGACTGCAGAAATAAGTTCTACAACCTTATTATTAGCTAATAACCTGCAGGATGCTTATAGCAGGTTATTCTGTACAAAATTATTTGTAAGAGAATTTGCACAAAATTCTTATTCCATTACTTATATAATTTCGTTCGCGTAATCTCAAAGTGAGGCGGAATAAAAATATTCCTTAGCGCATTTAAAAGCCGTTTGAGCCAGATCTCAATATAAAACTTTCTTTTAAGGCTAAAGGCGTCTTGACACGACACTCGTTGACGCTCTCGCGCGTGTAATACGTCTCACGATTTCTTCTGACAACAAGAACGAAAGTTTTTTTTTCGTATTTTTCTCTTACGAATGCAGTGGATAAACGGTAGATAACATTTTCGTATAGATAAATTCTGTTTTATATTAAGTAATAAGTTCTCGAGACAAATTTTATTTTATTTTTATTTATGGACTTTTTTGGCAAATTGGCATCGAAAAAGGGCGGTGTGCTCATCAAGCCAAGGCTGTTTTTGACATCCTACTTCTAAGACTATGAAATAATGCTAGCTCTCAGCTTCTACCATTTGACTTGATTTTTCAGGGGTAATGTTCAGAGGAATAGTTTTGATAATTACCGGCTGCTGAATGCCACCTTCAGATATCTTGTCAAAATTTCAAGCTTCACCGTTTTCCGCACCACCTAGATGACCAAAATCTACAACAGCGCGATTTTCAAGACATCATCTGTCTCGCATAACCACTCCGTGGAACCGGCTTTTTCTAAACCGATACGACTTGAAAACCTTCAAGAAAAGAGCGTACTCTTCCCTTATAGTTCGACAATGCACTTGCAAGTGGTAGTCTCTTTCCATCAGTTAAGTCTTCTGCTCGTTTACCACCTATCACATAAAAGATAGTCGTGTCCTCATGACAGAGATTTGAATTCATTAATACGAAACCCTGGCCTATGAAACGTTAATGTAAATTTATGTTTACAATGTGCGCATTAAATAATAAATACTCAAAGAACGCTATCCATTATTGCGGAATTTTCAAACAAATACGTCCACATTTTCAATATTAGTTCGAACATTGAATAATTTGTGTAATTTATTGTTATCGTTAAAACAAACTAAATCGAATCGAAATCTCTATAATTATCCAACTAGATTTAATCATGGCTAATCAAACAATATTAATCAAGCTACAATTTCAATACACAAAATATTAATTCACGAATTTAGAGTAAAAACTAATTTTCGTATTTCGAACACAAACACAAAGTTTTAATAGCCAGCTATCATTCAAACGTAACGGAGGTTATGTTTAAATGAAAATCGCTGTTTTAGTTCAGTTTATAAATGATTTAATTATAAGTTTTATTATTTTCATATATCTAATATAATATACATGTAATAAAATTGGAATGTCTGTTTTTAATACTAAAATAATATCTTTTATTTCACTGTTTGTTATTTGATGACCTTCATGGTCGAGTAGCGTGTGCACCGGTTTTCATGGGTATGCCACTCCGACGCCCCGGTTTCGATTCCCGACCGAGTCGATGTTGAAAATTCATTTGTTTTTTATGTTGTCTTGGGTCTGAGTGTTTGTGGTACCGTTGTTGCTTTTGATTTTCCACAACACAAGTGCTTTAGCTACTTACATTGGGATCAGAGTAATGTATGTGATATTGTCCAATATTTATTTATTTATAATGAGAAGCCTTAATATTTGCCTTAATGTTCAAATTTCACCGTGGTCCCTACTTTATCCCATCTCTTAATGCTACCCCTTACGACAGCAATTTCTAACTTTTTTCCTTAGCCAACGTAGTATGAGATTTTTTACCAAAATTTATCTAAATCTGTTCAGTGGTATAACTATAAATGCGTAACAGTCAAACTTACAGTCAGATTAATTTTCTCATTTATAATATCAGTAAAGTTTATTTATACCTTAACCTACTTTCTTTGGCATAGATTCCATCTACTTGGTCCATTTATTTCATCTACTTGGTCATCTCCGTTGTCATATAAGGAGCTCTTATGAATATTTCAAATTTAATATAATAAAGGTTAGTGCTCCATATTACTAAGCTCAACATTCCAAAGTATACGATACTTAACTGAACAACGTCTATTCACACTTCTCCTGAATAAACTTAAAAAAATCTCTATAGGAACATATTTAGATGCTGGAATTGAATTTGTTAGAAGCATGTATTGGAAAAGATAAATATATTCATAGGAATATATACTTTACCAATTAAATGCATCAAACACACTTCTTAATGTTCCATTGCTGAGGTCCAGTGGTTAGAACGCGTGCATCTTAATTGATGATTGCGGGTTCAAACCCAGACAAACACCGCTGAATTTTCATGTACTTAATTTCTGTTTATAATTCATCTTGAGTTTGGTCAAGGAAAACATCGTGAGGAAACCTGCATGTCTCTAATTTCAACGAAAATGTACCACAAGTGAATCCACATTGGAGCAGCATGGTGGAATATGCTCCAAACCTTCTCCTCAAAAAAGGGGAGAGGAGGCCTTAGCCCAGCAGTGGGAAATTGACAGGCTGTTGTTGTTGTTATCATTGATCCTTTGCGAAGCATTCTAATTAAAGAGAAATTTTTGATTATATTGAAGTTGATCAATGACTAAGACTGTCTATTGAGTATTCTCTATTTAAGTCAAATGTTTTAACTAGAGAGATTTAGTTAAAAAATTTGACTGCGTTGTGCGATCTTTATTCTTGTCTGATTCGTTTTAATGGTTAAAATATGAGATCTTTGATCGACTGATAACTCAAACATTTTTCAGTTTGACGTTTTAACTGAAAATAAGATGGATTTTTTATACAAAGTAATTATGGGATTTTGAATGCGAATTTCTTTGTTTTTAATAATTTCAGATAAATAGTATTCACAGTTTCAAATGTAAATTTTTTCTTTGAGCATATTGTAATCGTCTCTAATTGAAATAAAATTCCAGTGAAATTGTTAGCTAAGCTAGACAGCAGGCTGTGTAATTACGAAAGGTATATGGATGAGTGGATGTTTGCTAAGTGGATCGCGGAGAAGTGAATTTTATTATGTAAGCGCGGCCAAAATATTCGAATCCCCTCAAAAATATATTTCATTTTTACATTTTCTCTTGATTTATTCAATCTGAAAACGACGTATTCTAAAATATATCACTTGAAAAATATCATCTTATGAATTTATTTATTTCATTTCTTCGGATATAAACATTAATATTATTATTACTTAAAATCAAAGACCTCCGTGGTCGAGTGGTGTGTACACCGGTTTTCACTAGTACGCCACTCCGAGGTCCCGGGGTCGATTCCCTGGCGAGTCGATGTAGATTGTCATCAGTTTTCTTTATTGTCTTGGGTGTGGGTATTTGTGATACCGTCATTACTCTTGATTTTCCATAGTACAAGTGCTTTAGCTACTAACATTTGGATCAGAGTAATGTATATGATGCTGTCTCATATTTATTATTCATTTAAAGTCAAATATCTTTATTCAATAAAGAACTGATTACACTTGCTTATTAAAAGTCAAAAATGTACCACCTGTATTTCATGTATGTATTATGAGTATCACTGTTTTCAAAATACATACGTAGAATCTATTTTCTGAACCGGTGGTATCTTCACTTAATACAGTTATTAAATGACGATTCAAGAGTGCTTCTAAAAGCCTACTTGTTTAAAGTATATTTTGATTTTGATTTTGATCTGATCCTATATTATATACACACATGACTAGCAGCAACATCACAAATCTCGTAATTCCGGACTCGTCGGCATTAAAGCGAAAGAACCAAATAAATTACAGTACCTTTCTAAAGTATGTTCCACCTTGCAAACGTAAGAGTACATCTGTCACCGTAGAACTTTCTTCAAACTTAACAACCGTCATCAATAAATTCAATAAATCACTTCGTTCTACTGGATTAATACTGATCCCGTATTTGGCAGGTCAATAGGACCACGGGATTGGCAACTGAGCCAACCGACCTCCGAGCCCAATGCAATATTGTAATTCAGTTCCATAACGCGTTAGTCATGATAAATGACCTAGGTCTTTTGAAAGGTGAAATAATATCTGCTAAAGTTATAGTGTTGATCTCGTGAATTTGGCAGTACCAGAAATATCACCATTTAAGTCATGTCTAATATCTAAAATCGTTTGATGATATTTTAAGCTTCAATAGTTGCCTATCATGAGATCTGGTTATGTATGTGAGTAGCTCACATTTCAGTTTCTAAGGCGCATTGGTGATGTGAGGAATGAGTGGTCTTACGGTCCCAACATCTATGACCAATGGATCACCTTAATGTCCTTTTACGTATTACCTATCTTCCCATTAAATATAAATAGTGCAATTGTGTTCTGTATAATGATGACTTAGCCTAATTCAATAGAGAAAACAAAACGAAAAAAAAAACCTATCTGTAAACATTTCAAATCTGGCCTTTTCTCTTATTGAGGAGATCGCTTCATCATGCTGCTCAAATTCGGACTGGTTGATACATAACATACTGTTAGCATTTATTACCAATTGTTATTATTAAATTAGCATTTATTATAAATTATTATGTTTTATTCACTTAGTTTTGTTAAGTTTAATGTTAAGAGACTGTCAACTGATTGTAAACACGTGATAAGTTATTTATTATAACGAATTGTTGTTGTCAGTTGAAATTATGAAATGTACAGTCAGTCCGTTCGGAACATCGGCAAGTGTAACAAGTGAATTGTGATTTTAAATAAATCTTGAAGTACAAAAGTGTGTTTTTCTGGAGACTGGAACAAAGCCCTGAGACTGGTTAAAAGCTCAGAAGCGGGATTGGACCAAGAATTGTGGCAAAATTGCTACGTTATCTTGGTTTAAAACTAAACGCCCATGAAAGTGAGTAGAAACTTATTCTATTTTACTAAGTGATGTTTTAATTTAGATTTAAATAATTACTTTTAAGGAAGATGAAGTTACTTAATAGTACAAATACAAACGCTGAATTTGAAACTAGCAATTATATGAAATAATTGATTAGGTCTTTTTTTTTTCTTCTTTAATATATATATTCTCTCTTTCTTTAATGATTTAATTTTGTTCTTTGACTTTTCATTTAGTTATTTATTAATTATGGATTTCATGTGTATAATATCATACAAAACAAAAGGGGAACAAATACTTTTCTGTAAATTTGTTTCAGTATAATCATGGAAAAAGAGAAAAGAGCAAGCAAACGCGTAAATAATGTTGAGTCCGAAAGTGATTCGGAATCTTCATTATGCACAAGACGATCACGACGCCGTAGTCGCGATTCTAGGAAGCGAAAGCGTACTCGAAGAAGTAGAAGGTCGAGACAACGCAGTCGCCGGGACACACGTAGTCCGGAGCATCGACCGGATTTCGATGTGAATGTGAATCGACCTGGAGGAGACAATGTCGAAGAGGTACCGCCGTCAACGTCAAGACGTCGCGAAAACTCTCCAGGTATTTCCAACTCTAATATCTTAATAACTACATTTCTTGAAATGTTACAATCAATGAAAAATGACGGTAATAGCGAACGATACCCAGTGATGAATGTTATACCGGAGTTCGACCCATCCAAAAGAAATCAAACTGTAGACACGTGGATTTTGAAAGTAAATGAATGTGCATCTATATATAATTGGTCCGAAAAACAAATAGTATATTATGCTTTGCCTAAATTAGTTGGGTTAGCTCAGAGATGGTATCAAGGACTACCTAGTTTAATGTATTCATGGACAGAATGGCAAGACAAATTACGGTTAGCGTTCCCAAGTGACGAAAATTATGCCCAGTTATTAACGGAAATGCTTGCTTGTAAAGCTCGTTTTAATGATTCTTTAGAAGAATATTACTATGATAAGATGGTATTATTACACAGATGTAATATTAGTGGGAAAAATGCAATCGATTGTATATTATTTGGAATCGAAGATAGGTCCGTAAGAACTAGTGCTGAAGCCGCACAGTTTACAGAACCTGATAAGTTATTAGTTTATTTAAGAAACGTAAAAAGTAATAAACGAAGTGAAAAACCAATACCAGCAACGCAAGCAAACATTTCCGATAATAAGCGAATAAGAAAATTGCCTCAAAATAATTATGATAATAAATTTACTAAATGTTATAATTGTGGGGATGAAGGTCATCCATACTTTAGATGTAAACAACCGATTAAACGATGTGATAGTTGCCGTAGGGTAGGTCACTTATCAGCAGAATGTACGTTTCATAAGGATTCCGCAAACAATAAAACCGTTTTATGTATATCCCAAGTTCAAGATAGTGATGGTAAATATTTTAAAAGTGCATTAGTAAATGGAAACTCACTAAATTGTTTTGTCGATTTCGGTAGCCAATGTACTATGATTAAGGCATCAGTTGCTAAACGTTTTATAGAATCATGGTCAACAAAAGACTTGCCAGTATTACGGGGATTTGGTAATGCGTTAGTGAATTGTCTCGGAAAATTTATTGCTTGTGTTGAAGTAGATTCTGTCAAAGCTAATGTAGAGATTCTAGTAGTACCTGATGATTATCTTCAAATTTCTTTATTATTAGGACAAACATTTACAGAACAAGATCACGTAGAAGTATACAAATCAAAGGATAGTTTAAAAATGACGCATAAAAATGATTCTCAACCAGATAAAATTACTATTTACAATTCAAATTCAGTTGTTGTTAAAGGTGTTACTGAGGTTGATGTACATTCAATTCCCGTTTATGATGGTAACATATTTATAGTGACAAGTATATGTGTGTTAAAAAACAAGTCGTATGAGATTTTACAATGTATTACAGATTTAATTAAGGGACTTACAGACTCTGGATTTAGTTTAATTGAAAACACTTTACTTGTTCGAGCTGTACCTATTAACGAAATTCAGACTAAATTTATTAACAAAATTGAGAAAACAGAACTATCGAAACCTCATTCTGTTATCGATAAATCAATGATAAAAGTTAATGAAGAATTTTCACAAATAAACGAATTGGTAAACCTATTAAATGAATATAGAGGTTGTTTTGCGTTTACTATCAATGAATTGGGTTGTATAGTCGGGTCCGAAATGAACATCAAACTTAGTGATACCGTACCTGTAGTTTATCGACCGTATCGCTTATCCTATTCAGAACGTCAAATAGTACGCGACATAATTGATGAATTAAAAGAAACGGGAATAGTTAGAGACTCTACTTCAGATTATGCGTCACCAATTTTGTTAGTTAAGAAGAAAACGGGAGATTATCGATTATGTGTAGATTTTAGATCGTTAAATAGGAAAACGATAAAGGAACACTATCCTTTACCAAGGATAGACGATCAGCTAGATAATTTATCGGGATACAAATATTATACCACCCTTGATCTCGCGTCCGGTTATTACCAATTACCTATGGCGGAAGCATCAAAACATTTGACTGCTTTTGTAACACCCGACGGGCATTTTGAATTTAATCGAATGCCCTTCGGTTTAGCAAACGCGCCGTCAAACTTCCAAAGAGTAATAAATAATATTTTAGGCAACGCAAGATTTAAACAAGCATTCGCATATATGGACGATGTTATTATCCCGTCAAAGTCAATAGAAGAAGGTTTTAATAGGCTTCGTGATACGTTAGATTTATTTAGTAAGGCTGGTTTAACGTTAAAATTATCAAAGTGCAACTTTTTCAAAGAATCTATTGATTATTTAGGTTTTGAAATTAGTGAAAAAGGTATAAGACCCGGTACAACGAAAATAGATGCAGTAGATAAATTTCCCGTACCTACAGATCAGCATAAAGTACGGCAATTTATTGGTCTTGCTAGTTTTTTCCGAAGATTTATACGAGGTTTTTCCATAACAGCGAAACCTTTGACACGACTCTTAAAAAAGGACAGTAAATGGCAATGGGGTAAAGCCGAGGATGATGCATTCTTTACCTTAAAAAAAGAATTAGTCCAACGTCCAGTTCTCTCTTTTTATAATCAAAATTTTGAAACACAATTACATACCGATGCTTCTAAAATTGGTGTAGCGGGTATTTTGTTACAAAGACCGAACAAGGAATCTGCTTTTACAGCCGTAGCTTACTACAGTAGACAGACCTCTCCCGAAGAAGCTCATTTTAGTTCATATGACTTAGAGACCTTAGCTGTTGTAGCCTCCCTGCAAAGATTCAGAGTTTATTTATTAGGAATTTCTTTCACAATAGTCACTGATTGTAACTCGTTACGGGCAACATTCGAAAAAAAAGATATGTTGCCAAGAGTAGCGCGTTGGTGGAGTATCATGCAAGAATATAATTTTAATATTATATATAAACCAGGCATTAACATGTCCCATGTAGACGCTCTAAGTCGCAACCCTGTTTCTGACACCCAAACTATGGAAGTTAGAAATATTGATATGAATTGGATAGTTACTGCTCAACAGAGTGACCCAGAAATACAGCGTATAATTAATATTTTAAATGATAAAGAAACTGAGAATATTTTAGAAATAAGAAATAATTTTTTGGTCAAACGCGGATTATTATATAGAAAAACTGATGAAGGAAATCGTTGGGTAGTACCGAAGGGAGTTAGATGGCAAATCTTAAAAGCTAATCATGATAACATAGGACACTTTAGTTTTGATAAAACATATGATAAAATTCGTAGTCAATATTGGTTTGGTAAAATGAGAAAATTTATAAAAAAGTACGTAGAATCATGTTTAGAATGTGCTCATACGAAAATTCCAGCTGGTAAAAAGTCAGGTCAATTGCATCCTATTGAAAAGGTAGATTGTCCCTTCCATACAGTGCACATCGACCACTTAGGACAATTTGTACGCAGCAAAAATAAAAATTCATATCTACTTCTAATAATTGACGCTTATACAAAATTTATTATATTAGCCCCAATTAGAAGCACTAAATCAATTCATTCCATTAAGGTAATTAAAAATTATTTTCATACATTTGGTGTACCAAAACGATTAATTTCTGACCGAGCTGATAATTATATATAATTTCTGAGCGATTCACTTCCAAAAATTTTAAGAATTTTATTAATTCACTTGGCGTAAAGCACATATTTAATGCGGTGGCTACACCTCGCGCCAACGGCCAAGTGGAGCGGTATAATAGAACTGTTTTAGCAGCGCTTAGTGCTTCTAACCATGGGAAATCTGAAAATTTGTGGGATGAATGTATATCAGAAATTCAATGGGGACTAAATAATACTATTAATAAGGGGATTGGGAAAACCCCCGCTCAAGTTCTTTTTGGAACAGATTTAATAGGTACGTCTGACTCCTTTATAAATTTAAATGTAAATGATGAAGCAGGCCTAAGTAATAGTAATAACAGTTTAGAGAAAGTAAGAAGTGAAGTAAATAAACATATTAAAGAAAATCAGTATAAACAAAAGTTGCGCTTTGATAAAAGTAGGAAGAAAGTAACTTACAAAGTAGGTGATTTGGTTAGGATCGAAAGAGATGTCCCTTCAACGGGCAATAGCAGAAAATTAATTTCAAAAATTCGAGGACCATATAGAATTACAGATGTACTGCCTAATGACAGATATATTGTCGAGGATACGCCATTATCACGTAAAGGCAAAAGAAATTTTAAAGGAACGTTTTCGGTCGATAAGATCCACCCCTGGCTAGTTTTTAATCGAGGTAGGGAAGATTCGAATACTGATACTAGTAATGATAGTGATTAGTATTGAAATGCACTTTAAAATAATTACCATCTCTTAAATATGTATTTATGTTATAAACATATTGTATCTATGTATATTAAAAAATGCTATAAAGTTATTGTTAAATTAAATTAATCTCTGTTATTAGTTATATAAAATGTTTAAAATGTACAGAATTAATGTATAATATTATTGTTATTACATATTACAAATTAGTTGCGGAAATAAAAATGTTAAGAGTTGTTGTGAATATGAAGAGGTCACAACACTTAAATGTTTATTGATTAGATGCTTAAAATAAGAGTTATTTGTGAATATGAAGAGGTCACAATAACAATATTATTAGTTATGAATATGACTATTGATGTTGACATGAAGGGGCAACCACAATAGCATATTTATTATTTGTTGTGAACATGAAGGGGTCACAACAAAAATGATTAATTATTATTAAGATGAAATGAATGTTTTACTTAAAGTTATGAAATGAGTTATATTAATTAGATGAGTAAATTTTAGAGTTATTTGTGAATATGAAGAGGTCACAATAACAATTACTGACAAATATGACTATTTATGTTGACATGAAGGGGCAACCGTAGTAGCATATTTGTCATTTGTTGTGAACATGAAGGGGTCACAACAAAATTTATTAATTGTTATTAAGATCAAGTGAATGTTTTACTTAAAGTTATGAAATGATTTATATTAATTAGATGAGTAAATTTTAGAGTTATTTGTGAATATGAAGAGGTCACAATAACAATTACTGACAAATATGACTATTTATGTTGACATGAAGGGGCAACCGTAGTAGCATATTTGTCATTTGTTGTGAACATGAAGGGGTCACAACAAAATTTATTAATTGTTATTAAGATCAAGTGAATGTTTTACTTAAAGTTATGAAATGATTTATATTAATTAGATGAGTAAATTTTAGAGTTATTTGTGAATATGAAGAGGTTACAATAACAATTACTGACAAATATGACTATTTATGTTGACATGAAGGGGCAACCGTAATGGCATATTTGTCATTTGTTGTGAACATGAAGGGGTCACAACAAAATAAATTAAGTTAAGATTTAGCTATATTGTATTTTAATAATAATTATCTGGAAATATTTAATGATTTTTTTTTTTTTTTTTTTACATAAATAAGCTGTACAAATAGTTGATTACATTTAAGGGTTATTTGTAAATATGAGAATGTCACAGTAACAATTATTGACAAAGTATGACTATTTATGTTGACATGAAGGGGCAACCGTAATAGCATATTTGTCATTTGTTGTGAACATGAAGGGGTCACAACAAAATGAGTTATTGTGATATTTTAGCAGTAGTTGTTATATATTATTATTTTATTATTGTTTTCTTTTCACGGGACGTGAAATTTATCAGGAAAGGCCGAGCTGTTAGCATTTATTACCAATTGTTATTATTAAATTAGCATTTATTATAAATTATTATGTTTTATTCACTTAGTTTTGTTAAGTTTAATGTTAAGAGACTGTCAACTGATTGTAAACACGTGATAAGTTATTTATTATAACGAATTGTTGTTGTCAGTTGAAATTATGAAATGTACAGTCAGTCCGTTCGGAACATCGGCAAGTGTAACAAGTGAATTGTGATTTTAAATAAATCTTGAAGTACAAAAGTGTGTTTTTCTGGAGACTGGAACAAAGCCCTGAGACTGGTTAAAAATACGGAAATTTCTCATCATGTACTTATATTCAATATTTCCACCGTCAAATGCGAAATTATTTATAATAAACTCAAATAAGGCATACTAAAATCGAGTTTGATCCAACCATATTTGGCACATTTTCCAAACACAGGACCATCTGTCCATCTACTATACAAATATACGATTGTGTATAGAGAAGATCTGTTGTACAACCTTTCTAACAATAGACCATTCAGAGCTTTAATATACAGGTTTATTCAGAGTATGACAAAATATTATGGGTGAGTTGTAATTTCCATTGAAGGAGTTTAATATATGTACCGAAATCCAGGGCATGAAAGGTTATTGAATATAAAAGATGTTTTGTATGAAGTCCCTTTAATGATGTTACATTTTAACAACATTTTTATAAGGAGGAAAATATTTAAGGTAGGTTATTAAGCGAAAAAAAGGTAAGTAGCCCAGAATACTTCCGTTTTTTATCATGGACATTACAATAGTTTTTCACGATCATGTCCCGACTATTGTCTTCTTTAAAAGACTAATCTTCAATTTCTTATTTTTCTTATGAAATATAGATAACACCCTGTAAATTTCCCATTGCTGGGCTAAGACCTCCTCTCTCCTGGAGGCGAATGTTTGGAACATATCCACCACGCTGTTCCAATGTGGGTTGTTGGAATACACATGTGGCAGAATTTCTATGAAATTAGACACATGTAGGTTTCCTCACGATGTTTCCCTTCGCCGCCGAGCACTAGATGAATTAGAAACACAAATTAAGCGCATGAATATTCAGCGGTGCTTGTCTGGGCTTGGACCCGCACATATCGGTTAAGATGCAGGCACTCTAATCACTGGGCCATCTCGTCTCAAAAAATATAGACATTTCAAATAAATTTCTCGCTCTCGTATTTGAGAATATATTTGTTTAGACATGTGACTAATTTCTGGCTGGCTAATGTCAGAATGGTCATTAATACGGAATGTCAATTGACAATGAAACGCAAGCGTGAAATTGGCGCGCCACGTCAGAGCTTAGCCAGATATTCGTGTGGATCTATAAAAGGGAGATTGCGTGTCACGTATTTCATTGCATTATCAGACATCGTGCGAACAATAAGTATTCCGAAACTCTGTTACATTGTATAGTGTTAGTTTATATAAATAAATGATCGATTTTCAAAATTTTGTTTCTTTTTGCAAATTTGTTTAATTACATCAAGTCTCATTCACGTAAACTTGACATCATAAGTATTTGAATAGAATAGTGTTTTCATAGATATATGCGTCATTAGTTAAGGCTACTGAAGAAGCCGAAACAATCTGAAGTATGTGAATTACAAATACTTTAGTCTCCTTGTAAATCAGTTCTAAGATACTTCTCTATGTTTTTTTTAATAATACAGGTGCTCTCTATTTCGCTGGAACAATGACCAGAAAAAGTGACGCGATCACATTGTAAGCCAAGTCAAATGTCTTGTCTCAATATAAACCATTAATGATAATAATGAACATAAGCTCATGAATTGACTACGATTGACTGATAATGATCAATAAATATATTTTAACAAAAATATTGATATGTCTAAATCATTGAAATATAATTCCTGCTCTTAATTTCGATCACTTAAAAAATCATTACGAATATAAAATTTATTACCCGGTTTCATCACTCGGCTCAGACGGCACTAAAAATGCGTCAGATTCAATAAATTCCAAGCCTTTTGCAAAGCTTTTAGCAAATAAAATATAGTTACTAGCGAAAAAACGATATCAATCCTGTAGTCTACCAACACGTTAGGTTGATCTTCCATTGGATATCTCATGCATATTTCTTTATAGCTTCCGGTTTTCATAAAGTACTATTTATACGATAATCTTTAATTGATGTGTCCAATTTTATATTTTATCGATTGTCATTATTTTATCTCGATATATAAGCGAAGGAATACGAGTATTAATCTAAAGCTCTTACTAAAGCTATAATCCATTAATAGCGTGTAAGTTTCTCCTCCTCTATTGAAAAGAAGATTTAGAGCATAATTCAGCACGCTGCTCTAATTTGAGTTGGTATCCATCACTTCTATCCAGAAGATATACTAATTATGGACTAATATTTATAACATTACACATAAAAGAGCTGGGTTTTTTGAATAACCAAACGAAATATAATAAACAAAAATGAGACCGCGATATATTTGTGCTAATTTAGCACCATACTCAGATGCTGCAACAACGCCAACTATCATTATAGTCAAATGATGAATAGGTATTTTGTATTTAATATCTAGAGCAATAAACATAAATTCCAATTAAAATATGGTAATGCTAGTATTTAAAGAAGTAGGTATCTGGTTGATGTGACCTAGTTTTTATTATTAAGTTTTAAAATATTACTGAAATGGAAAATCGACGAGAGGATAAACTCAATTTGTTTTCAACTCTATCAGAAACACCTGAAAACTTTTTATAATTGAATTCCATCGAATGTAAAATCACTTTCGTTCTGTTTATTCATACCATTTATCGAGTTCTTTTTCTTTATACAAGAAAAACTCTAAAACAATCCGAAAAGTACCCGTAAATCATATTTTGGCGGAACACGATAAATCATCCAGGCATTTATAAATAAATGCCTGGAAGCTAGCAAGCAATGAAACAAAATATAACGCGGCAAGGATATAAGGTACACGTTACACATAAACATCGTTGCGCAACGCTACAATAGAGCGTTATCCTCCAACAGAAACCCGACATTGACGTGTGGGCAGCACAAGTTTGTCGCGCCGATTGGAGCGTTGCCAATTCCGCTGCGCTGCAAAAATGCAATCGGCTAAATGTTGCCAATCAATAAAACTGTAATTGGTCTTCCGAATAGTTTTGTTTGATTCGAAACTTTTATAAATTGCCGATATCGAGACGAAAGATTTATTTCGACTAATTTTTAAATGTTTGATAAAAAACGACAACTTATGCGCAATAATTTCCAGAATGCTACGATATCTAGTCTAGAAGCCCGAATTGGAATGGTATTGTGGAATGTGCTCCAAACCTTCAATAGGAGAGGAGGCCTTAGCCCAGCCGTGGGTAATTTACAGGCTGTTGTTGTTGTAGTCTAAAGAAATCATTCTCTTTACTATTCTGCATATATTATTATTCATGAATCGTTATATTGCTTATTGCTTTCTCTCTCTATTTCTTTTCTCTTCTTTTCTTAATATAAAATTTTTGAACCACGTCAATCAATAGTTTTCCTTTTATTATTTTTCTTACATATAAGCTGTTATCTATTTTGTTAAAAATTATTGTGTAATAACATCCAATTCCATTTACGCTGGCCATTTAGAACTTGGTATTAGGTCAACCATCAATTTATCATAGCGATAGAATGCCAAACAGCAATACTTGGTAATGTTATGGTTGAAACGTTTCTGTGTTAAATGATATTAAAACTTATGTCTTCTAAATTTTTTTTACATAATAAGTAAGTGAAATGCTTATAATTATTCAATTTTTTTGAGTTTTGTTATTTCGGTTTACAATTTAAATGATCTAGTTTAACAACACGTACATGAGGCACAATTATTTTTGACTACTGGCCTACAAAATTATTAACAGCAAAAACGTAGGTTTTCTTTGAAGCAACTTGGGAATTAAGCTCATACCCTCGGGAAGCATTCGCCTAATCAGTCTAATGAGATATAATTATATTTGTACAAAGATACTAATGGTATCTTCTTCGTACACAAACAATCACGGTTACATTTTAATTTTGTCGCGATATACATAAATAACTCGATAAATTTATAATAGCAAGAAGTCTTTCACCCTCTTACCTTTTCACCGTCTTAATGATCGGAAAAGTCAATAATTCGTAATGAGACTTATTAAGTAAGACCCATTTGGAAAGTCCAGTGGACCCATTAAACGTTCCCCAATTTTAAATACGTTAAAGCTTAAAAACTCAAGTATCATTCGCTCACAGCACGCGTAATTCAATATTAATTTTCCACTCACTCCAAAGTACGTAATTTCGTAACAATATAGACCTACTTTTGTGTGACGCGAATGAAATACGTCAAGGGACAAAGGAAGGTTTTATGACCTTCTTGTTTGTAATTATGGCTTTTTTTATTCGTCACGTAAGCGATACACTCTTTACAAGTGACCGGGTGGGTTAACCCATAATTATTATTCTTTTGTGACTAATATCCTAGACAACTTGGCTCAGTGGTTAGAACGCGTGCATTTTAAGCGATGATTGCGGGTTCAAACCCAGGTAAGTACAACTGAATTTTCATGTGCATCATTTTGAAGCAAATTGTGAAGGACCCTGCACGTGTTTACTTTCAAAGAAATTTTATTATATTGCTAGTATTATATTATTCCACTTATGAATACACCAATCCGCATTGGGGAAGCGTGGTAAAATATGCTGCAAACCTTTTACTCAAAAGGGAGTGGAGGCTTTAGCTCAGCAGTGGAAAATTAACAGGCTGTTGTTGTTATAAGATCCTGAGCAAAATTTGAGAAAAAAATCAGCTGTTATTATTTTTACTAAATCCTAACTAAGACCACCATATCATTTGAAGTTATTATGTAACTTTGGCATATTAGCATAATGTTAATAAAGTATACTGTTTTGTTTTTAAAATTTATGACGGAAAAGTAATTAAATCCTTCTATCTGATACGCTTTTACGAGCACTAAACCAGAGTACTATATAACAATGACGCGGCAAAAATAGCTATGGGTGACTTAGTAGACTTCATCGTCTTTAAATTAAAAATACACACATAAAATGGTCTGGGGTTTGTGCCCGTAAATATATTTATCGTAAGAGATAGCTGTGGTTGTTCATGGTACCGAGATATATCACTTACACTACAAAATGCGAAGCACATAGAAAGCATGAATTGTTACGTAAATGAAACAAATAAAACAATAAATATAAAAACTTTTGATGTTTAACAAAAAAAACATTGTAGCCTAAGTTACTCCTTATTATATCAGTTAACTGCCAGTAAAAGTCCCGTCAAAATCGGTCCAGCCCTTCCAAAAATTATCCGGAACAAACAGAAAGACAGACAGATAAACATTGTAAAAAATGTTATTTTGGTATATATACTTGGCGGTAGGGCTTTGAGCAAGCCCATCTGGGTAGGTACCACCCACTCACCAGTTATTCTACCGCCAAATAACAGTACTCAGTATTGTTGTGTTCCGGTTTGAAGGGTGAGTGAGCCAGTGTAACTACAGGCACAAGGGACATTACATCTTAGTTCCCAAGGCTGGTGGCACATTGACAATGTAAGGAATAGTTAATATTTCTTACAGCGTCATTGTCTATGGATGATGGTGACCACTTACCATCAGTTGGCCCATATGCTCTATAAAAAAGGGCTTTTTTAATATTACCAACAGACACTACAATTGTATTATATGTATAGAGTAGGTCCTGTATTGATAGTTATGAAAACAATTTTAATCAATGAAGTGGCTTTAGAATTTAAATAATACGTTCATAATATTTTAGCCATTCATTATTGTTTGCTTTAATTATTTGTATTCTTTGTACCGATAACAATAAACTAGTCAATATTAAAAGTAAAAGTAATCAGGGATAAAGTAAAGGCACAATACAATTTTCCACGATATTTTTTTTTTATACAGTACACAGTTACATAGTTATTATGCGAGAATCGGGATGAAGTATTATATTTTTAGAATACGCAGTATTATATATTTTTTTTAATAACAATAGCAAAAAATGCTAGGAATATTCAGTCAACTATAGAATGAAACAATGCCATTTTATTTACATAACTATTATAATCGACTTATGGGGCTCGCTACACAAAAAAGTACAAAACACCATTCCAAAAAGATGAAAGTATTTAAGAAATATTATTCGTGAAAATTTTCAAATGGTGCTGAATAAAATTTAGGCTTATTCAGGACGATGATGATCAAGAAGACCTTATGAGATGCATCCTTATAATTTGCTTTCAACGTCAGCGAGGCTGTTTATCATTAAATTCTATTCTACTTAATTCCAATTTTAGATATAAATATTAAAAAAAAAAAAAAACCATTGATTAAAAAGTCCTAGAGTAATTTATTGATTACTGTAGGACTTTTTAATCACCAGTATCATTATGACAATTTCAATGACCTCAAACACGATACAAGGAATTGGATATCCAGCTGGTTACAGACAAATTTTGACAGACAGATACTGCAGGATCAGATGAGAATTAAACTATTGCAATATTATTGAAGTCTAACTTCTACTAAATGTAGAATTTACAAGATTTTACAATCAAGTGAAGCTACCACCGGTTCGGAAAGTCAATTTTACTGAGAAGAACCAGCAAGAAACTCAGTAGTTACTGTTTGGCTCAGCCAAACCTACAAGCATTTCTATCAAAAAAACTTTATTTTGTTACAAATAACCTTTTATACGATATTAAAATAGTGTTTTGTTTTAAGTCGGTTTTTGTTTTTGTTAAAATTTATATTTTTCAACATTTAAATCATCGTCATCAAAAGATTAGCATTTTCACAAAACAATGAATATAAGATTTGAAATGCAGCTGACAGAACCAAGTTATTTGGTTAACGCAAATATTTGCCTCATTTTACTCCTTTGACTTCAATTGAACTTTAACTTGAAACCGAGAAGTACACTGAAATACGTATTTGCTTTTAATGTTACACATAATTCACACAATTCCCAAATGACGTTTTCCTATATGTATGACTGTATTGTACTGACCAATTTCGGCTCTTAAGGAGCACTGAGCAAATAAACTACTTACCAGAAATAGTGCATAAGTGTGTGCGAACACAGATGCATTTTCTATTTCCTGACTCTAATTATTATTAAGAAATTATGGTTTTAGCCCAGGACCTAAGGATATGTTTACATATCTCAAGCTACTATACCAACAAGGCAGTCACTGGTACTGAAAAAAATATATTTTTCAAAAGAGCAACTATGCGAGTTTCTTGCTGTTTCTTCTCGCTAGAAGTTGCCTTCCGAAACGGTGGTAGTATTTAATTATTGTCGATTCAAAAACACTTCATTGTGAAGTTGACTTGAATAAAATTGATTTTATTCGATTTGGTATATAAATGTATCAGTTTCTATAGTGGATGGCTGAGCGCCAATTAGAGACAACTTTTTATCAGATATATATAGGCGGAGTAGCTTGTCCCAGCTTGTTTTTAAAAAGCATGACGTCATCATTGCTGACGTAACGAATGTCAGGATTGGATCTCTACCCATCCTTAGATATATGACATTAAACTCGGACTCGGCTGTCTTTTATGATCACACTTTATGTTGGTATTACCAATACATTTATATATTTATATTATAGTTATGATCTTTTGAATATTATAGTGACTATGAATTTGGTAAAAATACTTTTGTTTTTATGTTATATGTATACTTTTTGAGCTGAGATGGTCCAGTGGTTAGAACGCATGCATCATAACAGATGTTTGTGGGTTCAAACCCAGGCAAGCACCACTATATATATGTGCTTAATTTGTGTTTATAAATTCATCTCGTGCTCGGCGGTGAAGGAAAACATCATGAGGAAACCTGCGTGTGTCTAATTTCATCGAAATTCTGCCACATGTGAATTCCACCAACCCGCATTGAAACAGCGTGTTGGAATATGTTCCAAACCCTCTCCTTAATGGAAGAGGAGGCCTTATCTCAGCAGTGGGAAATGTACAGGCTGTAACTTCACTTTTTTTTACTTAATACTTGTTGACTTTCAGGTCGATTATGCTACATACATTTATATAATTGTATTTTACCATCATCACTTTGTATTTTTAAATGTTGATAAAGAGTAAAAACATATTATTCTCCAATTTATTCCAACCTGAGGAGGTCCGATCGCTTCGACGGCTCGAACAAGCCTGTTAATACTAACGGACGCTCGGCTTTTTATAACAAAATTGGGTTGGGGCAATATTCACTTAATATAACACCTATTTATGGACACTAAAATATTTCAGATTAATTTAATATCTCTGAATATGATTATTATTGATATAATTATGAAAATTTATGATTAAAATAATCATTTCTGGGTACTTTTTTTTTAATACCTGTTCCCTTCGACATATATAAAAACCTTTTACATGGAAAATACTTCTAATGTACGAACCAATTTGAATGGAGATTGGCCTTATCGTATCGAAGTTTATTAATTTATAGCCATACAAAATGTTTATATATAAGATTAGTGGAACTTGATACAAGTTAAAGTAGATCTCAGCTCAACTCAGAGTTGGTTATTTTGTTTTGATTGATAAATAATTCAAACATTAAAAAAGGAAGAAAGTTCTTGATCTTATTGCTTTTTCTGTATGTTACCTTAGAACTACCCATTTGTAAGCCTATTGGGGAAATACTTGTTTTCCTTAGGTTGGTATACTTTTTGTACAGCATTTTACTAATATACTCGTAGTTTTAAACATGCCTTTTTATAATTTATTATGAACAGAAATATTTTTATATCATTGATTAAAAATATAGGCTTATAGCGATCTATAAATTTAATTCAAGAGTAACTTCTGATTTCCTTGCCAGTTTTACTCTATATTTTAAATGTAAGGCTAAAATTTGTTCAGAAATTATATAAAAAAAATATTAAAACGACGATTCGAAAGTGTTTGTAAGAGCCTACTTGAATAAAGAGGTTTTATATTTAATATTACGAATTCTTGAAATGTAAGTATTAATTTAGAATTGTTAGAGATCTTTATAAAATAAATTAACAATGTTAGCTTAGATTCGATTTAATGGGAACTCTATATATTGCTGTATTTGGATAATCAATGATAATTCTCAAATATGCTATGCAGAGTGAAGGGTTGATTCTAGAACCATGAATAATGTTTCAAAGTAACGCATCTTATTCTTACATTTCTTTAGAATTAACACATACATATGTATTATAAATACCTTTTTTGTTAATAAAATTACTATTGCCGTTATTAGAGTTAAAGTTTATAGGATAAAATTAATTGAACATGAAATTTTATACTTTATGGGTTAACTTATAAACCTTATGACTCATAGTTACTATTCGTCATAACGACATATAAAATGTCCTATAAGCTACGCTAATACGACGTTATTATCTACGAGGCTCTACGAGTGCTACGCCTGACATCAAACGCCTGACGAATACTTTGTAACATCACTGCGTCAGTTTGCGACATCCATTATTTTTAAATAAGACGGGTTATATCCCCCTTTGAACTATTCAACACTTCCAGTTAAAAAAAAAGAACTAATTTGTCATAATTTAAAAATACGAAATAGTTTCAGGACAAAGACGTGTCTCTGGAAAGTTAGTTAAACTCAGGGTGCAATTTTTTACTAAGCCTTACAAAACGGAAGCATATCGTTTAGAAAATTTAAATAAAAACTCTTGAACGAACGTTTCGTGAAAGTTTTAATGTAAGCTTTGTAAAAAAAGACCTCTTTTCACGGCTCTTTTTCATTCGTTTGAGGGTTAAACTTTTTCCTTTTTAAGTGGATAATTGATTCTACCTACAATGCGATGCAATTATGTATAAAACCCAGCCATGCCCTAGGGTTTTCCCAGGTTGTATATTACATTTAACGATATTGAATTTTCAAGCCCATTATTAATGACTATGTATAGTTCTTGTGTATAATTTGTGGCTACAAAAGGGATGATTGAAAGACAATTGCTGATTCTCTCTTGTTATATAATTATCGTATTGGACTTGGCATTTTATTGGTTTATTTATACGCTTTCAATTTCCAGACTCTAAACTACTATTGATAATTTTTCGATAGAAAACTAACAACCTTTAAATTAAATGACTCGGGTTGTGCTATATACTAGTCACTAGGCCAATTAGTTGTTACCATACCATGCTGAAGAATATTGAAGCTAGATTTGCATAAATTGACATTAATCAAAAAAATAAAATAATAATAGTTACGCAATAGTAAGCTCAATATTTATATAAATCTAGATGTCTACAACCATTGGTAACGTTTTGAGTTAGAAGGATTATATAAAGCTCAGTAGAAAACGATAGATATAATGATGCTTTTTGAAACATATATTTTTTTTATTCTAAGAGGGAACTAAAATTTGACTATGAAGTACTTTTAATACCAATATAATTCCACTTATAATATTATATCTTGGTATTGCACTGGTCTATTATCTTATTTATATGTTAGATCTTGAAAAATAAATTTTTTTGGAAGCTCAGAGTTACGAATTTGATAGAGTTATACTCTCGTGCCTCGAAAAGTATTAAGCTGTTGGGCAGGTGGATTAGAGCGCGGACTTATACTACTTCTTATAATAGTTTAAGGATAAAATTACTATTAAATATTACTTAAGAAAATCGAGCATCTTGTTTTTCTTCATTACATAGTATAAAACAAAGTCGCTTACCGCTATCTGTCCATATGTATGCTTACACCTTCAAAATACCCAACGGATTTTGATGCAGTTTCTTTTTAAATAGATAGAGTGATTTGAGAGAAAGGTTTTGTATGTAATATATGCACAATATAGTAGAAAAACACTGATGATAATCTTAGTTATTAAAGTTATGTCTTAAATAAACAATTTCTGTAATATCAATATTGCACCCGTGCGTAGCCGTTGTGTGTCGTTACTAACCTATAAATGTAAATAATATAAGTGTTATTGCCCCGAGGATGTTTCATACATTTAAGAACAATAGCCAAAATTTAATTCACGTCTTCATAGTCAGGATTCACCTCGAGATCCATTTCAGGTACAGCGTGTGAAACGTATACGACACCAAAGTGCCTGTCGCGCTAAGGAAAATAAATTACCACTAACATTCGTGACTCGAAACTCCATGTTTTTCGCCCCAAATGTTCTCAAGCTTGAATGTATACGACAATTAGTGATCCCTGCGTTGACCTGATTCTGTATTTAGACTACTTACGAAATCCAATCTAAAATTAATCCTATCTCAAATACGGAAGATTGAATTTTCCTCGGTGATGAAATTGCGTCCGTGATGTACATTTTTACGTCATGAGTGAACAAATCCTATGTCGAAGGCAATAAAGTTCACACTCGTGGCTCTTGGGAAATATATGGAATTAGGTACAAACAAAATTGACGCTTTTTATATATGACATAAGAGTGATTTTCAATTGGCAGATGTTGATTGAGTTATTTCGATCAGAATTACAATTTAAATGCTGCCTCAAGTGTTGGCTTAAGCTCGAGAAATGATATTTGAAAAGTATCACCCACACAGTATTGTCTTAAAATGCCAATATTATTGTTTTCTTCGTATGTTTACAATAATTCTTTAATCTTTTTTTATTAGCTCGTGTATTTAATAATATAAGTATAAGTTCTTAACACGAGTAACATTTACTAAAATTTCGAATTTTGAATATTTATGTTTTTTTTAATTAATCAAAGTATAAAGACTCCTTTACGTTTAATTGAATGAAGAAAGTTGCAATTAGTCCGACCATAATAGCCCATCTACACGCGACGGTTTACGTGCGCAATCCTGTATTGTGTTGCAAGGAGAAATTGTTGCATTAAAGTGTTTCGTCTTACGTTTAAAGACTAATTTTGTGTGCTTTTTATGGCAATAATATTGCGTTTTGATGTTGACAATAATATAGATCGTTTTGAAAGAAACAATCACAATGATTGTGTAGACACGAGGAGGAAAGGTAAACCAAACACATAATTTCCGCCTTCCCAAAATGAATACCTTTTGTGCAAGGGGCACGGTATTATTTTCTATATCCCAACTATTATTAACTTGGTATAAATAAAAATGATATAATATGTATACGTATAAAAACATAGAGAAATAAGGCATATTACTCAATAAAAGATTATATTAAAGATAAGAATACGTGGACTTAGTTTATTGATTTCTAAGCAGGATATAAAAACTTTTTTGTCTGCATTTCTCATTAATTATATTGGCGGAAAAGAGTGACCACAGATTTTCTTGGTTTATTGATTTGATTATTCTTGATAGTACATTCCGAACCAGTTGTAAAACGATGACTCAAAAGAGCATTTATAAGCAAATTTGAATTAAGAATATTTTAATACTATTTCATTAGATTTAAATTATGTTATAAGCATTTTTTTCATATTTGTTTCATTCATTGAATTCATTAAGGCTCATTTGAAGGTATTATAATTTCTTTAAGAATTCATATATCAAGTATCCATCGTTTGCTTTCGCGGTAGCTTTTTAAATTATTCGCAAAAACAAATAACATATTTAATCAAATATATCTTACGTGTGCAAGATGTAACGTAATTAGAAATAGCTAATTTAATTGTTCAAAAAGTAGTTTATCTCGAAGATCAATTAAAACCAGTATACAATTCCATTCAACTGTGGCTTAATCTAAATGAGTGCTTCTGCTATAAATTCTGAAAAGAAATTTATTTCATCTGTAAAAGTAACAAACAAACATAAGGCGTTTTATTCTTTTCCAATGAGCGTGAAATTGGAGAAATAAAATATTGAAAATGGGAATGTAATTATTGAGTAATAATTAAAAAAAATTATTATCATGTTGCCCCCTGTGCCCATGACTTGAATTTCACAAATAGAGTTACTTTTGCAGTATAAGTTACTCCTTAGTACATGAGCCAGTGAAAGCTTCGTCAAAATCGATCTAGATGTTTTAGAAATTAGCCGGAACAAACAGACAGACAGACTGACAAAATTTGTAAAAATGGTATTTTGGTATACCTATGTACCGTCTCATTCAGTAAAAAGCGGTTATTTTAGTATTATGTATTATGCACTCCAATTTTATTATATGGATGCTTGTTGGTATTGTTCAAATCAGTAGGTAACCAATAGATTAAATAGAGTGAATATAGAATATTTAATCTATTTCCAAACAGCAAATCTTATTGTTATTGTTTTTTTTGTTAGTAAGTGGGTAGTGGCCAGTATACCCACAATCATATCATTTTAGTTCCCAGCATTGGCGGGGCTTTGGTAATAACATTCCTGACTCGATATTACCCCCATACCTTAATTGTACATTTGTTAGTATAACTATTTGTAATAAACGTAAAAAAAGAAAAAAATGAGGAAGAAAGTCATGATAAATTTGAAACAGCGAATAAAATAAGTTACTGTGAAAATAATTATTAAGACTTCAAAAAGTTCGTCTGAGTTAATTGAAATTACGACAAGAATGAACGGAAGTATATTTAACGTTAATTACAATTGGAAAAAACGTAACAAACTTTCGAAACGACGAAGTTGCTTCTAAAAAAGTCGATGGAAAAATAAATGATAGGACACTTTGATTAGAACTGGCGAGGAAGTTGTGCTTGACGGAAAAAGACGAATACATTTTATTTGAAAATACTGCTGCAGCTATAAATAAAAAAGTGTTTAATTTACTTTACTTATTTAAGGTCGGGAGAAAACTATCAGGAAGTTAATTTGGTATTATTTATTGGACATGTGTGATCATACGACAAATTTTATCTACTTCTCAAATATAGTTCTTCCTTCTTACATAATCTATGTGACTTACGACGACCTCCATAATCGAGTGGTGTGTACACCGGTTTTCATGGGTACGCCATTCCGAGGTTCCGGGTTCGATTCCCGGCCGAGTCAATGTAGATTATCATTAGTTTTCTATGTTGTCTTGGGTCTGGGTGTTTGTGGTACCGTCGTTACTTCTGATTTTCCATAACACAAGTGCTTTTGCTACTTACTTTGGGATCAGATTAATGTTTGTTGTCTCATATTTATTTATTATTTATTTAATATTATGTTCTAAGCTTGATATAATTATTTTCAACCGATTTCAAAAAGGAGGAGGTTATCAATTCGTCTGATTTTTTTTATTTTTTTTATGTTTTTTACCTCATAACTTTTCACTGGGTGGACCGATTTTCATATTTTTTTTTGTTTGAAAGGTAGTGCTTCCCATGGGGTCCCATTTTAATTTTATTTTTTTCCGGTGATGGTATCCGTATTAAAACGACATAAGTCTTAAATTTGCATTATGTATATGCGCGACAAACAGGTGAATAATTGAAAATCACGTTAACCAACTTTGATGATTCTTTTTTTATTATAAAATAAATACTTCAAGAGTAGTTTGGTGAAAGTTTGGTAAGGTTCTGAGCATAGGATCCATGACAAAGTAACGGAACGGAAGGGAACGGAACAATTCTGAGGAGCACGTTAGCGATACTCGGTCGAATCTTTTATTTATAGATTATTTGGATATTTGAGTCACCTTCCGTAATGTGGTTATGTTTATGTAATTATCATAGTCGAATATTATAATCAACTAGCTACCCAGCCGGCTTCGCACGGGTGCAATACTGATACTAAATATACTAAAGAATTTGTTTATTTACGACATCACATTGCAAACTTCTAAAATGATCAGTGTTTCTTTACTATATTGTTCATGTATTATTTATACAAACCTTCCCCTGGAATCACACTATCTATTAAAAAAAACAGCATCAAAATCCGTTTTTTAAAGATATAGGGACAGAGAAAGCGACTTTGTTTTATACTATGTAGTGATGGAACTCCTAAACGACTTACAGTTAGGGTGCGATATGGGGCAGTATCACTTACTGTCTTTAATCAAATTTTGTGTTTATGATGTAATGCCATATGATAGACGACATATATTAGCTCTTTTGCAAAGTTTTTTTACTGAGGTCGATTACAGCGCTTTCGAGGGTGGTACCTTGTAGGTTATGCCGCATGACGTATTAAAGCCGCATTTTCGAAAGTCTATTTTTGCTTTATTCGAAATTTTCTTTTGAAATTGTCCCCGAAGTAGTTTCTAAATCATATAAACGGCACGTTTAATCTATCCATATTAAGAAAAATTAGTTACTCTACATCAGCTTCACTTAAAATCAGAAAATAAATAACATTTTAACAAAAAGGAAAACCGACTTCAAACAAAACACTATTTTAAAACAAATAAAAATACACTAAAAAGTAGTAAAAATAAATAATTGCATATTTAACATATTTTTTAGAGTCCTCCTAGGTAAAATGAAATGAAAAATATTAGACTACTTAAAAGTCGATTTACGATTATATAATGTAGTTATAACTATTGCTATATTTGGAGTCGGTGTCAGCCAAGAAAACCCTATAGTATATCTATCAAAAAACAATACGAGAATAGTTTAAGAAATATGTCTTTTACAAATTATCTTTCATACGATAATATACTGGGTGAATCAAGGGGCTCGTATCGCTTCTTTCTTTTGATTGTTGAGGCGTGTGCCCGTAGCTGACACCGACTCCAAATATAGCAATAATTATAACAAAATTATATTATCGTAAATCGAAATTTAAGTAGACTAATATTTTTCATTTCATTTTACTTAGGAGGACTCTAAAAATATGTGGAATACGCAATTACTTCTATTACTTTTTAATGCATATTTATTTGTTTTAAAATAGTGTTCTGTTTGAAGTCGGTTTTTCTTTTTGTTAAATTTTTTATTTATCATGATTAGTATTGAAGGAGTTTAACGATTAACCTTTTTATAGCAAAGTGAGCCAAAGTTCGTCTCATAGTAGTATCTATGTATGTGTGATGGTAATTTCGTCCGTAGACTTAATGCGAGTTTACAAACGAAACTTCAACGTTACTTAAATTTATTGTTCAAGTAAAAACTTAGGAGAATTTCAGAATTTATACGTACGTGCTAAGATCCGACTAATGTAAGCGACGAACGTACATTAGGCGGATGCGCCCAGATGGTGTAGATGACATCTAGTTAGTTCTGTGATGCAACACGTTGAATGAATCTTCGGAATAATTCGAGGAATTCTAAGTTTTCCGTGAATGACAACAGATTTTCCATAACATAATAGTCGTTATATAAATTATGGTACATTCAATAATTTAATCAAAGAGTAAATATTTAAAGTGAAAAGTAAAGTAAATGTAGTCTGTAAATGTCCCACTGCTACGCTAAGGCCTCCTCTCGTATTAAGGAGAGGGTTTGGAACATATTCCACCACGCCATTGGAACACCAATGTGGGTTGGTGGAATACAAAAGTGGCAGAATTTTAATGAAATTAGACACATGCAGGTTTTCTCACGATTAAATATATTATATTTTCCTTCACCGCCGAGAACGAGATGAATTGTAAACACAAATTAAGCATATATATATATAGTGGTGCTTGCCTGGGTTTGAACCTGAAATCATCGGTTACGATTCACGTTCTAACCACTGGGGCATCTCAGCACTGAAATTAGTTGGATGTTAAAAATAATTTTACTGAATACAAGAATAAAAAATGACATAAAACCTCTCTTGGCAAAACACGTTGACAGTGTTGGAGAATACGTCATAATGCATGCATTAATCTTTCTACTAATAAATAGAGATGATCTATACAAGTGTGAAATGCTGACACTGAATTGGGGTTAATGGCCTACGGATCACGTCTTAATAGCAAAACGCCAATTAGCGACAGTGATGCGTTTTCGTTTGCATCTTAAAATAAACTTTGATGCAATATACCAACATCTAAATTTCCTTGATGAGAGATCGGTTAAGCTGAATGTAACATTCATTATTGCGGAACTCATGGGTAATACACTTTATGTGTGGGGTATAAAGTTGAATTTTGAATGCAGGGTGAGGTGTAAATAAATAGTGGTCTACTAGTCGAGGAATCCAGTGTTTGAGATAGTGAAGCAATGTATAAGCAGAGCAGAGAGGATGGATAATGTGAATAAGTGGTGTTATACATCTCTAAAGAGCCATTGCGGTTGGTTCCTAATGTAGCCGTTTACTTCCAGAATAGATGTACTTTTTAATTAATTTTATACAATTCCTGCTTGAGGAAAATGTGACATACAACTTTAGCATTGATTTTATTTGTAATTTAAAATAAATAAGAGTTAAGTTCATTGATTTGTCATCGCATTTAAGAAACAGATCATCATGGATCAAAATCAATCAAGTGTCACCATGTATTTATGTTTTGAATTACAGTTTATCTTGTGTTCGGTGGTGGAGGATAACATTGTCTTTGATAAATTTACTTCTATCCTTTGATAATAAATATATTTTAAAAATATAAACTAAGATGTTATTTTCAACAACAGTAGGTATAATATTAAATGGACAAATTCCAACAAATAAATATACAAATACCAAAAGTTAAATACACTGTATATAAATTTATCAGTATAAGTTAAATAAAAGCAAAGAAATAGTTACTAATATACAAAGTGGCTGAAATAATTAGCCTGATTAACGCCCGTCTGGTCCTCTCCACCAGACTCTAAGACGTCTTCGTTCTCTTTGGTGTAAAATAAAAAGATTTTTGTCCCGAATGATATGTGTATGAATATGTTAAGAATATTTTAAAACAAAGGTCTTAAACATTTAAAATGAATGTATTTAAACATAGAGTCGAGATGGCCCAGTGGTCGGAACGCGTGCATCTTAACCGATGATTGCGGGTTCAAACCCAGGCAAGCACCGTTGATTCATGTGCTTAATTTGTCTTTATAATTCATCTCGTACTCGGCGGTGAAGGAAAACATCGTGAGGAAATTTGTCACATGCAGGTTGCATGTGACAAATTTCATAGATATTCTGCCACATGTGTATTCCACCAACCCGCATTGGAACAGCGTGGTGGAATATGTTCCAAACCTTCTCCTGTAAGGGAGTGGAGGCCTTTAGCCCAGCAGTGGGAATTTACAGGCTGTTGTTGTTGTATTTAAACATAAGCTTAAATCTAGGCAAGCGTATCTTGAAAAATATGCTATAATAATTTGGCAGGGAAAAATTAAAAAAAGCCGCCAAGTGCGGGTCAGACTCGCCCATGAAGGGTTCCGTAATAGAGTAACACAAAATAAAAGTTCTTTTAGTTAGTTGTAACTTTGATCGATGTTTTAATAATAGTATATTTGTTTACTTAGGCTGCTAATACAGATTTATTATTAGAAAATATCGGTTCTCGGTTTATGCAAAAGGTTTATGTTTGAGTTGATTGAATGAAATTGCGGTTTACGATTTATGACGTATTAAAAAAACAAAACACGAATGGGTTTGATGAAAATATTTGAGATTCAGTTCTAAGTATGGGGAATCCCCAAAAAATATTATTTTACCTCTAATTAAATCTACCCTCGATTTCAACGGTATCTATAATATGTAGTACTTATTTTTTCGGAAAAAAGTGGCTGTGACAAACGGACTGACAGACAGACAGACAGACAGACAGACATGACGAATCCACAAGGGTTCAATTCCATTGACTACGGAACCTAAAATATACGATAAAATATCACTTACGATACACTATAAAATATAAGACGCAATACTAAACAACTACAAAGTTAGCAAAATCGATCAGCGTTACTTTCTTGTAGTAAACAAACAGTGCACGTCGCCATGGCGCACCTACTAAATCACAGCAATGCCGCCTTCCACGCTGTCCACAACACACTCGCGTCTGCGGCTAAACTAGCCTCGAATAGTTGAACTGTTTTACTGTCGCAAAATTTTGCATCCCTTTTTGTGTCTCGTGTTGTCTTGTATCGATTGCTAAAGAAGACCATGAATGTGTAAAATGACTCTAAATACCACTAATTATTTAACTATCAAAATTATAACATCTTTTTGATGGAACAATGAAAGAAAAAGGGGAATTTTTATATGTTTATTTTTTTATATGATTAATAATAGTAAGTAAAGTAATGTTGTCTTAAATTTTTGCGTTTATTAATTATTTTTGACATCCCGACGTTTCGAGCACTTACACTTACAGGGTTCGTGGTCACGGGTAATGAGTGGATAGGTCACTGAGTCTACCCGTGACCACGAACGCTGTAAAGTAGTTTTACTTTACTTCTTTTTCTTTACTCTATTCCTACTAAACCGTATTTAAGGTTTTTTGGTGAAAATGAAACGCAATAAATAATAACAAATATGCTCTTTATCATACGACGAAGGCTGGCTGCATTTGTACATAACAACTTAACGAAATATACAGTTTCTAGAAAACAAAAATACAAACTTTTAAAGTCATGTCTGTTACTTGTGATTTATGCTTGGAATATAAACTTTAAGTATCATGAAACTAATATTGATATTTGGCTGTTGAATTTTTAATGATGAAGAAATGGTTTGTATCTACCCAGAACTATATCATTATATTATAAGCATATAATCAATAAAATTTACAACAAACTTCAAACCACCAAACTATAAAACATAACCCAAATTCTACTAAAACATTTTATTAGTTTTCAATTACAAGTAAAAACAGCCCGTGAATTCCGTAAACAATTCTATTTAAGCGAACCAATGCCTGTCCTCCCTCGTTAATTCCGTAACGCAATTTATCTCTGCACTGTTTAGGCAACTTACCGGAACGTGACAGGGTCAAGCTGGATAACGTTTAGGGGGTCAGAGGTATCGTTCTTATGAGTTCCAAATTCCAATAAATATTCAATCCATTTTCATAATGATATTCTATAATTTATTTTTTTATTTTTATGGTATAGCTTGGCGGACGAACACATGGGCCACCTGATGGTAAGTAGTCACCATCACCCAAAGACAATGACGATGTAAGAAATATTAACTATTCCTTACATCTTCAATGTGCCACCAACCATGGGAACTAAGATGTTATGTCCCTTGTGCCTGTAGTTACTCTGGCTCACTCACCCTTCAAACCGGAACACAACAATACTGAGTACTGTTATTTACTGTTATAGGTGGTAGAATAACTGATGAGTCGGTGGTACCTACCCAAACGGGCTTGCACAAAGCCCTACCACCAAGTCATATATATTATACATATACTAATATTATAAATGTGAAAATAACTATGTCTGTCGTTTTGTCACAACCAAACCGCTGAAGCGAATTGGATGTTATTTGATATGAAGCTAATTTGAACTCCAAGTAAGCCATTTTGTCATTGCCAGTGACATTGCCAAACACATGATAACTAAACGTCTAAAACGCAATCTTTGATTATGCGATAGGTTTCCCATTTTTATTGACTTACGTTAAAGACTAAATATCTAACTACGATCAACAGTCATATATACCTACATACAGTTCAACGTGAATAAAACCACGCTGTATATTTAGTTACATTAAGAAAAATCATTTTTTATGATAATGTTATTATTACCTATTTCATACGTAAATACATCCAAGGTCTTTTAGACGCGTCTAATTCTTGACAATATCTATAGCTTTTCCGAATATGTCGAGTTCTTTTGAACACCTAATATGGATCTTTGAAAATGTTTTTCGAAGAACTGCTATATTAACATTACCGAATTTGAAACTCCAGGTTTCTCTGGTCTTTGTTTTGTCTTTGTTCTCAAAAATTAAACATAATTTTTTACACCCCGATCCCGGGACTCAAGCAGGATCTGTTTTAAGCTCTCCAATAAACCGTTGGGACCGTTCAATGTTATCAAAATTCTACATTTTAGTCTTCAAAAATGACTGGAAAATATTAGGCTGAATACAAAAAGCTTCAAGTGGAACTAAAACTAGACTATATTGTTTTGACACCAGCTGCTCTTGAACTGTGGTAAATTTCTGTTCAATCGGTTGGTTTGAGCCGACTCAAAATTTAGTTAAAAGTTGTCCTACAAATATTCACAGAAATATTAAATAAAAAATGCGCCCTAAAAGTTTAGTTATCGATAGGTACATAATTTAAAAAATAATCTTAGTTATTTGTAGAGTATCAAATATAATCATTGATCATGCCACTCACATTGGAACATACACAATCATATTATGCTTTGTAACTAATAAAATAAATAAAATATTTAACAAAAAGAAAAACCGACTTCAAATAAAACACTATTTTAAAACAAATAAATGTGCACTAAAAAGTAGTAAAAATAATTGCGTATTCAACCTATTTTTTAGAGTCCTCCTAAGTAAAATGAAATGAAAAATATTAGACTACTTAAAAGTCGATTTACAATGGGACCACGCGGGAAGCACTAGCTTTCAACCAAAATAAAAAAATATCAAAATCGGTCCACCCAGTTAAAAGTTATGAGATAACAAACATAAAAAAAATACAGACGAATTGATAACCTCCTCCTTTTTGAAGTTGGTTGATAAGTTTACACCACATTAATGTCTCCTCCGTAAAGCCACAATGCTGTTACATTTTCTCATATCATAATAATAATAGTAATATCGCACGATAATTGTTGACATCACCATCCCTCATGACGAGAATCTCGTGAAGGCTGAGAAAGATAAACAAATAAAATATCTTGACTTAGCTCACGAGGTTGTCGACATGTGGGATGTGGATACAGCAGTTATTGTGCCGATAGTTGTTTCAGCGAATGGCCTAATGGCCAAGAGCCTCGACCAACACCTTAAGAGGCTCTCGTTAGGTGGCTGGGTCAAGGGCCTGATGCAGAAGGCAGTACTCCTCGGCACGTCTCGTATTGTGAGGAAGTTCCTCTCTCTGGAGCCCTGACCACCGGTGGCTTGGACCCTGTTCCCGCCACTGGTTGGCCTCTGTATCTTATATTTTTAAATATATTTTATATTTTTGTATTTTATATTTAAAAATGTAATAATATATGAGTGTAAATAAATAATAAAAAATAGTAATATGTACTAAAATCTTTCGCATTTCAAAATCTATTTGCATCTTATGATATAAGTTGTATGTTAAATGATTTTTAAGATAAAGAATAACTAGTATACCATCAACAGCTTCCTGAGCTACTTAAACGATAACAAAAAAAGGACAAAAACCAGTAAGTATTTTAAATCAATCCAACTTCAAAATCTTTTCCAACTTAATTCTATTTGACCAACGTAAAAGCTATTGGTTAGTTTGATTTAAATTGCCATTGAAGTTGTGCTTGACAGTGAAAAAATCTAATTGAAAACATTCCACTGCGAAGAGCCCGAGAGCAAGTGCAGTTCTACTGAATAAAACTTTTAATTAACGCTTGTGATTTGCGGTGCAATTCCGCGCATTAAAATCAAACTATTCGGTTGTTTTGTGTGACCGTTCCGGCTACATTTAGAGACAGTTTTGGAGATTTTATCGCTGTTGTTTGATAGTTTTATTCGTTGAAACTGTTTGGGTATAAAATTGGAAGGATTTTATAAATGCGATACCGTTCTGGTTTAAGTGTTTTAAAATGTTTGATAAAACATTCCGATTTCGAATTTTAAATTTACCGTTTATCCATGTCTTTAAAAGTTACTCGAATGTGTATGGAAAATTGCTACATTAAGTATCTCTGCGACATAAACATCGAATAACAATTTTAAACTTTAAAATTTAGAATAAACTAAGATGGCTCAATTATATGATTTTCAGTAACCTATATATGAACTAGTAGTAAAATTTTAAACTCAAATAGTGCACATGTCACATTTGCACTTATATAATTATATTATAATTTTGTAAACACTTACTTACGTAACTTGTACAAATCAAGTAGGCTTACATGCAGTGTCTTGTTTTGTCTTGCCTTATTATGACTATAATGAGTTTACTATAAAGACTTTAATTAAACCACTAAAAAACAGTAGTTTATTCGTCAATAAATAAAATAAAATCTTAAAATACCTTCTAAATATTCAAGCCTTTCGAATCGTCGATTTATAGAAATATTTGTAGTGTTAATATCTAATAAAATGTTTCTTAAAATCTGTGAACTGAACAACAATTTATTTGTTAAATTCAAAAGCGCACGAAGTCACGGGTAAAAGTAGTTAGATTTATATAATTTATCCGACAGAATATTGATATGATACTGTAAAGTAAAGTAACAGTCTGTAAATTTCTCACCGCTGGGATAAAGCCTCCTCTTCCATTAAGGAGAGGGTTTGGAACATATTCATTTGATATGATACTGTACTAATATTAAATCCATACTTTTAGCCATTCATACAATCTTGTGTTTAATAATATGTTGGTTTTTTTATTAAAGTTTTTGAAACGGTAAAGTTAATAATATCTGTAAAATTTTATAATAAGAAAAAATATCTTGATCTTTACTTAATCAGTATGTAGAGACAATCAGTTACGTCAGGTATAATGATTGTCATTTTTTGATATAGTGCGACAAATCTTTATAAAAGGTAGAAAGTATCTTAAATTGAAGTCTATAACATTTATTCAGATAGTGTAAAATTAAAATAACTATCCATTCAGGGAATTATACAATTCTAAATATAGTCGTTGACGCCAAAACACAAGCACGGTTCCGACACGATGTGGTCAGTGGTCTGTGGTTTGCATCTTAATATCCAAAATGCCAATTAGCGTTCCTAATACAAAATAATCTACAAACCGAAAGGGACTCTAATACCACACGTCAAACGCCAATTTTGATTGATCGGTATTTCAGCGAAATGTGACATTAATTCATGAAATGCATAGTGAAAATATAGTAATGGCTGGAATCTGCAATCGTTTTCTGAGTTTTCATTGCAAATTGTTTTATTTACGTTAACGAGGCATGAATAATATAATAACTCTAGATAATTCTCAGTATCGTGAATGTTAGAAAAAAGTTTGTTTTTTTTTTTTCATTCAGGCTGTTTAACCTTTCGTTAAAGCGTCACGGTAGATCCTGTGGCGGCCGCCGGAGAGGCGTTGAGGCTTGGTTTTTTAGTGGGTATTCCAGTGCACTAGAGCATATTAAGCGTCTTACCGATGAATCCCACATACAGACCTCCTCCCCTCAATTTACATTAAGGAAATGCGTAACGGATAAAGCAAGATAAATAAAAGGTTTATTTATCCTATTTATATGATTCACTTTATGGGCGTATAGCCGCTTCTTTTTTTTATGGAATTGGTGGCAAACAAGCAGGAGGCTCACCTGATGGAAAGTGACTACCACCGCCCATGGACATCTGCAACACCAGGGGGCTTGCAGGTGCGTTGCCGGCCTTTAAGAAAGGAGTACGCTCTTTTCTTGAAAGTTCCCATGTCGTATCGGTTCGGAAAAACCGCCGGCGAAAGCTGGTTCCACAGAGTGGTTGTGCGAGGCAGAAAATGTCTAAGAAATCGCGCTGTTGTGGATTTTCGGACATCAAGATGGTGCGGGTGAAACTTAGAATTTTGACGAGATGTCCGAAGGTGAAATTCAGCAGCCGGGATTAATCCGAACAATTCCTCGGAACATTCCCCGTGAAAAATTCGGTAGAAGATGCAGAGTGATCCAACATCTCTACGCAAAGCCAAAGGATCAAGGAGATCGGAAAGGGCTTGATCGTCGATAACTCGAGCCGCTCTACGTTGGATGCGGTCAAATGGAAGGAGCTGGTACTGGGGAGCACCCGCCCAGAGGTAAGAGCAGTACTCCATGTGAGGCCGAATTTGCGCCTTGTAAAGTTTTAGGCGATGGGCCGACGTGAAATACTGTCTCGCCTTGCTGAGCACACCGAGCTTCTTTGAAGCCAATTTGGCTTTGCCTTCCAATTGACCGCGGAACTGAACGAGGCTCGAAATATCAACGCCAAGTATTCCGATACTACCTGTAGCAGCTATCGGGATGTTCTCAAATCGTGGAGATACGACAAATGGTGTTTTTTAGCGGTTAACGCGCAAACTTGCGTCTTTTTGGGGTTGAAATGGACTAAATTTAGCCGGCCCCAGTTCGAGACTTCGTTTAACGAAGACTCGATTTCAGACACAAGTTTGTTCCGGTTTTCTTCGACGTTTTCCCGAGAAATATTAGCGCGGCCGGTGTATAAGGTGTCAACGGTACTGTCGTCTGCATAGCAATGAATGTTCCCGATTTGCAACAAATCATTGATATGCAGAAGAAACAGAGTGGGTGATAGAACGCAGCCTTGTGGAATGCTGGTGCATTGACGAATTTTAAGTCAGAGCATGCACCGTTGACAACGACTTTGATGCTCCGATCTGCCAAAAAGCTGGTAATCCAATTGCATAATTTCCCGGGAAGCCCATAGGAAGGAAGCTTCGAAAGAAGCGCTTTGTGCCATACGCGATCGAAGGCCTTCGCTATGTCCAAGCTGGCTGCTAATGCCTCCCCCTTGCTCTCAACTGCTTCAGCCCACCTATGAGTAAGGTAAACTAGAAGATCACCGGCTGAGCGACCCCGACGGAAACCGTACTGGCGGTCACTAATCAGCTGATTCTCCTCTAGGTACCGCAGGAGCTGGCAGTTAATAAGGGACTCCATTATCTTGGAGAGCAAGGAAGTGATGGCTATAGGCCTATAATTGGACGGATCTGAGCGGTTGCCTTTTTTAGGGATCGGATGCATCAAAGCAGTCTTCCAGGAGTTCGGGACGACGCCTAATGCGTAAGATTGCCGGAAAAGACGCGTTAAGACCGGTGCCAACTCGGGAGCACATGTCCGTAGCACGATTGGAGGGATGCCATCGGGTCCACTCGACTTGTGAATGTCCAAGGAAAGAAGTGCTTTCCGAACTGCACTTTGCCGAAATTTAACCTCCGGCATCGTCGTATCACATCGCGGGATTGATGGTGGTGACTTTCCTTGGTCATCCAGAGTCGAGTTCGACGCGAAGAGAGACCCTAAAAGATCGGCCTTCTCCTTCGCGGTATGGGCCAATGACTCACCGTCCCTGTGAAAGTGGTGAAGATGGAAAAGAAGGCTGACAGAAATTCCCTAGGACAGCCTTAGCGAGAGACCAGAACGCACGTGTTCCTGATGGGAAGCGCACCAGTCTCTCGCCAATTCTGCCAATGTACTTCGACTTCGCCTCAGCTATCACGTTTTGAATTAATACAAGTAATCGCACTGGCAAATGCCAGTTTGATGGTACCTGATCCATATCCTCTATATATCTTGGCATTAAAATAAATATTAACTACTTTACTTTTTTATTTCTAACTTCACATCGCCTATGTGCCATTGACCTTGGGCACCAATATATTATGTTCCTTGTACATTTCTTGTACACCCTGGCTCATTCTGTCTCATAATTCGTCAGTAGTAAGGAGACAGGCTTGCTCAAAGACATACAGTCGAATCCTTTACTCTATTCCAGACCACTGAGCATAATATTAATTAGTAGTCCAAATTAAATACATGAAAATGCGACTTTGTCAATTCTAACCATTGAGAACTCTGCTCCATTATTACGGAAACCATTCAATTATTTAGTCCGACGTTCTTGTCCAAGACGTCACTTAAAACGAATGAATGAACAAAGAGATCTAATACTTAAAAGCGTTGGAGTAATGTAATGAGTGAACGAAGATTGAATATACTGAGTGCGAGTTCTGAACGCAAGCTATCTTGTTCATTAACGTTTAACTACAGAGAGATACACGGATTATAGTTTTCGAATTGAATTGTCCAACAAAAGTATGTATATATATATATTATAATTGCAAATGTCATCATTTTAGGTAATAGAAAAAAAATATTATATAAGCCACTATCGTTTATCGCGTGGTATTTTAATATATGCATTTACATATTAACTTAAGACATTACGTTAATTTAAGACCCAAGTATATCATTAATGTCTATTTCATTTCATTTCATTTAATGATTTTTACTTAAAAAATAACGATCTTCTATACAAACTGTCAACCCATATTTTACCCCATTTGGGGAATTTTCAAAATACCTTCCCTATTGGGTATTCTCAATTAAACGACCCTACTCACCAAACTTCATGGCCCTAACATTAACAGTTTGGAAGACAACTATGCTGACCATTTATTTTTTATTTTTTTGATCTGATGATGTTCGGTAAAAATATAAAATAACGCCAAAATAAATTATAATAATTATTGTAAATGTAAAATGTAAAAAAAGGCACAGGCAACTGTTAGCCCGTGCGTCATCATAATCATCATCATCGGCCCGTTTTTGTTTACAGCTGCTCTCCAAGTGCACGCCACTGTGGTCTTTCTCCGGCTACTCACATCCAGCTACTGCCTGCCGTCTTGCGTATATCGTCACCCCACCGTGCCTGAGGACGTTTACCGAGACGCGGTCTCCACTTTAGAACACGTTTTCCCCAACGGTTATCGGTTCTACGACAAATATGTCCAGGCCACAAACCCGTGGATGTTGTAAATTAAATAAAAAAAAGAACACCAACAGTTTATACTGGGCGGTAATGAATCAGTCAGTCAGGACATGTTATTTAATATATAAATAGACTTATAAAAGATAGATTCGAATCCGGACAACACTGAAATTACACGTGGATTTCTGTTAACAATTGATCTTATAAGCTTAAAGCTGAAGGAAAACATCGAGAACAAACTTTCAAAAGTCGCATGAAAATCTGCCACTTTTGTATCCAATTTATATTGTAGGAGAGTGATGGAATAATTCGTACACCCCTCAAAATAAGAACAGGGCTCCCAGATGCTTGACATTTACAGACGACTATTTATATTATATATACAACGTTCACATCTTAATCCTTATCTATGTCTGAGTTTATTCGGTTAAATAAACAAGGTAATTCAAATGAATGTGAAGCGAAATTGTTACTTTTAATTGAATTGCAGAGCTTTATTCTGTCGTGATGGCTCATTGTGATAGCACTTAGTTAGTATGGGCTTTGTAAACGTCTTCTACTTTTGAGTACTCGGATAAGAATCGTACGATTATCTCGAATAATTCTGACATTTTTAGTGCTAACTTTGACGTATCCAGTTTTAATTGCAAATAATTTATTAAAAAGATGGAATTTTCAATGTAAAGTATTTGGATTTAAATTTATGTCTGTGTCTTGTATGCCTTGAAAGGCACGTAAAGTCATCAATCTCACCGTCCGTTTAATCGTATTCGAATGCGATGGAAAGTGGTACCACCTGATAGTAAGTAGTTATCACGGCTCATAGACAGCGGCCCGTCTCTGCACGCACTCACAAGCCCACCGGTGTCGCAGATGTCCATGGGCGGTGGTGATCACTTTCCATCAGGTGAGCCTCTTGCTCGTTTGCCCCCTATAACATAAAAAAATACCTAAACCTCCCTTATTAATTAATCCCTCTATCTAACCGTGAAACTCACATGAAAATCTCTTCAGTGGTTTTGGAGTTTATCGTGAACATACAGACAAATAGACGCGGCCGGGAGACTTTTATAATAGGTAGTGATTTGTATATTAATGTTAACACAACATATATTTACTTAATATACAATAAACTTTCAATATTATTGTATCATTGTTAAAAAATAAATAAATTCGAACCGATGATAGCTTTTTATCCATTTATAGTGAGAGCTACTCGAAGTGTATTTTATTTTGATTTCCAATATTTAATTTGATTTTAACCTGAAATCAAATGAATGCACAATATTCAACACACATAAATAGAACTAAAATATAGGTTTATTTTAAGCCTTCATCTTTTAATGGAAGTTGTGTGTTCGGAATGAGCATGCTATTTTGAACTTTATATTATTTTAACATGACGAACAACGCATGCCAAATAGCAAAATTGAACAGTTTTGAGCATTTCTAAAATATGTTTTTAAAAGCACGTACATACGTGAACGTAAAATCTTTCTGCCGCTTCGCGTTTCAGTCTAAATGCCTTTTCGGAGTAATTTGCGATGAAAATTTTATATAGCATTTTAGTGTTGTTCTTTATTTACTTAAATTCTTACATAAATTTTATGTTATAAAATTTAATAGTTTTCAACATAATATTACACAGTTGGTGAATAATCACATACCGTCATTTCTATTATGTTTTATTTTAACTCGACGATGTAGCTTTTAAACGAGTTCAGATTTTAGGTAAATTATCAGTAGCTTTCTAAGTCAAGGTAATGTCCACATTGTCCCCAGTAACTTCAATTGGTATAAGAACTAGAAATACATACCTATGAGGCCTAAGATTATATCTTATGAGCTATTAAAGTAATGAAATATGGTGAATCAGATTTGAAAAAATAAATACTTTACTAGGTGGTAGGGCTTTGTGCAAGCCCACCTGGGTAGGTACCACCCACTCGTCAGATATTCTCCGCTAAGCAACAGTACGCAGTATTATTGTTTTCCGGTTTGAAGGGTAGTGAGCCATTGTATCTACAGGCACAAGGGACATAGCATCTTAGTTCCCAAGATTGGTGGCGCATTGATGATGTGAGGAATAGTGAATATTTCTTACAGCGTCATTGTCTATGGGTGATGGTGACCACTTACCATCAGGTGGCCCATATGCTCGTCCGCCAACCTATTCCATTAAAAAAGTTACGAGATAAAAATAGTGCACAGACGTTAAATAAACTTAAGCAAATGGGGATTTATAATTAAAATCAAATTATGCTTCAGTTTGGTCACCAATTGTTACCCACGTCTTTGCTCCCATACTGTTCGGTTATCAGGTGCTATAAATATACCTTTGTACTTCCACGGGTCTCAAGCTTGCTTCATAACAAATTCACTGTTCTTATAGACAGCTGTCTCACTTTCACAGAATTATGTTGCTTTTACTTTTATATTTGCATTAGTATAGATCACATTACATGTTATATTTCTTTAAAAAAAACCTATTTCTATTACACATGCTTTTATGCATCAGGTACTGGTGTTGGGTTGTGGTAAGCCATCGCTTTACTTTAAAATAATTCTGCATTTTTCCCATTCATATATCTAGCACCTCTCTCTGAAATGTCTATAACGCCTATGTCGAACCGACCAAGAAATCATGTAAGTAGAAATAGCACTTATTCCTATTGCATTTGGAGCTATTATTGCACTTTATAACAGGAGATACACATACTGTGATACGGTGGTTCAAGAGGTAACGAAATGGCGATGTAATTTTTGATTTATATAACATAAATATATAATAATAACGATGTAAACGGATCTCAAACTTTCCGTTTTGGGAACTGCAGTACAAATCTGTAGGAATTCCCTTTGTATTTACTTTAAGATTAAATAAATAAATAAATAAAAACAATTACTGGACAACATCACATACATCCCAATGTAATAAGCTGAAGCACTTGTATTATGGAAAATCAGAAGTAACAACAGTACCATAAATACCCAGACCCAAGAATATAAATAAAACTAATGAACTCTTTCTACATCGACTCGGCCGGTTATCAAACCTGGGACCGCGGAGAGGCGTATTAAAACCGATGTACACACTACTCGACCCTCAGGGTTGTCAAAACCCTAAGAGATTAAAATTAGTTAAATTATTTTCCATGTGACTTTTCAGGTTTTGACATTTCACTATCGTCAAGCCATCAGCAGTATGTCTTCATTTTAGGATTTTAAGCTTCTATAAGTAAAAATGAACCTTATAAGATCACTTGTTTCGTTCCTGTTCTTCTGTTTATCTTTAAGTTCGTCAATACCTTTTTTTTCAGGAATGCGTAAAGGTGTAAGTTTTAAATGAATACCGAAAACTGAGGTATGTAGTCCCTTGGAGCTGTGAAAAAAAAACAAAACTAATATATCGCCATCAAAAATTATGGCCGTGAAATTTATACATCACAATTCCCATAGATTTGCAACGGGAATTAAAGTCTATAGGATACTTCCTGTCGACCTAGAATCATGACATTTGGCAACAAGCAATATCTTAAAGCACAAGTTTAGGAAAAATCGTAATTTTTGTTACATCAGGTACTATTTGCTATCTGTATAGAAGTTGTGTGTGAGTTTAAATCGCATTAACCCGGTTTCTTTATGTAGGCTAATTGGCAAATGGACCACCTGATGTTCACCACCGCCCATAGATAATGACGCAGTTATTACCCATTAACCACGTACATAAATCACATTAAGGCCAAGAACCCCGGTTGCTAAGATGTATAATAGATCCATTATTTTTGGAGTTACACTGACTGACTCAGCCTTCAAATAAGAATAGGATATGCTACTTATTATAAAAATTCTTAGTGATGACGCTGATTGGCGTTAGAATATCGTTTATATGTTTCTGTATACCTTCACCTGATTTTGCACTATTATTAACAGTAATACATTAGATTTTACTAGATATTTGAACCTTCAAAAAAAAAGCGTACTCCTTCCTTAAAGGCCGACAACGCACCTGCAAGCCCCCCGGTGTTTCAAAAGTCCATGGGCGGTGGTGATCGCTTTCCATCAGGTGAGCCTCCTGCTCGTTTGCCCCCTATAACATAAAAAAAAAAATATATAGATACAATCTCACAAATTAGTCGCGTATGTCTAGTATCAAATATACAAGTAGATTATCACATCGTTTTATGTATGATATAAGTATTTCCCAATTATGCAAAATTGAAAACAGAAAAAAAGTTAGTGAAATGAACCGACTAAAAATATATTGCTTAACATGTAAGCAGTGCTTATAACACTACATAATACTCTATTTACAATCATAATAGTCTTGGTATTCACAGAATAAATCAAATATCAATCATATATATACGATAAGATTATTACATCGTTCTATATGAAAACTCACAATTTTTGCAAACCACACAGAACAAAAACCCGCCAAGAGCGTGTCGGACACGCAGATGAACAGGTTCCGTAGCCATAAGATGGGCCATGAGATGGAAATTTAGCAATCTCTATTTCTACCCTGGCCCACTTCTGTATCTAGGTATGTAACATTCCTACTTACTATCATAGTTTGTAGGTAGTTATTTTCATACATTACCATTTAGTTAGGGCAAAATAATTTAAAAATAATTATTTTTCGATAATTTTAAAAACCAAGTTTTGGATTATCTGTATACATCTCTCCACCAATTTTCGTGGCAGACATGACGAAATTATAGTAGACTGCGGAACCCTAAAAACGGTAGTGAAACGATATCCGACTAAACATAAAGGTTGTTTCAAATGTAGGTAGCAGTTGTAACACTACATAATACTCTATTTACAGTCATAATATTCTCGGAATATATCAAATGTCAATAACGAAATCCGCTTGTCCTTCAAGACTTAAACACCGCCATTACGTCTCTCACATTCCGCGACAGCTCGGCTTTGTCCCAAGGGAGACTCCTATCTTATTGTTGAACTTTGATTTACGGCGACGCTGAAAACTCGCTGATCTAAGATTATTTTGAGCGAAACATTTTTCAAAGTACTTCAAATAAGACAGCCTTCGGATATTGTGTAAAAATAGATGCCCGGAAAATTTATGGATTAGACCGACGACGTCGAATGAACTCGATTGAAAGTTGTGCTCGAAATATTTTCAGTCAAAAAAGGAAGATTAAAATCTTATATGGATTTTAACGTTTTTTCGAATAACACGCGTTTTTATACTCGGATTTATTTATAAAGGGATTCGTATGTCGTTTTTTATAGTTCGTTTTGATGTTATTTTTGTAGAGATTATGTTTATTCTGTACCAATATTCACACAAGAATTAGACATAAATAAGAAAAGAAAATAATGTATACAAAGATGGACTGATCCCTCATATAAACAATATAGATCGGTTATTTCTAGAACGATTTAAGATAGTAATGTCTGACAAAAAAATATATTTATTGAATTCATTTCTATTACTTCAATTCAAGAGACATCACATCTTGATACTGTCGACACATTATCATTACATGATATGAAACAAAGTCGCTTACCGCCGTCTGTCCTTGTGTATTCCTAGATCTTTAAAATTACGCAACTGATTTTGATACAGTTTATTTATTAGATAGGGTGATTCACGACGAAAGTTTTTGTATATTATATATGAAACATTTCGTAAATAAACAAATTCTGTAGTATAATATTTAGGAATCCAGGGAGGGTCGCTAATTACGTAGGGCTGCCGTTGAGGATGCAGAATGAAACCGAACGAATTTAACTTATACGTTTATTTAAGTAATTCAATTTAACAATTAATTATTTCTAATTTATAATACGTGACAGTCTGTTCGATGTCAGAACAGAAAGTGAATTTCTGTAGTCTGAATTACATATTTATAACGAAATCGGTAAATCACTGAATGGTCCCCACGGTATGGTGATTCTTGGTAGCGCTCGATGTTCGGGAGGTCTTGCGATTATTTCTTAACACGCTAGTAAATATTATATAATAATATTATAATCAAATTGGAGTGTCTGTTTGTAACATTAAAATAGCCCCTTTTTACTCAATGCATATGTATATATATACACGGTACATAATCAAAATAACATTTTTTACAATTTTTGTCGGTCTGTCCGTCTGTCTGTTTTTTTGTATCGGATAGTCTCTGGACCGTTCCAGAGACTATCCGGAACAAACTAGGTTAGCGGACGAGCATATGTGTCACCTGATGGTAAGTGGTCACCATCACCCATAGATGATGACGTTGTAAGAAATATTAACTATTCCTTACATCGTCAATGCGCCACCAACCTTGGGAACTAAGATGCTATGTCCCTTGTGCCTGTAGTTACACTGGCTCACTCACCCTTCAAACCGAAACACAACAATGCTAAACAACAATACTGCGTACTGTTGTTTAGCGGTAGAATATCTGATGAGTGGGTGGTGCCTACCCAGGCGGGCTTGCCACAAAGCCCTTCCACGAAGTAAAATTATGATCCTACTATTATGAAAGCTTAATAGAAAACATTTTAAATAACAATCGGTCTTTTCAAGAAATAATAGCTTTAAAGAATAAAATTAAACATCTAAGGATAGGCTTTTAAATACGAGTATTTGAATAAATGACTACTAATCGTTACGAAGCTTCAAGTGATGTTAAAAATCTTTTCATTTAGCTTCTGTTATTTACATTTCAGACTCTTGACTAACTTCAATACTTATTTACAGCGCTTTGAAGCGCTTTCGTCTTTCTCTTGAACTACAATAATTGGAGCTCTTTGTAAGTACAATGCATTAAATGTTGTTTCTTTTAAAAAAATCAAATTAATTTACGTTTTTTCGTCTTGTTCTCCTGCGATAATTACGTTAATGTTTCATAATTTCTGTTGTCTCAGAAATATTATTTTTGAATGCTTATTACTCACTTTTAAAGGGTATTATTTAATTGAATAGGATTATTACGTTCAGGTATGAAATATATTTCAATTTTAATTAAATAAAATTTTATTTATCATCTCAAGGCGAGGTGTTGCTTTTAACACTACTATTCCAAGATCCAATTGTTTCAACAGCAAATGAAAGAAAAAGTATTACATATTCCTTATATTGTCCTTTTTGGACTTTACATTGAGAACTAAAACGTTTTTTCCTTCGGGCCCATAAATTTAACTGTGACATGCAGTATCCCTTTTTATTGATTTACACGAATGTGATATCTCTTTAGACTTTTTTTAATATTATAGATAGGCACATTTTATTTGGACTATTAGTAACTATTAGAACGTCCAAATGGCCATTTGCAGTAGATGGTTATACGAGTATGTTCCCACAGATGATTGGCGCTTTAAGAAATTTTATTTAAACTATTCCCTACATCACCAGATTTGGGAACAAATATGTTATGGCAAGGACAGGCACAAGCCTTTAATCACACAAAGTACTAATGCTTCAAACCGAGACACAAGACTACTAAGTAACACTACCAAGTAAATACTTTGTCAAAATGTGCAAATCGTTCACACTCGCGTTTTATTCTTGCTTAAATTACAAAATTATATTGGACTTACGCATGTACCTTATGAATGTTTCCGGTAGAATAATATAAATTTAGCAAATAAATTTAATTTAAATATCCTAAGCTAGATTGATGGATGGACCAGGAGTAGAAGATGTGAGAGGTCTGGCGTCCCTTGGTAAACGTCCCTTTTTTCAACGAATTACTTGGGGATGAATATAAGATAAATATAATTTTGATATACATAGAATTAATAAATATGTGAGACATGAGTTTTATTATAAAAAAATTTACATGACATAACTCAATTTAAGGTTCTTTTGTGAACATAGTTGTTTTGTTACATACGACGTTTTTTCATAAATGTTTTTTACTCGTTCCTCGGTTCCAACGCACATCGGCAACTATATTAATGATCGATCGAAGCCGTAATTTAAGCACTCTATTAAAATGATCCAATTGCTTGTTCCATTTTAAGTATTTGTCGAATTTGTTAGTTACACAAACGTGCATTTTGCAGTATTATGGGCAAGTGTTTGAAATAATAACTGGCAACACTTTTATTTGCTATCTCATTAAAACTTTAATTCAATTGTGATACCATATGTGAAGCACTGATTTGAACTTAATATGTGTCTTCATTAAAATATTAGAAGTAAAGTAACAGCCAGTACATTTACCACTAAGATAAGGTCTCCTTTTTCATTAAGGAGAGGTTTTGGAACATATACCACCACGCTGTTCCAATGCGGGTTGGTGGAATGCGCATGTGGCAGAATTTCGATGAAATTAGACACATGCAGGTTTCCTCACGATGTTTTCCATCACCGCCGAGCACGACGTGAATAATAAACACAAATAAAGCACATATATACATATATAGTAGTGCTTGCCTGGGTTTGAACCCGCAATCATCGGTTAAGCACGTATTCTAACCACTGGGCCATCTCAGCTCATATTTTAAATAATAATTAAAAAACCTTTAAGAGACGTCATCACTGTTACAGTATCTTTCACATTTCACATATCATACGGTTCTCGTTTTGTAAATACTCATATTAATATCTTTGAATGTATGCCTGAGGGTTTTTCGACGGCATTCGTTTTTATGAACACAATCACACTGAAACATGGATACTGAAAAGATTAAGGGTCACAAATACATATGAAAACGTAAATATGTTTTAATATGAAATTCTTTATCATGACATATTTTTCAAAGGCTGTGAATATTTGATATTCATTAAATATAATATCTAACGGGCTTCTTTTACGTACAAGTTATTGAAATTTAAAAACGGAAACAGACATCCTATGTGGTATACATGTGTAATATACGGTTCTATGTGTTATGTTTTGTGATAGTAGTACGAAAATCTTAAAATATAGTTGTAGATTCAAATTCAAGTCAGTATTTTTGAATTTTGATATGCAAAATTTGGTGATATAATGATATTGTGATCAGCTATAAAACAGAATATTTCGTGATTTAAAAAAGTTTTTTCGTATGAAATTCTACCTCATATACTCAGTTGCATTAGACTGATGGAATAAGCTCTAAAATTTATTTTAACACAATTGAAAACTATTAATTCTTATGTTTTACAAATCCCTTACCACCTATATAATAAAAAAATTAAATGAAATTAAAAGGCTAAATTGTCCAAGACCCATATCGGCCTGTATAATATTACTTCTGTATTGGAATGTAGAAATTAATAATATTAATTATTATATTATATAATATATAATTATATGCAATAAAAGTATTTCATAACTGATTAAAACTTAAAAACACGTTGGAATATACAATATCCGCTTCTAAAACGGTCTTCTAATTAATGTAATAGCAGTGTGTACTCTTACAAACATAGATACCCGTCTCTTTCTAATTGAAGCATGTAGTACAGTTGAAAAACTTCTTCATTTAAGATGTACGCTGAATTATGGTTCAACATTACGTATGTAACATTACATACATCATGAGCTCTGACAGGAACTTACGTTTTGAAAAATACACTTTTTTTATGGTATGGGTTGGCGGACGAGCATATGGGCTAGCTAATGTTAAGTGGTCACCATCACCCATAGACAAAGAAGCTGTAAGAAATATTAACTATTCCTTACATCGTCAATGTGCCACCAACCTTGAAAACTAAGATGTTATGTCCCTTGTGCCTGTAGTTACACTGGCTCGCTCACCCTTCAAACCGAAACACAACAATACTGAGTACTGTTATTTGGTGGTGGTGGTGGTGGTACCTACACCGACGGGCTTGCACCAGACCTACCTACGTAATGACTGCAACGTTTTAAATGCCACATCCTGACACAAAACGATTTTCCTTCCAAATGTATTGAGTTACACAGGTTTCATTAAAGTATAGTGCTCACCGCTTTCTTTAAAAGTATTTTTAATGCAGTATGTTGACTAATGATCGTTAGAGTTCAGTAACAAGAGAAGCTGGTTTCCTTCGACTGTGAACAAAGTTCATCATTTGTTCAACCAGCGCCGTTTCTCGTTTCAAACTTTAACCTAACGACTTAAAGTGATTGTGCTCCCAAGTTTGAATGTATTGTTTATTTTTATGAAAGTCTTTTGTAACGGGATATTTTGTATCTGACAGTATTATGTTTTTTTGCTTCATTCCTAAAGGAAATAAGTTGGGACATTCGATTCGGTTTATTAAAATGGGACAACTTTTCGAAAGTAATCTGCTTTGTGAAAACTATATTTTTCATAATATAAAGCAAATATACTTTGAATAACCTTCTTCTAAAATTACATTTTCTAAAAATAAAGGTTTATCGTAAAATAAAGACCACCGATTTCGGTCACGGCGGAATATCAAAGAGACTAGTCAACTACGCAGAACATATTGTAGTGCACAAACACAGGTGCAATATCTATTCTCTTACTCCCTCTTTATTCTCTCACTCTCATAGTTCATTTGAATGTTGCCATTCAAATGAACTATGAGAGTGAGAGTGACATGACACGAAAGACTTCAATAATGACGAGGACAACCGGTCAGTACGAAATTTCTTTCGCTATATAATGTATTGCATAACGAATACAATGAAAATCGGACAATGTTTAAGAATAATTAAATGACCAGAAATGAAATTGTTATTCAAAAACCCGAGTTAATTAAAAAATAATAAAGAATAAGTTTAAAACATGTTTTATTAAGCCTTACACAATAGAAAAAGAAAGGCAGAAAAAGACCCATCTCTCTGGCCTGATTTTTTTAAATAAACACCAAATAAACTTCATGCCAACAATAGTACCAAATTGTTCAGCAAATTTTGTTACTATAAATAAGCCATTCATAAAGTTAACTTCACCTATTATTCGATAAATAAAGAATTTGTTACCGTAACCGCACCGACACCTTATAGATACCAGTGTAGCTACAACCCTATCGACGTAGCATACTTTGTGAATATGACCTCAATATGTCAAGTCGTTCAAAAGTACTGCGATCACTAACAGACACACCTTCGCTGCAAATTTGCCACACTTTTTCGTCGTCTTTAACTAAAAATGTCGTATTTTCCTACATTTCATATAAAAACATGGTATTTGGTTGATGTTTTTTTTGAGAATCTTATTTTCTAAGAATAAATTTGTAGAGATCACTGATAATATAATATAGCGCTGAGATGGCCCAGTGGTTAGAACGCGTGCATCTTAACCGACGATTGCGGGTTCACATCCAGGCAAGCACCACTATATATATGTTCTTACTTTGTGTTTATAATTCATCTCGTGCTCGGCGGTGTAGGAAAACATCGTGAGGAAACCTGCATGTGACTAATTTCATTGAAATTTGCCACATGTGCATTGGTGCCACAACCGGCATTGGAACAGCGTGTATGTTCCAAACCCTAAAAAACTACTACTACTCGTCATGTCTCTAAGAGTGCAAAGAAAAAAAGTAATCGCATTTTAAATCTCAGACCGAGAAAACCCTGTCGTTAGGACATTTTTAGTTAACAGGAATCCTACATATCTCTTCTGTGTGCTAATTAACGGCATTCCTACGTATTTAAAGGAAAAATTAAAAAAAAATTTTAGGGGCCTTTCCTTATTTAGAACTATGCGGTATATAACTTATACTAAAAATACCTGTGCTAAAAACAAAATTTTACTGTATAGCCCATAAAGTAATGGTATACCCTTCCAATGTAAACAAAATCACAAAATCAATTTCCACTTTTAAAATAGCTCCAATATTCCTCACCTGGGATGGATCTGGGTACCTTTCCGATTGTTCCTAACAAAATTGTTTTAAATCAAAGTTGTTTGCCGCTGTTTGTCCCGGCGTTTGCTTATCTTTAAAATCACACAATTTTGATGCGATTTTTTTAATATATATATTGATCCAAGAGAAAGATTTATATGTATATTTACTTATAAATATATAAAATATTCGTTTAAATAACAACATGTAATTATAAATGAATGTTTTCGAATATATTACAGATTTAAAAGGCAGGGACACTTTGATCGTTGAAAAATGACAAAAAGCTATGAACTTTGTTTATAATGACATTCTGTAGCATAATTTGTATTTGAGATCTGAAAATTGAATAGTGACTTTATATGTTATGAGAAATATTTTAGACCGAAAAAAAAACCAAAACTAATAAACAGTTCCGTCAAAAATAAGGCATAAAAAATAAAACAAATGGATACTTTGCTTAACAACAATGTTGACTAGACAACAGTGACACTGCTTACTTAAATGTTATGTAACGTCGAGTTCAAAGAGAAGTTTGAAATTGATTTGTGTTAGGTACATATCCCACACAAAGGCGAGGTGAAGCGCTGTAAACTAAACTCAGAAATGAAAGTTGCTGAACCCCAATGGACCTTGTAGAGGATGGTTCAGAAATTGTTGATTCTAACTTGTAAACACAATTTTGGTTTGATTTTCGAGCTGGACTTGAAAGGATTCTACGAAAGCTATTAACGGGATGGTTGCAGCAACTACCTTTAAATAAACCAATACTGATCAAAGAGCTTCTCTCATAACAAAACGACAGTAAATGGAGGCTTGTTTCGCAACCTGTAGATGGTAGAATTATATTAGTTTCATCTGATATATAACGTGAGTAGTTTAAAAACTGCCCAAGTTTGAACTCAGGATTAAATAAAATCCACATAATGATCGGTGTTCATTAAAAGCGTTACAAATTTTGAAACGATAAACAATTGGAATGATAACAATCAGGGGATATATTTTTTATTTAAATTTATCGTGAGGCATTATGTTCTTTTCAAAAATTGACGGCATAATTGTTAGAATATTGTTTTACTGATTTTTATATGAAAAATATACTTCTACATATTGCCTTTGCTTTTTTACATGATATACAAAGAAAAGAAATTATTCGTGCTAATGCCTCGAGGCAACCACTGCATTCTTACGATGTATTATGAAATATGTACACATAGTATTGTTATGCTTTCAATGTGATAATCTTCTGATCGAACTACGCAGGGCTATAGTGCCCAAGTTTGTGCAAACACAGGCGCACTCTCAAACTCCTAACTCTCATAATCCGATGGTACGGAAAGCCCAACACGCCCGGAAAAAAGTTTGATCGTAGGACGTGCTTTCCGAGGGAAATGTAAACACTTCCAACTTAAAGAGGCTGCAAGAGTTAAATTTTTGACGGAAAAACGCAATATTCTGGCATAGAGATTGAACCCAAAGTATGGACATCTGCGGCCTTTTATTCGTATCTAGTTAATAGCCCGAATTTTCAATATGTTTGGAGTACAAACTTGATTGTAGGGCTTTGTGTGTCGTCTGAGTTGTCTGAGACAGATCAGTTGACACCTAACCATTAAAATGTTTGTTGGTTTTATTATTATTATTTTTTAGATTTATTGTTACATTTATTTGACAAACAAACCTGTGAAAATTAATTCCCCGTTCATATTGTGGTCGTTTGATGTTTGGATTTCCTAAAACTTCCCATTCATTATTTGAAAGCCGAAATTTACATTAAAAAGGATCGTCTTAACAACAAAGGCAAGCGAACAAATTATTTTATAAGAAGTAGGATAAATAAAGTATTGCAAAAATCGAAGATAAAAAAAGTAAAACACTGAAATTATTATGTTATAGTTATGTTTACACAATTTTATTGTTATAAGTTTAATTCAAGTAACGCAAATTATAATTTCGGAGGTAATATTTTGTCGTACTAACTTCGTCCGAAAACGAAACCCCTCTTGACTGTATTTTAAAACGAATACACGTAAGCATAGATTATTATAAAATGAAATATATAAAAGCGTTAATTTAAATCTATTTAATTATTTCAGACTTATATAGCTTGGAGATTTTATTTCTCATTTTTGTGTTTCATCTATCTAAATTATGAATATCCCGTATGGGTAGGTGTTAGGAGGTAGAATATCTGACGACCCACTCAACAGATATTTTACAGTACTTGCTATTGTTGTGTTCCGGTTTGAAGGGTGAGTGAGCCAGTGTAATTACCCGTATCCTTGTATATGCACTCATCAATATTTCACGAATGATATACGAAGTAAGTTTCGCGTTCAGTATAGAATTGCAAATCATGAACACGGAAAATGAAGTAAATAATTGTTTGATTAATGTTGGTCATATCTTTTAATTATTGGCTTCCAATTACTCGTTAAGCTAATAATAGAGGTAGATATTTTTTGTAATAGGGAAACGCATTGGCAATACCTATTGGTATTGGCCACCAACATTTATAGATATTGGCGATAGTAAAAATAATAACCATTCTTTATATAGCCTTGTGATCGATGAAATTGTATTCTTTGTGCCTGAAATTGTCCTGGCATACTTGTCTTTTAAACCACCATACCACATATTGCTGTTTAATGGTAGAATATGAGAGGTGAAAGATGATTTAACACCCTGGTGATATACGTGGCAGTAGACCAACTTTTTGATATCCAGACAGGATATATTACACACATACATAATTGTATTTAACTTACATGACTTTGTATTTTATTCATAATAGCAGAATCATCATTCCGAATCGGTGCTAGCGTCACTTAATATAGTTTGTTAAATGTCGATCCAAATAACAGTACTCAGTATTGTTGTGTTCCGGTTTGAAGGGTGAGTGAGCCAGTGTAATTACAGGCACAAGGGACTTAACATCTTAGTTCCCAAGGTTGGTGGCACATTGACTATGTAAAGAATAGTTAATATTTCTTACAGCATCATTGTCTATGGGTGATGGTGACGACTTACCAACAGGTAGCCCATATGCTCTTTAGATACGATTGACGATTGTAAAAGCCTAGTCAAATATTATAGTGTATTTTTATTTGATTTGATTTGAAACATCTCGATGAAGAAAGTGTAATTTCCAAATTTTACTGCAGTTAATGAGTCTACAAATAATGGAATATTATTTTAAAATTGAATAATCACAACGGACGATAACTTCTCCGGTCGTTCACGAATGTTTGTTTCTGGAAAACTGCAAGGCAAATTCTGAAAAGTTTATAAGTTTCTTAGTTTGAACTGTTGAAGTTGAACACAAGTTAAACATTAGTTTTCTGGTTTGAGAAGATCAATATTCCTATTTTAACTATTATTTTAAAATTTTACATAATATTGTTAAATATATTCATAGCCATTTTAAACTCAATTCTCAATTTTTTAATTAATACTTGCTTAATTTGTACACTTGCACGCTTTTATCTTATTTTTTTAAATATAACATCTCGCCTTAATGATTAGAATTGCATCACAACAAGGAAATGCTGCGAGCATTCTTGCCAGCATTCCACAAAGTCAGGAATTATACAGTAACTATTTATATGTGTGTTTATATGTATGTTTAGACCTTAATGTTAATATCTCTTATGTAAAATTATCTGTATACTTATAATGCTTTTCTTCCTTTATTTTAATGAAAACGTTAACCATTGACCTAACTCACAAATATTAGCATTGATTGGAAAGTAAATAAAACAAGGGGATTTTTAATTTAATTTAATAGAGCCTCTTTGATTAATATAAATAATATCTATATAAATTAGAGTGTAAGTATATAAAAACTTAACGAATAATATTATTTAGACCATTTAAATACATACACATACATCGTGAGGAAACTTGCATGTGTCTAATTTCATCGAAATTCACCACGTGTGCATTCCACCAACCCGCATTGGCACAGCGTGGTGGAATATTTTCCAAACCTTTTCCTTAATGGAAGAGGAGGCCTTATCTCAGCAGTGGGAAATGTACAGGCTGTTACTTTACTTTACTTTAAATAGAACATGAACATGCTTTTTTAGCAAATACAATAAAAAAAGGTTTCAGTACTTTATATGTATATGTAGCAGAGACGTCTCTCTCTAGGTATAATTGTATAATATTTTTCGTTAAAGTTTCGAGTAATTTTAGTATCAGTGGATGGGATCTCTTGCAAATAGCGCCATCTGTTCTCTTTTAAACGTATCAGCACTGAAGGTTGCAATCGAGTCAAACCCGCCCTGTGAAATTAGGTTCGTATATCGTATCACATTTCAGACTTCAGTTGCCGTCTGAACGCGGACGCGAGCGGACGTGTTATCTGCTGTATGACATTCGAATTTTGAAAATTTTCGAGTTCTCAATACAAATAAAAACAATTTAATAATTTGTTTGATTTACATACAACTGGACCCTGTGTTCGTGACACTGAAGTGTATACTGTGACTAATAAAAATCGGTGGACGTACGATTATCTTAAATTTTAAAGTGGCGCTTCTATAATGTTAGGTGTTAAGTGGATAAGTGGAACTTCAAAATGTTTTTTCAAAGGTACGTTTTAACGTTACATTTAAGATATTGCTTGTTTACGGCTAAATTGCGTAAGCATTCTCTTTTGTAAGGCACTGAATTTTTTTGCAGATAGCTTTTATTCGCGGAGGCAAGTGCCTTTAGAAAATTTTAATTAGGTAGCTGACTTTTTAATTCGTGAATACTCGAGTGGAAAGAAGGATGTATTTTAATCTTTGCTCGTGAAAAGATAGCAAGGACGTATAACGTTTAAAACATAAAATGAGGGTTGGGAAAATTTAGAATGAATTGCATTTAAATATTTTATTTTATTGTTGTTCGTTTGAAAAAATATTACCTTGAGTTTTTATAAACTAGATATATTTGTTTAGTTAACAACCTTTATGTAGTTGACTGTTTATTTATTTTTTTAAGATTACAGATTTCAAATTTGGAATGATTAAATATAATATTAAAAATATCCATTAAAACACTTTAGAAAATAACATGTGATCGCCTGTATAGTTAATTGTTCTTGTGAATGTACTATGTACTGGGTAGGATGCTGGGTATATTTATTCTCATTTAACTTTTTGAATTAAATTTTCAAACAAAATTTTTAAACAACTCCACCTAAGCTATTAAGCTGAAATTTTGCATACAGTTTTGGTGTTGGAAACAATTTAATTTAGTAACTTTGTACATGGGTGGAATGAAAAATTATAATGTTAAAAGTTTATTTTCAAAATATTTCATAGCCACTTATAAATAAATAAGTTACCGTATTTTTTAATTAAAACAAGAATTACTTCAATAATCAAACAAACTTTATAACCCTTTTGTTCAAAGAATATTGAATTGTCAATTAACAAAATTAAATCAGATGTAAAGTTACAACCGATTAAGAATGTTACCAAGAGACAGGGAACTCGGTAATTATTCATTTCAACGAATTAAACTACGTAAGTATGTTAATTATATCCAATATAATTTATCTGTTCTATATGAAGAGCAAAGCTTTTTGACACTGTTATTAGCTTGTTGAAATAATAAAGCTTGTTTGTTTTTGTTGCTCTTTTTATCATTTCAATTATATTATCACCATCATCATCATCATGATCAGCCAGTATTATTCCTGCTGGACGTGGGTACCTTAAAAGGCACGCCACTAAGTCCGATCTTCCTTCTCATCCAGGTTCTACCAATCACCTTCCCTACATCATCGCTCCAATTTTCTTATTATACGATTATAGTAGTTGTGTTTGTTTTAAAAAAAAATAGCAGTTATCTTTTTCTATGTTTATGCTAGTTTAATGTTTTTATTATTTAATTTAAGGATGTCTGTGCAGTTTTGACTTTTTCTATGATATATTGATAGTTGATTTGCATATAAATATAATTGTGATCAGAACACATATGTCAAAATGTTGGTCAAATAAAAATAATGTGTTCATGGATATAGTAATTACTACCATGATAATATTAGTCTTATAGATAACAAAAATCTCTTAAGGAATTTTGTTTTTATTTCATTTTTATATCATTAGCAAGATTATGGACCAAAAATTGTACCTTTTCATATACAGTACCCAAAAACAGTTAATTTATTTAGATTAGTATTTCTTGTCCATCAGATAGTGACTCCTGGTTGATAGGTTTATGCCATAAGAAATATACTAATTACGTTTTAATTACCTAATGAAAACCTTCGAACATAAAACTTGAATCTACAAGAACGTGGATATCATTCACTCATATATTTTTGTTTTGTTTGTATAGCAAGTAAGTAGAGCAACTACATGCACTAGGGACATAAGAGCTTAATTCACAAGGTTGGTAGAGTATTAATTTATACCAGTGTCTATGGCAGTAATCACCACATACTTTATTTAGGTGGCATATTTATCCGTCCACCTAATTCTGCTCCAAAAATAAATAAATTTATATTCATATTTTCATAAGTATCAAAAAATAAAAGTCTTAGTACAATCTTCTTTTCTAAATTAGGACATAATTAATTCCAACAACGTTCAAGTTCACAATGGAACACATTTTTATATTAAAACACGATGTTACAAAATAATAATAAAGTTTTTAAAACGTAAAACAATTCGTAACGGGGCTCTCGAGCTCACCTTTCATCATCAACTCGTATTCATTGTGCACAGTGCTTCTTTTAACAATGCGAATATACCTTACATTCTCGTAACGAGGTGTGGTACATGTGCTGAAAAATCCCCTATTCACTCCGTATAAAGGAAAATGGAATTAACTCAAAAAAACAACGAACAATCTCTTCTGAGAGTTCGAATTTTGAAACGAATGTGATACGTGTCGACATGCAAGAGTAACTGGATCGATTCGATGAATGACAATTCACGCCAGTTACAATGAGATTTTAAGACGAGAAGAATGGCCTATTCTACCCAAGATTGTTGATTCAATCTCAGACTAGGGCATTATGATGTGATAAATGTGCTTAATCTATTTGTTGATTATTTATCGCGGGCTTGACAAACTAGTTCAACTAACTAGCTTAAAAAACAAGGCGGCTTATATAAAATTGGCAGCGAACTGGATTGAATCTAAAATTTGAAATTGTGTTCGTTATTTAAATAACAAAATAATACTCATCAATAATATATATACGAGTACATTGCAGCCTATGATTATCAAAAAAGTATATTAATTACTTTTCATCATTCCTTTGGAATATTCTTGATTCATTCATTCAAACGGTATAAGGAAAGAGCATTGTTGAATAATATAATCTGTTAAGTATAGAAACGAGTAAGCCAGAGGGCTTATGATATAATTAAAGATATGTAAGTAAATAAAAATATACTTCATTTCCTACAACCAAGTTATGACTAAGCAGTCATAACTTGGTCATAACTCAGTCATAGTCGCTCTTTTTATAACAACGTATGGATGAAAAGTGAATCTAAAAATATTAATTTTGCAAACAATAACGTATACGTACAAGCATTAGAAATAATTAAAGATGAAATATATTGAAATGTGGGAAAAGGTTGATCTTAATAGAAGATTGCACAAATCCGACCGATATTTCTGTCTTTATTACCGAATTTGGTGAAGGTGAAATACTGTTTATCTTATTCAAATTTGTAAAACAGCGTGGTGAAATAAACGTCAAAATTATTTAATTGAGGTCTTATACTTATTCCCAGTGACAGTCATTGGTATTTTTTGTCGCAAAGAACATATTTTTTATTCCAGTGTTAGCTAAAATTTATAACGGTTATAAGATGTCACCGAAAAACAATAAACTATAAAAAAAAATGCTCCATCTAATATTAATATTCTCGGAAGAGTAAATTAAGCATTAAATCAAACATCAAAAGCGTCACCCAAAGTTAGTACGGTTGATCCCTTAGAATCTCTTAGTCGTACCATAACCCTGAAAGGGGATAGTAATAAGGAAAAATAGGGTAAATGTCGCAGCCTGCATTAAGGACTTTCACTCACGCGACAGCGCTGATACAATATGGATCTAATTTTGATTAAATATATAATATATTCAGACAAATAGTTTTATTCAAAAATCAAAATCAAAATCAAAATAAACTTTATTCAAGTGGGCTTTTGAAACGCCAATTAACAATTAAGCGAAGCTACCACCGGTTTGAAAAGTAGATTCTACCGAGAAGGACCGGCAAGAAACTTAATAGTTACTCTTTTTAACCCCCGACGCAAAAAGAGGGGTGTTATAAGTTTGACGTGTCTGTCTGTCTGTCTGTCTGTCTGTCTGTCTGTGTGTCTGTCTGTCTGTGGCATCATAGCTCCCGAACGAATGAACCGATTTCAATTTAGTTTGTTTTGTATTATAGGTGTTTTACGGGCGAGTGTTCTTAGACATGTTTGATGAAAATCGGTTTAGCCGTTTAAAAGTTATGGGGGGTTAAGGTGGGGAAGAAAAACCGAATGTCTGCAAATATGCTCAAGTGGGGTATCAAATGAAAGGTTATGACTTGTACATCACAAAAAACATTAGTAGTTAAATAAAATTATTAGAAAAAAACAATAATTAAGAAACAAAAAATAAAAAAGAACAAGATTGATCTTAAAATGTAATCTTAACTTATATGTTTTAAATCGACAAGAACCTACGTATTTACCACTTAACCAGAGATATTTTAAGGATGTTTACCTTTAAAAAGTATAAAATAAAAAATTAAATTAAAAATTTCAGAAACCCCCGCCACAAAAAACATAAGCTACCTTTAAAAAGTAAAAAATAATAAAAGAAAAATAATTCGAAAATACCTATATGTATAAGTATGTATTAATATTAAAAAAAAAACTTCGCGTTGGGGGACCGAGCGCTATTGTACAAAATAATAATAAGTCTTAGATAAAAGATGAGATAGGTAAGCATGTGACACTAATTAATTAGGTAGGAGTGGTCCCCCAACGCGAAGTTTTTTTATTAAATATTAATACATACTTATACATATAGGTACTTTAGAATTAATTTTCTTTTATTATTTTTTACTTTTTAAAGGTAGCTTATATTTTTTGTGGCGGGGGTTTCTGAAATTTTTAATTTAATTTTTTATTAAAAATTTCAATGATTGATTTCATTGTCTTTTTCTTCTGCGACTAATTAAATTACTTTCCGATTTAAGTTATTATTTAGTTTCAATACTCCGTTATCAGTATATACAGTTCATTCAATTTTACAATTATATTTACAATCTTCTTACAGTTTTATAATCTGTTACAAAAAAACATTGATTTAAGCGCGTTTCCAAGAAAATATATGTTATTTACATTTCCTAAAATAAACCCGTATTATACTTGTAACATTGATATTATTTCTGATCTTCGACATTGAATTTAATGTTATATAAATTGAACGAAATATCATTTTTATTTGATCTGTGAATAAATTTAGATATTTTTATCTACCAGAAAATTATTGTTTCCAACATATAAGGACAATGTATGAGACGCTTAGGAAATAAATTGAAACTAAAAATTGAGAGCCACTCTAGTTGGGAGTTGCAAAACCTCTTTGGTAAATAATATGATGCCAATGAAGACAGTGATTTTCTAAGATTAAATTATAGCACACAAGTGTGTGCAAGAGCAATCTATGTTTCCTCGCCCATAGTCCAATGGGACGGGTCCAACACATTAGAGAGAATTGGCGCAGAACCAATGGATTACCGTACTTTCCAATGCAAGAGACGTACACTGCCAACTTCCAAACCACTACTACTAGAATCTTGAATCTTGACCAAAACTCAGTAACATTTACTGGGCCAGGCTGAGATCTGAGCCTATAGCAGCTACATAATAGACGTATGGCGCTGTTCTACAAAATACATATGGTAGCCAGGCATATAAAATCCGCAACATTAGGTCTATTTGAATAAATTTATTTAAACGCTACGTGGCCTAGTTAAGCCAGTATGTATATCAAGGGATTACGCTAGTTAAACAACTTAAATGGGTGATTGATGTAGTGGAATCCAGTTGAGCCTACGGACCCGCTTATTTTAATTAGCATTTGATAACCGTGACCATTCTAGAAGGCGCAGTCAAACGTGTCTGATGAACTGTGTACGAGTAGAAAAATCAACTTATTTAAAATCACAGGATAAATTTATTAAATGTTTTATTTTTCTCAACACAATGAGCCCCTTTATATAAACTAAGTCAATACATTAAACATGAGAATGATCCAGAAGGTTCGAATAATAATTTTATGTGCAGTTTGATAAAATCGTCTGAGCTCACAACTACATAAATTTAACACAGTGCCTCGAATGAATTCTAAGTTATTTTGACAGTTGCCCAAAGTTTCTTTGACTACAAAATTTTCTTAGTGCACAATATTTGCACTAAAATATAGTGGAACAAAGTAGTTATGCCTTGCAAACTAACTCCTTTGTTTTGGAAACTCTCACTTCCCAAGCACGTGGGGTGAGTTTTATTACTCCAGTTCTAGAATACGTGCCAGGGTTGTCTCATTTGGTATTTGAAATATTTTAAATATAGAATTGTCTTAATCGTTTTCGTTTATTAAATTTTGACCTCGATTAATTGCATTGGTTTTATTAGTAAAGTTTATCGATGAAATAAAAATATGTCTCTGAATAATATATATCAATTGAAAGATTGATCTTCAACCTACGCTCTCTTATGAATATTAAACTGCCGCTGTGACAGTTCATTCCAAAGCAATATTTGTCGATCCTGTTTTATTTCAAGCTGCTGTCTTTTATATTTGTTGTGGTTTGAATATAGCGATAAAAAATGTATTCCTTTCATAATGAATATCATATCAACGAAATATTATATTTTAAATTTAGAAGGATTAATTTAAAGAATTGTTCTTAAAGTGTTCGTAGGGGAACTGGTAAATAGGCCACTCCATTTTAAATGGTACCCCCCACATTCGCATTTTAATCCCTGTTTACATATCGAATTTGCTAATTATCTTTGGAACTAAGATGCTATATCCCTCGTATTTATAGTTAAACTGGCTTACTCAGAATCAAAAATGGAACACGAAAATACCAAGTTTTGCTATGTAGTGGTAGAATACATATAATATGATCAATAGGTTCATACCAAGACGGTTTCACACAAAACTTTACAACTAAGTTAAAATTTCAATCATCTTCCATCTTCAATCTGTTTCATGTTCAATAATAGTTACAAAGTCTCAACAAATGTCGCATGAATTATTTAAAATAGAAAGGTTTTAAATTCACAAAGCGAATGGTAGTTTGATTGAAAATTTCAATAGAGCGAAATTTCATTGTGCACGTATTAAACTGCGTTTCAGCTTATAATGTACGTTAATGTGGGAATTGTTCTCTTACACAACAGAAATGGAAATTAATTTACGTGCCCAAAATTTTAGTGATATTATTAAACTTTGAGGATACGTAGGTGCTGCGAATATCCTAGCTAATATCTTTTGAGAAAGATAATTTTATTCAGTAAATAGTTACATAAGCCTACCTCAGTGGTTGAGCGTGTACACCGGTTTTCATGGGTACGCCACCCACAGATCCCGGATCCGATTCGCAGTTGAGTCGATGTAGAAAAGGTTCATTAGTTTTTTATGTTGTTTTGGGTCTGGGTGTTTGTGGTACCGTCGTTACTACTGATTTTCCATGATACAAGTGCTTTAGCTACTTACATTGGGATCATAGTGATGTATCTGATATTGACCAATATTTATTTATTTGTAAGTGGCTTTAAAATATTATATAAATTTCGTAGTATACATATTTTTTTTATTTTTGTCACTTGCATTTCATTTAACTATTTAAGGACTCGTTCAGTTGATTTATCGTTCTTTACTACTGTAATATCTTCAATGTCTTCACTCGATGGAACATATGCTTCATTTTCCAGCGCTTAGTTTGCTATTGGAGGGATAATATTCAAATTGTCATTTCGAGATTTAACGGACGTTGACTCTTACGAGCTCTTTGATCTGATCGTTATCAGTTACGTCGACAACTTTAGATACAAACAAAAGAAAGACATCATCTTTTTTAAATTGATTTCCATTTGCATTTCGAATATCAAATCTTCTTACAAATACATCTAGTATTTGTCCAAATATATTGGTTTGAGTTTAATATAAGAATTTATAAATTCAAAAATAACTTTCCTTTTAAATTTCTAAATGTGAGTATCTTCTACATATTAAAGCTAAGTCCAACCTGTTGCAAAACTCGGATTGGTTACAGAGTGGAATATTGTTCACAGTCAATGACTCCCACTTGGACGGAAATCAGGTTTTCTACGAGCACTTATGGTATTGCCATTAGAAACAATTTAATAAATTTAACGAGAAATTGTAATCATCAAATTGCTTACTAAAAAAATTTGTAAATAAAGCTATTGATGTTGATTCCGAAACCTTGAGTAGTAAATACTCAGGGCTGCTACTCATAGCTTTTGAACATTAATTAAAAGTTGACCATTATACCAAAACTACAGTGAAAATGACAGCATAAGGAAATTCAGTCCCAACATCAATTACGTTATAAACTTTTAGGCAACCCTAGCGTTAAATGAAGGAACGCAAGCCTAAAGTAGGTAAATCACTTAAACGTGAACTATTATATTATGGTGCAACTTTTTCGCCTGAATCATCTTAAAAATTTAATATTAATATTCTCTTAAAACTAACCGCGAATAATGAAATCGCTTACGAGTAAGTTTTGACGGAAGTTTGAACAGAAATCAAGTATTCTTTTAAAACTAAAATATTTATATATAAATCGACTTATAAGATTATTATTTTGTTTTAAGTTTCCCTGGAATTATTTGATACTTGAAATTTTCACCATTGTTCTTAAATGAACTGTGTAAGCTGATCGTTTATCAGAATTCCGTGATTTGAGCTAAGTCTCTAAATCCTAAAGTAAAGTAATATAATTTATTTTTATATCAAGCTAATTTATCTGAGATATCTTTAACTTTTTACTCCTTGGATGGAAGTCAAAGAAAATTTTAAAAATATTTTCATCAGAATTATGCCCGCGAGTGGCGAGGATCAATTGATCCAGACGTTTCGCCTTTTTCATTTTAATTTCCGCAATATCTTTATAAAAATAATTAGACAGCTTTCATTTGCCGAGAATTCGTAAATTATTTTATTTTATTATAAAATTTTGATTTACCAATCCATTAGGGTCTTCCCGCGGGTAATTGTTTGTAAACTCCTTTTATCCCTTTTAATATTATCTCATTCTAAAATTCATAATTTTATAATTTGCACTTAATTAACTTTGTTTATTAAGCCGCAGACATAAATGGATTGAGGCTTTTGGGTCATGTAACCAGGGTTGAACGGCAGGTCAGATGAGGGAAGTTTAATTTAGACTGTCATTTCGGTTGATATTGCTACCCACTTTACCTTTACACTATTGTTGTTAATTAGGTCAGAAATATCATGTTACATAACGAATTAATTAGGAAATAGTTTTAATCATATTACATATATAATTCATTTAGAGCTTGTGAATTATTGTATTTATCAACGATTTTTTTTTGGGATAAGGTTTGATAAGCTTTCGAACTGAATTTATTTGCATAATTTATATTCCAAGCATAAAGTTTTTAAAGCAAATAAGTTTTAATTATGATACGTGTCAAGCTCCGCGGATAAATTTCCTTTAACAGAGATAAATGCAAACATAATACGTTATCGTATCTCGATGGAGAAAGTATATTTGATAATCTAACTTATCAATATTCTTGATATGAAGTTACATTAAATGTATCACAACAACAACAACAGCCTGTAAACACCACTACTGGGCTAATGGCCTCCTCTCCCTTTGAGGAGAAGGTTTGGAACACATTCCACCACGCTGTTCCAATGCGGGTTGGTGGAATGCTCATGTGGCAGAATTTCTATGAAATTTGTCTCATGCAGGTTTCCTCAGGATGTTTTCCTTCACCGCTGAGCACGAGATGAATTATAAACACGAATTAAGCACATGAAACAGCGGTGCTTGCCTGGGTTTGAACCCGCAATTATCGGTTAAGATGCACGCGTTCTAACCACTGGACCATCTCGACTCATTAAATGTATCGTTTTTTATTAAATATGAATTATAGACTAATGTATTCTGTTATTTGTAGACTATACTTTCGGAATAAAATGCTCATATATTTTAATAGATACTTAAATTATTTTTTTATATACATTTATTTATAAACGTCTAATGTTCTAAAATTGCGCTGTATATATTTATTATATCAAATTGAAAACCCTTTAGAATATCATTTTAAGAAATTAAATATAATCTATTAATTAATAATTAACTAAGAAAATTTGAAATCGGTTTCCTTTGTATATATTATTTTTTAAATGTTAATATCGCAAAGTATAAGTATTAATTATTATTCCAGATTTATATAAATCCTGCCAAGATTTATTCAATCATGTGAAGTGAGGTGATCAAGTAAGTGAAAATTTAATATTATTAATTTTCCATTCCGAAATTCACATTCGAAACCACCGAACTCATTGGTATGATATTACATCCAATCAAAGCCTGCGGGAACACCTAGTCTAGACACAACACTATCGCATGTGTAGTATTAACTAAAATTGCACAGCTAGTAAAGAAGCATTGGATTTAAAGGTCAGTTCATTTAAATAGCATACATTTTCCTTCGCCCAAAAACAATACGTAATCCTAATGCGTGCGGGATTCAGATGGCTTTTAAAATAAGGTCAGCTTTTATAGTGACTATATACTCGAAAAACTTTCCATTGATATTTATTTCCGTGAATATGTAATTGTATATGATAATTTATATAATACTTGAACAAGCTTGCATCATATCAAATTTCATCAAATTCGGTTAGCGGTTTGGTCGTGAAAAAGCGACAGCCAGACATGCACAGTTACTTTATATTAATAATATTAGTGAAGTTGTATAGATATAGATTAAAGTCGTGTATAGAGTTCTGCTGATTCCGACTACATTTGAATGACGATTACTTAATAGCATACTACGTATAAGATACTTTAGTGGACAAGATAGTGTGAAACACTGATCATTGATGTATAACATACCTTCATTGTAATACTTCATTAATATTTTGCTCTACTTTGTTCCGGGCCACGGTGATGATTAATGATCTCTTGATTTTAAAGATGTATCAACAGCTCCATGATTAATTATTATAATAACTATCCTTTCTATGTTTTGTTTTATATGAACTTGTTTTATTTCTATTACTGAGAAAAATTATTATCACACATTTTTTTACAATGTGAACCATGTCTAAAAAAATTGCTTGTATCAAATCTTAAGTTAACGTACGTAATATATAAATCACAATAAACATTTCACTTCAGTTGCGATTTATAACAGAGATAATTGGAATATACATAATTAATACTATTCAAATAGACAAATATCTATACAATAATATATAACTTTCAATCTAATTTAACCCGTACATTTGTAACACTAAGTTCTGAAGTTATTACGAAGGTAGTACATAAATTATGTCGTGTGGGCACGCGTAATTAAGCATTCACCTGTGTTTATACATCCTTGTTAAGGGAATTAAAAGCGCCCCAGTTTACCTTAAGGACTCATTAAATTGTCTGTTTATTTTGAATATATTATAATCTTTCATCTTGATGGGACTCGGTATTTGGGTACAGTGTGTTTTTGATAACTGAGCGGATATTATACAATTGAGATACTCGTTTATGAGATATGTAACCGCGTTCACACGCGTCGATTCTAATCGAACAACAGGGAATCGATTTGAATCTTCAATCGATTTTCGACAATTAAGACGATTGTGTTGATAATATTTCGATAGTTGTTTCTCTTTGTCTTTCCTTATTTCTTTATATTTTCAACTTATTTTTATTTTGGTTGGTGATCCAGCAAATGTGCCCCTGATTGTAAGTGGGCGTTACCACCCATAGACAATGGGCCTGTAAGAGATATCAATTATTCCTGATTCAAGATTTATATGTGGCACCGTAAGATTACAAACATTGTTAGATAACAATCTATATCGTGAGATTGTAAACTGTCGAAATATTGTGAACCGTGAAATATGATTCACGAGATAGATTATAATCTAAAGATGTTTTTAATCTGACAGTAACATTTGCATTAAATAAATTAAAAAAATAATTAATATTTATTTGTGTGTAAAGCGTATGTACACGCATTGGTGGGTTTGTCCCTACCTTTAAACTTGGTAACATTTTCTTTTGTATACGTATTTTTTTTTTGTGACAAATAGGCGCCGATTATTTTGTCAACGTCAGGTATGATTGAGAACACGCTATGAGATTGATCGATCTAGTTGAGTTTACAACGCCATAACATAATTTCGAATAAAATAAAAATGACTAAAAATATTCTACTGTCAAAAATCTAAATGAATAGACAAACACTTGCATCTTGATCAGAGAAAAATTGCAAACCCTCAATAGTTATTTGTTTCCAATCTTTTTGGAATACAAAATTTATGTTAAGAAATTAAAATTTTCTAGTTATATCTTGCCTGAACAAGTACTAGCTCATTTTAAAAAATCAAAACATACTATATTCAAGCAAGCTTTTAAAAGCACTTTTGAATCGTCATTTAACAACTAACTACGTTAATCGTATGTTGATCAATATAAGGCATATTATTAAATTTAAGATTACTTATTTACATTTTCATCGAAACGATTAAAAATGATGAATTAGCAAGGCTAAAAATATCTTTGGATTTTATTACAGAAATGAATACTTTCGCTCAGGAAGGATTTATTGATGTTTTGGATACACAAGCAACTTTATAGCACAGGGTATTCAGAAGAGTCCGGGTTTTAGAAGACTGGCCGTGACTCGAGTGTCTGTAGAAGCGAGAGGTGCCTCGCGTGTCATGTTTACGCGTACTTAAGAAGTACAGCCTTATTTCCAAGGACTGTCTGGCGTCAATTCGTGAAGAATTTCTGACCAAACGATAAAGTTATACTAAAAGCATAAATTAATCGAATTTAGATTCGACGATGTGATTTAATTGATATAATGAAGTAAAGAAATAAATATACTCGTACTATTATTTGATAGAAAATAGCAATAAAGAACGAATTCAGATGCAGGACAAACGAAGACACGTGGCTGTACCCAATGCTGTCATATAAACTGACTGATACTATGATTTGAAGCTAAGCTAGTAAATCAACAAATAATTCAAATATGCGCCATAAATATATTAAAATTATGCAATGTAATGTCTATATAACCAATACATAATATTTTTATGATCTCTCTTATTATAGCTTCGACCTGGTTACCTGTTTGTTGTATGCGAAGACAAATAATGGGGGTTGACCTATTATTATTATAAAACTGTTTTATGTCGAATTTGCATTTTTTTTATGAATCGCTCAGCAGCAAATGACTCTGATGTATAAAAATAAATAATAATATAATTCGTTTATTTGGACCGAACAAACTGCGAAAAATCATCATGCACGGAAAAAACGTCATGCTTTCTCTCTCTTTCCTCCTCTCGCTGTCTCTTTCTATTTTATGCAGTTTTATATAATATTTTTAAACTTAACTATCATTTTTTATTACTAATTGAAAAATTTAAGAAATCAAAATTCGTATATCGATAAAGACCTCTCTTTACATTTTCACAAACCCGATGTAAAATGTATCGATATTCTGATCAGGCTACTCCGAACCATCTAAATTGAAGACAATAATGATACGCGGAGGCTTGCTTCGTATTTAATTAAAAACAAACAACGCAAAACGTACGGTTTGCTACTAATGATGAGCAAATGTTTTATTGAAACCGATAATACAGAAACGGCTTGTTTATTTTTTGATTAGAAACAAGAAAATGTAACCGAGCAATAAATGGAAATTTTGTTGACAAAATTGAATTTATTCATAATAAATAATAATAAATTTTGTAAAGACCGTCCAAATACGATTTGAAGTTTAGGTACGTTGGATCCGTTATACACGAATACAGAAGTATATATGTATATCGAAGTTCAAACCAGTATAAGTCATTTTTGGTCTAAATGGCTGGAGATCTCAGGTATTGTCAGTGAACGCAAAAATACCGCTCTAAAGGCATATAATCAATCTGTCCTTCTACAAAGAGGCGAGTGCTAGCGCATTCCGAATTTTCACGTCACGGAGATGAAAAAGCTGAGGCAAATGTACGACTTAACTCGGGCTGACTGCATACGCATTTCTTCCCGAGGTACTCTCGGAAACCGAGACGTAGCGGATAAGCACCAAAAGCGTCATATCGCGCGTCGGCTAACGAACTATGCCCGAAGTATGTGTCTTGGTATGTTTGTTCGTAGATATAGACCTACTGTTTGTCCATGAAAGTGATGGCTAGATGTAATAAAGCAGAACATAAGAGCTACTTGGTGGTAGGGCTTTGTGCAAGTACGTCTGGATAGGTACCACCCACTCACCAATTATTCTACCGCCAAATTCAGTATTATTAATTTAGTAGTAGTCAGTATTGTTGTGTTCCGGTTTGAAGGGTGAGCCAGTGTAAATACAGGCACAAGGGACATAACATCTTAATCCAAAGGTTGGTGGCACATTGACAATGTAACGAATAGTTAATATTTCTAACAGCGTCATTGTCTATGGGTGATAGTGACCACTTACCATCAGGTAGCCCATATGCTCGCCTGCCAACCTATACCATAAAAAAGCTAATGGACTTAAAAACCCAAAGTGCAGTAGACTTTGTCGGAAACCATATCTTTGCCAGGTTTAATAAAGACCAGGCGAAAGAAGAAGAAGAAGATTACTCTGTACAATTTTATCTATCAAAGAAAGTTTGCTTGGACACTTACTCGCCAACACACTGAAAATAAATCTTAACGAGGTAATAATGTTTTTTGGACAAATTCAGGTACTTTTGTGTTTAAATTAAAAAAAATAAAGAAACCCAGTTTACTTTGACGGCATTGTATACTTTGCATTACAGAGGAATATTTATGAGCTGCTAAGTACTGAAGGCTTGATAGTTTCACGATGACATTTAAGACAATATCGTAAAGTCTAACTAAATAACTGTCAATAATCTCGCTTATATTTTCATTATATCTTTTTGTGTGAACAGTTTCACTTCGACAACCCACTGAGAATTGGTTTTAACGTTAAAATAATATTTATCTTAGTTTCTTGGAAAAATGTTAGTGTAGCCTCATACAAACACTTACATATGTTTTTTATCCATCGAACGAATATAAGAAATATATGACGAAAAAGAAATGTAGTTTTTTCTTATTTTTAGTTATCCGTATCAAATATTTTCTTTATTACCTACACATTTAGCACTTTGCACTTGTTTTCAATATGATAATTGATTTGTTTATATGATATTCAAACACAACAGGAATCTGGTACCCTATTGTCAAAAACAACATCAAAATTGCCGTAAATATAATTTGAAATATTTCTTCGAGTGATAAAATTAATAGTCTTACAAGCAACGTGTTATAGAGTCCATCTTTTTCTTTCAATATGTGTCTAGAGTTTATTTTGAGCCCACGACAGATCTAAAAGATTCTCAATAATTACTGTTTTAAAAAAGTTCTTCTAACTTTCGTTTTGACACGAGGAAAAACGGCTTATCGTTGTAATAAACATAATTATCTTAACGAAGTAAAAAAGCAAGACAAAATAATGTCCAGAAAGTCGTCGACATAATTAAAACTCGCTCGGAGTTACCTCAAAGTAGGTTTAAAACCCGTAAAGAAAATGAGTATCACCAGAATAATCCGCCTACATTTCGCGTGTCATTTAGAGCCTAAAAGAAAAGGTCACATCTGGTAAAAAGGTTCACTAGGAAATAAGGCGTGGAGAAAATCCACCTCCATATTCCGTGTTTTAATAAATTCGATGACAAGGAGCAGGTGTTTCTCTAAGCCAAGAATATTTGTATAGCAGAACCAATTTTCTTCGCGAACAGTGTCTTATGAAAAACAAATAAGTGCCATCTTACGCTGTTCACAGTTTTATTTTATTTACATTTAAAACATGTCGGGCGATATAACGTGAGAAAATGTTCCTGAATTGCTTTTTTATTATAGAAACTAGCTGTTGATAGCTGCTTTGTTCGGTATAAACGCTTCAAATTCCTATCTTCTCAAGTCTTCGTATTAAACGATAATTCTTTGAAACAAGCAGCCTCCTTCATAGATCTTTTCACGGTGCTTTGATCGTGTGTAAAATTGCTGTTCATTATACGTGTACTGTACCTTTTTATTCTTTTAATTTTAAATTACTATGACAAAGGAATTTCAAATGAGAGTCTAATTTGATAAGTTTTGGGACTGCCTTACCGAAAGGGAAATTGACTACCGAATTTAAAACGTTTTTCACCTTTTAATTCATCTTTAATAATTGTTTCAGTCAATTACATCGTTTCAAAGGAATTCTAATATTTAAAAAATTAGGAATTTATACCAAGATTTCTTTTTTTGGACTGATCTTTAAATTTTTACTCGAAAACGTTTTGATGGTCCTTAAAAAATTATAACTTGTATTTCCCAACTTTCCAATGTTTGAACAAGATGTACGAAGATCTGTTACGTTATTGATGCGAAAAATTTAATTCTAAAGTTGGAAAAACGGACTGTCGAAGTTTTAACGGAACAAATTCGGAATCGCTGCTTCATTTGTCAAGTTAAATTCATAATAGAACAATTTTCCATTTCAATAATTAATGGAGATGTTTATTGGGTTATTATCACACAAATTGAGTAGTCTTCTACGACACTTAGGGAATTTTAAGGACTTCTTGCTTTGGTACTATGAGTTACATTCGATGTTATATATAACTTCCTTACTTAGACGTACATTGCTGAATTAGTTAAATTTAAATAATTTCGCAATGTTTCCGACGAGCAATGAACGGTAGTGAAATAATTTCTCATTGTGAAGGTAAGCCCGGGGGAAACATAGTAACGCCGTCCTATTTTCTCATAATGGGCTCATCAGAAGTAATAATATAACAATGAGGGAAAAATTTCATTTCTGTGGCAATATTTCAATTAACCCTGTCTTACGCTTTTGTGACGAAGGCCTATTATATTCGTAATTTGCGACTATTTAATGAAGTAGTTTCCGAATTTCCTGTCAACATAAATCTTTAGCTTCTGAAAAGTTATTACAGCGGAAATTTGAGTTTTATTACCAAAGTCATTGTTTGTTGAAAATTTGTTACATTTACGAAATTTATTGTGATATTAAATTAATAGCTGTTATCTGTAATGTTTGTGAAAAAAATTAACGCATAATTAAATTAGCATTTTGATAAATTTAGATAGATTGTTCATTTGTCGCGATAGCAAATACGTATAATCAATAAAAAATATTTATTACTTTGTATAATAATTATTGTGATATATATTATACGTGTTGCTATGGTTAACCCCCGTATTTATTGGTATTTGGGTTGCTATATTATATATTATTTAATATATTATATATACATTCTTAACAAGCAAATTTAACGCGTTTTATAGCATCCACAAAATTCTCAATTATTATAATAAAGTAACAGCCTGTAAATTTCCCACTGCTTGAATAAGGCCTCCTCTTCCGTTTAGGAACATATTCCACCACGCTGTTCCAGTGCGGGTTGGTGGAATACACATGTGGCAGAATTTCGATGAAATTAGTTACATGCAGGTTTCCTCACGATGTTTCCTTCACCGCCGAGCACAAATTAAGCACATTTTTGTTGTTGATACAGTGACATCACAATATTATATTTCTTTAATTATTTCCAAAAATTCTAGGGTATCTGGCTAAAATCATCTGTAACCAATAAACATTATTAAACAATACAAATTTGAATAAATAAACAAATGTTAGACTAAGATTTGCCATTATGTTAAAAGCTTTATTATATAAATATATAAAAAGCAACAAGTACCTCTAAATTAATAAGTCATAATCACCAGTACACATAACGTTGACAGTTTAAGGGGCTTACAGGATTTCATATTTTTTCGGGGCACCAGGTGTATCTGACGGCTGTCGCTGTCACTTGGGTTCACGACTTTTTTACCTCAAATTTCGGTTTGAGAATAATTTATTTCTTTATCCTATTCGATATTCAAATAAATTACATTGAACAAGTATTTTTTTTCATTACTGAAATCATACAGCTTAAAAAACTATAGCACACAAATCATCGATCATATTTTACTCCCTCAAGGATTAAATTAAAAAAAGTATGACATTTCACTCAAGTCCTCAGTGCCGGTTTTGTGAAAGATACAGTCACAGAATCATGTTAATTTTTGCATTTTAGTTATTTTTGTGTGTGTACTACACTTAATAATAAATTCACCTTTCAATAATTTTCAGCAACTTTTTCACTCTTATGAAACTACTAGCTGTGCCCACGACCTTGTACGCCTTTGAATATAACAAAAAATAATATTATTGCACTCTAAGTTACTCCATATTATATCAGTTATCTGCCAGTGAAAGTCCCGTCAAAATCGGTCCAGCCTATCCAGAGATTAGCCGGAACAAACATACAGAAAGGCAGACCAAAAAAAATTGTAAAAAAAAATGTTTTGGCATATGTGCCGTGTATAAATACATGCATAGAGTATAAAAGGGCTACTTTAATATTACAAATAGACAATCCAATTTTATTATATGTATAGATTTCTATGATAATAACTATCTTATGTCACCTGGAGGTCAAACTATCTCTATACTAAATTTGATCTAAATATGTTCAGCAGTTTAAGCGTGAAATGAGCCTGCTAATAGGTGTGTTCAAGTCCTTATACACACATACACAACACACCTACACTAAGGCAAACGCAAATGTTTGTTTAAACATACAAGTGTACCGCATAGAACTATCATAACAGATTTGTATCAACAATTGTACTTGTGTACTTGAAAATATTTATTTTCTATTAATTTGTCAAGAGATTGTCGTTCAATAATTGAATTCCGTGATTAGTGATCAAAATCAACGCGACTCCGATTTCTCTTTTTTATAGTACAATTGGACCAGCAAGAGTCGAGATGGCCCAGTGGTTAGAACGCGTGCATCTCAACCGATGATTGCGGGTTCAAACCCAGGCAAGCTCCACTATATATATGTGCTTAATTTGTCTTTATAATTCATCTCGTGCTCAGCGGTGAAGGAAACCTTCGTGAGGAAACCTGCATGTGACAAATTTCATAGAAATTCTGCCACATGTGCATTCCACCAACCCGCATTGGAACAGCGTGGTGGAATATGTTCCAAACCTTCTCCTCAAAGGGAGAGGAGGCCTTTAGCCCAGCTGTGGGAATTTACAGGTTGTTGTTGTTGTTTGTTGTTGGACCAGCAAATGACTCAATTAATGTTCACCATCAGCAATAGAGAATATCACTGTAAGCCATATTAACTACTAGTTATCGCCCAAGGCTTCGCTCGTGTTTTAGTATGTTCGTTGTCAAGCGATAGACAAAAAGTAGCCGATGTCCTTACTTAGAATTAAAGTTAGCTTCACACCAAAATATCATCAAATTCGGTTCATTTGTTTGATCGTGAAAGAGCGACAGACAGACAGAGTTACTTTCTCATTATCAATATAGATATATTACTTCACTGATGTTCTATCAAGTTCGGGAACTAAGATTTTATGTTCCTTGCGTCTGAAGTTATACACTCATAATTTAAACGGGAACACAATTATACTGAGAACTGCTGTTTGGCGGTATAATATCTGATAAGTGGGTGGTACCTACTCAGAAGGGACAGCACAAAGACCTACCACCTAAGTATCTATGAAGTCTCTATATACCTGGACATACTTGAGCTTCTTAATTTAATTTAATGTTGTATTTATGCTAGCTATATTTATAGCATTATAGCTCACAACATGTAAATCAGAAAGACTATTATCGTATGTTCCGGTTACCCTATTCGTACGTTTTGTTTCAACGTAAATGTGTAACAGATGAGTGCTCAAACTGAACGCTGTTAAATTGCACGCGTTGTATTTGTACGGAACTTCGAACATGATTCACAAAGATCGTTTAATTATTAGGATGTACTGAGTTTGTAACTAACAGAAAATCAACTTTGCTGAAATTTAAGGACGATGTACAATTGCTTCGTAATAGTCTCGTATTACACGAAATGTTTTTTATTAATTTTCTTCAGCATCATCAACAGCCTGTATATTTTCCTTTGGGGCAAAATATTTTGGAACACATTCCACCACGCTTTTCCAATGCGATTTGGTGGAATAAACACCTGAAACAGTACTGAACAAATTACTAACATGCAGATTTCTTCAGGATGTTTTCCTTCATCAAACGAGGATGAAATCAATTATAATTAATTACAATATAAGTAAATATACGGGTTACAGGTTAAGTCGACCGAAATCCTTTAAGGGAGGATAGATTCCATCATTCCTAACCGATTTGACTATGGAACCCCATATCCTAAACCTAACCCTTCTCAAGTTATTGGCCTTTGAATTTTTTTTATAAAAATTACAGATTTTTTGTCGATTGCCCCTTTATTTTTGTTTTGTGTCCCAATTTTGTATTCTTTTTTAACTTTACAAATTAAAAATATGCTGATATTCTGATTTGTTATGGGTACTGCAACTGTGTATCTTCACGAGCCCGTGAAGAATACATAGCTCTTTATCCTGGCCGCCGTATACCGAATATTAGTGTCTTAGACAGAGTTTATCGGCGAATTAGAGAGACTGGCTCTGTTTCAAGACGACGAACAGACGTAGGTAGACCACGAATTCATGATGAAGACGAAGAGCAAGATAATGAGATAATTCGACGATTTCGACAGGATCCCACTACGTCAACTAATGTTGTTTCTCGAGAACTTGGAATCTCACAGTGGAAAGTGTGGTTTACAGTGCATACTGCTGATATCTACTCCTGCCATTACACGCCAGTACATATCATCAAAGAAGGAGATCCTGCGAGGAGACTAGACTTCTGTAAATTTATGCTCAACGCAGATTTAGAAGGTCCGTTGTTATTTAGAAGAATCTTGTGGACTGATGAGTCAAAATTCGACCGTTCCAAATCAGAAGCACAAATCAAGGTCCAGTTAACAAGCATAGTCACGAATAGGAAGAAACGGTCCAGAAAACAAGCCAAATCGAGTAAAAAACCAAGAGCACTATGTATCGCATCTACCACGGACGAATCGCGTAAGCAGACTGAATAAGGAATTAAGGAATTACCAAAAAGCACACACAATAACAACAAAATATTTTTTGCCTATCCCTCTCGTACCTATTTACATTAAAAAATGTCCCGCTCGCAATCATTGCAGGACGATAGACGCTGCGAGCGGCTTAACGTTTGTTACTCGGGCGTCTTTGTTTAAAGATTTTTTCCAAGAATTCTAATAATACCCTATGTTATTATACCTTATCGGAAAGCTGAAGAGCCGTAGATATTTTTTAGCACATCTGCAGTACATCTGTCATAGACTTTTTTAAAGATATCTTACAAATAAAAAATATTTTTTTAAAATGTAATTATTTTTTTTAACAATTGACTGTCTACTACGACTCATTTGGTGTAGTTACTGGCAGTTTTGTAGCTTAAAATAATAAAGCAACTAACCCTCTACTCAAAACTAGCAAAAAGAATACAAAATTGGGACACAAAACAAAAATAAAGGGGCAATCGACAAAAAATCTGTAATTTTTATAAAAAAAATTCAAAGGCCAATAACTTGAGAAGGGTTAGGTTTAGGATATGGGGTTCCATAGTCAAATCGGTTAGGAATGATGGAATCTATCCTCTCTTAAAGGATTTCGGTCGACTTAACCTGTAACCCTGTATATTCATTTATGCTAGCCTGGGTTTGAACCCGCAATCATCGGTTAAGATGCACGCGTTCTAACCACTTGGCCATCTTGGTCCTAATTATTTTTATTTAATATCATAGCAGATGATACTGGGAAGTGTGTGTACTGTATATGCAATAATATTATTATTACCTAATATGTACTACATTATTATTATAGATATAATATTGCAGAATATTTTCAAAACCATCTGCATCTTCTGATATGAGTTTAATTAAATGTAGTTTGTTAGCTTCTCTCTTTTCCTTTATTATAAATTCTTCTTGGAGTAAGGTATTAAAATACCGCATATATTTATAATTTTGTCGTTTCATAAATTTAAAATAATTGTAAAAAAAATATGTAAAGAAAGCTTATAATTCGATACAAGATTATATAGATGACTAAAAGCGTGGAACTAATACTTGTTGGCTTCCAGGCGGGATTATATACATAGCCAATTGTATTTAACTAACATCACTTTGAATTTTCTTGTTTCTTCTCGGTATTATTTGCATTCCGAGCCGATGGTAGCTTCGCTTATATAGTGGGGTTTGAACTCGAAATCATCTGTTAAGATGCACGTGTTCTAACCACTGTGCCATCTCAATCTCTCAAGTGTATTCAATAGATTTTACGTTGTATACCCATGTATACAAATGATTATTTTGGCTTGGACACCATTTTTCTTATATTAAATTTTTGGTAGCTCTACAAATTTTCAACAACACCACAATCGCTGAAAATAGGTTAAAAGATTTCTAATTATAAAATACTTGAAATTTGTCACATTGAAAAAGTTCTTTAATCTCTTATCAAATAAAAGGAAAAACTTCCACAAAGAACTAAATAGTTGTGAAGGCTTTTGATTTCAATGAAAAGACTTTTTGCCCTGGATATCGATCTGTTAGAAATAGAAGGAGGCGTTGAAACTTTCGGTAAAACCTTTTTGACACAGCTGACTCAGCGAGTCTAGAATCTGTTCATTTTTTATCATAGTCACGGTTTGCCATTCAAACTTCTTCCTAACATCTTGTATTTGAGTTTATTTAATTATAACTTGTAATTCAAGAGTAGCCGGATGAAAAAAAGCAAAATATTATATATTTTTGTAAATCTCATTTCGACGTAAATTTTCATGTATAACTTTTAATGAGGTTCTGCGACTTTTCAAATATGGTCGGATCGACATATTTATCGTCCTAACGCGTGGAGTCTCGTCTGCATATTGAACCGTTGTAAGTGAAACATATCAAAACTTTGTACATTATTATACAATACTAATATTTTGTAATAATAAGCCGAGCCAACATGACCCAGTGGTTAGAACGCGTGCAACTTAACCGATGATTGCGGGTTCACATCCAGGCAAGCACCACTGAATATTCGTGTGCTCAATTTGTGTTTACAATTAATCTCGTGCTCAGCGGTGAAGGAAAACATGGTGGTAATCTGCGTGTCTAATTGCATAGAAATTCTGCCACATGTGTATTTCACCAAACCACATTGGAACAGCGTGGTGGAATATGTTCAAAACCCTCTCCTTAATGGAAGAAGAGGCCTTATCTCAGCAGTGGGAAATGTAGAGGCTGTTACTTAACTATTTAAAAAATCGCATATTTAATCTCAAAAAGAGACTAAAGTATAAATAATAAAATGGCTTATTTAACAGTTGATCGACCCTTTGCAATATTTGTAATGAATAATATATTATGTTTGTTTATTCTATTTTGTAATATACTGATCTAAAGTAAGTTCACATACATATCATGATAAAACATTAACCACAATGATTGCTTGGTATGCGAGACCTCAAGCATTTACATTTAAAAACGCACCATTTAGTTGTCTTGCGCAATGTGTTTTATTCTAAAAATACTTCTTTACGTTACTTTTTTTCAATTATAGTTGAATGAAGAAGAAATGGGATAATTTTGTAATTGTAAATATATAAAATGAATTTTTATGTAAACAATTTAGATTTGCACGTAATTTTATTTAAAAATATATAAATTGTTTAATTTATTTTATTGGATCGATTAAGTGTACATTTATAAAATAAAGAAATTAGAATTCATCTAAAACACTTGGAAATTATATCACGTAGCAAATTGCGGTTGTTACGTTCTTGAAATTGTGTAAAAAATTGAAGCTATTAATTTTATGATTTAAATTTTATTCACTAAATATTTTCTCTTAAAGCCATAGACTATATTGTGTTTATATTCATACCGTGTTCGGCGGTGAAGGAAATCATCGCAAGGAAACCTGCTTGTGGCTTACTTCTAAATTTTGCCATGTGAATCCGCATTGAAGCATCGTGGTAGAATATGATCCTAACCTCAAAGAAGGCCTTTTTTTTTCTTTTCTTTTTGTGTTTTTTTTTCTCGCTGTAAAAATGCTTTGTGCGCTCCCCTCACGTGATGGAAAGTGGGGGCGGGGGTACTCCCCGGTTTCCTGGACGTCAGATGCGCCCAGATCCACTGGGTTTACCCACTAAAAAACCAGCGGTACCGCTTAAGCATGCTACCGTGACAACCTTAAAGCCAGCCATGAGAAATTTGCTGGCTGTTAATATTTTGTTTGTTATGTTATACTTTTATCCCTAAAACCTACACAGCCAGCCCGGAACCCACGCACGAAGCTTCGTGCGTAAACTAGTCTGTCATAATCGTTAAACAAATCTTACACCATTTCATCTTCACGCAGAATTATGATTTAATTTATTTACCGCGTATAAGTAGACAGGTCGGGTTGTATAAGCTTGCTCCTAATAAACTCGTATTACAAATCATTGCTATTGAAATATAGCTTTTATTTCAAACGGTATAAAGTAAATATTTCCTTACATACACCATGGAGTAAAATACCTGTATCTCTTGATTTAATAATGTAGAAATGATTTGTGACTCGTGATATGCGATAAGAATCCACGCAGCGCATATTTCATACGAGATTTTCAGGGCTTTTGTTTGTTTGTTACATGATTAATATAAATGAGGACTTCATTTATAATCATTTTTATCTAAATTGATCCAGTAGGATAGAATACATTAATTATATCTAGTACTATATATAGGCTACGTAAGGGTTTTCAGATCATGAATTTGTATATAAAAATCAAGTTGTGATTAAATAAATAAAGGCAAAAAATTAAAAAATTACTAGATTAACTTTAGGAGAAGGGTCAGGCCGAGCCCCTACTACTTGTCATTGGTTCTTCAATGACGTTGTTATTGTACATACAAATACAAAATAAAAATTAAATTTATTCCAGTAGACATTTCCAAGCACTTTTGAATCGTCATTTAACAACTTTATTAAGAGAAGCTACTACCGATGATGAAAATCGTAGTATTCTACCGAGAAGAACAATCAAGAAAGTCAGTAGTTACTCATTTTCAACATTTAAAAATACAGTCATGTTACATAAATGTAATTATATATGCATGTATTAATTCCATACCCTCACTTAATTTTCTTTAAAGTAGTATATTTATACCCACTCAGATTATAAATACTATTTTAGTATTATGCTTTTTTTATTGATTGCACGTATATAGATTATATGTTATAAAATTTAATTACTTATAACGTAAAGTTCCTTCCCTGCTATCTTGGGGGATATGACGAGATATTTGAGCCACAAATTAATTATTATTGCTACAACTTTCGTAGCTCTTAGTTTCGTAGCATCGTAGAACTTGTAGCAATTCAGTGTGTTAACTATTAAATCCAATCAATATCGGAGAATCAAATATAAATAAAGTATACAGATATTTCCTGTCTTATGAAAATGCTTTTATTAGAAGCTGGGATTGCATAATCGTCGTCTCTCATTAAAATTATATTTAAATATATTTATATTTTTTAATAACAGATTGATAAAATTTAATTAAAAAAAGGCAAAACATTTTATCACTTTTTAAAATCAACTACGGTTCGAGCGCTTACAGATAAGGTAGTGAATTCCAAAGACGTAGAGCTTTAACTGTAAAGGACTTTCTGTAGACTGATGATTGTATAAAAATAAAAGAATGAATTCTCATTCAAAGAGAAGAAAAACTGATATAAACTTACAATATAAGAAAATTGTAAGAAAAATACGCTTTAAATGATTACAAATCACATTAACAAACCTTTTAATAATCTATAAAACATAATGTATGTCCGCACCTAATTGAAAATTCCTTTTAAATAGATTTTTTCTTGGATTCAAATAGGTCAAAGTTACCAATTTCAAAATAATGTTATTTTGTTTAAGAACGGAGTTATACTAGAACTTTTAACCAAATTAATTAGGGAATTATTTTTATTCCTATTTAATTCTACTTTTAAACTTATTACTTGTGTTAGGAGTTGGTACGACAATAGCCCAATGAAACAGAACCGATCCTGAGACTTTAAACATTTCTAGGCGGTCCGTAAACTATTGCGTAACTTTTCACGTATGAAATGTGTTAATAGTATTTACTTATCGAAATTAAAGTAATATAAGCGCCCAACAGCGAGGTGCGTTGCATCGCTTTATCTTCGTTAGATATTTTAATAACAATATCTAAGCTTCAAATTTAATTTACTTCTTAAACCAATGTTTCGCGTTGAAACTGGAGATGTACAGAAAGAGTAAGAAGACCTTCGTCAGTTTTCAAATTCATTCCTTTATCAAGTTTTAAACTCTTAGTACCTTTTGAATGGTATTAAGTATTAATGGTATATAATCATTGCGACGCAATATGCCATCCTCGATCGGTAAAACAGATTATCACTCATACTGAGTACACGAGCTGAGATGGCTCAGTCGTTAGAACGCGTGCATCTCAATCGATGATTTCGGGTTCAAACCCAGGCAAGCACCATTATATGTATGTGCTTAATTCATCTCGTGCTCTGCGGTGAAGGAAAACATCGTGAGGAAACCTGCATATGTCCAATTTCATCGAAATACTGCCACATGTGCACTCCACTAACCCGCAATGGAACAGCGTGGTGGAATATGTTCCAAACCCTCTTCTTAATGGAAGAGGTGGCCTTAGCCTAGCAGTGGATAATTTGCAGGCTGTCACTTTACTTTTTTTTTACTGAGCACATGAAACTAGATCTTTAGATGTCGTACCTTTTCTAACCCCGACTTTACCTACATGTACCGTAGTAGCGCAACGTCAACAGTTGCTATAGAATCATATAATAATGCATAAGCCTTTGTTATAGAATGTAGATAATCACTAAGAAAGGGTTCATGAAAATTTCTCCTCTAAGTAGATAAAATATAGGTTTTTTTTTGATAAATATAATCCAGCCACTTCTAGTAGACTCTGTTATCTGTGTATCACGATCACCTAACATCGATTCCCTTGTCCGTCTTAATTCAAAGTAATGTCGGGGCTAATGGAACATTTATATCCGAGACTGAGACAAATCGAATCTCTATGTGCATGCTCTGATGTGAGCCGCGTTAATCCATTTTGATGGCCATCTTAGACATAACCGTATATATATATATATATATATATAGCTCTATTGTGAATCGAAGAAAAATGAATGTATAATTATTTGTAATTCACTAGCGGCCCGTCCCGGCTTCATAGGTGGACATAAGTTTTATTAAATATTTTTACCTTATTTTTATATTTTTTTTTGTTTCTTTATTCCGACATGTTTAACAATAATTGTCGTTCTATATCAAATTATTTACACGAAAACTATCAACCGTGTCTCGTAAAAACCGCATGAAAATCCATTCGGTAGTTTTAGGGTTTATTCCGAACATACAGACAGACAAACGCAGACGGGATTTTTGTTTTATAATATGTAGTGATAGCTGTCTTGTTCTAGTTATAATGAGTGAGCCCAACAGGTGCAAATAGAAACGTTATATTTCTTAAACAATTTATTTAAGAACCAGAAGTAATTACATTTATCCTATCAACTAAGTAGCCCAATGTCTACTGCTCGAAACGTGAGCCAGAAGTGAAGTCTCCTTCGTACTCGGGCGGCGATTCATCCGTGGTCTTGATGTCGCAACTCGTACGATTCTCACGTTATGTGTTACGAAGAATTATTGAATTCACGGCGATCGCTTTGGTAGTCTTTGTGTTGTATTCCCCAGAACGCTCAGGTAAAGTGTTACGAGAACTCTTGAATGTGGAATGTCGATGGGAAATATATTGTTTATAGTTCGATAGTTATCAATACTGTAGTCTAGGTCTAGGTATACTTATAAGTATTATTCTTAGCTCAGATTTTCAACTTCTAAAAGAAGAAATGTTTAATTTCTATGTTAATTTACACCCACCATAACAACACCAAGATATCATAAGAAATTCGTGTGCAATATTTGATCTTGTTTGACTCATCCGATTACACTGTGCGTTATACGCCATTTTAAAATTGTATTAAGTAGATTTCATTTCACTCTAACGATTGATAAATGTTATCAGATAATATAATCTTAAAACTAAATTAATTAATTTGACAAACAATATTAAACTATGACGAAGTTAACTATTACTTGACCAATTAATCTCATTAAGCTGACCCTATTTAACAAGTTTAACTGTTTGACCTTTGCAAGCCATTTAACAGCTTAGCTGGTAAACTATCCCTCATCAAGTCATGAGCTTAGGTTAATTGATTTAGCTAATACCTATATTATAACCTCTTATGTAGATTGCTATTAACCATGCTTTGATAAATTTGAATGCATTGAATTTATGTTTATTGTTATGATAATTTTGAAATTTCAGTACTTCGAGAGTTCTTGAAGGGTTTTTGTTTGTTGTCGAAACTTCGATTTGAATTTCAAAATAGGAACAGTTTTTTATTTTTATCAGTTTGACGACCTCCGTGGTCAGTGTGTACACTGGTTTTCATGGGTACACCACTCTGAGGTCCCGGGCTCGATTCGCGATGGAGTCGATGTAGATTATCATTAGTTTTCTATTTTGTCTTGGGTCTGGGTGTTTGTAGTACCGTCGTTACGTCTGAGTTTTCATAACACAAGTGCTTCAGCTACTTATTTTGGGATCAAAGTAATGTATGTGATGTTGTCTCATATATATGTATATATATTTATATTTGTTTATGTTTGGTTTTTGAACAACCAAATCATTTCTGATTTTAATTAATTTAGGCAAACTTGTTGTACAAGCTAATGATACATATATGTTTTCAAAATATTACTAAAAAGTGCAATTTCTTAAGAATTCATTTACGCTAATACATAAGATAATGTATAGATATTTATCCTTTTTTATGGTATATGTGTCAAACAAGTAGGAGACTCAACTGGCGAAAAGTCACTTTTTCCCAGACATCTGCAACCCCTGGAAGCTGACAAGAACAATGTCGCTATTTGAGAAATGTGTACGCTCTACTGTCGAAGATTCCAAAGTCGTATTAGTTCGGAAAAATCACCGAAAGCACTAGCTTGGAACCAACCACAGAGTGATTTTGTGAGGCAGAAAATACCCTAATCTCTCGTACTTTTGAATACTTTAACATAACATCGGATCATACTCATATCGAAACAGGCCGATAATTTTACGAAACGTACATTATTATCATATTAATATTATATTAGTTTCTTTTTTATTGTATATATATGCGTAAAGAACAACTTATACGTGGTAACCATGTTCTATAGATATTAGAGCTGTAAGAAATATTGAGCCTTGAGAATTAATATGTTCCCCATGCCTGTACCCACCCAATCACCCTTTAAATTGGATAGAATGTCATCTTATTTAATAACGACAATCCATTCGAATTCCATATTCAAATTTAAAATGTAATGTGTGTCTATCATCGTTAAGGCTACGAACAATTATCTGTAATAAGACTAAAAGCTTTAGGCAAACATTTACAGAAAAGTTAGACTATAATTGTACATATTCCCACACAACCGCAAATATATGAATGTTATCCACATTACACACACATGCTGACTAACACCAACACATTGCGGTAACAACGCACACATATGTACATGTGGTTTTCATTGTCCATTAAATCCAATTGTCCTATATCAAATAACCGCGCAATTGTGATGCTATCATGTTTATTTATTGATTCTTGATATTTATTAGAGTCCTCGTATAAAAGTTATATTATATGATTCGTAATACGCATGTATATAGATGATTTGATTTGATATGACAATTCTTTATGTGTTATGAAGCTAATTATTAAATTCAGTTTTTCCCTTTTTTATTAAAACTCCTGTATTTGTGTGTGTTGTCAACCGGCTCCAAATATAACAATAACTATAACTACGTTATATAATCGTAAATCGACTTTTAAGAAGTCTAATATTTTTCATTTCATTTTACCTAGGAGGACTCTAAAAAATATGTTGAATACGCAATTATTTTTATTACTTTTTAGTCCATATTCATTTGTTTTGTTTGAAGTCGGTATTTCTTTTTGTTAAATTTTTTATTTATGTTTTAAAACGTTAGGTCTAATAGTTGTGAATGGTATTTAAGTAAGCCTGTCCTGTTCAGACCATTTACTAGTATTGCTTACGTCACCTTGAATTAGACGGGGTTCATAATATTTTGGATGGCTGATTAATGACACATTTACTACTTATTTAAGATATGTTTTATGTATTTTAAGAAAGACATTGATGCTGACCACCTGATTATAGTTTTGGAACTCGTTACTACCTTAGTCTAAATCTTAGTATATTTATGACAAGGAGCCGACATGTTTTGTTTGGTTCGGGGTCATCATCTTCTTTACACATATTCACTAAATTATAGGTACAACAAATCTATTGCTGAATTATCAAACAACATCAACAGCTTGTTAATTTACCACTGCTAGTCTAAGGCCTCCTCTCCCTTTGAGGAGAAGGTTTGGAGCATATTCCACCATGCTGTTCCAATGCGGGTTGGTTTCACATGTGGCAGAATTTCATTGAAATTAGACACATGCAACCTGCAGTCACGATGTTTTCCTTCATCTCTGAGCTCGAGATGAATTATAAAAACAAGTTAAGCACATGAAAATTCAATGAGTGCGGGTTCAAACACAAGTGTTTGAACCCGCACTCATTGGTTAAGATCCACGCGTGCTAACCACTAAGTATCTCGGCTCATTGGGCCATCTCGACTAGTAGCTAGATTATCGTATATTGATTTTAATTTCATAAGCCGTGACACCATCTGGCATATGCTTCTTGATAGAAACAGTGATGACAATAAAATTATATAATTAAAAAAATCAATTATCATAAAATTAGTGATAACGATTATTCAACAACACGAAAGGAAAAGATAAACTTATAACACCAAGTTTCCGGCAGCGCAGAGTCAATAAATCCTTCCTCCTCGAAAGGAACTTCCCTAGCTACTCGTTTCTATAATTATATTCGGACATAATTTCGACTTTATACAGAAATAAATTTTATTTCAATAAAAATATTTTAAATAAAGGATAATATCATTCAATACAAGAATTTATCATAATCTAAATATTCTTTACTCATAACAGCACTTTTGTATGGTCATGTTGCAATATTGAATTGAATCGAAAACCGTTTGGTGGTGGTAAGATTTTTAGTAATATATTTAATGCTCAACGTATAACAATACTAGCTGTTCCCGCGACTTCGAACGCGTTTGAATTTAACAATAAAGTTATTGTTCAGTTCGTAAATAATTTTACTACAACTTATTAATTCTCTATTAGGCAGCTTTTGTGATATTAAGCTATTATTTTATACAAAATTCTAAGGTAAAAGTTACTCGTTATTACATCAACTATCTGCCATTGAAAGTCCCGAAAAAAATTATAAAAATGACATTTTTTTGGTGTAAGTACGGTGTATACACACATATTCATTTAGTCTATAGCGATTAGTTTAATATTACAAACAGACAATTCAATTTTATGATATGTCTAAGGCCGAAAACAAACAGACAATCTAGATAAACTGGTTGTAGTAGCGGTATGAAGCCGCTTGTCCAACCATATCCAAAATATAACTATTCTATCTGCTAGTGACAAGCTGTGGTCAGATAGTTGTGGAGCTTGTAAACCTCAAAACCTTCAGTGATGAATCATATAAAAAACAAGATTTTATAATATGACGATTCATGAATGTTTGTTAATGCTAGTTTTTGTTTATGAACAGTTTAATATTTAATTCTATATTTATTTTTAATTCTGTAACAAGAAATTTAAACTCACCACAGAACACGAGCTTGAAATTTCAGAATTTGATATACCGTGATAGATTTCGCATAATAATTATAAAAGTATATTATACACATATCAAAATGGCGTATCATTGTAAGTTGAGTCGAGTCCAAAGAGCCGAGATGGCCCAGTTGTTAGAACTCATCTTAACCTATGATTGCGATTTCAAACTCATGCAAGCAACACTGACTATTCATGGGCTTAATTTGTGTTTATAATATAATGCATGTGTTTAATTTCATAGAAATTCTACCACATGTGTATTCCACTAACCCGCATTGGAACAGCTTGGTAGAATATGTTGCAAGAGTTCTCCTCAAAGAGAAAAGATTCTTAGCCTAGCAGTGGGAATTTTACAGGCTATTAATGTATCACACATTTAGGTAATATTTCAGGATCCCACTGCAGCATTGAGTGTTATTATATTTAGTTTTCCCAAATTATCTATCTTGTAAGTGTCACAAAATCAATGTGAAGATATTGAAATGTTTGGTTTGAATTTATAATAAAATACCGAATATGTAATAAAGTAAAAACAGGGTAGAAGTGCCGAACGCTGTTCGTTTGTCACGATGAATTACTGCCCGACAGTTCGTCGTAAAATCCCTTCTGTTTTATATATCACGGATTTGCTATAAATCTTAGATTCACGTCTTCCATTGAATAAAATACAAAAAGATTTTAAGATTTATATAAACTTAATCTTATCTAGGTTTCAAATGGAGTTCATATAACGGAGGCCTTCTTGCTTTGCTATTATACTTAACTTAATATATCTTGAAAGAAAACAGCAATACTGAATAGTTTTTACATTTAAATAATCTTACAAAAAAATTACATTATCCAAGCATGGACAACAAGAATAATCAATCAAATAATAAATAATAATCATAAAAAATCTCTAAGTTTAAGGTTTTTGTAGAAATATATATTTATAATACAGATAGGCAGACGGTCTAATTGACTTCCTAGACAATGGCGCTGTGTAAGAAATAATAATCATTCTTTACATTGCCAATAATCTTGGTACCAAAGATATGTCCTTTGTGATATGAGATTTTTCAGTGGTTAGAATACTTGCATCTTACCCGGTGATTGCGCGGTGATTGCGGGTTCAATCCCCAGTAAACACATGGATTTTCATGTACTTAATTTCTACTTATTATTAATTTCGCACTTAGTGATGAAGGAAAACATCGCGAGGAACAGGTTATGAGTCTAATCTCAACGAAAGTCTACCACATTCATACACTACAAGTGGATATCTGCCTAGGCGCGCTTGCCATGCCACCAAATTTTAATAAACAATATTTTGAATAGCAATTAAGCAATTAGTTTCATCGCTGCAAAGAAACGCGAGAGCTGTTTGCTTTAAACGATTAAAATCATAAACGTAGTTCGTACACATAGCGCGCTTTAAAATTTTCGTTCAGCGGAAAAACTCTGTGATGTTCCGGGCTTTTAGCCTCGTTTTGCTTTTAAAATATATTCGTATACATTCAGAACGTAATATTATTTTATATATTATCTCTAAACTTAATATGAGTCTATGATAATATTTCGATGCTGATTTTTTTCATAATTTAACTAACATTAAATATCTTGGTTTTAAATACTCAAATTTTCATGAATATGAATTGAAAATGCGATGCACTGAATAAATAATAAGTACGAATTTGTTGCCTTTGCATTAAACTAAATTGTACGTTTCGTGATGCAAAATATCAGAGAACTCCTCTTTCTCTTATTATTATTCATAAAAAAAATAACAAGAAAATTATAGTCTTTTGTGTTTAACTTTGAGATTTGGCAAAAATAACATTTTTTAAGGTCTTGTTGTTTTTTATAATAAGCCTAATAACTCTGTTTTTTTCACCAAAATGGGTTATCTGATGGTATGTGGTCAACACCGCCCATAAACAATGCCTACCCATAACCATTCGTCACATCGTCAATGAGTCACCAACTTTGGAAACTAAGGTATGCCCGCACTGGTTTAGCTCACCTATCAAATTGGAACAACAACAACACTAATTATAACTGCTTCATGGGTTGAACTTATTCAAAAGAGTATCACGATAATCTACATGAAATATTTATTAACTCAAATTGAAAATGATCATAGAAGTCAATCTAAAAATAATTGGTTTTAAAATTTAATTAGACGCATTATGAAAGGCTCTACCTTCTCATGGGACTTAGTCATAATTTTTTGACTCCATTCTTCCCTGCTAAGCTATTATTTAACTTTATAAAAAAAATTCTATAATATTCACTTTAATTTATAATATCAGTCATTTGTATATAATTCAATGAATTAAGTTAGTCAAGGAAACTGCATGATAGGTGCATGTTGATGACCTATGTTTCGTTCTGATAGAAATGCAGATAAATATTATTTGAATTTAGTTTGAAGAAACTAGTTGTAGACATGCGTGATAAAAACAAATTTAAAACATATTGCATAACATAGTTTGGTCTCCTACGAAACTTCTCGTTTATTCAAATAAATTATTAGGAATCCTGAAAGTTAGAACAGGTTTTATTTAGATTTTATTTCAATTGTAAACTGCACGTCACTTATCTGACGTCAAAATTTTGAATTAAAAAACGGGTTTTTTTTGTATATCAAATTATATGTACATTACTATTAATTAGTTCGTTACTATTAGTTAGAATCGGAGTGTGCCGGTAAAAAAGTCTTATCTGGTATATTGTATAAAGAAACCTCTTAAATTTTTTGAAGCTCTTTAAAATGCAACCACAACCTTTTTTTATGTGCTATCCCATAATCACTAGCACAAAAATCGGCTTACGCTTTTAATAAATAAGATATATAATATTTATAAGTTATGCATCGAATAGCGCATCTTTGTAAACCGGTTTCAACATTTTCCAAGTAAGATATAATGTGAGCTAATACAGAATATCACTCCAGGCGTTCGGACGTCATGCTGGGTCCCGGTTTCCTTTCCCGTTAAAGAAGGTTTGATGCAAGTTATTTTGCTGCTATTTGACATATCTAATACCGACAGAAGTCCGTACGACCCAATAATCTTTCTGATGTTGTTCTAATCTAAATCCAAATATACGTTCAACTAGACTTAATAAAGTATTAACTAACTTAATAGTAGATTATTAATTAATCAATAGTAGATATGTACTGAATCTGATAACAATTTGAAAAAAAATCCTTCTTCACGTTCTCTCGGAATCGAAATTAACGACCAAAAATATCTATAATGAGAATAAAACACTAAAGTCAAACAATACAGTTCTCCATCAGAATTGTTTCAGTTTAAAACGTTACACTTGAATGAAACCTTTAAATCCCTTTTGGTTCTATAATACATGACTTCAATTAATCATTATCTTTTAAGCAACTTGATTCGATTTAAAGAACTCTTCGTCTCATAGGACAAATAAAACGAATTCCACCATCTCACAATTAAAAACCTAATAAACATGTAAACTTAATTAAGATTAGAGTTCACAAAATTCCCCAAACCATTTCGGTTGCACTAAGTTCGAGTTGGGTATCATAGTGCCCCTGGGGCTATTTCGCAAATTGACCCAAACGTTGTGCCCCTAGTAAAGTTACTTTGACGGCCGACCTTAATTATACAGTCGTATATCTCAATGTCTTTCTACCGTCGTTCTGTTTACTGTTTCAGTATCGACGTTTAGATTTAAGAGGGTTCTTAGTAATTAATTGTAAGTAAAAGTTAATTATATTAAATTAGTGTTTTTAAATGAATATTATCATTTTCATTGAGCATTCATAATACACGTAAATTTATTAAATTCAATTGTAAAAATGTTTTAGAGGTTATAACCTGTGATTAATGTAAATATTATTTTTCCTTTTTGGAATAAACTTATTTGATGAAAAGTGACTACCATCGCCTATAGCAAAACCAGGGTCAACTGCACCCTGGTTGTCAGCTTTTAGAAATGTGAGTGTCAAGTTGGCTCTTATCTTTAAGGTTTGCAAGTTCTATTGATTTGGAAAAAACCGATGGTGAAAGCTTACTTAGTAGAACTTGTTGAAGTAAAATAAGCCTCGTTAAACGGATAGTCTGGCAAATTTGAAATATCTCAAATGAATAGGGTAGTTTATAGGGTACCTATCCTATAAACTATCCTGTCTAACCTGAGGTGACTTTAGTCTATATAAATATCTTATAATTCAACACATTTCAACAAAAAACTCTTGGACTATCTCAGAGGTAAAATTACTAATTAGTATTGTTCTGAGTAACCTAGTAGAAGGCGACGTAAGCAATGGTTAATATTTCTTACTACGCCAATGTCTCGGGATGGTAATGATCATTTCCTATCAGACCCATTTGCCCTTTTGCCTACCTATATTAAATATATATACATAATGTACAAGGGGATGTGTTTTTAAGGAAAACACAGCGTGACTTATAAAATTTAATGTAGAGCTCTTAGGGCTAATTAAAGCCATAAAATGTGACGTTGTAAGCGTCGTTATTCCACAGTGATCGGAATGCGAGGATCTGAAAGGAATATCGTGGGTTGAAATCTGGGAAAAGTAAAATTTTTGTGTGCTTAATTTGCGTGAGCGACGCAAATTGTGGGGTCTTCTTTGAGAGGAGGCTTCTTCCCAAGCATAGGATATATACTCAATGTAATTTTTGTGATTTATATTATATTTATATATCGAACGAACGTTTCGTTCTTCTTCTTATATGATTTCCGATTTAAATAACTAAAAGGTTTTCAGTACATTGAATCTCCTTGGTATATAAATAAAATTGGAAAGTCGTTGTGAAATTTAAAAAGATCGACTGAGAGGCTATTTGATTGTAATACAATATCCACTTAGTGGCAGGGCTTTGTGCCAGCCCGCCTGAGTAACCACCCACTCATCACATGTACTACCATCAATGAACAATACTTTGTATGTATTCTCATGTTAGAGTTGAATGAACTAGTGTAAGTATGGGGATACTGATGACATAACATTTATTTATCAGGCTTATACGGTGAATTTACGGTTCTTATTAACATTAAGCAATGCAGTGCCAACCACTTACCCTTAGTTTAGCAGTTAGTCAATCTGCCTATATATAATAGATTTTTATTACATGTTATACGGGTATGTTATGCATATAATAAAAATCTATTTATACAAAATATAAATAATTATCTCTTCATTTTGTGCTAAATATTATAAAGAGGTAAAATTTGTTTGGACTTATCCAAATCGAATTATTATCGAATCTAATATATAATAAATTATTATGTATATACATATGTACATATATTATACAATTTTGCAACTAAGTTGCATCCAAGCAAAACTGAAGGGACTGTAATATATATTTCGAAATCTAGGCACAAAATTGTTGATTATATAATAGGTGTACATAAGAATAGTATTTCTCTTCAAAAAATAAACCATTATAATTTAAATACGTATTGGCTTAGAGGATCTTATAATGTTTTTGCAGATAAAGCGGACGCTTAGTCCGTGAATTCGTTTGTGTGGAATTTAGAGATACGGAAATCTAATTTGCTGACCTATTTCTACCGCTTCGCAACTCTTTCATAATATTTTTTGAATGCATTATAAAACGAAATTTCTTAAATATACACCGTACGGAAAACTATATAATCATTTATTTTCTTAACAATATAACTTTGACGCCGTCAAGATTCATACTGTAACTAGTTTTAGATCCACTGCTGGGCTATGCTTCCTTTCCCATCAAGGAGAGGGTTTTGGAACATATTCCACCACGGTAATGTAAGTAAAAACAAATGTCCGAGGTACGTTCTAGTAAGAACATTTGTCTCACTGATCCATAGCATCGCCTTTTCTCGATAGAGTCTTAGTACTTATCCAGATAAGTGACGCTGCTAAGGCCGGTAAGGTCAGCACCACAGTTAAATAAAAAAAATTGTTGCCGTTACCAAAAAAAAAAAAAATACATGTGTGGTTCTTTACACACAGAAAATATTATTTTTAGGGGCTGTTTATCGTGCCCATCATGTAGTGGCGTGTTGAAACATAAAAATTTTATAACCGTATCAATGTAACATAGATTTTATTTTATATTACAAATACAATTATACTTTTTTTTTGTCTTACTAGATATAATAAAATTGGATTGTCTATTTGTAATATTAAAATAGCTTGTTTTTAATCAATGCATATGTATATGTATATGTACACGGTACATATATCAAAATAATATTTTTTAATATTTTAGTCTGTCTGCCTGTTTGTTCCGGCTAATCTCTGGAACAGCTGGACTGATTTTGACGGGATTTTCACTGGCAGATAACTATATCAGGTAATAATATAAGGAGTAATTATAGTAAATAATAATAATACGGAGTAATTTAGGCAACAATAATTTTTTTTTGTTAATTTCAAACGCGTATAAGGTACATCTAGTTCGAAATAAAATAACATGAACTAAATAAAGGAGGTTTAATAGAAGCCATTGCAGTGTTTTGTAATCGAACCCTAGCCTCAATAATCGTATAAGTTCTATGGTATCAATTTAATATATTGTCATCCGTATAGCTAACCGACTTTGTAAATTATTTTAGATACCTATCTTTGTTTGTTATATATACTTAATATATAATGCGTACAAAATAATTTCACTTAGTTTGATAATAGTGAAAATAATATTTACATAATATTGACATTTAAAAAGTAAAGTATATTATGAGCTGCTCTCGGGTTGGTTAACACATGTAACTCAACTCAAATCAAATAACTTTCGGTCGGAAAAAAGACACCCTGACCTGAGAAGAACCGGCGAAAGAAACTCAGCGGGTCTTTTTTTGTCAGATTAATTAAATACATATTGTATATGAATAGAATACATGCATACATGTAGCAGAATACATGCAGGTTTCCTTACGATTTTTTCCATCAACGCTGTTTTCTTATTTTTTTTTTTTTGTTTTTGTCACCGATCACGAGAGGAATTAAAAAAACACAAACGCATAACTCAGACAAACACATTTAAGTTAATTGGTGATTGCGTAGGTTTGAATCCACGATCATCGGTTAAAATGCACGCGTTCTAATAATTTAGACAACTCCATTTACTTTGACCATCTCAGACTACACATTTTAAACTCAAACAGCATATACTACTACATATTTTTATTATCTATTATTTATTGAAAATATAAAAAAATGTCAATGTGGGCCACGTCTCCCAAGAAGACGACAAGAAAGAAATCTAGCGAAGATCTGCTGATGTTTAGTAAAAATATATAATATAAAACGCCAACATGTTTAATGTAAAATGTAAAAAAAGACACGGACATCTGCGAGCCTATGGATGTTGTAAACTAAATAAATAAAAAGAAAACTCATACATAAAATAGTTCAGAACATACCAACTAGAGTAACTATAATAAGTAGGTAATCTTTGGAAGATTACCACAATTATTAGATTTCATCACGTTCTACGTATTCAGCATTCATAACCAGTTTGTTATAAAAATGTAACTCATTAACATTTGTTTAGCAATTTTCATAAAATGTTCTCACTTATAAAATAATATTCCAGTACATTTATATTTTAGACAGAACAAATCCCAAGGCACACGCTTTACGTTACATACATCACATCAATCTACGTCGTTTTCACAGAAAACATGCTAGAACACCCACAAAATTTATAATATTTCGTACGAAGCAAAAGATCTTTCAGTATTTTCTTATCCAGCAACAATTTATCACTCGGAATATATTTATAAATTCTTTCGATTCGAATTTCGAATATCAGAAAAAAAAGTCACCAGCAATTTCGTTATACGCATATAACATAAAAAACAACGACCAATACCGAAAGGGGTCAAAGCTTAAAGTAATTCTACGTATATTGGTCCCGTTCAATGAAATCTAAATACACAGTTCGCTTTCCAATAGCCGCTATAGACCATCTGTTGTATCTTGTGTTATGCAGTTTACATATAAATGTTTGTTTTACCAGTTCACTGTGACCTACAATTGATACGCAGCGTACGAAATGTTTCAGCGACTATTCTATGTGGCGTCAGACTTGATATTATTATATAGGTCTCATTCTGATGGGAAATAGATCGTTCTAACGTCGTATGAATAAATAATCATTCAGAGTTTTTGTAGCAGTCGAAGAAACTATAGTGGCAACTATTTCAGCTGCATTACTTTTCCCTATGGATTTCTTAAGTAAGTATTCTAGCTTGTCAATCATCATCATCATCAGCCCGTTTTTGTCTACTGCTAGTCATAGGCCTCTCCAAATGCAAACCACTGTGGCCCAGCCAGCTCCTACCAGTCGTCTTCGGTAAATCGTCACTCCACCGTACCTGAGGACGGACGTCCTACACTATGTTTGCCGAGACGCGGTCTCCACTCTAGAACACGTTTTACCCAACGGTTATCGGTTCTACGACAAATGTGGTCAGCCCACTGCCACTTCAGCTTACTAATCCGGTGGGCTATATCGATGACGTCAAGTCAATAGTCTTAATTTAATTCAGAGATGTTATTAATTATTATGTTGATTATATATGATGGTTATAAATAATACTAGTAGTCCGCGGCCTAACTTGCGTTTAAGAGAGTTAGTTGTCATGTGATGGGTAAAAAAGTAGTCTATGTCCTTTTTTGGAGTCTAACTTTGCTTCATACTAAATTTCATCAAATTCGGTTCGGGGGTTTTGTCGTAAAAAAACGACAGATAGACTTTCACACTTGTAATATTAATATAGATTATATTTTCAAAACACCCTATCTTTTCGCATATTTTTTAACTAAACTCCACTAAGCTATTCATCAGTTTCTTAAACTGTCGATATTCTTCTAAGATTCTTCTATTCTTTTTAGATTTTTTATTTAACTTTTAAGAAAAATATTCCACTAAGACGTAAAGTCTCATTTAAGCCTGTGTGATAGAATGTTAGAATGATACCCTCATTTCTTTTCTTACGTCCGCATTTTCCCAAGATCCATTCCGCCATTTGCACGAGACAGCGTTCCTACAGCAACCTAACGATGAGTAAATTCCCTTATTCTTGCTTATTCTTAGTGTTTTAGAAGATTTTACGCAATCGCTTGCCCAGGACATAACTTCGTGAAACAATTGTTACGAGATCAATATTTAAACTATGATTTTTTTTATTTAATTTACAAACATCCATGGGCTCACAGTTGCTCGTGCGTTTATTCCATTTTCTTTTAAAAATTTTGGCGTTATTTTATATTTTTACTGAACAGATTTTCGCTGGACTTCGAGCTTGTCGTCTTCTTGGAAGACGTGTCCGACTCTGACATTTCATATAATTTTCATATAAATAATCCATAGTAAATAATATTTGATAATAACATATAAAAATACTGTATTTAGTAGTTTTTGTTTAATCCTAATTACCGCAATCCCACGGGCCCTGCTCCGTCCTCGATCCAAGAGAGTGTAAAGCTATGATAACCACTATTGTCAATTTCAAATTTACTAGAATGATAATTTTAGATTATAAAGGGCTTAAGTCATAACCGAGGTATATCAAAGACAATAACAGCTACGCCCTTTCAAGGCGTTACAAATATTACTAGTTGTCACTTTGTTAAAGTGGTCGGCGAATAGCTGCGAGAATATTCCAAAGGATCGGAATTGGATTTACGCTTATATCGGCTTTGTCTTTACTGTTGGGCTTCATTTTTGTTTTATATAAGGATTCTATAAGAATTTATATATTGTACTATTGCTATTGGAGATTAAATTGCTCAAAACATCACCTGTTAAATAATTGCTTTAAAGAATTTGGATGAAGACATGGTTTAATGCCTTTGCATTTATTTACTAGTATCAATATATTATTTGACTAGTTATATTATAGTGTATATTATGTCTCCCCTTGGAGTTCAAATTTGCTTCATATAAAATTTCAAAAAAATCGGTTCAGCGGTTTAGTTGAGAAAGAGCGACAGAAGAAGCGAAAACGAAGCTCACAATTTCAAATTCATAATAATAGTAAAGAAAATCGACACTTATCTTTAAAACAATAAGATGCATAAATAATCAATTAAAACCGATGTCACTTATGACGTTATTTTTCAAAGTGAAAAACAGCAACTGCTTTGCGGTGCGATTCACTTCGTTTCTCATTTGGAACGTGAAATGTTGGCAAATTTACAGTAATACATTATTTTGATCCGTATATTCTATATATTTTGTAATTATTATAGTCAATATAAGATATTTACCATGTTTTTTATTGAATATTATCAACATACCCGCAATTTTCAGTCTCGTGAACAAGACGTTCGTAGATAATGTCGAAATATCGAGCTCCACCGAACAAAAGTAAAAAAAAAACATGGTAACTATCCCGAAATTAATAACTTTAATAAGAAAAATAACCATGTTAATTTAAAATCTTATACTTACTGTAATAATTACAAAATTTATAGAATATACGAATATAAATATTATAGTCAATGTTATAAATAACATTCTACATAATCACGTTAAACTCTCAAGTTCTTGTATTCGAAAGACTTTTGGGGTTTCTTTTTACGTAATACCTCTATCAAATATTAATTTAAATAATTGTATTAACTAACATGACTGTATTTTTTTAAATTTTGAAAAAGAGTAACTACTGAGTTTCTTGCCGGTTCTTCTCGGTAGAATCTACTTTCCGAACCGGTGGTAGCTTCACTTAATTGTTAAATGACGATTCAAAAGTGCTTGTAAAAGCCCACTTGAATAAAGTATATTTTGATTTTGATTTTGAACAAATGTTTAGATAATTGTCTTGAATAAAAATGTTTTTTTTTAAGCACAAAATACGCCGAAAACTTTTTGATTATCACATTGCTTGACGTTATTTTTCAAAATAAATTCAAGAATGCAAAGCAAATTAAAGCGAAAGTAATTTTTGAAAATAAGTTTTTTTTTTTGAAGTTTAGTAATCATGAAATTAATAATTAATTTTTAATTTATAAGCTGAAACCTCGTAAAACCTCTCTGCGTTCCTTTTTATTTTTAAGGCTCTAACTTATCCTTTGTAAATGTTAAGCCAACATTCACTGTAGCGCTAAAGTGAGCATAAAAATATTAAGTACGACGTCGGTAATTCATTTTTGTAGTGGTCGTCGGACAACCATTGTTGGAAGAATGGAGGATACGTTGAAAGTCATTTCGTGGTAAGAGGCCGGTTTAATTGTTTTAAATAAAACTTTATGTTTTACTACATTATTTATTTTAATAGAATTGCAAACTACACATACATAGCAAAGCGAAGTTATCGTGGTATCTTTATTTTGTTTTGTTTACGTTTTATTATATAAACGAAGTATCGTATGTAAAGTGTTCTGCAAAGTGAAAGTGTAGTAACAGCCTGCAAATTTCCCACTGCAGGGCTGTGGCCTCTTCTTCCATTAAGGAGAGGGTTTGGAACATATTCCACCACGCTGTTCCAATGCGGGTCGGTGGAATGCACTTGTGGCAAAATTATGATGAATTTATAGAGTAATTTCATTGAAATTCTGCCACATGTGCATTCCACCAACCCACATTGGAACAGCGTTGTGGAATATGTTCCAGGGTCTCTCCGTAATGGGAGAGGAGGCCATTAGCCCAGCATATTTATTTATTAACATGAAGAACACTTATAGTAAGTTGTTATTGAGTAAAAAAAATATTTATTTTATTTACTAACATCAATGATAAAATTGTTGTAAATTTCTTCTCGTAAGAGAGAGTAAAGGAAAATTCCTTTTACGAGCCTACTCGAATAAAAATTTCTTTGATTTTGAGTACACACAAATATGTTAAAATGCAAAGCTGATATTCTATCTCTAGCAAAATATAACAATATGTAAGAATACTCTATCACATATTATCATAGCTTTTCTATCATAAATAACAGCAATAGATCCATATTATTACTGTATCTAGAAAAAAATGCAATTTGATATACAAGTAAGTCAGTCGTTCTATTTTATCATTGACAATAGAAAACAGGAAACCGACTACATTACGCTCGAATGTGACCACCTCGAGCCAACCATGAAATCTAAACTTTTATGTAGCCCGCAATAACAGCTTACTCACTCGTATCACCGGAACGCAGCAATTGAAAACATCATTGCTTGGCGGTGTTTCAGATATCTAGTATCGAGAGATACGAGCACTGCACTTTGATATGTTTACAAATAAATACCTTGAAGGATACGTTAATCATCATTGTTTTGTTTTGTTGTTGGTTTTTTGTAGATATTAGTTAGTCAGTAGTTATAATTAGTTAAAATGATTTTTTTTTTAATATTTTTTATACGTTTTATTTTGTCTCGTGTCCCAATAAACATAATTTCTTTCAAATAAATAAATATGAATATAAGAATTGGACAACATCACATACTTTACTCTGATTCCAATATAAGTAGCTAGAGCACTTGTGTTATGGAAAATCAAAAGTAAAGACGGTACCATAAACACCCAGACCCAAGATAACATAGAAAACTAATGAATTTTCTACATTGAATCGAACCCAGAACCTTGGAGTAGCGTACCCATTAAAATCGATACACACTACTCGGCCATGGAGGGCGTCAATATCAAATATATTTAGTTACAAATTTGTTATAATACCACTAGACTACAGGATAGAATACAGGATTGATAACTATCGAACTATACTCTTCGTAATGTATTTCCCATTGACATTCCACATTCAAGAATTCGTAACACCTTACTCGAGCATTCCTGGGAATACAGCACAAAGACCAACAAAGCGATCGCCGTGAATTCAATAATTCTTCGGAACACATAACGTGGGAATCGTTCGAGTTGCAACCTCAAGACCACCGATGAATCGCCGCCAACTATCGGTTCGCGGCGATCAGATACTAGGATAATTAATTGATAGAATAAATGTAATTTCTTTACTTATGATTTTGTCGTTTAATGAATAATTTAATATATGGAACGTTTTATTTGCGTATCTCGGGCTCGCTCATTATAATTAATTCACCTATTTTTCTAAATTGTTTGGGAAGTATTTTTTAGGTAGTAAAATATCGATTATTGTTAAAGGAATTATTCAATTATTGACACATTTGAATACAAAGGGCACAACGGAAAATTAAGCGAAGTTTTTCAAGGAACTTCGATCCGTTTTACCCGCGTTATGACATGAGCTAGAAATAAAAATGCGGTTTATAGTATGGAAAGCGTATTTATTATCTCCTCGGAAGATTTTTAAAGACTTAGTGGCACCAGTTGATGAATCATGGATGTAATTGATATGAAAACTGTTCTCCGACGCTGTAACGATCACGAAAGAGTTTCTAATGTCTGTTTTTAGTTTTTTCATTACTAAAACATGTAATTGGCCAGTACACAATAGGATTTTTTTTAATTTTTTGATCTTTACAACGAATGTATTTATCTTTATTTCTATACTAATGTTATAAATGTGAAAGTAACTCTGTCTGTCTGTCTATCGCTGTTACACGACCAAGGCAATGAACTGAATGCAATGAAATTTGGTGTGAAGCAAACATGAACTCTAAGAAAAGACATAGTATACTTTTTTATCTAACACATGATGACCAACAACTAAAACGCAAGCGAAGCCGCGGGCGATAACTAGTATTTTTTTAAAAATTAGATAACAATATGAAGGCAAATATACAAAACAAATGCTAAGGGAAGCTTGAGTCCAGTTGTGGACACTTTTTCATATTCTTATTATGTTCTAAAAATAAAAAATTGTTTAAGTATAAAAAATGCAATTTCTTATAAAATTAAACACAAGTATAACTTTTATTAAAATTGTAACAATAAACTCTGAAGAATAGATTAAGTCATTAAAAATTCTCTTGTCTTCTTAATATCGGCTGTAACTCGGCGTTAGTGTCGTATAAAATTATTTTATTAGTTTAAAAGTGCTATAAAAGTTATTAACCGTTATTATCTCGATTCAACGCAATAATATTAAATGGAAACAGTTTTATAAATGAATTTTATATAATTAGCATGTACTAGTTTCTATTTTCGACTTTGCCCGTGCTTGGGAATCTTCAGGTACATGTGTCCGGTATAACAAAATCGGTCAAGTGAATACTAAGACGGTTACAGTAACGGTTCAATATTTTGAATGAAAGTTATTTATTTTTAATTAAAAAAAAAGAAAAATATAAAATAATCGTAATAAACTTTGCAAATATTTCACAAATTTACACTTTTACAACTTATTCCCACACATATTTCAAATGGCATCTAAAGGTACAAAATACATTTAAACGATAATATTTTTTTTTACAGTTTTTGTTTGTCTGTCTGTTTGTTTCGGCTAATATCTGGAACGGCTGGACCAATTTTGATGGGACTTTCACTAGCAGGTAGCTGATGTAATAAGGATTAGATCGTACGTAGGTTACAATAATATTTATTTCGTTAAATTCAGACACGTACAAAGTCGCGGATACAGCTTGTATAATATTAAATGTTCTCCTTGATATACTTTACATTTCACATAAAGAGAAATATACACTAAATAAAAATAAAATGATGAATAAAGATTCTCTTTAAAAACATCGCTGTGACATTTAAAATGTACATAGACCTTTATCTATAGTCTCGGATTCAAAATAGGCCGAGCGCTCTAAGTTCATCGTGTACTAAATCGATGTTTACAATTCATCTCGTGTCCTGCGGCGATGGAAAACTTAGTGAGGATACTCGTGTTTCGTAAGAAGTTCTAAGACGTTTTCGTATTCGCCTCGCCTTACTAGAGAACTGGGATCAATTCTCAATCAACTCACAGTTTCTCACTTGCACACTTTTGGTGTATCACATTTTTTTATTGGTTTATTTGGGTACTGATAGTTTTATCTGTTTTTTTTTTAATCTGTATTAAATTGGTATCCTTAATAAGTGTCGGGTAATAACTTCAGGGTCATGTAAGAAAGACAATACTATTAAAATATAATATTAATAATGATACTCAAAATCAAATTAAGAAGACTATTCTGAAAGATAGCTGAAAACTTTAGTCAATACGTACGTAAATTTCAATTGAAGATTCAACGAAAAGTTGCGATTGCAAATTTGGGAAATCACTACTGACTTTTCACGTGCTTGTCTCCAATTAAATGCGTAGGAATTCCAAAACATTTCCTTAAGCACGTAAACTTCGCCATTATATAATAAAACCTCTGAAACAAGATCACGAATACGTTCACCGATTTATCAAAATCAGACAAAGCATAGCATTAATGGAATAAATCACATAGAATTACCGTTGGATCTGCGAGAGTCGTGTAAAAACAAAACAAACATTCTTCATCGAAATATTTAACGCTGCATAATTCAATTCCGAGTTGCCGAGAAGTTTTAGCGATGTGTACATTCGTACTGCAATTTGCTTCTGAAATACGTAACTGAAAAAGCGTAAGGTTTTAAACACTTTTAAATAGAATTTGCCGTGTTCCAATTGCAAATGCAATTTATAAACGTTAAGATATTTATTCATTAAACAAAGTTTATAATTACTATGTTTGTAATATTCACGTAGTGTTTATAAAATACTACGAAGTTTCAAAACCTGAATCCAAAGTGGTTTCAAATCCCTATTAATAAATTCTCTGTAGCAGCCGAGTTGTAAATTTAACAGTGTCACTCCTGGGTCTCGGAAAATACGTGATTCCTTTCGGTCCTGTGAACTCCTTCTGGTTCTCTCTCTCTCTTCGAATCTCAGAACAGAAAGGGCACTTAGATTTGCGTGTACACGTCTTGCACATCATAATATGTCTTAACTACATGATTAGCTTTTTCAAGAATGACGATAAAAGCAGAAATCATAAATTGGATAATGTTCAATCATTACAAGCTTTATTAAACATGTTAGTTTGTGTGAATTTCAAATCAGTTCGATCAATGCCGGCACAATTCAATTACCATAACTTCGCAGAAATTTCTGGTGACAATACAGCGCGTTAAATTTGATTTATTCGCTCCGGGAAATACATATGTATATACATACATGATTTTTTATAGTAAGGTATTAAATAAGGTATTAAATGATAAGGTTTCTTTATAATGTTGTCTTATATTTTCGCGATTATTACACATTTTAGGTTTCTTTATGTCAAAATTATAATGTATGTGATGGTTAGTGGAAAAAACGAGCAGGCACTTCTTAGTTTACATGTACTTAGTTTATTTTACAACTTGCGTAAATTATACACAATAATATTTTTTTTTAATCAAAATTAATAAATAAATTGCGGTCACGAACGAACAGGCAGCTTTCATTTATCAAAGTGTGTTAAAGCAGGCCAGTGATAAAACTTCAGCTCTTCCAGTCAAGGACAAGAAGCCCAAGTCGTACATATAGCCCATTTATAATACATGACATAAATGGTATGATCCTTTCTTTGACTTCATGCCGCGCTCTCTTCCTCTTTAGCGTGCCCATCGCTAAAGACTGCTTCTTTACTGTATATGGATTCTGTCTTGACCGACCAAAGGAAATTCGCTGCACGTAAAATTAACAACGGCTTTTTATTGGACGTGCGAATAGTGTAAGTGTGTAACATGTAGTCGCATGCATATTAAATAAGTAGTAGATTGCTACGTCTTATGCCAGGTGCTAACAGTGTATAATTATCATTACAAAGTATGAAACAAAGTCTCTTATCGCTGTCTGTCCCTATGTATGCTTAGATCTTTAAAAGTACGTAACGGATTGTGATGCGTTTTTCTTGAAAGATGCTTTGAGAAGAAGATTTTTGTGTATAATACATGGACAATATAGTAAAAAACACTGATAATTTGGACGTTTCTAATGTGATATCATGAACAAAATTATTTTTTAGTTTATTTATTATCAGTATTTTACCCGTGCGAAGCCGGGGTTGGTCGCTAGTATTGTTACAATAATAAGAATAATATATTTATTTTTGTGACGATACTCAATTTAGGTACTTATTTATTAGTTTTTTATTATTAATACTTTCAGTAACCGTCAATTTATGTTTGCTAGGTGACTTGTAGTGCCATTTTTCGCTTTTGTAATAAATAAAAAAAAAAAAAAAAAAAACTATATTCGTACACGAAACAGGATAATGATACATGTAAAGTTAAAGTTCCGCGCTAACTTTTTGGTACCAGAGTTGATTTCCATAAATACATGCTGTCTGCTATTTCAATTCTGACGTATTTCTCGTTCGAATACCCGTTGGGAATTGGAAAAGTTTGTGATTACTGAAAACCGTTTTCGTATGAACTAGCTACAACTCTGAATTCATATGGGCACTATTTAATTTAAAATAAAAACTGTATATTTATAACATATTACGTAATTACTTTTATATAATTGCGGCAAGTAACGCGCATATATAACCAGCCAACCTGCTAATACATATTAACACATGCCTCACACTTCTTCTTAGATATTCGTATATTTTCTCTAAAGTAGTTTTGTATAAACTTTTCCAAAGGTATCGAAAGATTTAGATGTCGTTTTTACGTTCCTAGAAAACAGACTATCTCCTCGTGGTAGAGATATTATAACACTCTTAAAACCCTCCGTCAGGCAACAGAAGTGAGACCCCGTAAGAAATAATCACAGGATCAACTTCATTTTTATCGCGATAGATTAATTTCCTTCATTCTCGTCCCTTGTCTTACTTAGTATCATAAAAGCCTGTATGATCAACAAACATCATAGTAAAAATACTGGTAAACTAGAATACTGCAGCACAAAGTTTAGTGTTTGGCGGTAAATAATATGAAAAGATCACACCTACGGATTTGCATGGAATCCTACTACTACTACTCAAGAAATAATAATAGTGAGCGTATTTTAACACTGTAAGGCGTAGCTTAGGCGTAGAGATATTTATGGTTGCAAAGTAACGTGGCTGATTTATTTAAATGGAGCTGTTCGCATTAAACAGGCTAAACTAGTACACTCCGACTGTTTTACTACTTTCTATGTGTGTATGTGTGTGTGTGACATCACAGTTTAGTGGAAAAGTGATTGTATGAACCTACTATTAGTATTAAAAGTCATCTGAATTAAGATGACACTACGGCGGCTCTTATTAACATAGAATGCCCGAGTCCAAATACAGATACGAGGAATATTATGTCAAGGCATATGTATTATGTTAGAGGAGGCAAATTATATGAAGGCTCACATCACCTGATGGAAAGTGATTACTAGCGCCCATGGATATCTGTAACACCGGGGGGCTTATAAGTGCATTGCTTGCCTTAAAGGCAGGTATTACTTATACGCACTTTTCTTGAAGGTCCATAAGTCGTATCGGTTCGGAAAGGCCACCTGCGAGAGCTTGGTTCCACATAGTGTTTATGGTCTTCAAAATCACTATGTTGCGGACTTTCGGACATCAAGGTGGTGCTGGTGAAATGTGTGTTATGATAAGCAAATACAAATGAAACTAGATCATTGAATCGATATCAAAACACTGTTAAATAGGTTTAAAACAATAGAAATTAATTCGGATATAATTATATTTATAATTTACACTGCGCTGATGTTTTAATTTAATTATTCCGCCGCTAACCGCTATTCAGTTAGTAATTTTACTCGATTGAATGCACCAAATTACGGCTATTGAACGCACGATTGCAACTAACTCTGTAATTTTCGGCGCTTCATTATGTTTATTCATTTGAAATAGTATTGACACTTTGAATTCCAATTGATACTGTCGTGAACAGATCTAGTCATAGCTAGACGTTGAAAAACGTTGAACAAAAGGTCGTTACTTTATTTTATTTTTCTTGTGGAAGACTTTTTTTTATATATTTGGTTGGTTTTTAGCGAGTCATCCGATGGTAAGTATTCACCGTTGCCCGAAGACAATGTCACAATAAGAAGTTTTAACAATCACTGCTGTAAGGAACCCACCACCTATTTTGAGAACTAAGTATGTTATAATTGGCCCATTACTCAATCACCCTTAAAACTGGAACACAGCAATGCTGCTTGGCGGTGGAATATAAAACAAGTGACACTTACCACAATCACCAAGTGGAAATGATGCCAAATTTATTCTGATAGTGAATGCACATGTAGGTTATTCCCATAATATAGTGAGTGTTGATTAACTTCGTGGTCGGCTGGAAAGAAAAAAATGGGGAAACCTGACTGATGTGATTACTTTATGACGTGATCCAATTTAGAAATTGTGCGTAATATGTAATTTGGCTTTAATTCGTAGTAAATAATGTTAATGATGTATGAAAAGTTAATCATATAGCTGTTGTTGGTATATAATCGATTACTTGACAATTAATAATTCTATTAGACAATCATTTATTTATTTATTATTTAATGCCACACTGTATACATATCATTACAGGATTGTGCCCCAATTCGATATTACAGCACTTTAAAAAAACAAATTTAATACATCTATCCATGTTATAATAATATATATATAATACTAAATTGAAGGACCAATTTGAATCAAATAATGATATGCGAAATTATCTAAAGCTAGTATAATATTTAAATGAAATAAGTATCAAAATGGCTTAACCGTAATTTGTTGGCCACGCATGACGTCTTTTTGATTTGACGCAACGCTCTAAACGATGTCGGAATTCATTCAAAGCATTTATTTTTATTTTCATCATCACCATCAACAGCCTTTTTTCGTCCACTGCTGGACAAAGACCTTTCCAATTTTATTTTATCTATTTGAAATTCTGTTTACATTATATTTTTATTTCGCTTAGAATTCATTGTGATGTCATTTTGATAGATATTTAAAATTCGAATTAATAATTCCATAATTCCTTTATTCCGGAAAATAAAACAGCATTATTACTTATTGGTTGCAATCAAATCAAAATATACTATATTTAAGTAGGCGATTACAAGCACTTTTTAATCGAGAAAAACCAATAAGAAACTCAGTAGGTTAACAATTTCAACATTTAAAAATACAGTCATGTTAATAAGTAGCCAGGATGGAACTTTACTTCTCATTGGTGACAGCATGGTTTAAACTGGTGTGGAATCATGCAAACTAAATGACAAACTTGTAAGTCAGTAGTCTATATGTATCCCCTATATACTGGACGGCGCTTCAAGTGTGCACTTGACAGTGACAAGCTGGACAAAGTTTCGTGTCGTACGACCATATAGTTATCATGCTATTACCCAAGTGAGTTACAAAATAATTTCTTACAAAATACTCGACACTGACTGCTCCTAAGGTTTGAAGCTATGTTCTTGAACGCAGACAGTATGTGAACTAGAAATCTTTGTTGGGAAAAAATTTCATGCCCCTTCAGGCGACATTTGCCTGTCTTTCTCGTTTTCTCCATTTCTCTCTATTATTTATGGGTTCGTATTTCAATATCGATTTTTAATATCTATTTTATTTCTTGTTATTAAAGTATTTTATAGTATTGAAAAGTCACAAAATTAATTAGTATAAATAAAGTTAATAATTTTGACTCAACATAATGTTTCAAAATTTTAATGTTTTCGTAACCCAGTTGCAATTAGCTCAGTCAATTCTCATCTGTTTAGACTAGCAGAACAAATTTGTGACTTGTTAATTTATTTTGCTTCTCGGAGAAACTTGGTGTTGCTTCCCATTTACTTCTATTAATTAAATATCCTTGTACGTACGTTTATAAGTAGATCAATAACAGTAAACGTAAGCTTTGAATATAAATAAACGACTGTACCACACACACACAAACTAGAGACAGTAGAAAATTAATTAACTTTTTCTGCATCGACTCGGTTCGGAATCGAACCCGCGACCTCGGAGTGGCGTAGCTATGAAAACCGGTGTACACACTGCTCGACTACGGAGGTCGTCAAACTTTAAATCGACGATCTATAATATTTAATATAAAAATGTTTAATTTGCAGAATAAAGTAAATATATCTATTTTATCATTGTATGAAATTTATAAGAGAATAACAGTTCTAACATTTACGTTTAAATTATTAAATCGTAACGAAAATACTCGTCTCGTTTACTTGAAACAAATTAATTCTACCAAAAGAGTTTGCATTAAAAATACATTTTAATTTCGAGTGTTTTACTCTTTAATATATTTAAATTTTAGAGATAAAAATTACCAAAATACAAAGAACGGATATTTTGTCATCCACAGTTACCACGTTTATTTACCATTTGTTATAAGTTTGAGGGGTGAGTCAGCCAGTGTAACTACAGAAATAAAAGACAAAACATCTTAGTTCCCAAAATTGGAGAATTATTAAACATTTCTGGAGGCAGTAGGTACCTAACATCTATTGGCCTTTATTTGGTTCAGACACTTATACCATCAATATACATACATTATAATTCCATAATCATACTAAGTATAATATTTCAATACACTCAGGATAGGCTGTTAAAATAACCTCGTCAAAGATCTGATGTGGTTCAGTGGAATATATGCATGCGAATATTTACCGTAAAAGGTAGGTTCTTCATCCAACAGAATAGGCTTCTTCTATACATTGTCATTTACGGGCTGCAATTTTATTTTGGTGTGACTTATATGTATGTCGTGACGTCAAATGACATGACGCTCTCTACGCCGCCGTGCCTGCTTCTTAACGCCGTTTTCCACTCCTTGTATGTAGTCAGAGTGAGAAAACCTTCGTCATTTTTCAAATTCATTTCTTCATCAAGTCTTAAACTCTTAGTACCTTTTGAATCTGAACATGAAATCATTGGGACGCAATATGTCATTCTCAATCGGTAAATCAGATTATTGCATATACTAAGCACACGAAAATAGATCTTAAGGTGACTAACCTGTTCGTATACGTAGCGCGTCTCTACATACCATAAAACTTTCCGTTGTCAGTACGTTTAGGTCTTTTTAACTACGCAAATGTTTTTAACACATTTTTTAACAATAAATAACACGATTCGAGGGAAAGTTTTAAATATTTATCTGTTGATTTTTTTTTGTGTTTTATTCCAAAAATATCCTTCTCTGGCTGGAGTTTTTTATCTAAAAGTGGTCTATAAAACATGTTACCTTTGTGAAGACAGGACGGAATATACTTCGTTGCTTTATTCTGAAATAACATAATTATTATATATAAACTTTTTTCTGTTAGCCCTACTAATAAAAAAAGAACAATATTTTATCCTCGCAAGATTTACATTGACATAAAGCAAGGTAGGGTAGAAATAAGATTTACACTCATGTGGGCAGAACTTGCTCTTCGATATCTTATTTTACATGCAAAAACAACTGCAAATAACCGCCACAGAATAGAAAAACAATATATGCTATAGGAAGAAATGAATACTATTTCTTTATTATGTATACAATGTTAACTTAAGATCAAATTTTAATATTATCCGTCTCAATTATAATGTTTTTTCTTACAAGTAATTATTTAATCAATGCTGTCTCTTTCTCCAAAGAGTCGAGATGGCCCACTGGTTAGAACGCGTGCATCTTAACCGATGATTGCGAGTTCGAACCCAGGCAAGCACCGCTGATTCATGTGCTTAATTTGTCTTTATAATTCATCTCGTGCTCAGAGGTGAAGGAAAACATCGTGAGGAAACCTGCATGTGACAAATTTCATAGAAATTCTGCCACATGTGTATTCCACCAAACCGCATTGGAACAGCGTGGTGGAATATGTTCCAAACCTTCTCCTCAAAGGGAGAGGAGGCCTTTAGCCCAGCAGTGGAAATTTACAGGCTGCTGTTGTTGTTGTTGTTGTCTCTTTCTCACAATTGGCAAATTAATAAAGAAAGAATGAGAGAACCAAACTTTTACAAGATAGTCATCACTATCTATTAACAGAGCCCTGAAAACTACATAACTAAACATCGAGCACTTTTATAAAATGTATAAATTGTGAAATACATATGTATATAAGTATTGCTTTATAATTTATTATTACTATTCTTACTATATACTTTGATTAGATAATATATACCACCATATAACACCATCCGCTAAACAAATAATGTAAAAACCAAATGTAATCTAAATCGCTTCAGCCGTTTATGAGGAGTTCAACGATTTGTCCAAAATAATTTACGTATTTTATTATTATAATGATAGTATTATTCAGAAAAGAAATGCTAGCTAACAATGCATCGAAACATAAATTAGCACAAGCAGTACTCACGTCCTTTTGTGTGTAGAGTTTGCAGTCATAAAAAAAGCATAAGGAAATACACGTTTATAACAAAATTCTGGAAAAAATTATGACCAGAGAACTGCAGTGCAGCGCGGCATAAGCTCAGTAATAACCTTGTCCTCTTAAAGAATGCCAGCGCAAACCACAAGAGATTCGTCAGTGAATATTTATAAAGAACTACGCGTTTCGCTGATCTCGAAAACGTATTAAAACAAAACGTTACGTATTCATTGGCCTTGGTCTTAAAAGGTTGATATTTCAATTGGCTATACAAAAGAGTTCTTCACTTTCTTTCACCATCCATACTGTAGAGTAACGTTTTTATATTGACTAAGTATTAACTTTTATTTTGACGTTACGTCATGTTACGTAAAGTTGAAGACCATAGCGATCCGTTCATAGTAAAAATATAAAGTATAAAGTATTTATTCTGTATAATATTATAACAAAAGCTTGGGATTAAGTTATACAATTTGTTTCGAATCGGTATACGTGATACATTTACGTTGCATGCAGTCTTGTACATTGAATGCGGTTCAAAAGTGTTTGTGGGAAGCCAACTTGAATGAGGAATATTTTGTAATTGAGAGTCAAAACTATGTCATTAAACTGTGCATGGATGTTTAAGTAATTGATTAGAGTTCCACGTACACTTAACCCTTGATACGTATAAATCTATTGGCTTACACGTTTCACTACAGTAGTTATTCTTGACATATTTTTTTGCGACTTTTTTTATGTTATAGTTAGCAAACGAGCAGGAGGCTCACTTGATGAAAAGTGACCATCGCCCATGGACATCTGCAACACTGAGATGTTTTTAGCAGCACACTCTTTTCTTGAAGGTTCCCAAGTCGTATCGGTTCGGAAAAACCAACGGTGAAAGCTGGTTCCACAGAGTAGTTGCGTTGTATTATCTTCATATTTCAGGTAATTTACACAAAACATTCTTTAAAGATACACTTGAACATTCCTCACGAATCCACTCAATGTATTAGTGAAAAACATATGAAAAATCGTAAGGTCTTTTTAATTTACACAGCTAAACTTTGTTTTATTATATTCAGCAACGTAAAGTCACTAGCGACTAAAAATTTAAAGCCCAACTTAAATCCTTTGACAATAGTTTTTCGATCAATTTCAATCCAGTAAATAGGCTTACAGTTTTTTTTTTTATCCAACGGTCCATCCTCCCATTTGCCAGAGATACGCAGCGTTAGGGACCTCACGATGAATAAATTTCCCATCGCCCTCTACCCTCCTAACATTCGCAGCGGTTTGTCGCGGCATTTTTTTGCAAGAGTTTAATTTGAAACGAAATGGCTTTCGCGATAGCTTAGCGATATAAATTATTGTATACTTATTATTTTGTTTAATGACGGTTTTTTTGAATCAATATGTTATTGATAAATATATAATTAGTTTTACTAAATTAATAAGACATCAAATATCATAGTATATTTTATATATCACTAGTTGTTGTCCGCAGCTTCGCCCCTGGTTAAGGAGTTGGTTGTCACGTGCTACGCAAAAAAGTAGCCTATGTTCTGCGTTGGAGTTCTGGTTTGGTTCATAACTAATTTCATCAAATTCGGTTTGTTGATTTGGATGTGAGAGAGCGACAGACAGGTCTACTTCCACATTTATAATATTAAAAGAAATTGATCAGAATTGGCAGACTTGTATGGCCCTCTAAATGGCCTAAGCTATAAAGAAACAGAAAACTATCTTCGTACATGACAAACACACACACACACATACACGTGCACTCGCACACAGACACACACACACACACATACAGGCACACACGCGCACGCATGCATATATTAATTATAGGTAGTAAAATTTACTTTACCACATTAGCTAGACATATTTTTTATTTTGTGTTCCATTGAACTAAAACATTGATTGTGAAGTCTTTGACCCCTAAGATACGGGTTTTCCTAGTTTAGGGGTACTGGGCCTCTGTGAGATATGTATTTTGATATAAAAACAATAAATATATTTTGATTTTGTATGCAATTTTCTTTTGTATGGTACATGCTATACACCAGACGATAAAATGACGTTTTACAAACTTATCTGTATCAGTTTATACGTCTGTCATGCGCCACTTTATATATTGTATGGTATCTCCACGCTGCAATGCTGTCCTGTCAAAACGTCAGTCAAACAATATGGGCGTATTCATGGAAAATGTACATCCCAAAAGTGTAAAGTATAACGTCATGTCATGATAAAAATATGGATGGAAAAGACGTTGACTTTTATGCTAGATCGTGATTTTAAATTACATGTAACCTTATTTGTTTATAATTAATCTTCTGTTTGGCGATACAGGAAAACCTTTTTGGATAAATCCATGTTTTCGAATAAATCCTGCAAGCGTACTTATCCGCACTCGAGTAGCTTGTTTGAATATGTTTCAAACCCTTTCAATTTAGACGAGAATGCCCTTGTCCAAAATTTGCGTTTGTTAAAATAAGTACAACAAACAAGACACTTACAATAATAAATCAGAAGAAATATATACTAGGTTTAATCAATAAGTCAAAAAATACTTATCTTTGTGTTTACTTAGTGGAATCGCGGGACATTAAAGTCTTTCGTAAAAGTCGTTTGATTTGCATACAAATATGAATACCGCCTCTAGCCTGTTGTTCTTTGTTCTTTTTTTGTTTCTTTCACTCCGAATGTCAGAAATAATTGAGATGCTCCAGCGGTTCACACGAATCTTGATAAAAGTGCATTCAAAACCGAACAAGTGACACTAAATTTTTTTGTACTTAATTTATAATAAGTTCATTTTTTGGACTTTTAAGGAAAACATCACGTGGAAGCCTACATGAATTTGATGAAATTCTAAGTTTCAGTAAGGGTTATAATCCCTTAACCTCATGAACCAGAGAAAAAGATATATTTGCCCAGTTTACAGCGTTTGCGCGAACATTATGTTATTTTATTGTCTTTTAATCTTTTGTAAGTTACGAAACATCTACGTTATTTGGATGCTAATTTCGATTTGATTTATATATATATTTATACACATTACATGACGATGGTGAACGATGATGGTGAAGTAGATGTTTAATATTTCTAATAGTGCCAATGTCAATGGGCGATGGTTACCACTCACCATCAGGTGGCCCATTCGCTGGTTCATCTTACAGAGTATTGCTGTACGACGAGACAATATCTGATAAATGTGTTTACCTAGTAATACCTAGTAGTTAGGTATAAGTTCGTATATATTAGAACCGCAGACACATTCAAATTATATATTCAACTCGCTGAGCAGCGTTATATACGGTTCAAAGCTTTCTTCCCAGTTCATAGAGATATATGTCATTCCGTCTAGACTTATATTAAGCTAAGAATACTATGTATTATAATACTTGAATTGAGTGATCCTGAGTAATTTCGAGTATATGGTACCTTCATAGATCCAAGGTTGGTGCATTGAGAGTGTAAGGAATCGTCATCATCGTCATCATCCTAAGCCTGTATCAGTCAATTGCTGGACATAGACCTGCTCCAAGGCGCCCCAGTGGCTCAGTAGTCCGATCTGCAGCCTTTCTCATCTACCTACAACCTTTTCTCCCAAAAGGAATGGGTGGTCTTTATTCGAGAGCCAATAGAGGCATTGATCTTGAAAAAAAAACTTTTCAGATTTTTATATTGAATAAAAAAATATACTTTTATTAATTTAAATTTATTCAACCTATAATTTGCTACGATAAAGTTGGAGGGAACAAATATTCAAATGCGTGTATTCATTCGTGAAATTGACTGTTTTAAAAAGAAATATCAACTTATTGAGAATTCTCTTACATTTTAATATTGATATCTCTCAACCACAGTTCTCTATATTATTAACATAATTATATTCCAATCTCTATATATTACGTAAATATTTATGCTCTTATTCAAGACTATAATTATGTTATTAATTATTATTTTATGCTAGTTTGATTTCATTTATTTTCATATCTTTCCAATTGCTTCGAAATATATGTACACCTTTTTTAAACACTGAAATATTATATGTGCAAAAATAAACCTGTACATTGTTGTTACGTTTCTAACTCAACCACTGAATAGAATTAAATAAAATTATGGTATGAAGTTAACTTAAAGCCCAAAAAAGATCAATGACTATTATTATACCCAAATCTGAAAACACCTAAAATTTATAACAAATTTGAGGAGTAGGTTTGATGCTCGTTTAAGGATGTTGCTTCAATATGGATTGGATAGATCACAAATTTACTACACATATGGGACCAAATCATTTTATCCGACAAATGTAGGTTACCTCACAATGTTCACCTTTTCCACCTAATAAATACATTATGAACACAAATTACACTTGGAAACTCATTGATTACCCAGATTTTGACCCGCAATCTCCACGTCTGATTGATTTGTTTTCGGCTGATCGAATAATATAATAAGTAAATCAAATCGTCGTTATACTGATTCGCATATCAATAATATACATAATCGTTTAATCTTACATATTTCAGTTAAATTGGACATAAAATGATAAATATAAATAAATAAATATTGGACAACATCATATACTTTACTCTGATCCCAATGTTAGCTAAAGCACTTGTGTAATGGAAAATCAGAAGTAACGACGTAACCACAAACACCCAGAACCATTTTTTTTTTCGCTGGAAAAACGCTTTACACGCTTCCCCCACGTGATGGAAAGTGGGGGGCCTGTGGTACTTTGTAATACATGGATTATGATGAAATAGTATGAAATGGGTATATACAATTGAAGAATATAAGGTTAATCTCTCAGATACCTTAACAAAGCTACAATTAATAAAAACAAAAGTATATGAACATACTATTGGATAGTATTCAATTAACCCAATTGATGAGTATTGAAACAATGATATTGATTTAAACATTGTGTTTATAGAAGACCCGATAAATGTTTGATCAAAAGCAATTATGCACAAAAAATACAATTCATACAATCTGTTGTAACTGAAATCTAGGTCGATCGACAAATGGATCACTCTAAATGAAATTGTAAACAGTGAAAATAGAGATTGCTACCTAAATAAACTTTAATCGTTCCTCATATTAACAACTTACTTCTTCTTCCTGTATTCGCGACTTACATCAGCTCTTTGCCAGAGACAGTCAAATCAAAATAAAATAAACTTTATTCAAGTAGGCTTTTATAAGCACTTTTGAATCGTCATTTTACAATTAAGTGAAGCTACCACCGGTTCGGAAAGTAGATTCTACCGAGAAGAACCGGCAAGAAACTCAGTAGTTACTCTTTTTTAACATTTAAAAAATACAACGTCATGTCAATTAAATACAATTATTTCAATTAATGTATCCTGCTTGGAAGTCAACAGGTATTAACTCCACGCTTTTTTATCATCTACAAAATCTTGTATTGAATAGTATGCTTTTTCTACCAATATATTTTTAACAAACGATTTGAATTTACTAAACGGCAAAGTTAAAAATTTCTGCGGAATTTTATTATAGAAACGGATACCTTGCCCCAAGAAGGATCCATTGACTTTGCGGAGTCGGAAACTTGGCGTTATAAGTTTATCCTTACTTCTAGTGCATATACAATGATTATCACTGATTTTATCAAAGTGATCAATGTTACTGTGAATATACATGATATTGTTGTAAATATATTGCGACGCAACAGTAAGTATTCCTACTCTGTTAAAAACATCCCGAAGAGAGTCTCTAGCTCCAAGATTATAAATAAACCGAATTGCTCTCTTTTGTAAAATAAAGACAGATTCAATATCTGCAGCGTTACCCCAAAGTAATATGCCATATGACATAATACTGTGAAAATAACCAAAATAAACTAAACGAGCGGTATCAATATCAGTTAGTTGTCTAACTTTTCTAACCGCGTATGTTGCGGAGCTGAGTCTTCCTGTTAGGGATGATAAATGAGAAGTCCACTGAAGTCTGGAATCCAATTCTATTCCTAAAAACACCGTAGTATCAGCTACTTCAAGACGGTCACCATTTAAAGATATATTATAATTTTGCTTGCTAACATTAGGTAGGGTAAAAACTACACATTTTGTTTTTTGAGCATTCAAAACTAAATTATTTACTGTAAACCAATTGTGTATCTGTGATAATGCACCGTTCACATCGTCATAGTCATTTTTTTTCCTGTCAACCTTAAAAATCAGCGAAGTATCGTCAGCAAACAACACTATATCACAAATACCCTTAACATAGAAAGGAAGATCATTTATATATACTAGGAATAGAAAGGGACCCAAAATTGAACCTTGTGGAACTCCCATTTTTAACGTAGATCCAGAAGACTTTATTCCATTAATGAAAACTTGCTGGATTCTTTGACTTAAATATGAAGCGATGAGATCAAGAGCTTTACCTTTAACACCGTAATATTTGAGCTTATAAAGAAGCGTTTCGTGTTCTACACAATCGAATGCTTTAGATAAATCACAGAATACTCCAATAGCGTTCTGTGATTTCTCCCAAGCATCGTAAATATGTTTGAGAAGCGCAATTCCCGCATCAGTTGTCGAGCGACCTCTTCTAAAACCGAATTGCTCACCATGAAAAATAGCATTTGTACCGAAATGGACGAGAAGTTGATTTAAAATAATTTTTTCGAAAATTTTACTTAACGATGGGAGTATTGAAATAGGTCTGTAATTACCGGGATCGCTTCTGTTTCCAGTTTTAAAAAGTGGTAAAACTTTACTACATTTTAACAAGTTAGGAAATGAACCCGTGTCCAAACTCTTGTTAAAAATTACTGCTATATACGGAGCAATATCGTATATGATGTTATTAAAAAATTTTACCGAAATGCCCCATATGTCGTTAGTTTTTTTAATATTTATAGTTTTAAATACTTTTATGACATCTATTGCAGAAACCGTTTCAAATGAAAAATCAATAACGCATTTAGAAACACTATTATTTAATAACCTAGCTGCATTTGATGTAGATGATTTTAAATGAAATGTTATTTTATGGGGTACTTTATCAAAAAATGATTCAAATAAATTAGCAACCTCTAATTCAGAACTCGTGTATCTACTACCTGTGTTCAATTCTATTGGTATCATTTCCTTTTTGGGTTTTCCACTAACACTACTAATAACATCCCATGTGGCTTTAATTCTATTATCAGAATCCAGGATTTTTTTCTTTAAATATAAGGACTTAGCAGAAATGCATACTGTTTTAAAAATTTTGGAATATTTAATGACGTATTCTAAAAAGGCTACGCTTCGATTCCACCGCCTCATATCATATAAGTCGTATAATTTATTTCTACTTTTATAAATACCAACAGTAGCCCAGTCACTAAACTTTAATTTTGTGTTACTATAACATGATTTCATTTTAAATATATTGTTAAATTCTTTTAGTATTACTTCAAAAAATGAATTATAAAGCTCATTTGGATCCTGTGTCGTAAGATCTAGATTAGACAATTTATACGCCACAATATCTTTAAAACAATGTAATTTGTTAGCCGTTATTGGCCTGTATGTTATTTTTTTTAAATGATTTATTTCTTTGTGTTTTAATGAAAACTTCTGACCACAATGGTCAGAAGTTAAATTATTTATAATTGATACTTCATATATTTCACAGTCACAGAACACATTATCAATACACGTAGAAGTGCCGTCGGTTATTCGCGTCGGTTCATTAACTCTATGAGTTAAATTAAATGACATAAACAAGGCGACCAACCGAACACTTAACGTAGTTTCTTTAAGTAAGTCGACGTTAAAGTCCCCACATACAATTATATATTTATTAGTTTTACATAGCTTTTTAAGAATGTCCTCCATAGTGGTTTCAAACAAATAATAATCTCCCGATGGGGGCCGGTACACGCAGACTATAATGTACTGTGGAAATTCCACGCAGGATAGTTCGATAGTACGTTCGATAGAGAGGGCCACAATATCTTTTCGAGATTTACAAACGATATCATTCCGTACTAATATTAATGAGCCACCACGAATAGCACTCCCTCTTACGAACGCACTAGACAGTTTAAAGTTTGAAATATTAAATATGTCAAATTTTTTAACCCAATGTTCTGTGAAACAAAATACATGTATTTTATAACACTCCGAAAATAATTCTATTTCATGATCTTTGCCACCTAGGCCCTGTATATTTTGATGTATAATATTTAAGTAAGAGGGCGCAGATGTTGTCGTTTTATTTAGTTTAAACTATTAATTTGAGTATTTTTAATTTTGTCGGTGTTAATATAAATTAAATTATTATTTTTATTATACATATGATCCTTGGTAACATTACTTGTAAAATAATTTTTGATATTGTAGGCAATTAGGTTACCAATTTGTCTTTTCAATTTCATTGGTAGGTACATAGTATCCTCTGTCCACTTAAATCTATGAATGAATTTATTAATGTCAAATAACATTAAATCATTACTGCAATGTCGAGTCAAATTATATAGACATAGGTTTAAGTCATAAATATGTAAATTCTGTGCATCTGTCAAGGTATGTGAATATGGAAATAAACTAATTATAAATTTGCATTTCTTTTGATTTTGGATTTCAATTAATAATTTAATATCCTTAATTAAACTCTTTTTGTTTAGAGACAAACTGTCACCATGCATTAATACTACTACATTATTAGAACCCAGATGCATAGAATTTATTTTATTTATTTGGTATTGATAGGTTGCCCCTTTGACTTTTTATTTCAATAATACACGTTTTAATCAAATTATTTTTTTTTTTACTTTTTAGTGATCACTTTAAAGACGGTGTTATTTTTTAAAAATAATATTTTTTTGTATATGTAATGTACCGTGTATACATTCAAATGCATTTCGTACAAAGAAGTTATTTTGATATTACAAACAGATACTCCAATTTTATTTATGTGTATAGAGAATGAACCACAGTCTTATTGAGCTAAAATGCCACACATACACATACATATACACTGGCTGGCACTGTAGGAAATATTAACCATTTCATAGCTATATCCCTAACGGTTCACCAATATTAGGAACTAAGATGTTATGCCTTTTGCGAAAGCAGATAGACAACACAGTTTCGATACAACATTTTTGTTTATATTTAAAAATTAGAAAATTACTTTCGATAGCGCGACGATTTCTTTTTACATATTTTGCTTGTATCGTCATTTTAATTCATTTAAAATCATGATCATATAGCATTATTAAAAAAAAAATTGAAATATTTCACAAAAGGTCAATATAGTTTCCACTTTAAAATTTCAAAAGCCCGCTTCAATTTCATTAAGTTGATTAATCCTTTTGCGTATCAGAACAAGCAGTCGCTATCGTATTAACCGGCGAGGTGGAAACTTCGGAAGTGGACTTGATCAATATTGCACCGCAAACATTTACTCTGGAATATAAACACTCCAGCGGTAACTCGTTTCGCCGAATCGCTAGCACAAATACAAAATGAATGTATCCGGTTACAAATTTTTGATTGTTTTAGAAATTATTTCTAGTAATATCTGTAGGTGAGAACATCCTTAAAAGTATTATTTAATTAACATAACATAATTGAAGTTTTATTATGAAACTAAATGACCAGATACCTATTCCCGCTTCGCTGGGCTGCAATAAGGATCTGCGTTAACGTTTATATCAACAGTCAAGTTGGTCCAGTGATTAGAACGCGAGCATATGAGCGAGAGATGATTATGGATTCAAACCCCATAGTCTCTACTAAATTTTCATGTACCTAATTTGTGTTTGTAATTCGTCTCTTACTTATCGGTGGACGAAAACATCGTATGGATCTGGTTTTTGGGTGCCTTAGTTCTAGAGCAGTTCAGAGAAGCACTAGAGTAGTGTTTTGGATCAAGCTCCAATTCTACTCTACACTACTCGAGGTGAGAAGAGGCCTTAGTCCTGAAATGGAACATAATATACAGACTATATAGGTAGTTTTTCCAATCCCGTGCCTCAGAAATGACATAAAGCTAATAGGCCAGTGTCTTAACAATTCCAGACTATGTAAGATTTGCTGTTCCATCTGATTATAAGAATATTCGAATATAAAATGCATTTTCGGGTACACGCTTGTGCACTTTAATATTATGTTCCGTGTCAACCGTTGAAGTCTATCGCGTCTAACGCGACGGGTGAGTCGCTACGACGCTCATTTTATGTATAATATATGTATACAATATACTATATACGAGCTGAAATGGCCCAGTGATTAGAACGCGTGCATCTTAACCGATGATTGTGGGTTCAAGCCCAGGCAAGAACCACCGCTTAATTGTGTTTATAATTCATCTCATGCTCGGCGGTGAAGGAAAACATCGTAAAGAAACCTGCATGTGTCTAATTTCATCAAAACTCTGCAACATATGCATTCCACCAAACCGCACTGGAACAGCGTGGTGGAATACGTTCTAAACCCTGTCTTTTATGGAAGAGGAGGCCTTAGCCCAGCAGTGGGAAATTTACGGGCTGTTACTGTTACTGCTATGTACGATTTGTATGGAATGTGGTCAAAACATTGGCGGTAAATACAACGGATAGTGGTAATCACTACTCAAAGACATTTTTATTTTAATAAATATTTAACACTCCTCATATAACCAAAAAAACAAACACAGATAATTAATATCTTTACATTGAATTACTCGTTCATTAAACGCGAACACAAAAATAGCGAGTATTGCTGCTTAGCGGTAGAAGATACGATGTTACTTACCCAGTCTAGTTTTCATAAAATCCTACCACTAATTACAATATTTTGTCTAATCTCTTATCTGTTCATAGTTGGTGTATAACGACCTTCGTTTACCATAACGTGATCAATTGTATTCTCTATCTGAAATGGTATGCCATTTAAAACTTAAATACCTTGAAATTTTAGTACAACAATTTAGTAATTGGGGCAAAACTGAGCTCAGAACTGACGTAAACCAATACAGCTAGGTATGGTATAAAGCGCGTTAGAGCGTTAGCCCTATAAATGGAGCTGAAGTTTTGAAACCAGCGTTACGTTAAACGCTCTAAGCAATTTAGTTGGCTTTACAATTTTTTATGAATACTGAATGCATTTTTTTTTGCCGATGATATATTTAAAATTTGAAAAGGAATTATTTACCTTGGGAATTCTAAAATTATAATATCATAATCGTGAAATGTTAGCGTTACTAGCGTAACCTCGTTGAATCGCAGTTCCGATTGTCTGAATGAAAAATGAACCAGCCACCCTGTCACCAGTGGCGGCAAGAAGACGGGATGTTTTATGTTCCGAAATTATTTGCACATTTACACCAAAGTCTAAGTTTCAAGAGAAAACCGAATAAAAATTCAATTTGGAATTAGAGGCGAATAATTTATTTCATTGGATCCCCTTCAACAATATCCGCTACGGCCTTGAATATTGTTTCCCAGATAGAAGATGGAGCTAATGTATCAATGTATGTGGCTTCCTGTGATAGCTTGCCTTGTTCCTATTGAACCAGTATCAGGTATCACATACAATATCCATAAGTTAAGAGGGTCTAATGAACACATAGTTGTGATTTTTTATCGAAAATCAGGTTAAGAATCACAAATAGAACGATGTTTTAGAAAATATTAACATTGCTAATATCGGTAATACATCAACAAACTAAGGTATTACGAATTCATATCCCTTGTGCCTGTTACAACGCGTCACTTGCTCACGATTTGTACCGAAGCACGACGATAAGGTTATGTTTATGAGGGGTTAGTAACAACTCAGAGGAAGTTCCACAAAGCCCTGTCACTACCTTATAATATTACCAAACTAAATTATAAAGTAAGCAAGTATGTATCTAATAAATATATATGTGTAAAAGTAGATAAAGATAAAATCTTAACTACACATCTGAGATCAACTTCAAAAAGAGAAGGAGTTGTAAAAATACATAAATCAGACAAAAACATTGTGTTTAAAGATCATTGTTTATCTTCAAAATCTAGGATCATTTGTAAAATAAATTCAAGAATTCATCTTTTACATCGTATGCATATAATTTAACGTTAGTCTGAAAAGGCTTGATGTCATAAAATACATTGAAATAAACAGCTTCCATATTCTTAACATATTACTATCTCTGGTCTTAAAACTGAATTTAACGTATTTAAATTTAAATCATATTTCAAAGGCAATAAGAGTTATATTTCGTCATTGTTGATAATGGACTTCCTTTTAGTTTATGCGTCCATTTTCGCGTTCCACAAAAGAATGAATGCTGCATCAGGCATTAAATTACTTTTATGGTTTCATTGTTTGACAAAATGTATAATCTATATCCCACTAATGTCATTATCGTTTTTGTCTTATTTTTTTCTACAAGAATAATTCGAACATTTTACAAATCGAAGAGAAAATTTAGAAAGCGAAATTTTCTTGGCATAAATAATTTAATTTCGTTATTGGTTCAGTAAAAGACATTTGCATAAAGTTTTCAATAAAACTCTCGCTGATCAAGAATTTCAATTTCTTTTAATGGAATATATCCGAGATCAGTTTTAGCATGAAAATGCAGATTTTACATTTCTATTTCATTTGCCAATTGCGCCACCGTCAGACTGATTTTAATATCATTAGCATACATTATAATCATAGGAAGTATAATTTATTGCTTGATGTTTTACTTTATTATTATTATTGGTATTTTACGATACGTTATACGATATTTTTAATTATATTTTAAATTATTACTGAATGAAGATATGCAATACAACACTTCTCGGCTCTCAAAAAATCTACTCTTTTCAATTTCTCGGAAATGGTTTAAAAAGGCCAACAGGATTTTCTCCATTTTTCCTGAGAATTTTTTGGGAGCACTAGCAATAAAATGATCCAAAAAAAATTATTTCATAAGTATATATTTTAAATATTTTAATAAACATAACAGACAAATATACTTGAACCTTTTTTAAAAATTAACATTTCCTTTTTAAAATATTTATAAGCGATTCTACGAAAAGGTATCCATTTTAACAATTTTTGTCTTTCTCGGCGTGCCGCTAGGTTTCCTTTTATGGTTGAGTTTCTGTTATTTTTTTCCTTTTATAACATCCTACGCTTGGTCAAAACAATCCCATTTTTCTGCTTTACACTTTATATTTCAGAAAAAAAACATCGTCTCCATAATTGTCGGTATCTGCCATTTACTTGATACAGGATTTATTGCCTTATATTGTAGGCACGAGCGTTTATTATTGAGAGTTACATCTACAAGATATGAGTATCTAGTGATAAAGGAAGTCTACAATGTTAATCATGATATCTGATGTCAGCAATTTGTTGTCTTGGCTCGGACTATGCGATAAATGGCACAACGCCAATGCTATGAGGAATCTGAATTACAATATTACATGAACGACCGTAACTTATAGCTGATATCTTATCATTAGAATCTTATTTGGGGATCGTAAAATAAAACATCGTAATATTTTTATGACGTTACGTTTTAGGATAACAACGGTATGATGATATATCGTTGATATATAACGTTGATACTTAGGATATTATATATATGTATTATTTTTTAATTGCGACCAAATAAATTCAAATTACAAAACAGGAATACAATCAGATCAATAAATATTTCGAAATTAAAAAAAAAATGGAATACTATTTTTAATCTCGTTAAAAAATGCTTATAAATCAAATACAAATAAATAATTGTTATTTGAACAGTTTGAAGTATTAACCTCAATATTTTTGAAATCGGATAAAACAATTTCCAATCAACTAAACAAATAATACTAGTCTAGTCTATTATAATAACTTTACAAAATAAATAACGCTCTATACAATTATAACTCTACATCATACAAATTGTTTAGTAACAAAAAAGAATACTTGTCGGAAAATCAAAGAATCATTTATTCATTTCAATGATATCAGAAATATCAATCACTCTATCAGACAAGTAACGTTATCATTCCTGATGTATGCCTCCTCAGACAACCCTCTGATCTGTTCATTGGTTTGTAATGATAACCGGGTGCGATCATTTGTCAGGAGGTATTCAAGCGTATCATATATTTCCTGTATCCTCAACGGTAGAAATATTAAATTTATTAACTTCAGAAACCATAAATAATTCATTATTACAGTATCGATAAATGTTACTTATGAATTATAGACTAGGACACTGTTAAATAATTACGTATTAGGTACTTCAAACAAGTAACTCTGTCTGTCTATGTTTCCTTTTTGACTAAGCTTCTGAACCTTGAAATCCAAAAAGGAATATAGGCTATCTTTTTTTGCTTAACAGCTGATGACCAACCTCAAAACGCGAACGAAGGCGTGGGTAGAGTTTATTATACGATAAATAGAGAAATGAATTACATGCTTGTATCTGTTTGAATAAAAAAATTATGTTTTTTTAGATAGCTTGATAAATAATATGGATAGGTTTTTTGTAAAGTATGTGTAAATATTAGCTAAATGGTTTAAGGGCTGACTAGGGATGTAAAAATCACAGGATCGATCCTAACTCCTTGGACTATTATCGTATCCACTCCTACTACAAGTGATAAGCTTAAAAAGAGGAGTAGGTATATGGAAAGGAATATTATTAACTCCTCAGAAAATACAAAAAGCATTTATTTATTAATGTATCTGTTTTGTCATTGGTAATGGAAGCATTGGTTTAATAAAATGTGATTTAATATAATTTGTATAATACTATGCAACGTTAAAACTTAGTTTGAAACTGAACAAAACTACAGGTGTATAAATAATATGCAGCAACAGTTATATATAATTAAAGTTCTGTTAAGATGAAGTTGCTTCGTAATACAGACGTAACAGTTACCAACAAAGGCGACAGAATCAATTGTTTCCAACAGTTAAACTTTAACATTGGAATATTCATCCGCTATGTATAACGAGAATCTCAAAGTACCCTCAAACTTATCTTTAAGGACTCGCCTTTGATATCACATACTTTGTTACAGTTGCCAAACGAATTTAATTTGTATGTCAAAGTAATTAAGATATATATTTCTGTAACGTTGCGAAGTATTCGAGACACGTATAGCGTAAGATTGTGAACCGTGACGGGAATGCCTGCTTGCAATTCGATCACATTCTTCAACCCACTGGACCGAGTCATGGACCTCTTATGTTTCCCAAAGCTAAGTAATTCCTTAATTAATATTTTTGTTCTTTTTGTGTACACTATTTTTTGATTTCCCGAGAAGATTTTCAATTTGTATATTCTTTTATTATCCAAGCTACACGATATACATTTTAAAGTAGATCAGGAACAACACCGTTTTAAAATAATTGCTAAAGGTTTCATATTATTTTCACCCCCCACCAACAACAAATAACAACAACAGCTTGTCAATTTCCCATCGCTGGGCTAGGGCCGCCCTCTCCTTTGGAGGAGTAGAATTTTGAAAATATTCCAGCATGCTGTTACAATGTGGTCTGGTGTAATGCACATATGGCAAAATATCGATGAAATTAGACACTGGAGACAATTAGACAAATTAGATGCAGGTTTCCTTTCTCACCTAACCACTGGGCCATCTCGGCTCTTAGCCGAAATGGCCCAGCCATTTCGGCTCATAAACCCCTCCAATAAAGCTTAAAGCTTGTGCTAGTGGGGACGAGGAGATGAAGATCAAGATGTGAGAATTAAACCTGCGACATTATACATTGCTAGGCGTAACGATTCCACTGTTAACGCTAGAATTGTAACCTATTTTGAAGATTGGTTTTCATTAAATAGCCTACGAAGAGGGCGGTAGAAATTTACGAGGAAAAAATTCCACTTGTAACGTTGGAAATGAGAATGGAAAAAAACAAAGCAATTCTTTTTTCCTTAAAACGGCTCAGTCTAAGCAATACTCAGATAGTCAATCTATTTTCAATACGAGTGGAAACATTCTCTATATTGTTACGTACAATTTTAAAAATAAATATTCATCAAACTATTATTTACGATTTACTTTTCTTTATTCGAAGAGTTTATTCGTTAAAACGAATATGCCAATCTGTAAAATTAACAATTAAGTAATTTCAGTAAGCACTAATATTACATTATCCTTTCTATTACTAAGGCCGACCCTAACATTTTTTTTTAATTGAGACGCTTTTTCTGTATTGGCTTCAGCCAAAAAGGTATTTAAGGATCCCACACAAGATTTTAATTGCGATATAAATGACATAACAACAACAACAGCCTGTAAATTCCCACTGCTGGGCTAAAGGCCTCCTCTCCCTTTGAGGAGAAGGTTTGGAACATATTCCACCACGCTGTTCCAATGCGGGTTGGTGGAATACACATGTGGCAGAATTTCTATGAAATTTGTCACATGCAGGTTTCCTCACGATGTTTTCCTTCACCGCTGAGCACGAGATGAATTATAAAGACAAATTAAGCACATGAATCAGCGGTGCTTGCCTGGGTTTGAACCCGCAATCATCGGTTAAGATGCGCGCGTTCTTACCACTGAGCCATCTCGACTCTATATAAAATAAATGACATATTTTGACTATAGTCCTCGTTCCACCCCATTATAATGTAGAAGGCATTATTATTAACGATTGACAATTTTTTTAAGGAAGACAAGTTTCAAGGTTCAATTAAAAATGTATTTTTTGTTATTCTTTGTCTTTTTGTTTTTTGTTCTAAATCAATACATGATATTTCATCTATGCGAATATATGAAGTTTGATTCCTCTCAAGTGCCCCTGATTTTGTTGAACTGGTTCGCTAGTGAATTAAATGCTGTTGGTAAATAAGAAAATGAATATTGAAGTCAAATTTCCAAATGATTTCTAAATGAGCGTACATATAAATAAGCCATTTCATATTATAAATTGCGATTCAACGGGGAAATGCTGCTAGCATTCTTGCCACCATTCCACGCGGTCAATATTTATACAGTAACTAGTTTTATTTCATATTTGTATATATTAATGTTATTAATTCTTATGTTAATAAAAAAAATATATAATAATTTTGAAATGGAAATTTATAATAATCTATATTAATATAATAAATGTGATAATAACTTTGTCTGTCTGTCGCTCTTTCACTACCAAAAGAATGAAGCTAATTCGAATACCAAGGATGGACATAAGCTACTTTTTTGCCTAACACACCACAACTAAATCCATCCCAGGGCGACAACTAGTATATAATAATTTCGCTGTAAAAGCACGGGTATAACCTTGAAAATAAAGATCATCCTTTAAATCGAGGTTGTTTATCCAGATTCTTGTTCTGTATATTGTACAACCTTACATTTGAATATTGGTAATATTCATAAATTTGACCTAAATTATTCCTTCAAGGACAAAATTGTTTGAACAACTGCTAGGATATTATAAGTACATAATACCGACTTCGGTTGATAATGTAATGTTAGTAGAAATATATAAGTTGAAGTAATAAAAATATTATAGAATATGTATTAACTGTATATATGAATATATAATAATGTACTCCAAACACAAGTTCAGTGATGTATAATCTATAATAGTATATTAAAATTATTGATTTCGAGATATTTACCATGTTTCTTATTTTTGGTGGAGCTCGATTTTTCGACATTATCTACGAATGTCTTGTTCACGAGACTGATGAAATCAATAACTTTAATAAGAATAACCGTGTTAATTTAAAATCTTATATATAATAGTATAAATACGAATATAATCATGGTTATTTGTCTGTTGTACTTTCACGATCAAGCCGCTGAACTGATTTTCATGAAATTTGGTATGAAGCAAGCTTGAACCAGATTTGAACCCGGAGTTTTAATCTGAGATTCATACCCTTAATCGACTGGACCAATCGCATCAATGTACTACGAGATAAATGTTTTGTCATCAAATATTATGCGCTATGTCATTGTCAGCGTTTCCAAGAAAATCAGTCCAACATATTATATTACGTTTGGTTTTCGACGTGTAACATGATAAGCTAGATTATATACAATTACTATTACATTATAAACATTACATTATAATGCATAAACTCAAATTCAAAATCATCTATTTAATGAAGCATAATACAATCTATATAACCCAATGAAATGGCACTGGTTCCGAAACTTAAGTATCTAGGCCGAGAAGAACTAGTGAAAGAACTTTGAAGAGCTTTTCTCAATATTTTAGATTTTGGATTTAATAAATATTATTATAGCTGAGATGGTCCAGAGTTTAAAACGCGTGCATCTTAACAGATGATTGCGGGTTCAAACCCAGGCAAGCACTACTATATATATATGTGCTTAACTTGTGTTTATATTTCATCTCGTGCTTGGCGGTGAAAACAAACATCGTAAGGAAACCTGCATGTGTCTAATTTCATCGAAATTCAGCCACATGCGCATTTCACCAACCCGCATTGACACAGCGTGGTGGATTATGTTCCAAGCCCTCTCCTTGATAGGAGAGGAGGCCTTAGCCCAGCAGTGGGAAATTTACCAGGCTGTTACTTTACTTTTTTAACTAACAACAATCCATTTTCAATCAATCTAACCATTTTCAACCAAATAATAATCTAATTTTAAATATTATTTACTAGCAATCTGCCCTGGCTTCGCACGGTTGCGATGTTGATACTAAATATGACCACTGAATGTATTACAACGTTCACAGCTTTTTTGTTAGACAATACAAACATGTTGCAAAAAAGATTTTTTATTGTGGGTTACTAAGAGATACTGACATTATTAAGATGTACATGTTATTTAGTTTGATCGTTTGTTTCAGTCAAATTTTTTCATGGAAAATGTTGGCGGACGAGCATATGGGATGTAAGAAATATTTACCATTTCTTACATCGTCAATGCGCCACCAACCTTGGGAACTAAGATGTTATGTCCCTTGTGCCTGTACACTGGCTTACTCACCCTTCAAACCGGAACACAACAATACTGAGTACTGTTGTTTGGCGGCAGAATAACTGAGAAGTGGGTGATACCTACTCAGACGGGCTTGCAAAAAGCCTTACCACCAAGAAATTGCAATGTCAGCAATAAAAATGACTTTATTTATGACATTTCTTATACTACTATATTATACATGTATCATACATATAAACCATTATCTTGAATCAATCTATCTATTATAAAAACCGCATCATTATCCGTTACGTAATTTTAAAGATCAAAGCATACACGGAGACAGACAGCGGTAGGCAGCTTGGTTTTATACTGTATAATCATACATAAAATCGATACTCGAACGGTAATCATAATGTATTTAGAATCCATTCGAATTTGTTACACTAAAATAGATTTGAAGGACACATTTCGAAATAGCATTATTAGTTTGCGGCGTTCGATCGCAACACATCGACTTCAGCAACCATGTGATCAGTTCGGATCAGTAAAGCTCTTAATCCAATTATAATGGCGTGATATGCACGGCTGTATTTAATTCGGTTCAAAATTGTGTTGCACGTTTATCAACTAATACGCAACGCATATCACGCTTGTATTTGATAAGCCAATGTTTGTAATTAGCTGATTACTCCAATGCGAAGTATGATGATTTCAGTTCTTATGTAACTTCTAAAAGCCAGATAACCCAGCGGTTAGAACGCGTGCATCAAACAAGCACCGCAGAATATTCATGGCGGTGAAGGAAAATACTGTGAAGAAACCTGAATGTATCTAATTCCATAAAAATTTCACCACTTGTATATTCCACTAATCCGCAATGGAACAGCGTAGTAGAATATGTGCCAAACCTTCTCCTCAAAAAAAGGGGAGGCCTACCCAGTAGTAGGAAATTTACAGGCTGTTATTCTTGTTGAATAATAAAAAGTGTCTATTAAATGCTAATTATTATATGTCATGTGATGCCATTCTTATTTCAATATGGCACATTGTAGTGGTGATGGATGGTATATATAGGTTTCCCTGTTACATGATAAATATTTAATAGTTTATTGATAATATTGTCAAATAATTATCTTTTCGTTTGTCATATTTTTCATTGCGAAATTTTTTACAGCGTTAATTTACACTTTTGTTTTATTTTGATTATTATGGATGTGTTTAATATTGAAATTCTTATGTTTGGTAAATCGACACGTTTTTAAAACACCAGCTTAACGATTTATACCTTTTAAAGGGATATATGTATTTGAATTTATTTCTTAAGCATTTTCATTTACATAATATTATTTATAACCAGAGTTACACAGTCAATTTATTTTTATTATTATAAAAGGCTAACTGTACTGTAGAGTTGAAGACCTTTTTTTCTTGAAACTAATTAATTTCTTAATATAATATACTCGTAATTTCGTCGGCAAAATTCAAATGATGCTTTCATTATATTTTATGAGATTCTGTTATTTCTAGTCCACAAATTAATCAGTTTCTTTTACAATATAAATGTCAAAAATGTTATATAATCTTATCTTATTTATGTATGTAAATATTATAACACTTCTACTTCGATGGTTACTGTGTTTTTTTATGGTATAAGTTGGCGGACGAGCATATGGGCCACCTGATGGTAAGTGGTCACCATCACCCATAGACAATGACGCTGTAAGAAATGTTAACTATTATTTACATCGTCAATGTGCCACCAACATTGTGAACTAAGATATTATGTCCCTTGGGCCTGTAATTACACTGGCTCACTCACTCTTCAAACCGGAACACAACAATACTGAGGGGTGGTACCTACCCAGACGGGCCAGCACAAAGCCCTACCACCAAGTTCTAAAATAGAAAGTTAATTGAACTTTAAAATCTTAATATAACATTTCAAATGGCAGAGACAATAACTCATTGACGGTATGAGTGAAATTTCTACAATAAGTATGCTTATTTACCCTAACATAGGCTACATTAAACAAATAAGGCATATAAACATACTATTACAACCCGAAACTATTTTAAGGCTGTCGAATGTCCGTTCCTAATTTAGCTCAATATATTTTCAAGGGTTCGACCACGTGAACCTCAAATAAAGATTCCGAGTTTAAACCCGTGCAAACATTATTGAATTTTCACGAATTTTGTGTATATAGTCAATGAGGAAATTTAAATTAAAAAAGTATATTTGTACACCAACCTGTATGGAATTAGCCTTTAAACTATATTGCATTTCATATTAAATTGTTTATGTAATATAGAACACAAAGAAAATCCCGCTGAGTTTCTTTCGCCGGTTCTTCTCAGGTCAGGATATTTTCTTTTCCGAACCGGTGGTACTGTTTCAATTGACCATCAATGAGAAAGTGTAATACTTATATATCGAATAAAGTAATCTGAGTTTGAGTTAAGTTTGAAAAACGTTTTCAAGAGAAAAGAAAGCCTTACATCTTCGCCTCAAGAGCCCTGAGACATTTAAAGCATGTTAGCATGTTTTTGAGTCAAGTTATTTGGAGAAATGAAACAAAACACTACGACGTAATATGAGAGTTAGAGTAAACTCAACTCTATAAAACCTATCTAACTTAAGTCTGGCGTCTATCCGCTCGCCAGCAGTTCTTATCTGGACACGTCTCTCGAGTGGGCGGATACAATGGGAGCTGTCATTTACAGTTCTGTTCTCGCATAATATGTTAGAAGCCATCTATAAAAATCATTATTCGATTGAAAATAGCTGCATAGAATTACTAACTGGGAAAATGTCAATCAAAATTAATGGACAACTTTATAGTGATTTTGAAAAAGTGCAACTACTGAATTTCTTGACAGTTTATCTCGGTAAAATTTGCATTCGGAAATGACGATCCAAAAGTTCTTATAAAAGCCTATTCGAATAAAGTATATTTTGATTTCGATCTTGTTTGAAATAAGTAAGAACTAGTAATTATTTGTTATTTCACTAATGCACTACGAACTTTTGGTGCTAAGATGTTATATCTCTTATATCTGTAATTACTCCAACAAAATTACCCTAAGTATTTCTATTTGGTGTAGAATATATGAAGAGTTGGTAGTATCTATCCTGTTGTTCTAGTCCTGCTGATTAAGGAACATGCTCTCAAACTTAGAAATAATTAGCGTTTTACTTGCTTTAATTTTATTTACAATATTTGTTTCTTTAGAACTTGAAATTGAATAATCGTCTCATGTTACACGTAGATTCATTTACATTTAACAACCGATGACATGACTTTCAGTATTGGCTCCAGATAAAGGAACTCTTCATTGATCAATGTCTATGCTAGATACGAAATGTCGTATCTACATAACACCTGGTTACAAAAAGGATTTTTTAAAATTAATTTATTCAAAAAAGGAACAATAATTAATCATCATTATTATTCTCTTGCCCTTATACAATTTTATTTGGTGTCCGCGCAGCATGTCTTCTTCTTCCATACTTATCTGTCTGACATCATCTCACTAACACAATCACACAATCCATCCATTTCGTTGGTCGTCCCCTTCGTCTCCATCCACGGAACAATAAATAATAATGGAAGAAATATACAAAATCACAAAATCGTACAAGAAATCCCGTTCGGAAGATTATATAATTCCTTAGCCGGACGAATCTATATTCCGAACCATTGTAACTTAATTTTAAATCTAAAATGACGATAATTATATAAAATGAGTACTTTATTTTACTATATTTGGTTTGGTTTTGGGTCTGGGTACCACCCACTCAGATATTCTACCGCCAACAACTGGTATTGTTGTGTTGTGATAGAAGGGTCAGTGAGCCAGTGTAACTATAGTTACAAGTGCCATCGTCTATGGGCGGTGTTGACTACTTATCATCAGGTGGTACATATGCCAAGCAATACCAAAAAAATGAGAAACCTATTTGAATAATGTATTATGTTTCTATCGGATCATAGTTTTTCGGTTACGCTGACAAAGAAAAAGTATGATACGGTAAAAAAACTCAATACAGACTACACGATGATGAAACGTATAAAATTTATGCGCTATATAAAAAAGTTTCGCGGTGGATTCAATCTGTGACGTCAATCACGTCAAATGACTCGTAAAAGTTACGAGGGTTATACATAAAACTATTCAACTTCCTATATATTTTTTTCATATTCAATTTCGTATTCAACTTTTTCGACCTTGATCGAATTTTTTTATGAAGCGTTGTATAATTATTTTTTTTAATTCATATTAGGAATGTACCCTTATGTTGCGATGCTCTTATGATTTACTAGTAATAACCCGCGGCTTAGCTTAGGTTTTACGGTGTTGGTTGTCATGTTTTAGGCAAAAAAGGTAGCCTGTGTCCTTCCTTGGGAGTTCAACTTTGCTTCATACTACATTCCATCAAATACGGTTCAGCGTGAAAGAGCGACCAGATAGATAGACAGGTAGACAGAATTACTTTTACATTTATAATATAGATTCAGAGTTACAAAACATATTTAATACAACAATCCTTTTAATGTTTCACTTAAGGCCTTCCCTTTTAAGGAGGTTTTAAGCTTATTCCAACACGCTGCTGAAATGCGAGTTAGTTATGGATTAGTTAATGCAACACACGTGTGGCAGATTTTCATCCAACAAATGCAAGTTTCCTGCGAAGTTTCGCTTCGATCACGAGATGATTTATAAATACATTAAATGGCTGGAAAATTCAATAGTGCTTTATTTTGTTAATTTTAAAGTACCTTCTAAAAAAGATTTTCAATTATTTCAAAATAACTCCACAATCTGTATCTATGTATGTGTGGCTGTCTCGTTACTTAAGTTGTTGGCTGTTGTACTAATAAGTCAAGCATTTTGTTGGATATCATACGTTTCTTATCAATTTTAATTAAATTTATAATAAAACCAATTTCTTGACCATATCGATGTTTTTTTTCCTGCCACTTGTGTAAATATCATTGGCTCGAGCGGCTTATACGGCATCGTAAAATAGGGAAGTGAGTAGCAAGGAACGTCTTTTATATATCAACCTTATCAGGTTTCAAGCGACGTCCATCCTGACCTCAGCTCAGAGCGTCGCTGATAGCGTGGAGAGCGCTTCTATCTAATTTTATTGTGTACACCTTAATTAAATATGCATCTGACGCGTAACAAACAAAAGCGCGATTTAATTGGAAACTAACGCCATCTATTATTCTACCAGCGAAACAATTAATTTGATTATAACAATAATTGCATTGTATATAAATTTACTGCATACAATAATTTTAATAATGTTTAATTAACATTTGTGATAGACATTACTATTTAATTTCATATTTCAATGACATTTTGCGGTGACACTATGAGTTTATTTTAGGGTTGAATATTATTGACATGCTTGAAATTATTTCAAAATATTTTTCCAAGTCAAATGCACGGAAGATATCGTAGACTTTAAATATTATATACATAGATTCATAGGCATATAGCCAAGTATTAGAACCAACTGAGTAACTAGGAAATACTTCTACAATAACAGGTATTATTTAAGAGCAGATAAAATAGCAACAACGTACTATTAAGGGTAATATATACGAGCACATACATATACAATTAAAATAAATTTGAAAATATGATAACACAAATGCATAACATCATAAGCTTATTTACCGTTAACGACGAATTGTTTGCAGCGATGTTAATTATTGCGTTCTATAAATAATTCGATTTGTAATTGGGCATCGTGTGTCATTCACTCGACTAATTGCGTTGGCGAGATAACTCCAGCAATAAACTGGCGGATTAATCGGATTCCGCAGCGTGTAATGTCAGTATTTACTAGACTTTAGATAGATGTTTAATTTATTTTTTACTACCTGTCTTTATCTACCTAAACTGAGATGGGCTACTCGTGCATTTTAACAGACGATTGCGGGTTCAAACCGAGGCTAGCACCACTGCTACATAATATGTGCTTTACTTGAGGAAACCTGCATTTTTTAGAAATTCTGGCACACGTGTATTCCACTAGCCCGCATGGTAACAGCGTGGTGGAATATGTGTCAAACCTTCTCAATGGGAGAGGAGATCTTAGACCAGAAGTTGGAATTTACAGGCTGTTGTTGTTGTAAGTTCTACCCACCGAGTCGAGATGGTGCAGTGGTTAGAACGCATTAAGCTTCACCACGAACACAGGAACATATGTTTTGTTTATATTTAATCTAGTGCTCGGGAATTACTTTGTTCCGTTCGGGAGGAAAACACTGTGAGAAAATCTACATGTTTAAATAAACTTACATGTGTCTTAAACAAGTTGCCTAGACTAGATCGACGAGTCATTAAATAAATTAAAAGAAAATGAACGTAAAATATTGGATGTAGGTACACCATGTTACACTATAAACGTATTTATAATACACATTGGTTTGACAGCGTTACTACTGATATCTTTAATTACATTTTTGATTCTTCTATACATTACTATATTTGTGATATAAAATGTATCTCCCTTGTTTAAGCGTACGAAATTGTAACCGGTAGTTGGTACCCGCATTACGGGCTTGCTTACTTTGTTTTGTGACTACACTAATTTTTCAAGTCAATATTTTTTTTATATTCTATGTACTCATAAATGTATGGATTATAATTATTAAATACTAGCTATGCCCGCGACTTTGTACGCGTTTGAATTTAACAAAAAGAAAACATTATTGTAGCCTAAGTTACTCCTTATTATATCAGTTATCTGCCGCCGTTGCAGAGATTAGCCGGAACAAACAAACAGACAGACAAAAATTGTAAAAAATTTTTTTTTGCTATATATACCGTTTCTATATGCATTGAGTAAAAAGGGCTATTTTACTAGTACAAACAGACACTCCAATTTCATTATATGTATAGAAGATTATATATCTATCTATGTATATTGATTTTATCGTCGATATTATATACGTCTACTTATTTACTGATGTAGATTTTATCATACCAAAAGGAAAATCTTTAAAGTCTTTTAATTATACAAACATCAAAATTACGTAACACATTTACCCCAGATATGAAATTTCAATGGCGCTCCCGAGAATATTTTCTATATTAAAAGCCTACTAAAATGTTTAAGTGCCGTTCCGCCATAAAAATAAAATTTGATTATTTGAATAAAATGCGTACTCAACTCATTGAATCATCAACCTGATGTTATAAAGGGCTTATCTATGTCCTTTTGTAACTTTTGTAACTTTATTTTGACATTTTAATACACTAAACGCGAAAGTTTGTATGTATGGGTGGGTATGTATGGATGTTTGTTACACTCTCACGCAAAAGTATTCAATGGATTTTGAAAAAACTTTGTAATTATATAGATTATACATCAATATAACACAGAGGGTATTGAAGTAATTTATAAGGATGTCGTGTGAGTAATATTTGACAACCAACCTCTAAAACGCAAATATAGTTGCAGGCGAAAACTAGTGTGACATAAGTTTTTAATAAGTTTGTAAAAATAATAAAAGAAACATGACTTATAAATTAATACTTACTGTGAATTTTCGTCAGTCGTTTGTATGTATGTTCGCTCTAATCTCAACAACTATTGCTGTCACACCGAGTGGAAAAACACAGTGAACTCTACATGTGTAAAGTTCTAAAGAAATGTCTACATAATTGTCCGTACATGGCCACTTAGTGCTATTCGAAGCTTAAGGCAATTTTCTGTAAAGTTTTACTAGTTACTTCTAATTGCTTCGCTTGCTTTTTAAGGGTAATTGTCAGGTGATAAATAGTAGCATACGTCTTTGCAGTTGAAACTTGGTTTATACCAAAGAGCAACAACCAGACAGACAAACTGAGTTTTTTTTATAGTATAGGTTGGCGGACGAGCATATGGGCCATCTGATGGTAAGTGGTCACCATCACCCATAGACAATGACGCTCTAAGAAATATTAACTTTTCTTTACATCGTCAATGTGCGACCAACCTTGGGAACTAAGATATTATGTCCCTTGTGCCTGTAGTTACACTGGCTCACTCACCCTTCAAAGCGGAACACAATAATACTGAGTACTGTTATTTGGCGGTAGAATAACTGATGAGATGGTGGTACCTACCCAGACGGGCTAGCACAAAGCCCTACCACCAAGTAAAAGTTACTTTGGTATTGATATAATATTAGTACAGATAATTAATTATGTTTCTAAAACTTACATACTACGTTGAAATGAGAGTATGAAAAACAACACCCAAAATTATAATCCCGTTTAATTTCTATCATTGGATTTTCGAGGGTCTGAAGTGTTTTGTTTCAAATCAGTAACAGTCCCATAATTCATGTATAAATATCTTGGATTAAAATTTAATTATTTCTGTATAAATTTGGATAGTTTAGAATAATATAACAATGAAAATAAACTTATAATAGAATAACTTTTCAAGTTTTATTATAAATAAAATATAATTCAATTTCGTTATGCTAACATTTTTGGAATTAAAGAATAAAACTTCTAACTTTGAACGAAGACTTACATTTGAAATTTGCTTCATTATTTTTAATGAACTTGATAATTCTCTTAAACGTTTCAAATGTACTTATAAAATACACTATTTAAATAAATTTATTGAAATATTTATAATTGAACAAACTTTAATGAACCATACTACTTATCGTCATGTTAATTTATTTATGATTAAATTAGTAATTGAAATATTTAATCAAATAGTTAAACTGTCATTTTGAAATTGATTGCATAATAATTTCATTAATTATATTTAATTCTTGTTTCAAGTTATAATTACTAATTGTCAATTTATTAAACACAATAAATAAAGTAACTAATTAATATTAAGTTTTAATATAAAGTATGGTCATCGATATGGGAGATAGTTTCTCGTGACAATTATCAAATAAATTCATAATAATAAATAAAAATTTTAACAAAAAGAAAAACCGACTTCAAACAAAACACTATTTTAAAACAAATGAATATGCACGAAAAAGTAATAAAAATAATTGCGAATTCAACATATTTTTTAGAGTCTTCCTAAGTTAAATGAAATGAAAAATATTAGACTACTTAAAAGTCGATTAACGATTATATCATATAGTTATAATTATTTGTATATTTGGAGTCGGTGTTGTTTGTTTTTTACAAATTACCTTTTACACAATAATATACTGGATCAATCAAGGGGCTCGTATCGCTTCTTTCTTTTGATTGTTGGGGCAAGGGCACCGTGGCTGACACCGGCTCCAAATATACCAATAATTATAACTACATGATATAATCGTTAATCGACTTTTAAGTAGTCTAATATTTTTCATTTCATTTAACTTAGGAAGACTCTAAAAAATATGTTGAATACTCAATTATTTTTATTACTTTTGAGTGCATATTCATTTGTTTTAAAATAGTGTTTTGTTTGAAGTCGGTTTTTCTTTTTGTTAAAATTTTTATTGTTAAAATTTTTATTTATTTTTTGATTTTAAGTGAAGCTGATGTTGACTAACTATTTTTTTTTAATATGGATAGATTAAGCGTTCCGTTTATATGATTCAGAAACTACTTCGAGGACAATTTCAAAGGAAACTTGCGAATAAAGCAAAAATAGACTTTCGAAAATGCGGATTTAATACGTCACGCGGCGTAAACTACAAGGATCCCTCGAAAGAGCTGTAATCGAACTCAGCAAAAAAACTTTGAAAAAGACCAACTATATTTCGTACATCATATGACATCACATCACATACACAAAATTTGATTAAAGATAGTAAGAAATTCTGCCCCATATCGCACCCTAACTGCGAGCCGTATAGGAGTTCCATCACTACATAGTATAAAACAAAGTCGCTTTCTCTGTCCCTATATCTTTAAATCTACGAAACGGATTTTGATGCGGTTTTTTTTAAAAGATAGTGTGATTCAAGGGGAAGGTTTGTGTATATAATACATGAACAATATAGTAAAGAAACACTGATAATTTTAGAAGTTTGCGATGTGATTTCGTAAATAAACAAATTCTGTAGTATATTTAGTATCAGTATTGCACCCGTGCGAAGCCGGGGTGGGTAGCTAGTTGATTATAATATTCGACTATGATAAATACATAAACATAACCACATTACGGAAGGTGACTCAAATATCCAAATAACCTATAATTAAAAGATTCGACTGAGTATCGCTAACGTGCTCCTCAGAATTGTTCCGTTCCCTACCGTTCCGTTACTTTGTCATGGATCCTGTGCTCAGAACCTTACCAAACTTTCACCAAATTACCCTTGAAGTATATATTTTATAATAAAAAAAATTTATCAAAATTGGTTAACGTGATTTTTAGTTATTCACCTATTTGTCGCGCATATACTGCAATAATGCAAATTTAAGACTTATGTCGTTTTCATATGGATACCATCATCGGAAAAAAATAAAAAAAAATGGGACCCCACGGGAAGCACTACCTTTCAAACAAAAAAAAATTATCAAAATCGGTCCACCCAGTGAAAAGTTATGAGGTAACAAACATAAAAAAAAAAAAAAAAAAAATACGGACGAATTGATAACCTCCTCCGTTTGGAAGTCGGTTGAAAAGAGAACAAATAATTTCACGTTTCGACTACAAATAGCTTATGCATTCTTAGTACTGAATAGCACTTGACTACCTGATAGAAATCACTGCCCGCAAGGCACTAGCGCTATTGAAATATCAATCATTCCTTACATCGCCAATTATGCCACGATGTTATTTACCCCGTTCCTGTAAAAACACTACTTCACAAATTCTTCAAATAAGAACACAACGATACCAAGTATTGCTATGTAGCACTACAGTATGTGATGAGTATGTGGTACTCTTGACAATCTTGTACGCGGGCCTAACACTATGTCTTTGTAAATTAGATTCAATAGTTTAATGATCATATATTACACAGATTTATTATAATATACCATATTATTATACTCGTAAAATCAACTTTATTGAATGAAAAAATACAAAAAGATTTATAAAGGTTATGTTTTTCAATGAGAAATCGTACAATACAAATTTAATTTCTCTTTTGTTTCAGATGCCGTACGAAATGTTTGAACCGAGCTACATACGGACATAGTGATAAATTCAATAAAAAAATGATAACATGACGAAATATGTTTCCAGTTGGACAGTTTCATACAGGGCAGAATAAAAACGGGGCAATGCTTCAATATGACGAACGTAAAACTGATACTGGAAAGAGCAAAATATTTGCTAACAAACTAGTGTATTTTAATCTATATTCGTTTTTATTGATATTTTTCTTATCTCTACAAAAAGCTAATTCGAATACGACGAATATGAATCAGCGCGGTGACAACGTTATCAACGTAAGCGATGAAAACAATTTGAACGTTAACAACGTACAAAACGATTCACCGAACGATGAATACGATGATAATGACGATGTTCACGGAGAGAAATATACAAATGTCAATTTTGATAAGAATCCGTATTACAGTAACGAAAAATATCCCCAACACAGTGACATTTATAAAAACGAGAGAAACGGTTACAGTGACTATAGTGATTATAAGAGATATTATTTAAATCCTTCTAATCCATTACCTAAATCTAGTGTTAAATTTAAAATAAGCAGTAGGATAGTCCAGACAAAGTATGGAAAATTACAGGGGATTGTTTTGGCCATGGATGAACACAGATACCTGAGTCCACTAGAAGTGTTTTTAGGTGTGCCCTACGCTACGCCTCCCGTGGGATCAAACAGGTAAGACGAAACTAAGTTATACAAAACTAAACCTATTTATTTTTATTATTCTATATTCTTAACAAAAAACATAACAACTCTGAAAGATTTTTTTAACTGGAATAAAAATATTTACATTTAAAAGAAAGTTTAAGATATGTAAATTGCGATTGGATTCTTCAAAAATTTTTGTTTGTGTATTTCATTTTAGGTTTAGTCCAACAAGAACTCCTTCACCCTGGGATGGCGTGAGAGTCTCTGATCGTCCAGGTCCAGCTTGTCCCCAAAAACTCCCAGATCTCGATGACGATCGGATTCTGTTAGAAAAAATGCCCAAGGGTAGACTAGATTATATAAAAAGACTGATACCTTATCTTAAGAACCAAAGTGAAGATTGTCTTTATTTGAACATATTTGCTCCCTTACAAAGTAAGTTTTAGCTAACAATTATATGAATATTAACAAAATCAATATTCATTTGTTTTTCATCAGTATTAATGAATTGCAAATAACAATTTTACTTTATTTGTTTAAGTGGATGAAACTAAATTGGCCCTGCCCGTATTGGTATACATACATGGCGACAGCTACTCAATGAGCTCAGGGAATCCTTATGATGGTGCAGTACTCGCTAGCTACACGGACCTCATCGTTGTAACTTTAAATTTTAGACTTGGTGTTTTAGGTAAGAATATTGAAACAGCAACAGGATAAAAAGTTACAGTTAAAGCGCGGACAGGCAGCATTGAATTTTGAGTCACGCTATGCTAATACTCATAATTTTCATCCGACGGTGAAGTAAAAATGTCTAAGGAATTTTGCACATTTTGTGTGTAGCTCTAAAATAAGGTCTTGAGCATGAATGTAACCAAATGAAACGATGGATATTGTGTGAAAGATGATATGGCTGGAAAGAATGTTACTTGTGAGATGACGTCAGTTAAGGAAGTAAGGAAGAAGACATGCTGCGCCGACCCTACGTAAATTGTGATAAGGGTAGGCAGCGTGTAACTCTAAAATAGATCATAGAAGTATATCATTATAAACTTCGGGGTACAAGTCACATTCAATTCTATATGAATCGGAGACATATAAACGCTTCGAACATATGTACTTGAGTCATTTAGAAAAAAAAAACTTATCGTGTTTCGTTGGATTACAGCCAAGACTATATACATAGCACATAGGCGTCTAAAGAAGTAATTTGAAATAAACATATCATCAATACCTTAAACAACTAAACCGGGCAGCAAAAATGTTCCAACGAGCTTTGTGGTTACGAAGAAACGTGACTACAATAGTCTGTCAAGTTTTTTCAGTATTAGCAACATTGGCCAAATAAATGGGCTAAAGACGACATAGTCTTAGCGCTTATTCAAAAATGACTATTAATCACAATACATCATTTGAATTTTATTTGAATATGAATACCATGATAAGCGTATTGTCTCACTCAGCAGACTAAGTTGGGAGCGAACAATAAAACATCCCTAAATTGCTCTAATTAAGATAATTTTCTGGCAAACGTACATCATTAGTCTCTAGTATACTCATTAGTCGTGACTTGGGACTCGTTGGAAATTATTGGCAAAAGGCAACAATCTTTTGATAAGTTATTTCTTCGAAGTTGCGAACGTGTTATTCTTTTAATGAATAAATACACTTACATTTTTCGTATTATACTTTTACAAAATATAATTAATTCTCTGTTGTATTTTAATGAGCAGCCTATACTTTGAGCTGATATCGCTAGCTATTCGATTACAAGATATAGTTTTTTTTTAAAACGACGTTATAAGGAAATGTCTTTTAATTAATATTTATTCAATTAAATTCCTTTCACTCAATCAATGGCTGCATGTAATACAGAAACGACGTAGAGAGAGATTAATAAAAAATAGGTATTCAGTCAATACATTGTTATTCGTAATGCTTCCTTTTGTACGTTTAGATAGGTCATATCTTTATTGTGCGTAGATTGAATAAATGCAAAACAATTTATACAATATATACATTTATTCCATGAATTCTTTGGAGTACTTTGGAATGAACTGTCTGAACGAGTTATTCGAGTACATTATAAATGCAAATAGGGGTGAAATTGAAAGGCAAATGTGGATACATTGATAAGGAATACGATTCAACTAAAATGTATTTTGTCTGGCTTCCTTCCATGAAATGAGATGGTTATTGAATGTTGTACTGCTAGTGAAATCAATGTTGCTTGTGATTCAATAAATAAATCGATGCGATTCTAAAATCGAGTTTCGCTCTATCGGTGGTTTTCAGCTCGCTTGCGACAAAAAGAAATGCATCAGCTTTTTATCTCGTTGTGTTTCAATTGAAAAGAAACGTACAAAATGAACTTCGATGTATTTCCTTTTAACTTTGCCACACTGAGTACGTTTTATATCAACTTTGTACAACGATACTTCTTTATAAATAGAAAGATACTCAAATTAATTAAAAATAGCTTAAGACGATTTTACTTTTAATGTCTTACAGTAAAATTGTCTTAGGTTTTATCGTATACTTAAATATAATATGCAAACTAATTATTATGTTAATGTTTCTTACCATTTTGAATAAAAGCTTTTAGTTCTTAATTTACACGTGATGAGAATGAATTATTCCTGTTTTTCTATACATATGTAATCAATTCTGAATTATGTATTTTCTGGCAACATTTTGTCGTATTTGATATCTTAAACATACTATCTTGGATAAAGTAATATTTCCATACATTGAGTTGGGGAGCTCAAGCCAAATTCAAAATCAAATTTCGGTAGCGTATTGGGAAGTGAAAAATTCGATCCCTGACCTCATAACTCACGCCACCCAACTCAAACTGCTGCATAAATTTCGCAGGATTCCTAAACGCAAATCCGACTCCGCACTTGAAGGCTAGAGTGGCGAACTACGGTTTAATGGATCAAATAGCTGCGTTGCATTGGGTACAGCAAAACATTGCTTTGTTTGGAGGAGACCCGACGAATATAACGTTAATGGGACACGGATCGGGAGCTGCTTGTATTAATTTCCTAATGATATCACCAACGGTTATGCCAGGTACATGGAAATCGTTTAATGATATAAACGTGACTGACTTTACATGCTTATCTGAACGTATTAGTATTTCAATAATGATAAGTCGTATCTTGTTATTTTCCCAAATGCATTACAGAGTTGAAATTTACTCGAGCTAAATGATTTTAAAACTAACATTAAAGTAAAACATTGTCTATCAAATATAGAGAAGGGTGCTTAATCTCTTTACTTAAGCGGGGTAATTTTGTGCAATAACAGATATTTGTGCCCACAGCTATTTTTTTTTTATTATTTTAGTACTGCTAAAAAGAAAAAAGATATTTTGTTTCATAATAAATATTTGTTTGGATTTTTTCAGGTCTTTTTCATAGAGCGATTCTATTGTCTGGCTCAGCTCTCAGTTCGTGGGCTATAGTTGATGATCCAGTTTACTATTCATTGAAATTAGCGAAACGTATGAACTGCACAATACCCGAAGATCTCGCAAAAGACCACGAAGTTATAGTAGACTGCTTAAGAGACGCCACAATAGAAGAATTATTATCAATTGACATATCGCCTCCGAATTTTCTGACTGCATTTGGACCGTCAGTGGACGGAGTTGTAATCAAGACAGATTTTGCAAAGGACTTTTTGACTCTTCATTCGACTGCCGATTTTCCCAGTTTTGGACCATTAAATAATATGAATCAGAACAATTTTCATATAAAGAGAAGCGATAGTGGAAGACGTTTGTTCCAAAACAAATACGATTTGCTATTTGGCGTTGTCACATGTGAATCTCTTTGGAAATTCTCCGCTCACGATATACAAAACGGTATTGAACCAGAGAAAAGAGATCGAATGCTGAGGTTATTCATTTTGCCATTATTTTTATTTTCATTCGTTCCTTGATTTTTTTTTTGGCAAAAATTTTCAATGGAATTTAATATTCACTTAAGATCAAATTGACCTCCATAATTGTGTACGTGTCATCTAGTGATGCGGAAATCCCCGGTTCGATCGTGACCCTTTTTGCTTTGTAGTTGCCATCTTTGATATCGGCATTTAAAAATAAATTTTGCGCTATCCGATCGTATTCGAAATTTCAATAAGGATATTTTTTATTAATTATAAATAATTGTTTCAGAACCTATGTCAGAAATTCCTACACATACCATTTGAGCGAAATATTTTACACGATCGTCAACGAATACACCGACTGGGAAAGAACGGTAGAGGTTTGTTTAATTATCTAGTTAGTACAAAATAATTGCCAGACACGTTCGTTGAATGAAATTCCGTAATTAGAGTAAAGCTTTTGTTCTATTTTAAAGAATTAATTTTCTTGTTTCTACAGATTGGTTCAAAGACAATGTTGAAATCTTTGACTTGAACAGACTCTAATATTTCATTTTCTTAAGATATTTAACGATGAAACTCTCTATAGAGCTACTTTATTTTATATACTTAAACACGCCGCTCATTAAGCTTGTCAAATTTCGTCTTAAAATTATGAATATACAAGCTATTACAAGCTTCTGCTATTTAAATGATTACTGTTTGTTTTACGTAATATTCTAAATTATGTATTCCATATATCATCTTAGCGATCAATTTATCTTTTTCTCTCATATTTACTCGATAAAATTTCGAGTGAGAAAATATATCGAGAAAAGCAATTTTTTTCATCAGACGCGATACAAAATCGTTTCCATTTGTTATCACTCGTAAGTTTATATTGGAGCAGTTCTTTATCAAAGCGTCAGGTGCTGAATTACAGTTATTTATTGTAGCTATCAACATCTATCTGCCTTCCTATTCGGACGTGGAGTAACTCGACGGATATATTTTACTTGGATAGATTTATAAGATGCAATTTAGTTTGATATTACTGGTGACATTGGTAATCAATAATCCCTTATGATATGTTGTCAGGTCAAGTAATTTCAGTTCATTTTTTGACTAAGTTGGTACATATTGCGTGAAAATGGCGAGTACTAGAACATACTATATAATAAATCGTGATAGTGTTTCCCATAAAGATTTTAGGTTGTAGAAATAGAAAGGTCTTATATTCAAAATACGTCTGTGGCACTTGATACAGTTTACCGCTCGCTTGCTTTCGAAACAAAAAATTCGATACTTTTCACGGCGAACTTGACTCTTTTATCGCGCGGTGACGACTCTCAACAACAACTTTATTTACGAGTGATTGGAGCGAATTCATAATAAAACAATAACTGTTTTATATAACCAATAAGAATTCGAAATAACTTATTTCGAATATTTCCATAAAAATAAAGGAGACAATTGAAGCAATTTATTGAAAAGTTAATTAGTAATTTTATTATATTTTCTTTGTTAACAAATTTGTTAGCCTACGTTGAAAGTTCAGGAAATGCCTTAGCAAATTTGGTAACGCCTGTCTTAGCCGGACAAAATGTTTATGTAGTTTCAAACAATGAAAATTCAATTAATAGCTCTCGAAAAGCAAAGTCGAGTTCCAACACAATTGTTACCACTGAAACAATTCCATTCCAGAATCCAATAAACACCAGAGACGCAACCATATCTGCCTTATCCGATGCTCAATACATAGCGCCTTTGATACAAAGCGGTGATCTGCTGAGTGGAGGACCAAAGATTACGCTAACCGATGAAGATTCGCCTGGAAGACCGACTAAAACTTTCTTTTATGTTTTCGACTATCAAACAAGGGATGGGTATTATCCGCAGGTAGGCTTTGGAGAGTTAGAATAAACATCGCTCTGTTTTTAATATACATAAATTTAAATTTTATAAACTTTTATTAACATAAGAATTAACAACATTAAATGCTTAAATATATATAGACAAATATGAACTACAACTAGTTACTGTATAAATTTTGACCGCGTGGAATGGTGGCAAGAATGCTAGCAGCATTTCCCCGTTGAATCGCAATTCCGATCCTCTGGGCAAAAAACGAACCAGCCCTTCTGTCACCAGTGGAGGCAATGAGGCGAGGTGTTATACTTTTGATGAAGCTTTTTGCACCACTACTCCAAGGGCCAAGCGTTTCGACAGCAATTAATTTATTAATTTATTAATCAATTTAAATTGATGTTGGTACTGAGTAGGTACCACCCACTCATCAGTTATTCTACCGCCAAATTTCAGTATTGTTGTGTTCCGGTTTGAATGGTGAGTGAGTCAGTGTAACTACAGGCACAAGGGACAATCTTATTAACATCTTAGTTCCCAAGATCGGTGGCACATTGAAGATGTAAGGAATAGTTAATATTTCTTGAGTCAATGGGTGATGGTGACCACTTACCATCAGGTGGCCCCTATGCTCGTCTGCCAACCTATACCATAAAAAATAACTTAAAGTGAATAACTACAAAATATATTTCGACACAATTTAATTGATCACTGATATTATATACGTACACTAAATGTTCATTCATAGATAAAACTTTATACTGCAGTTGTTGTTACCACTGAGAGTAAGGATTCTACAGTAATTAGAGAAATAAAGTAATATTTGTGTACAAAATAAACTGGCATTGGAACTTCTGATAAGTATAAATAGACCGGCTTTCCCATGTGACTTACGACGTATGTAAAATGTGAACGTTGAAATTTAACAAAATAAAATTATTCATACATTTAGCCAGATATTTGCGTATAGGGATTCATTCGATGTAATGAGATAATTTTGTTCTGCGAACTGGCTTTTAATATTCCACAGTCGGGTGAACGCCTGTTGTTAAATTTTGTAATTGCCTCTAAAGTTTTATGATTACATTGAATTTTTATAATCACGTTTTAACATGATCAAGATAATATTATTTATTTACGCTTCGTGTACGCTTAATTTCGTAAATTTCTCTTCCCCAACAAAATGCGCTTATAAAATAGTACGACATTTGCGTGTCGCGTTTATTTGCTTTAATTATATTAACAGCACTTTCTAATCCAATCTTATTACGTAGTTTAATTATAGAGAGAGAGAGAGAGAGAGAGAGAGAGAGAGAGAGAGTAGTTTTCCAAAAAAAAATCCATATTCAAATAGTAATATCTCAATATTGAACTTTGCTGGATGTGCATAGAGTATATAAATATTCAAATGTCAATTGTTTCTTGCAGAGAATGGGCGCTGTTCACGGCGAGGAACTCCCATATATCTTCGGAGCTCCATTAGCCGAAGGTTTCGGACATTTCCCAGAGAACTACACTAAGTTCGAGACAGCACTGTCTGAGTCTATAATGCTCTTCGTGGCAAACTTTGCGAAAACCGGGTAAACAATCTTTATCTAACCACTATTTACTTTTATCGTTCAAACTTTTCCTTTTGAATGGTGGACATTTTTGCGGCGTTTTAACTCTCGTTTTATTCGACGAGCGACGTTCGATTTTTATTTTCCTAACTGAGTTGATATATTTTTATTTATCATCATCAGAGAAAATATTTTGTCTAAAGATTATTTTAAGAGACATAACAACATTAGTGACGACCTACGAGTAGACTGTAATTTATGAATTAAAAGAAAACTAAAATTATCTACAAAAAAATTTTACAATTTTAACAAGTAAAATTGTATTCCTTGACATTCGGTAGAAATGAATTGACAGTGCTAATGTCCGCGACTGTATGTATGTATACTGTTATTTACATGTGTGTGCTTACTTGAATATCTAAAGCAATAATGATTTGATCGACTCCAAGATAATGCGTCAGACGAGAGGCGTGAAGACCTAATTATGTTCTCATTACATTTAATTCAGCAGTAATATTGAATTTAGTCGCTACGTCTTAATACAAAAGAAGTAAATTAATTTTACCAATCAGAGTCTCATATGATTATGTGAAGAAAAAAGTCGGTACCAAAAAAGCTGAATGTTAATTTTATGTTTTTATGCAAATGCAGTAAATTCTAGAACAATTTATTTTAATCGTAAATTTACTACAGAAATCCAAATGACAACGCTCGTCAAGAAGCCTTTCTGCCAGCGTCAAGGGAAAGAAATAAGTTTCGCGGCATAAATTGGGAAGAATATGACTCGACACACCAGAAGTACCTCGAAATAGGTCAGTACACATCAAAGGATGAAAAAAGAAATACGATTCTGAAAGCATTTTCTTTTTCATGTCACGCCTTATCACAGCAGAATTAACTATTCACACTATCCCGTAAAATTCGAATTACAATGAAGTTAAAAGTTTTCTTCATATGTAAATTCGATTTTAGTCAGAATACCCAACTTTTCTCGGCAGCATGGCACTAATTTCTATGCAAAATTATTTCAGTCCAAAGCCACGTTGCTATTAAAATGTAAATTTATTTCAAGCAGCCGAATATTGTGTATGAAAAATTATTGCGCTCACTGAATATACCATGATAAATTTCTTTGTTGACAGGTATCAAGCCACGTATGAAAAATCACTATCGCGCTCATCAGCTGTCAGTTTGGCTTCGTCTCGTTCCCGAACTTCATAGAACGGGTATGGAAGATGTCGCGGCACGCCACAATTTATTCAGGAACCATAACGAGCAAGATCTGTATGAAGGCATCGTTAGACCTGATCCTTTGGCACGGAATGCCGATAATGATCAGATAAGGCGCAATGGTTCGGCTTATTCCGATACAGCGTTAACCACGGTCGATACGATATTAGCTACGTGCGTGACTATGATGCCAAGCGGGAGAGATTTGCAGAGTTTCAACGCCACGGATAATACTTTAGCCAATTTAGAAGCCGCAGGCTATGCGGCGTATTCAACCGCTCTGAGCGTAACGATAGCTATAGGTTGCTCTTTGCTTATATTGAACGTTTTGATATTCGCCGGTGTTTATTACCAACGAGATAAATCAAGGTCCCGCGGGAAGCAACAACGTTTCAATGAAAAACACTTTGAAACGATATCTGGAAAGCACTCCCATTATCATATCGACCCTAACCTCGCCCCTAGTTTGGTAGTGGACATCGAGCGGCAAAATAGAAAGAAAATAATGGCTGATCCAAGTTTAGGGAATCTGAACTTTAAGGGGCCCTTGGATGGTCCAAAATCGCCGAGCCCGACTCTCAGTATAGATAATATGATGTTGCCAAGTAAATTGGGCAGTCGTAATAGTAGTTTCAGATTGCCAAATGTTAGCTATCCCCAAGTGGGAGGGTATGCAACATTGCCAAAAAAATTGAATCAATTTAGTAATTCACCACCTTTGCAAGATTTAAGGCATAAATATCCACCGAATGGTTCCGCGGACTCGCCTGGCAGAGAAGAATCTTCGAGAGCCCACCACGCAACATTGAGACGAGGCAAATCTCTTCATCCGTCAAATCTTCCACAAACTGCTATCGATGAAATGAGAGTGTGACCGTTGAATTAAGACTCTTAAGTGATTTGTGAAGTGTAAATAATTGTATGAAAATGACGTTTTTTAGGGAAGGGCGTTATGGATTCTTTCAGTCGCTGTATTGATGATTTATGATTAAAGAATCGAATATATTTCTTTGTTTTATTATTATTTCACATAAAGAAAATATCACACTTTACTATCTAATTTTATCACGAAATTTTACTAAAATTTATGAAATTAAATGAAATAGACTTTATTGTACACTACAAACAAAAATACAGAAAGCTTAGGATTAAACACAGAGAGAAAAAAAACAAGATTAAAATAACAAGTAAATGGTGATTTCGAGTGTTATACAATGGGCGGATTTATGGCTAATTAGCCATCTCTTCCAGACACCCCAAGTTTATATACAAATTCAAGGTTAGTAAATACATTTAAAAGAATATTGAGTTACCATAATTAACAACAATGTTGAAACTTTTTTCGTTTTTTTTTTTTACAACCATTAAGGGGAAACTAACTGAATTTGTTTTGTAATGCTCTTTCAATACAAACGTTGTTTCACTAAAGCTTAGATAAGCAGGAAATTAGTTATTTATAATTACATTTTAAAACGTCATATAAAGGTTGCAATATATTTCTGTCGTACAAACCACACTTATTATTAAGGATACTACAGAGACAGGGCTTAAACGAACATTTTGCTTGAAATGCTTGCGGTCGACGATAAACAAGGCTATAAAGACCTTTTGTTTGGTTCCCGGCATACATAATAAGAAAAAGTGATGTCAATATAAACTATCGAGGTAAGCACTAGTTTATCGAATCGATAGACGTCGTAAACTGCGGTTGACGTCAGTTTTTATGATCGCGATAAAAGTATTTATGGTAGTCGTACTCGTACCACCTTAACCTAAACATTGTAGATGCTGTATAAATTCTTCCTTCAGACATATCTTATAATTCGTTTTCATGCTGATATACTCGTATATACTTTTTATTACAAATTTTTTGTGTAAATATTAATTTGTAGCCATGTACATATATCAATACAGACAAATATATAGATTAAATAATTGAAAAATTAGTTCAGTAGATACAGATATATCATTAATACATATAATGAATTAAAACTTAAAAATAAAAAAAAATATTGATATTTTAATTAAATAAAATGAAAAATATTAGACTACTCAAAAGTCGGTTTACGATTATATAACGTAGTTACAGTTATTGTTATATTTGGAACCGATGTCAGCAAGTGACTGTTGTTCGAATTGGCTTGCGACAAATTTTTAAATTTTAATAACGAATATATTTATCGATAAACAAAACTTATTCATGCATCACTATACACATTCAATGTTGTCATCTTCATAGGAGTCTCGAGTTTATCTCAGACGTGACGTGAGGGATTCCAAGCTGGGAGGGTTGTTACAATATGATATTGTTTGTATTCCAGTTGAATTATATGGGGTCCTGGAATGTCGTGTCAAACATTAATAAAGCAGGGCTTACGTAAATATAGGGTCTAATTACGAGCTATGTGACATTGCGATACATTATATATTCACGTGTCCCAGTGTTATTAATGTTTTACTATGAAGTTAGTAATTACTTTATGCAGGGCCGGATTTAGGGGTAAAACATCCGGGGTTACAGGCCCGGTCCTTCCAAAATTTCACAATGGAAATTTCTGGAACAAAAAGCATCCCGGGTAAGAACATATTATGCAGCATACATTAGTAATGTTACGGAAATTCTATAAGGAGATCAAAAAATATTTTCTTTTTAACAAATAATTGAGGGATTTTTCTAAGCCCACATACTTCTAAAACTGACTCTGACATTTTGATTTTAACATACTAGAACTGGGATGTCTGTGTATTTATAGTTACCTAATAGCGCTAAGTTTATAGTTCAATCAATAACTTAAAAATAACTGGGCGTAGATCGTTTCACTTTATTACATATGAATAAAAATAAAACTTTTAGACATTGGGTCCGTTATAATTAGAGATGGGAAATTGATTAAAATAAATTACCTTATGGGCTTGTGAAAGACCTTCTTGGTAGTCATTATTTAATCTACGTAAAACTACACGTATACTGGAGATATAACTTTCCAATATTGGTGATGAATTGGTGATAAGAGGGATCAGGGATATATCTTACAATACCAATCTAAAAGTAAGTGTGAATATCATCAGTTTCCACTTTTGACAGAACGACTATATCCATGACATAGAAAATAATCGAAATAGTTAATTAGTCTTTTAACAATACACTAAATAAACAAAATTATGACTGCACCAACCCTAGGCAAAGGCTAATCCTCATTGGTTAGCTTCTCTTCTTACTCAATGCGGTCAATACGCGAGTGTGAATATTTATTTTATCATATATCAGACTAAGAAGTTTGTCTTCACTGCAGATCTCAAGATAAAATATAAACACATATAAACACATGAAACACATGAAACATAAACATGAAACATGAACACATGAAAATTCACTAGTTTGAACGATCATCTTCACTTTTGATTCATCTCTTACTCAGTAATATATAGGCATTATTATATGCATGAACATGTTCTATGCTTACGAACACAATCTCTACGTAAAAAATGCTTGCTGTAAATATTTATGAAACTATATTTCTATGCCGTTTTTTTCCATTATAGGGACATTGCCAACGCATAGTATTCATTCTCCATTAAAGTCTGCTTGAAGACTTAAGCTTGCCTCAGAAGCGTAACGGCCGGGAATCTTGTTGAAAATTAAAAGAGCCCATGAACTGTGTAAAGTATTGTTACCCGTATACTCGCTTTCAAGAAACTCCTGTTGTTAGAAATTTATTTTATACCAATGTAGCTCTTGTTACAAAATCAATAAAGGTCACATTTCACTGAATAGAATCTACAAGTTAATATATGCAATGTAGCTAGCTCGCTTTTGCTCTCAAAAGCTATTTTCCAACATCACTTGATTTATACAAGGAAATGTAGCTCTTAAAAGAATAGATATAATAGTCATTTTACTGTGAATCCGGTTTGATATTTCTTTATAAGTCTGTGAAGAAAGTTCTCTATAGTGTTTATTTAGAATCTTATATGAAACTTAAGTTCAATACAGTTGCTATAAATGCTAAAAAGAAATTGCTATCTCTGCTTTATAAGTCTTCTTTCTTAGTTCTTTATTTTCACTGAAAATGTTTAAATCGAATAACAAGATAATCATTATTATATATTGCAATTATTTTATATTTAAAAACATTCGTAGTTGCAGAACGAGTTGAACTAATAAAATTTTAAACTTTGATTTTAATGAGTTATATGTGTGCCTGTGGAAGGTCGTATGTTATATATATATATATATATATATATATATATATATATATATATATAAATTGTTTTTCTGTTAAATCAATATTCATTCTTTTCAATCCGTCTTAGAGTAAATTGGTTAATGATTGAAGAGTTATCTACAGAAACATTGTGTCAATAACCTATTAATATTTTCATGCAGGTACGATAGATCCGATCTTTAATTACTTTAGTCGATAATTTATAGCCGCAAAAATACGAATTTCGATATTAAATCCATAAAAGTAAATGACATGATAGTTCAAGACGATTATGGCCGTCTTATGGCTTATGGTGGTTTAAAAAGTGTGTTGTTATAAATAAATTAGTAGCAAAATAATTGTTAGTTTCATTAATTTTACACGAGTGAAACCGGCTTTGCATGCTGGTATAAATTAATACTGTCCAAAAAGCTGTTACGTAAACAAATAGAGGCGTATTTAATTTTCTCTTACATGGACTTGTTTTCTATATAAATTTACGAGTAACTTTTGTACGGACGAACTTTGTTCGAGTGTTATAATTGATCTTTAATTAGAGAGAGTGTATTGTTGATCAGATTATCTTGTTAGTGTAGTGGCTTTAATATACAGCTGGGGTTAGTAAGGAAGTAAGTTCTCGTGCTCGATTGGAATTTAATTTATACATACATACGAATAAGAGCCTAATTTATACAAAATTTGGAATCATTAAAGTTTATCAAGAATATCTCATTAGTATATATGATTTATTAATGTCCTCCTATGCAATTTTGACCATTGCGGTCAACGTCACAGAGAACATAGTACTGCACATGTGTAGTCTCTATTTCTTCACATTCTTATACGAGGGTTAAAATTGAACACGGGCGGATATAATTCAACCTGATCTAACGGCATAAAGTGTTGTCTAAAGCACGAGAATGTACACACTAACAAATTCCAAAATACTGAGAATTCAATAGAAAAACCCAAAAACTTGACCTAAATTTTAAACCAAGACTTGAGAATTTGTGACCGCTAAAGCAAGCAAGCAGATTTACAAAATAGGTTGTGTATCTACTCAAATCTTGGTAGGAAAATTAAGCAGAGATGTGCGTCATGCACAAAGTGTTTCTCAAGTCGCCTCCAATTACATTTAATTACAGCAACGACCCCCGAGGTTGAGTACTTGTTTACGCCGGTCTTCATGGGTACGCCACTCCGTGGTCCCGGGTTAGATTCCCGGCCGAGTCGCTGCAGAAAAAGTTCATTAGTATTCTTTGTTGTTTCTTGAGTCTAGGTGTTTGTGTCACCGTCGTTACTTCTGATTTTCCTTAACACAAGTACTTTAGCTTCTTAATTTGGAATCATAGTACTGTATGTGATATTGTTTATTGATACTACAATTATTTCTGTTTTAAAGCAAGAATGTATCTGCTTAGTAGGGCTGAATATAGCTAGATATCACAAATTTGGAATAGAGATTTTACGAAGAAAACTCACGTTAACGTTCACTCAAATTAACGTAAAATACATCAGTCGAGATGACCGAATCATGTAAACGTGCATCTTAGTCTATAGTTTTGACTTTTAAAAGACCCTACGTAAAAAAGGATATTTTGATTACATGATAACATCTCGTACAAAGCCGAAGTTGGTACAAGCAGTTTTGTAACGACCTTGAAGAAAAGAAACACATGTCCTGAATCGTTATTTCACGTCGAGCCCGATGCGATAGAGGCGAGTAAATAAACACAACAGTGGTTGTAAGAGACCAGGGAAAACATTGTGTGTTTATAACTTTCTCAGGTGCAGCGGCAACACTTGTTTCAACCAAACACTTCGTCTCCTTTGAGCAGTAAGAATTAATTAAGGTTGCATTGTTTAAAAAGGTAAAGTAACAGCGTGTAAATATTCCTCTGCTGGGTTTAAGGAATCCTCTATTTTAAGGAGCTTTTGAACAAATTGCACAATTCTAATTTGGGTTAGCGCATATATGTAACCGAAATTTATTGATACATGCGTATTTTCTCTCGGTGCTTTCACTCGCTAACATCTCTTAAGATGCACACGATCTAACAACTCGATCATCTTAATTCCATTTAATAAAGATCAATTATAATAGCTATACCTCAGCATCTCCAATAGTTTTTGTATAATATTATAGGATGAAAATCTATTCGAAATAAACAAATCTGTATTTACATATATATTTGTATCGTGTTTTAGTTTCAAAGTAAGTCACGTGTTTTGTAACACTATGCGGGATTTTTAAGCTAACTGTTAACTTCGTTAGTATTTATTTTATCAGACAACAGTTTTACACCTTATATATATATAAGGTGTATATATATATATATATATATATATATATATATATATATATATATATATATATATATATAAATAAGGATTGAAATTGCATAACAAAAAGCAATATCTATAACTCAACACGGATTGTGAGTAAGAAATGATGGTCTACCAATACCACTTGTATATTGTACATGTATATTAATCCATTCACCAATGTAGGCGCGCCTCCACGTTAAGTCATTATTACTGGCGGTGCATTAGTATGCGTGAGTGACGCTCGTGCTTTAGAATGGCTTAGTGTGCGTAAGAAGAATCAGCAGTGTGATTCTGTAAGAATTTCTTTCTCTGAGTGAGAACCGATTTACGCCGTTTTGATACGTGTATCCTATGTATTTTGTAATTATTATTATTTTTAATGTGACATATCTCATTCTGACATTTCAAACTCGTTTAATGCGGTGAGATTCGAGTTTCTTGATTCAGAATAACTCTACAGAGAGCAAAAAGTTTTTTTTCATTAAAATGCCTGCCTTAATGAGTGAATAGTTATCGTTTCGATAAAACAAATATACTCGTGATGTGTGAATGTAGCATAATACGATCAAATCGATCAGAAGTTAATACAAGCGAACCGACTATTGTGTTCGTATATAAAGATTTCATCTTTACTTTCCCCATCACTAATGCCTATTGGTATGTTTAGTATGTATATTCAAAGAGCATATCATTTTCTCTTGTACTTTTTACTCTGTGTCATGTACCCCTTTTAACCTGAAACAGCTATTTATTTACAAAGGTGTATCTAAATCATGTACACTAACGGCAAATGAGAATTAATCCTTAGTGTAAGTTGTGCTCCGGTTTGACAGGCGAGTTAGCCAGGATAACTACAGGCACAGGATCGTCTGAGGCTGGTGGCTTTTTTTATATAAAGATGTTTTTTTTATGGTATAGGTAGGCGAACGAGCATATGGGCCACCTGATGGTAAGTGGTCACCATTACCCAAAGACAATGACGCTGTAAGAAATATTAACTATTCCTTAAATCGTCAATGCGCCAATAACCTTGGGAACTAAGATATTATGTCCCTCGTGTTTGTAGTTACACTGGCTCACTCACCCTTCAACAACACAACAATACTGAGTACTGTTATTTAGCGGCAAAATAACTGACGAGTGGGCGGTACCTACCCAGACGGGCTTGCACAAAGCCCTACTAAAGTTCTCTTAAAATATTTTTTATGTAATTTTTTAAATGAAGAACATTAAACAATTTATAAGTAACTACCGTTTTAAGTAATAACTAGGAACCTGCTCTTTCTTCGCACGGTAAGAATTTGTTAATAAAGGAATACCTATCTTATAATATATAAAATACCTTATAAGATGATAAGCGTAAGTAATATGTACCGTGTATACGCATTTAGAAAAAGATGGCTTTTTAATTTTTCAGACAGACACTCCAATTTTATTATATGTATAGATTACGTCTTTCTCACTAACTTCAGCCACTAGAGCTATCCTGAAGGCATACATATGAAACTACAAATTATACAAGTATGTGTAAATTAAAGTAGACTATCAAAATCCGATGAGATGGATAATTAATCCGACGAGAATAGAAAAGATTGTCTGGATAAAAAAACCCAATAAGTTTTTTATGGGCTTTGAACCTCTAAGCTCCGGGATCGATATAAGCTGTCCATTGGAATAAAACACCCAAATTCATATCAAAGGCTCTAAATAAATGAAAATACCTTTGAAATACGTATTGCTAGACACTAAAGGAAGGCTGGCTACATTAAAAGTGGCGAACTTATTCCATATCCAGACGACCTCCGTGGTCTAGTGGTGTGTACACCGGATTTCATGGGTACGCCGCTCCGAGGTCCTGGGTTCGATGCCCGGCTGAGTCGATGTAGATTATCATTAGTTTTCTATGTTGTCTTGAGTCTGGGTATTTGTGGTACCGTCGTTACTTCTGATTTTCCATAACACAAGTGCTTTAGCTACTTACATGGGGTCAGAGTAATGTATGAGACGTTGACTCATATTTAAAAAAAAATTATTTAATAGTATATATAATTATTATAATTAGTTTAAAAAAATAATATCCATTATTCGTCAAGTTCCGGCATTACGGTTCTCATAATCATTGTAATTTGATTCTACTGTTACATAAGTCGTTTTGAATTTAAGCATACTCATTCTGCTGAAGAAGGATTATTCCACGACAAATTAAATAAACACAGAATTATTCTTTAGTGATTATTATGGGAAAATTGCCCTTTGAAAGTCCGCTTGTATCCATTTAGGTATTCCGCCTCCAAATAGTAATACCTACTTGGTATTGTTGTTTTCGATTTAGCGAGTCAGTGAGCCAGCGGAACAACAGGCAACAAGGACGTGACATCTTAGTTCCGAATGTTGGTGCATTGGCAATGACGGTTGTGACCAATTAACATTAGGTAGCCCATTCACCAGTTCGCCTACACATTACATAAAAAAGGTAGCTCAATTAATAATAGCTGGTCACCACCGTCTATCACCATCGGTATATTAAAATGCGAACTAAGTTACTATGTAGCTTGTAACTTTAATTACTGTGGACTCACCCTTCAACCCAAAACACCAAACTAAATTATTAGTTAGTGTTATCTAACAAAGTGATAACAATATATTGTTTACTGGATATATTGATATGAATTATATCTGTATATGTAACACATTAGCAATAAACATACGCACACATCCAAACAATTTAATAAGACTAAGCAAGGCTTTAATTATATACAAATGAAAATTAAAAAACATAACCGCGTGGGTGAGAAATTACCTAGCAATTCTGTTACCAATGGAGGCTATACGATGAAATGTTATACACTAATTATTATATGTGAATTAATTAAAATACTATGCATTGACTACTTAAGTGATAATCCCGTTATAAATATGTACATATACATATTAATGTATTATTAAATGTTGAAAAAGATTAACTTTCTTGTTTGAAAAATTGAGTTTCTTGCCGGTTCTTCTCGGTAGAATGTACTTTCGGAACCGGTACTTAATATAGTTGTTAAATGCACTCACACGATTCAAAAGTGCTTGTAAAGGCCTACTTGAATAAAGTATATTTCGATCAATTGATTGATTTACATTGCACACTTATAAGACTAAAGTAACATACTTTTGTGTTAATAAGAACTAAAAATACACACACACACATACACACAAAAACTAATAATAGAATAAGAACTAATTATCGCAGATGAAACGGTAGCTGTTTAAAAATAGAATTCGTAGTTAGATTCTAGATATAAATGACATTTAAATAAAATAATGTATTTGTAATTTAGGCTACAAGTGACCTCTCTGGGGCAATAGTATTTCTGAAGAGAGTTTTGGCAATTTAGAATCCCAACCCGGCGCAGCTAAACCAATTATAATAGTAGCCGATAAATTTATGAATTAGTGTTGTATCGTAGCATCGCTAACAATTTAATTATTTATTAATCTTCACTAGTTACAAATGTGTGTTCATTTGTTCAACTAGTCAGACAGACAGGTGTTGAAAATATCATTTGAAAATGTAATTAAATCTATACAAATTTTATGAAGAAGTACAGTTTGTTTATTTTATTTCAATTTTTTTTTAAGGCATAAATTATATTTATTACGATATCGTTTTCTTTATTAAAAATTGTAGCCGGGGCGACTCGCTACTTAAACTACATTGTGTGTTTCAATGGACCGACACATAAGCGGTGTCGTGATATAAGCTAAACATTTTTAGGGAGTATTTTACGTCCAGTAAAGATACATTATTGGCGATAACTTTTTCAATTGTTTTAAGTGAGCTCTCCTTTATAAATTACTAACTGAACATGTGGCTTTAATCGTACGAAATTAGTATAACACAAAATTACAAAACCAGTTTCTTCAGGGATTGAATTTTGTAAAATTAATTCTTAGTTTTCTACGTCATAAAAACGACATATCTGCTAAATTTCAAGTTTTTAGGTGTTATAGTTTCTGAAATTTCGTGATTAAACGGCGATTGGTATTTTATATAAATAGATATTGTAAAAGGTAGCCGTATGGAATACTCTGTGGAAATTAAACATTTAAATTCATGCTTAAGAGGAATACGAAACATAATAATTAAAGAATAATAAAATATTTTTAGATTGAAATTAATTTATATGTATATTACACATAGAACATATTTACTTGGTGGTAGGGCTTTGTGCTACCCTGTCTGGGTAGTTACCACCCACTCATGAAACAGTACTTAGTATTGTTGCGTTCCGGTTTGACGGATGAGTGAGCCAGTGTAACTACAGGCACAAAGGACATAACATCTTAGTTCACAAGGTTGTTGGCACATTGACGACGTAAAGAATAGTTAATATTTCTTTCAGCGTCATTGTCTATGGGTGATGGTGACCACTTACCCTCAGGTCACCCATATGCTCGTCCACCAACCTATACCATAAAAAAAAATTAATATACAAGAAAGAAAGAAAGCATGTCGCTTACCGTCACGACACACGGTTCAGTTTTATCTCGGAGTTGTTTTTAATACGATTTGATTTCACAAACAATTGTTTTCCCAATACCATCTCCAAGTTCCATCTATCGATACTATTATATGAAACTGATACAAGTTAACGGGACTACTATAAACAGCTTCAGAACGATTTAGCGATATCGTTGATTCGAATGTTATCGACACATTAAAGTCGATGTTATCGATATCGTATATCTGTATTGATACAATCACATCAATATGTACAGTTGATTAGAAAATAATTAATGTATATGTACAGTTAGGTACAAAATTTTGATAATTATATATACATATGAGACAACATTATTGCATTACTCTGTTCCCAATGTAAGTAGCTAAAGCACTTGTGTTATGGAAAATCAGAAGTAACGATGATACCACAAACACCCAGATCCAAGACAGCATAGAAAAGTAATGGTAATTTACATCGATCGGGATTCGAACCCGGGTCTACGGAGTGGCGTACCCATGAAAACCGGTGCACACACCATTCGACCACGGAGGTCGTGAATATTATAATATGTAATAAAGGTATTATTGACAAAAAAAGGGCATCCATTGAAGGTTACGATGATCAATTGGAAATGATTACAGTCAGATCACGCATGATTCAGTAACTTATTTTTATGTTTGAAAACTTCTTTTTAACTAGTAGATGACATCACATTCAATTTAAGTGAATAAAAAATAACTCACTTTAAAAAACGAACGCGTTCTACAAATGTTCTAAATTCAAACCGATAGCAATAACAGTCACTGGGATATCTAACCATGACAGTCCGACAACAATACTCCGAAGTATAACATTAAGCGAACCTTTTCACAGCGGAAACGGAGAAAAAAATAACTTTTAAATGCCCAAACTTCCCGATAGCGTTTCGCCCGCAAAGGTTTTTTTAATAGAAAACCGCTGTTTCTTTATAGACCGTTAAATGAACTATTGTAGGGAATATTTACTTTATAAAGGTACGTACACACCGGTTTAGTTTTATAGTTCAATATTAATCTTATTAAAATTATATTTATACAATATTTCCATTTATATAATCTTGATCTATTCTGAATGGAGACTAATTAGCTAAACTAGATATATATATGTTCATCGGTACGTGCGCTCTTATCTATTCCTTTATTTTACAATTTTAATTTTGTCAGGGATTATACGTTGTTCCCAAAACACAGACGTTATCATTACCGTCGTTGATTATTAAATTATTCAGCAAGAATACTACTGAATTAAAGTATCAAAAGTGGGTGACCTATATAATGTATATATATTTTAATATATGTATATCTAAGGATTCAAGTGGAAATGCAACAATCTAGTAGAATTCGCTCATGTTAATATAAAAAAAAATCGGTTATTGAAGGAAAGATTCCTTAATATTAAAAGATTCCTTAATATTTATGCAAAGTTGCATATCTTTAAAAATCCAGAAATATACGAAATTTTATTTACAATACTCCATCACATTAAGAATCTGAGGCAGACTTACGTAAGTGTGAATACGACCTCTAATCCATTACGGTGATTTCGTCTTCATTCTACACAGTCACTTGGATCCATATGAACTACTAAGTTTATATAGTCTGGTATTATTTTTAGATTCCATTTCACATTTGCTATAAAAGGTCACTGAAATTTAGTCCGTATATTATTGGTCTATTTTCCAAAAGTGACAATTTACAGTTTGTATTTAATTGACCCTTTTTAACATCACAAGTGTGTGATAGTGTTCTGTGTTTTATCTTCTTCACGCTTGAACAGATTTTGATTAAATTTGATATGGAAATAGTTTGACTCCCGGGTAAGGTCAAAGGCAATTTTCAATTCACTCCTTGAGGGTGTAAAATGCGGGGTGATGTTTTGTGTGCTAACGGGAAGTTCTATGAATTTGACGCGAGTTTATGGATAGTTATTTAATATAATGTTTTCTCTAGAGTAATTAATACTTTGTTATTAAGAAAAAAAGCGTAACTAATATTAGTTAAACATAAATTTTGTTTTCTAATATAAACTACAATAAAACAAATGCTATATTTCTATAAAGAATATAACGCGATACGTAATAACAACCAAATTGATACCGTACAGTATACTTTTTTATACCTAACAAATAACGTAATCGTAGAAGGCACTAGGCAAACAGCCTGCCTTCAAATAAAGTAGGGGGTACTATTAGTTCTTCCATTACGTAATGTTATCGGGGTTTCTGGCTCAAGGCCAATGTACGGATCGACCCTTCCAAATTGGCAGACTCTTTGTGGATCTAAGCGAAAAGGGTGTTTATATATTTGGGTATATTACGTAGATTTCAGAAATCGTCTTTATATGGTTAATTGTGATTAGAACACGGCAATTTTCGTGAACCTACAAACTTACTTTAACGTACTTCAGTTAAATGTATCTTATAAGTCCTTGCAACTTGTGACATAAAGTTGATGCTGCTAAAATAGTTTTGCATAGATTTTTCATTATCGTGATCAAATAAACTATTCAATCAGTAAAAACTTTTTTGAGACTAATGCTCCTTTCGTAACGGGTATAATTTTAAAACCATTATTCCTTTAATTGATTTAGACAATGTATGTCACTAGCTAAACAATTATAATCAGCAGTGGATTAAAGATTATTCTTAGGTTAAGCGATCTATGCCGCAGTCAATTTAACAAATTAGACGTTCAATAGAATACCTAGATACTTTAATAAACGGCGCCGTTCAACCAGCAGACTGAATGGCATCAGCAAATTAGCCTTTAGTGTATAAAAGCTGGATATTTCGTGCTTATTGTAAGGACCTAAGTTCAAATAATGATTTTATGTTTGATAATTATCGATTTAACGTAAACCTGAAATCTATATTAATATTATAATAGTGAAAGTAGCCCTGTCTGTCTGTCTGTCTGTCGCTCTTTCGCGATCAAACCGCTGATCCGAATCAGCTGAAATTTATTATGAAGCAAACTTGAACTCCAACAAAGGACATATGCTCCCAACTCCCTAAAACGGGAGAACTCAACAACTCCGGTATCACGAAACGTCAAATTAACTGTCATTTGTTTTATTAAGTGTTAATAATTGACGTTATATTTTTTGCTTGAACACCCTGAAGCAATTAATTTATTCAATGGATGTGATAATCTCATAAGATCTACAAAGTACATATGTATAATTAAGGCAATAAAGATCTGTTTATTATGAATGTTTACTGTAATATTGGACTGTAAACATCTTAGTTGCTCCTTTAGTTACCCTAGCTCGCTCTCCCTTCGAATGAGAACATGACAAGTGATGGTTGTTTGATGGTCGAATGTATTTTAAAAAATCTTTAGAACGCTAACAGATTTACCAAACAATTCCTTTCTTGTTGCAATCCTTACATTTTTAAATAAAAAAGAATAAAAAGGCGAACATACAATATAATTCGCAGACTTTACAATCGTAGTTTTATTTCCATTGTGCTGAGGACCTCTTTAAATCTTCAAAAGTTGTATAAAATATAACCTTCCAAACAGAGTAAAAAATATACATCGCGGTGAAAGAAGCGGCGATCGCGGTTCTGTCGCTGAGAGTTTTCACATTCGGAATTTTCCGGCGGTTTTTCGTCTATTGCTTTCGGTTTCAGATACGTTTTAAGCCCAGCTTTAAATATGAGGTATTATGAGAAATATGACTCAAGCCTCCGGGTACTACGAATGTTTGGTTGGTTAGGTTAAATTTTTCTTGTTTATTAAAGCGAGCCGAGATGACCCAGTGGTTAGAACGCATGCACCTTAACCAATGATGGCGGGTCCAAGTCCAAGCAGGCACCACTGAATATTCACGTTCTTAATTCGAATTTGTAATTCATCTCGTGCTCGGCGGTGAAGGAGAACATAGTGCTAAAACCTGCATGGGTCTAATTTCTTTAAAATTCTGCCACATATGTATTCCACCAACCTGCATTGGAACAGCGTGGTGGAATATGTTCCAAACATTCTCCTTAAAGAGAGAGGAAGCCTTAGCTCATCAGTGGAAAATTTACAGGCTATTGTAAAGCGTGTTGGATAGTGGATTGGTTTTGTTTTTGTTTGTACTTTGCCGCACTTCATATAAAGAAAAAAGAACAACAGTGTCACACATAAAATGTATAAAAAGAAATGGCCCGCAAAGGCGGTCTCATCGCTTAAAGCGGTCTCAAGGAATATTCGTAAAAACGGTACACAAATTCAATGTAATAATGTTGATAACTAATTTATTTCATTAAATATAATAATAAACTTTACATTTCTTTTACATGCCAATACTAAAATATACGATTCCGTTTAAGTCGTTGCCTTTAATGAATGAGTGGGCGTCTTTTCTAAAAGGTTCCCAAGTCGTAAGGTGCTATTGTTATGTTTTCAAAATGTTTTGGCAACTTTAATCCATTATGGTTACCAGTCAAATAATTATAATCTGTTTTCAAACGTTGGCAAAATCTGAGATAGGTCAGAGGTAAGAACGCGTGCATTTTAACCTATGATTCTGGGTTCAAACCCAGGCAAGAACTGAATATTCATGTGATTAATTTGCGTTTATAATTCGTCTCGTGCTAGGAAGTGAAGAAAAACATTGTAAGGAAACTGCATGTGTCTAGTTTCAAAGAAACTCTGCCACCTGTTGTTTCACCAACTCGCATTGGTGGAATATGTTCCAAAAACCTTCTCCTCCAAGGACGAAGAGGCCTTGGTCCAGCAGTAAGAAATTTACAGGCTTTTGTTGTTTCAATCGTTTATATATACGATCTTCTATAGTATTTCCCACGAAATATGCTAAGTGACCAACCCTGTGACGTCATCCGGTTGTTACAAATACGTTTGTGATGTGAAACATACATTGGGGTGCCTGGGGGTTAAGACCAATTCATATACCATGACGGCAAACGGCATGACGCTCTAAGTAGTTCTCCCTTGTATACGTGACGCGTATGCTATTATTTGTCCTTTCCTTGTGTGAATGTGTGTATACTACGCATACAGCAAAAGTAAATTAGTATTAATATTAGTAATTTTAAATACATGGATCCATATTTATTGATTTACTCAAACCGGTAAATAACTAACCTGTAACCTTAAAATAATGTGGCATTATTTTGGCAGACAACGATAAATATATAATTAGTACTAGACGTCGCCCGCGGCTTCGCTAGTTTTCATGTGGGCGTTGTCATGTGTTTGAAAGGTTATAATTTCTCACAGCGTAATTGTCAATAGATGATGTTGTTCTGTGATCTCAAGTAGTCCATTTGTACTTCCACCTACCCAATCTGTATAGTATAAAGAATAAAGCTGTTATTGGCGACCTCCGTGGTTGAGTGATGTGTATACCGGTTTTCATACGTACACGGTACGCCACTCCAAGTCCCGGGTTCGATTCCTGACCGAGTCGATGTAGAAAAATTTGATTAGTTTTCAATGTTGTCTTGAGTCTGGGTGTTCGTAGTACCATCCACCATTACTTCTGATTTTCCATAACACAAGTGCTTGAGTTACTTACATTGGGATCACAGTAATGTATGTGATGTTGTCCAATATTTATTATTTATTTATTAAAAAAAGCTAAATCTGTGTGAGTCAAATAAACGACTTAAATTTTGTATTTGTTCCACTTAGCCGATGAAGTTGAAACATTGCTCATTCCATCATTGCTAGTGACAATCAAAATTAAAAATAAAAACTTTATTCGAGCAGTCTCTTACAAGCACTTTTGAGTCGTAATTTTAAAAGTTAATTAAATTTAAAACTACCACTGGTTCGGAATGTACGTAAATTCTGCCGAGAAGAACCGCTAAAAAACTCAGTAATTACTCTTTTTATAATAATATTTATTTTAAAATAAATTTCATTGCAGTGAATATAAATTAAATTAATTTATATTTCGAATGAACAATTCAGAGTATTCCCGTATCAGAAATGTGACTCTGTAAGAACATGGGTGTGTCTGATTGTTTTGTGTGTTATATTGAAAACAGAGATACTGTTATACGCTATTTTGACGCGTACAGTTTTTAATTTTATTGTTATAGCTCTTGTCGTTTGTCTTCTGTCATATCTCGATCGTTGTTCTATGCGTTAACGTTTGAATTAGTTCCTTCAAAAGGTTCTTGGCCCAGTGGTTAGAACGCGTGCATCTTAACCGATGATTGCGGGTTCAAACCCAGGTAAGCATCACTGATTCATGTGCTTAATTTGTCTTTATAATTCATCCGCTCGTGCTCAGCGGTGAAGGAAAACATCGTAAGGAAACCTGCGTGTGACAAATTTCATAGAAATTCTGCCACATGTGTATTCCATTAACCCACATTGGAACAGCGTGGTGGAATATGTTCCAAACCTTCTCCTCGAAGGCAGAGGAGGCCTCTAGCCCAGCATTGGGAATTTACAGGCTGTTGTTGTTGTTGTTGCACAAGGGACGTAGCGTCTTAATTCCCAAGGTTGGTGGCGCATTGACGATGTAAGGAATAGTTAATATTTCTTACAACGTAATTGTCTACGGGTGATGGTGACCACTTACCACCAGGTGGCCCATACGCTCGTCCGCCAATCTATTCCATAAAAAAATCTATACTATGGAATTCCTAGGAATTATAAGCGCCTTGTAAAAATTGTAGTGAAAAATAAACTATCCGTTTCTATATTAAATACTACAGACATTTTCACTCAATATAGTTGTTAAATGACGATTAAAAAGTGCTTGTAAAAGCCTACTAGAATAAAGTTTCTTTTAATTTGATTTGATTCCTTGACCGTTTTGTCAGTAGAAATAATATTCCGAACATTAAAATGACACAATAAAATTAAATATTTAAATTGAATGAATTAAGAATATTTTGATTTGACACAATATTTTTTGTCGTTCCATCTCTAAGCTTTAATCTTTAACCAAAATATTATTGTAATCAACAAAATTAATTAACAATTGCATTTAAACTTAAACCCATGAAAACTGTTTCGTTGATGATATTTTCTCTCAATAAATCCTATGGCATATATAACAATGTGAATAAGCGTTTATAATAACGCAAAAACTTCCATGGAATTCCATGCTACGCATACTGACCCCTTAAAGGACATTGTAATTCTAATCACCCTACGATGTCTATGGGGGAAACACCCATTTATTATACTGTCAAGTATGTTAATCCGCCCGAAAATATTGTCTTCTATTTAAATACTAGCCATCCGCTGACCTCGCATGGATGCAATGAAGTAAGTTCTTCATTTCATTAAGTAATTGGTTAAGGATTAATGCTGTATTGCTTAAAATCGCTTCGAAAATAAGCCATTATTTTTTTGCCAAATAGTTATTATGGGTTATTCCTGAGATAGAGATATATTATTATGCACGCTTTGAAGAGCTTTTAAAATACTGTATAACCTTGTAAAATACTGTAGTATATTATTTTGATCTAACTCGTATGATTCAGCCAGCGTTTATAATGTAAGCGCAATGTGTTTAAGTACGACATTACCTCAAAAACCTCTTATATTACTTTTTCTTTACGGTATTCTTAATTTGTTATACATATAAAACTATCTTTAAAATCAATATAATCGGCATTTATAAATCAATTTGTTTAATTATTGTTTTTTTTTCAAAACACTATATGAATCTGTATGGCGTTTGTATAAATATCAAGGGAATTCGTCTCTCAATTGTAGTATAATTTATGACGTCGACCGTCGCGCGTCGGTTCCAAAAATACGTTGACAAGGCATCGCGTTATACTGCAAATGTAGAAAGATAAATGGATGTAATATTACAAGTACATTTCCTACACACGTTTATCTATTGAATAGATTGTGCGGTTGGAGATTGTACGGTTTTACGTTTGATTGAGACCACCTAGTCAAATAACTATTAATATGCTTACTCGATAGGAAATATTTGTAACATTAATTTCTTCGAAAACCAAAAGAATTTGAAGGAAGTTGAGTCGAGATGGCCCAGTGGTTAGAACGCGTGCATCTTAACCGATGATTGCGGGTTCAAACCCAGACAAGCACCGCTGATTCATGTGCTTAATTTGTCTTTATAATTCATCTCGTACTCAGCGGTGAAGAAAAACATCGTGAGGAAACCTGTATGTGACAAATTTCATAGAAATTCTGCCACATGTGTATTCCACCAACCCGCATTGGAACAGCGTGGTGGAATATGTTCCAAACCTTATCCTCTAAGGGAGAGGAGGCCTTTAGCCCAGCAGTGGGAATTTACAGGCTGTTGTTGTTGTTGAAGGAATGTGACTGATCTTTTTATGGTTATGCTGCAGTATTGATCTAATGGGGTTTCTAACTGACAGAAAATAAAGTATACTTATTAACTAAAATATATCATTAACAGTTCGTTGACAGTAAAATTGGGCTAAATTTATTATGCGAGAACAATATTATTAGCGTTTTCTTTTTTAAATAGATTCGGTTTCAGGGACAATTCATTATGACTTATATAACTTACATGACATTTAAAGCTGAGGACTGATACAAATGTTTTTCAAAAGGATAAAGCCTTCAGGGAAAAATATTATCCCAAGTTGTATAATTGTATACTTAGACTATAAGAGTTAGTTTTCTGTCATAGGCTAGACAAGGTGAATTACCCCAAGTGTTTCAGTCCTATTCGTTACATTGCCAACGCGCGAATATAAGACGTAAGATATAACGTTAACCTTCAAACAATAATAATACTAAATTTTGGTGTAAAGCAGAAGATTATTGATGAGTGTGTGGTTCCTACGCAAGAAATCCTCCCAAGTAAGCCGATCATATTGGAACACATTTAATGCATAACTTAACGATTTTTTGCCGAAAAAAAAACTTTTGTTTTTGTTCCGCTAAGCTCTGTTACGCAAACTTTTATTAATATTTGCTTTCTCGTTCTTATCCTCGTATGTCTCCCCCTTTAGTTTCGGCATACAAATTTTCTTACTCTGAGCCAACCCGATGACGTCACGATTGGTCCAAGTGATATTCATAGAAAATAATATAAACATTTTATAAATAATTAATATATAAATTACTCTGATCCCAATGTAAGTGGCTAAAGCACGTCTTGTGTTATGGAAAATCAGAAGTAACGACGGTACCACAAACAATCAGAGCCAATAACATAGAATACTAATGAACTTTTCCTACATCGACTTGACCGGGAATCTAACCCGGAATCTCGGGATGGCGTATCCAATCCATGGTCGTCAGATTTTCGGTAATCTCAAAATTAAAAAAAGAACTTCGCGATGTTTTCAGTTCCGTGGAAATGTTTCGTCTCCTGGAACGGAAATATAATTATAGATCACTGCATCGCAAATATTTACGTCTGTATTGACTAAAAGCTTAATTTAAAATCCGATAATTTTATCATGTTATATGAATTTATAAAATGTAGAGTTGCGGCGACCCAGTTAATACCCGGGAAAACACCGCTGAGTATTGACTTACGTAATTTGTGTTTAAAATTCATTCTGTATTGGTATCGGTGGTAAAGAAATGATTGTGGTAGTCGAAATCTGCCACAAAGCCGTTTCGGATGCGTGATGGAAATAGGCTCCCAGCGTCCTCCTCAAGCGAAGAAGAAGTTCTCAAAAGAAGAGCACTGATTCATTTAAAGTAAAATGGAATAAAATTGTGCCTGTTTGTAAAATTAAAATAGCCCTATTTTACTCAATGCATATGTACATATACATATACTGTAATAATATTTTTTAAAATCTTTTGTGTGTATGTCTGTTTGTTCCTGCTAATCCCTGTAACGGCTGGTCCGATTTTGACGGGACTTTCACCGGCAGGTAACTGATGTAAGGCTATAATATATTTTATGTTAAATTCAAACGCGCACGAAATCGAAATCAATAATAATGTGGTTTACAATCAATATTATTTTTAACTAGCTTGTAGTTAAAAATAATATTGATTGTAAACCACATTATTATTGAAATTTCCAAAATCAATATTATTATTGTGATAACTTACGACTATTTATAGATATAATAATTTAAGTGTGTATTTTGTTACATGATAAAATAAAAATGGAAGTTTATAAGAAATATTTTTATTAAAACATAACTACATATTAGTTCGATTATAAAAAGTCATGCATTGCATTTGAATATTGTAATCTTGAAATCTAAAATTTAATCTGTAGTTAGATTTGCATTTAGAAAGATTTAGTGGATGTGCTGTTGTGTTTGTAGCTGCTGAGCTAGTTTTGATTTATCATATTGAAGAATATGAAAAATACACTTAAAACTTCACAAGTCACTATGAAATATGCTTGCTACGTATATAATAAAATGATGCACTAATTCCTTTTCCAAAAAGCGATGCTTCACTACATAGTTTAAAACAAAGTCTCATCTAGCTGTGTGCATGTCACTGTGTGTGCCTAAATCTTTAAAACTACTCAACGGATTTTGATGCGGTTTTGTTTAATAGAGGAAGTGATTTAAGAGAAACGTTTATATGTAAAATAAATGCATAATATAGTAGAAGAACAGTGTCAATTTTAGAGGTTTTAATCACTTTTTATCATTAACTTTTTACGATAAATAATGGATTATATACGAAATGATTTTAAGCAATACAGCATTAATCCTTATCAAATTAAGTACTTTAAATATTTTAATACAGCCCTGTACAGTATGTAAATTAAATGGATATTTTCGAAGATATTATTATATTATTATTGATTTCAAATCGAATTAATGTTTAATAAGTGTACTAATGTAATTTACGCAACCGCGTTAATGGGACCTCTCCTCAATCAAAAAAAAAGCCTAGTAGCCTTTTACAAGCACTTTTGAATCGTCATTTTACAATTAAGTGAAGCTACCGCTGGTACGGAAAGTAAATTCTACTGAGAAGAACCGACAAGAAACTCAGTAGTTACTCGTTTTCAACATTTAATAAATAAAATTTTAACAAAAAGAAAAACCGACTTCAAACAAAACACTATTTTAAAACAAATGAATATGCACGAAAAAGTAATAAAAATAATTGCGTATTCAACATATTTTTTAGAGTCTTCCTAAGTTAAATGAAATGAAAAATATTAGACTACTTAAAAGTCGATTAACGATTATATCATGTAGTTATAGTTATTGGTATATTTGGAGCCGGTGTCAGCCACGGTGCCCTTGCCCCAACAATCAAAAGAAAGAAGCGATAATAAGAAGCGATATATAGCGAGCCCCTTGATTGATCCAGTATATTATTGTGTAAAAGGTAATTTGTAAAAAACATATTTGTTAAAGTATTCTCGTATTGTTTTTTGATAGATATACTGTAGGGTTTTATTGGCTGACACCGACTCCAAATATAACAATAATTATAACTACATGATATAATCGTTAATCGACTTTTAAGTAGTCTAATATTTTTCATTTCATTTAACTTAGGAAGACTCTAAAAAATATGTTGAATACGCAATTATTTTTATTAATTTTTCGTGCATATTCATTTGTTTTAAAATAGTGTTTTGTTTGAAGTCGGTTTTTCTTTTTGTTAAAATTTTATTTATTTTTTGATTTTAAGTGAAGCTGATGTTGACTAACTAATTTTTTTTAATATGTATAGATTAAGCGTTCCGTTTATATGAGTCAGAAACTACTTCGAGGACAATTTCAAAGGAAACTTGCGAATAAAGCAAAAATAGGCTTTCGAAAATGCGGATTTAATACGTCACGCGGCGTAAACTACAAGGATCCCTCGAAAGAGCTGTAATCGAACTCAGCAAAAATACTTTGAAAAAGACCAACTATATTTCGTACATCATATGACATCACATCACATACACAAAATTTGATTAAAGATAGTAAGAAATTCTGCCCCATATCGCACCCTAACTGCGAGCCGTATAGGAGTTCCATCACTACATAGTATAAAACAAAGTCGCTTTCTCTGTCCCTATATCTTTAAATCTACGCAACGGATTTTGATGCGGTTTTTTTTAAAAGATAGTGTGATTCAAGGGGAAGGTTTGTGTATATAATACATGAACAATATAGTAAAGAAACACAGATAATTTTAGAAGTTTGCGATGTGATGTCGTATATAAACAAATTCTGTAGTATATTTAGTATCAGTATTGCACCCGTGCGAAGCCGGGGTGGGTAGCTAGTTGATTATAATATTCGACTATGATAATTACATTACATTACGGAAGGTGACTCAAATATCCAAATAACCTATAAATAAAAGATTCGACCGAGTATCGCTAACGTGCTCCTCAGAATTGTTCCGTTCCCTTCCGTTCCGTTACTTTGTCATGGCTCCTGTGCTCAGAACCTTACCAAACTTTCACCAAATTACCCTTGAAGTATATATTTTATAATAAAAAAAGAATTATCAAAATTGGTTAACGTGATTTTCAGTTATTCACCTATTTGTCGCGCATATACATAATGCAAATTTAAGACTTATGTCGTTTTCACATGGATACCATCATCGGAAAAAAAAATAAAAAAAATGGGACCCCACGGGAAGCACTACCTTTCAAACAAAAAAAAATTATCAAAATCGGTCCACCCAGTGAAAAGTTATGAGGTAACAAACATAAAAAAAAAAAAAAAAAAAAAAAAAAAAAAAATACAGACGAATTGATAACCTCCTCCTTTTGGAAGTCGGTTGAAACATACATAGTCAAGTTAGTTGAATACAATTATTTAAATTAATATATCCTGCTTGGAAGTCAACAGGTATTAACTCCACGCTTTTTTATCATCTATAAAATCTTGTATCGAATAACATGCATCTTTTACCAATGTGTTTTTTATAAACGATTTGAATTTACAAAACGGCAAAGATAAAAATGAAATCGTATGTGAAAAAAGTATAACTTACCTAACGGCCATTTCTGAGTGACGGCGAATTGACATTACAGATTGTTTGGACATGTTGACGTTAACAGTGACTCGTATAGTTAGTCATGGTAGCATGCGCAAGCGATCCCGTGATGTTCCTCTGAAAAGACGGAGTGAGTATTGCTGGTCTTTCAGTGGGTTTTAATATTGGCGAACCCTACATAGAAACCTACTACTTCACATGAGGGAAATTAGTGTCGGTAAGCCCCTCAAACAAGCACCCCCCCACCCCTCACTTCACATAGAGGAAACCTGTAAGTGCGTTTTAACAGAAGAAAGTGTATAGGCATATATTTTTTCTCATTTTTGTTCTGAGAGGTTTTATAAGAATGCAAATCAGAATACAATGATCCGAATCAAAACAAGGGAGGCTGCGAGAAGCGGTTAGTGATATATAAAAGGAAACTCGAAGTGGCAAACGTTTTAGCCGACCATGTAAGGCGAATTGAAATCCTGTCGCATGCCGCTTTACTCGCTGAAACGTAATTGTTGCTTTTAGGGTGAGTGGTCCTAAAGCGTGGTTCCGTTTTTAAATTTTCGGATAATGCACTCGTAAATCTAGCTTATGTTGCCTTGATTACGATTTGAACTTTTGCGCTGATAATAAAAACGTATTATGTGCATATTCTTTTTAAGATACATGGTATCTTTTTAAAGTAACATTAAGTTGGGTTCGAATATGACGTGATAAGCTATTAATTAAATAATCCGTCTCAGAATTTTCGAAACGATTATGAAACTCGAGAAGGTCTTATGCGACATTAGATTCCAATACATATAATTGACTTTTTGATAAGAGGTCACCACTTACCTTAGGCTTGGCAGTAGCACCATCAAATTTCTTAAGCATTCCTTCATCAATGCGCCATTATCTTTGGAAATTGAGATGCTATGTCTTGTGCCTGTAGTTACACTGGCTGACTCACCATTTAATTCGTGTGTATATGATGAGAAGGTTCTTTGTTGTGTTATAATATTTAAAGGATAAACGTATTAAAGCAGCGAATCTCTGTAAATCGGTTTTAACATTACGCGTAGTGAGTTTTTACAGATTAACACTGCTGTTATTTGCTCTGAGCGAATCGCACTTTATTTTTTTATAATATTTTCCTTGCATACAAATTAAAGTTGTATAATTTATGCAGTAATTGTAAATAAATAATTATGTATGTTTTCAATTTACTTGAAACATTCGAAATTTAATTATAAATCCTATTTATTTTAATTATTATTGCTGTGGGTATTAATTTAAGTTAATACATTAATTTATATTATATATATTTAATATACTTCTATATTGATATATAAACATGTATAATTTGTTCGTCTGTATGTAATATTCGAAACTACTGGTCCAATTCTCAAATGTTTTTAATTTGCAAAAAGATTCATTTTATTTCTGTGTGCTATACGGTATAATTTATATTCCAAACAATTTTCTTTATTAATGTATTGTACAAGGCAAGTCGCTTAGTATTGAATATATATTATCTAACAGTCCTCATGCTTTTATGTTAAGACAGTAGGATCAAACAAAGTTACAACATTTTCATAATCACGCAAGCTTAGTCCGTGAGACGACTTCCAAAATTATGCCAAATCAAGTGGTAAATTTAAAGAAAGAAAGAAATAAATGTTTATTAGGACACAATACATATTAAAAGAATAAAAAATAAAAAATAAATTAAAACTAAAAAAACGACAAAAATAAAAAACCATATTAACTAACTATGACTACTGACTAACTTAATATATAAAAAAAAAGGAACAGCAATACAAAACAATGCAATGATACTTAACGTGTCCGAAAGGTTACCGTTTAGCTTCAAGTTGGGTTCCAAGAACCCAACGTGATTTTCAATTGTACCCTGTGTGTTTGTGACGGGCTGTGACAATATATGATAATATATTATAAAAATTAAAAAAAACTACAATATTAATAATAATAATACACATAATAAGAATATATAATGTTGTCTTAAATTTTCGCGATTATTACACATTGAAATAAAACTAGTTATACCGGATTTGAATCGCGTATATTAATTATTTTTAACATCCCGATGTTTCGAGCACTTTACAGCGTTCGTGGTCACAGGTAAACATAAACAAAATAAACGTCGGGATGTTAAAAATAATTAATATACGCGATTCAAATCCGTTATAACTAGTTTTGTTTCTATAATATATCATTTACGGACTATTATTATTCCTGCGTGAAATTTATTTTGTTTTTGTATCTGTAACATTTATTAATATTATCTTACTTCACGCTCTACGCTTGTAACTTGAAATAAATACAGAGGAAACCGCGCGAAACATTTCATAAACGTTATACGGGAGCACCATAAATTATTTCCGAAGGACATAAAAGGCCAAAGGATTGCCGAAGCGACAAACTGGAATAATTCCTCTAAGAATAGTGATGTAACTCTTTGATGTGAAAGGGACGATGTGATGCTCAATGGCTTTGGAGGTGTGAAATGGAAATTGTATGTGAAAAGGTTTGATGAAATAGAAAGTTTAGATATGGATGTATGGGAAATGGGGCTTAGTTTTTATATTGAAAGATAACTCTGTTGAGATGAAACTGATGAACACAAAATTTCGTATTCCATTTTTAAAATAATTAAAACGTGATAACAAATATAAGCAATTGTCTTATTCTAAAATGAAAATAAAAATAGCCGTAATTTCTACTTTAATGAAGTTTCACATGAGCGATTATGTATGTTAGTTTATAATAATGTGTAGTAAAATTACATATTATGTTATGTTATTAGTTCTGTATATACCTACATATAAATATCAAGGAATGTTTGTAGCAGTCGCCATTGTGGCAGACCTTCACTAAACCATCGCATACATCTCATTTCTGTAACATTTGCACCCAGTGATAGATCCACATCTCATATTTTAATATAAAATTAAAAAAGTAAAGTAACAGCCTGTAAACTTCCCACTGCTGGTTTAAGGCCTCCTCTTCCATTAAGGAGAGGGCTTGCAACATATTCCACCACACGTTCCAATTCGGGTTGATGGAATGCACATGTGGCAGAATTTCGATGAAATTAGACACAGGTTTCCTCACGATGTTTTCCTTCACCGCCGAGCACGAGATGAATTATAAACACAAATTAAGCACGTCATATATATAGTGGTGCTTGCCTGGATTTGAACCCACAATCATCGGTTAAGATGCACGCGTTCTAACCACTAGGCCATCTTTTAATATAATAGAACGTAAATTAAAATTATATCTTTTGGTACAGGGTCTGTTTAGATTGATTACAAAATTATTTGACTCTTAAATTGTACAATAAAACGCAGATATAGACAAACATTATCTCGTTACTATTAAACGACGCGTTTTATTGTCAAGCGTCTTTAGGCTTAAAAATTAATATGACTGTTCTTTTTATTTTATATTCTCTTATGTTGCTTTAATACAATAAACGTCCTTCTGCTTTTTATCATACATGATTTAATAAAGTGTTTTATACGAACCAATCTGTCGCAATAATAACACAAACTATGATGATAATGAGGCAGTGGTTGTATTCTGTAAATGGAAACTCGAAACGCACAACACAAGACGAGCGTTACGTCTCAAAATGTGATATGCGAAATTAACTGCAATAATTAATAGGATATACGTATCAAAATAGGCTAACACTGTAAGTCGGCTGTAACCATTTATATTGTGAGATCTGATGTAAATTATTACAGCACACTTTAGTTCGTTTGTCATACGATGATTCCCAAACAGCTAATTTAATGCAAATGGAATTCAGATCTGAGTAAGATTCTAATATGTAATAGGATTATAGCTTATCATTCATGAATTCATCAATATTTCATTAAGTTTAATCTACCGCTGTCAAGCGGTTTACAGCGCTTGAAACTACAAAACGCTTACTAGATAACGCGGGTAAATTCAGTACGCATCAAACATTGCAATGAGATAAACCTGCTTATAATACTCATTTGCATAGCTGAGGCGCAAATATTTCATATTCCAGCCGTGTATCATGTTCAGGCACGGAATAGTGAGTTTTGAAAGTGTTAGATATGTCAAAGTGTAGAAAAAATCATTCCGATATTATATCTTTATTAAATTTATTTTCAATTTTTATATCATTTAGTTCTTAAAATTTGATTTAAAATTTTATAGGTTATATTGGTCTATATTTTTAAGGCCAATGTCGTTGACACCTCTAAAGACGAATCACTTTTATGTTACCTACATCGGCTTTTTGTGTTTAGTGATAAGTTGTTGTAACTACTGAAAAAATGAGATTCCATTTTGCACTGTAAATAAAGGCTAGCTCATATATTGTTGGAGATTTTATATCATTTATTTAATAACTATTTTGAAACGGGAAGATTTTTTTTCAATATGAAGCTATCGGCAAAGATTCTAGCAAAATTTTAAAAGACCATATCAAATTTTAAAAATACACCAATTTTCACAAACAAACAATAAATAAATTAGATGTTTTTATTTATAGAATTAAGATGTACTAAAAATGCAGATGTCAGATCACTAGGTAATATTGATAATATATGAATTCTATGTACAAGTTGACGGGGTAGCCATGGGTTCTCCAGTATGCCCCGTGGTCGCCGATTTATTCATGGAAGACCTGGAGGAGAGGGCTCTTCGCTCCGGACCAATAACACCTAGGTTTTATAAACGGTACGTAGATGACACTTTCACGATATTACCTAGTGATCTGACATCTGCATTTTTAGTACATCTTAATTATAATAAATAATAATAAATAAAAACATTCAATTTACTATGGAATTAGAGGCAAATAATTCTTTAGCTTTCCTTGACATCCTTATTATCAAGAATTCTGATAATACATTAAGTCACACAGTTTATAGGAAACCCACACACACCAACAAATACCTCAATGGTGACTGGCACCACCACCCTAGTCAGTTAGCTACCGTTGGTAAATCTTTGTTTCAGAGAGCCCACGTGCGATGCTAAACACCTAGAGGACGAGCTACGTCAGGTTAAGCTTGCACTCCACCAGAACAAGCTGCCCGTGCCTCGCCAGCATCGTAGAAGCCGTATTAAGCCACATCGCGAGCTCACAAGAAAGTAAGCCAGTTTTTGAGACCTATCGAGAGTAATATTCCTTTACAAACTGTAGGAGTATATAAACTCGAATGTGAGTGTGGTTTATCTTACATAGGCCAAACAAAGAGAAGTATCGGTACCAGGGTCAAGGAACATATATGAGATGTCAAAAATAGGCGTTCTTCAAAGTCTGCAGTCTGTGAACATGCTCTGGATAAACCTAACCATTTTATCCGATTTGATAAACCACAGATACTCGCTAAAGAACACAGATTCATTCCTAGAATGATACGCGAGGCTATTGAAATTCAAAAACATCCGAACTTCAATAGAGAAGATGGTTGGAGACTTTCTAACACCTGCTATCCGCTTATTATATATTTAAAATCCCAAATCCAACAGACTGCAAGACCTAAAGATACAGTCAGTGCCTTCTGCGTGCAACCGGAACGTTACTCAAGATACCAATTGAGAAATCGTTGGCGGTAGTTGCAAATAATATTTTCTTTTGTTCTTCAAATAGACAAATGCCACCTTAGTCTACCCGTGACCACGAACGCTGTAAAGTGCTCGAAACGTCGGGATGTCCAAAACAATTAATATACGCGATTAAAATCCGTTATAACTAGTTTTATTTAAATGTGTAATAATCGCGAAAATTTAAGACAACATTATAGAAAGGAACATTAATTTGATGAATACTAAGTTGTTTAAAATTGTTTCTTCATGATCTCGATTTTGAAGATATTCGTCAACATATAACGAAAACTCAACTGACAAAAACACTCGACTTTCAATATAGCAACGCAAGCTAAGAATATTGTAATTTATCAAACAAAGCGAGGAATCAGACAATTATTCAAGCGTACATTAGAATAATTTGCATCAAAATCGCTTCAACTGTTTTTACGTTTCGTTCTGCCTTCCATATTATTACGTCATGCCTCACTGGCCCATATGTCATTTCAGCGTTATCTCGGCTCCGTGAACTAAACGAAACATTCGTACCAACATAACAATGAGAATTAATTCGAATTCCCCGTTGCTATGGAATTATATTGCATTTCAATTATTTCAAACAATTATTTTATTTTGTGCTTCAATTTTGGTGGATTTGTAAATGTTGATTTTCAATAATGTTTGATTTGATGAAATTATGGTTTAATTATATGAAATGTTTGTTTCCTTATCATTTGTATCGTAGGTTGAGAAAAATATGAAGATCTTTTGGTTATTTTTTATTATATTAATATCTTTAAAGTTCAGGTTAAACATTCATGTAATGAATAATATAATTACCTGAACCCATTTAAACTAATAAAATTAATTAGTGAACTAACATTTTAGGACCGTAACAATATGTTTTTTTTTAATGGTATAGGTTGGAGGACGAACATGCCACCTGATGGTAAGTGGTCACCATTAACCATAGACAATGACGCTGTAAGAAATATTAACTATTCCTTAAATCGTCAATGCGCCGCCAACTTTGGGAACTAAGATATTATATCCCTTGTGCCTGTAGTTTCACTGGCCCTTTTACCCTTACCCTAACCGAAGCACAACAATACTGGATATTGCTCTTTGGCGGTAGAATATCTGATGAGTGAGTATATAGTCCAGATGGGCTAGCACGAAATTTAACCCCAACACCAAGTAAATACTTGGTGGTTAAATTGGCAAAAAGTTTGTCAAAATTATCTGAATTATATTGTTTTTAATCAGATCTAATTTATACCTTAGGATCGTGATCTGTATTTATCATTTAAATTAATAACACAAAATATTAATAACATAAAAGAACATTATTAATATAAAGGCACGTCTATTTAAAGACTAGCATGTTACTTGCAGTCTAGTGGAGCATCTATGGTAGCGAAGCAGTTATCTGATTTTGTTAAATAAATCTGAATTTTACTTTAGATATCTAATAATTATTTAGATTTAAAAAATTCCTTTGTCATAGATTCGTTTGTTATCTATATTTTTTGTCCACTTTTTATGCCTACAGTTATGATGAACTTAAATTTGTATAGTTTAAAAAAAATATATTTTATTCTTTCGCTGTTAGTCCGCGTAGGTCAAATATTGTAACTGAATTTCAAAACCAATTTCACCGATTCCGTTCAGTTGAAATTTAGTAAACACTTTTTGTGTTGGTGACAATGCAATCTACTGTAACTATCAATTGTAAATTGTTACGAATGGCTACAAAACAAAAGGTTGTTTAAAAAAAACTATCACTATAAATAAGCTGAGACGGCCCAGTGGTTAGAAGGCGTGCATCTTAACCGATGATTTCGGGTTGAAACCAACACAAGCTCCAATATATATATGTGCTTAATTTGTGTTTATAATTCATCTCGCGCTCGGCTTGGTATTTCATCGAAATTCTGCCACATGTGCATTCCATCAACCTGCATTGGAACAGCGTGGTGGAATATGTTCCAAACACGCTCCTCAGTGGAAGAGAAGGCCTTACCCCAGCAGTGGGAAATTTACAGACTGTTTCTGTAAATAAGGCAGATACTTGTAGTGATTGATGGAAATCTCAAGAATATATTATAATTAAAGATATCCAATAGATAAATATAAATATAGATAGACTTTTAATGAAAAAAGTTATTAATAACCAAAATAATTAAAAGAGCAAAGTAATCACGGCGCAGAAAGTCTAACTGCATAAAAAAACATACCAATTACCTTCAATCAAATATAATTTGGTATTTAAAATTAATTGGAGTATATGAGATATTAAGTTATCATGGTTATTTTTAATGTTAAAGTTATTTAATACAGGATGTTTACCATGTTTTTTTTTTCAGTTGAAGGAGCTCGATCGTGAACAAGACACTCGTAGATAACGTCGAAATATCGAGCTCCACCAACTAAAAATAAAAAAGTGAATATTCCGTATTAAATAACTGTAATTGGAGTACGTACTTATAACAAGCACAATTAATTTTCCAATTGATTTTAAGTTCCACGCATCATCTTATCCACAAGACGGTTGAAAATTTGCATCCACAAGCAGCGCCCATTCTTGGCAAGCGAATGGACTGGTTGAAGACGTCTTTACAACATAAAGGAATGTTGAACGACTGTTGAGCTCCGTTAAAATTCGAAAAACTTCTCACAACTATTCCTAGTCTACCTGCTTCGAATAATACTGGATTGGCGTCAGTCCAAGGAACACTTATCGGCTCTTCACTTTTGACATCTTTATCTGTATTTATTATAACACTTTTAAGGATTGGGTTGAGGTAGACGTAAATAAGTAAATAATCTTTACTAATATAATAAATACGAAATAATTTTATCTGTCTGTTTTTCTTTTACGTCCACTGAATTGAATTTGTTGTAATATGGTATTTTTTTATGGTATAGGTTGGCGGACGAGCATATAGGCCACCTGATGGAAAGTGGTCACCATCACCCATAGACAATGAGGCAGTAAGAAATATTAACTATTCCTTACATCGTCAATGTGCCACCGACCTTGGGAACTGAGATGACATGTCCCTTGTACCTGTAGTTACACTGGCTCACTCACCCGTAAAACCGGAACACAACAATACTGCGTACTGTTGTTGGGTTTGTTTGGAATATCTGATGAGTGGGTGGTACCTGCCCAGGTGGGCTTGCACAAAGCCCTACCACCAAGTAAAAAGGTATGAAACTTTAACATACAATAAGACATATATTTTTGTACCTCATATCTGAAGAATGTCCCTTAAAACGTGAGCGAATGTACAAGAGAAGATATAACCAGTTATGATACAATACTTACTGCATTATTAAAGTTTTAATTATAATTAGTAATAATTGGGTTGTATCGATGTTACGTTATAATTGGTTTCTGTATTAAAATTTAAAGTAGATACAAGAATTCTGAAACATTTCTGTAATTGACGAGTTTTTAATTATAAGCTTGACAGCAATCGACGGCTACGTGATTACTGTAAATTACTTTTTACTTCTGTGGAAACGTGGATTAAACAAATTAATTTATTAAGTATGCACCATCAAAAGTGTTATGTCCATTATCGTTCATGTAATAACAATTAATTCTATTATAATTCATTTTGATCATTTGAAAACCAATTTTATTGGTATCAGCTCATTGTTATTTTTTAAACCGTATAAACTTATAAAAAATAACCAATTTTCCTAATTTAATATATCCTTCCTAATTTAATATTCGAATAGGGAAATAAAAGTTTAGCGGTCTATTTCTTTTTCAAACTAAACAAATATTAAATACTATTTTTCATTGGAATCAGCAGTGTTCATGCTATCGGTAATTGTCGGTAATAATAAATTAATATTATTCCTTAAAACTTACGTGTTAATTGATAATATTAAGTAAAGAGGAAATCCCTTGTGCAGTTTAAGCGAAGAGAAGGGAAACTTGTTCCTAATTATAAGACAACTTTTAGTATAATCCTCAATCCTCGTCGAGCAAATTTAAGTTTAATTACAAACTTGACGACTTCAAGCGAAACACTCTCGTCGCTTGGCGCAACACGAGTTTTTTTTATATAATCTTACGTCATGTAACAAAATTATAACGAGGTCAAATGTGTACTTCAAGTGTATTTAAAATGATGCTGCTTGCATATGTATGGTTTGTTGGTTTTTGACCGTTGTTGTAATTCATCATTGGGGTAGACAAATGTAGTGTTTTTCCAACGGAGCAGACAAATACAAAACAAATACGAATATTGGACAAGATCACATACATTACTCTGATTCCAATTTACTACCTTACGAATAGGTGGCAGCTTCGCTTATTTGTAAAATGACGATTCAAAAGTGCTTGTAAAAGCCTACTCGAATAAAGTTTATTTTTATTTGATTTGAAAGCACTTGTGTTATGGAAAATCTAAAGTTATTATGGTACCACAAACACCTAGACCCAAGACAACATAGAAAACTAATTAATGTAATGTGATTTTTCTACATTGACTCGGCCGGGTATTGAAGCCGAGACCTCGGGTTGGCGTAACTTTGAAAACCGGTGTACACACTACTCGACCACGAAGGTCGTCAAACGCAATCCCATATGCTCTTTCCAATAATTTAGTGATAGTTATTTATTAACTTTGGTAAGAAGACAACTTTTAATTAAAACACAATGTGCGCACTTCTTTATTCTGGTTTCCAAGGCATTTTCTACAATGCAATTCTGAATCTTCAAGTTGGTCCCTCAGCTTGTTTGCCACCAAATCTTAAAAAAGTAACACACATACATACACACAAATCCACGCGTGCACTGCTTTCTTCAAATTGAATAAATAAAAATTTTAACAAAAAGAAAAACCGACTTTAAACAAAACACTATTTTAAAACAAATGAATATGCACGAATAAGTAATAAAAATAATTGCGTATTCAACATATTTTTTAGAGTCCTCCTAAGAAAAATGAAATGAAAAATATTAGACTACTTAAAAGTCGATTTACGATTATATAACGCAGTTATAGTTATTGGTTTATTTGGAGCCAGTGTCAGCCATGGTGCCCTTGCCCCAACAATCAAAAGCAAGAAGCGATACGAGCCCCTTGATTGATCCAGTATATTATTGTATAAAAGGTAATTTGTAAAAAACATATTTGTTAAAGTATTCTCGTATTGTTTTTTGATAGATATACTGTAGGTTTTTCTTGGCTGACACCGACTCCAAATATAGCAATAATTATAACTACATTATATAATCGTAAATCGACTTTTAAGTAGTCTAATATTTTTCATTTCATTTTTCTTAGGAGGACTCTAAAAAATATGTTGAATACGCAATTATTTTTATTACTTTTGAGTGCATATTCATTTGTTTTAAAATAGTGTTTTGTTTAAAGTCGGTTTTTCTTTTTGTTAAAATTTTTATTTATTTTTTGATTTTAAGTGAAGCTGATGTAGACTAACTAATTTTTCTTAATATGGATAGATTAAGCGTTCCGTTTATATGAGTCAGAAACTACTTCGAGGACAATTTCAAAGGAAACTTGCGAATAAAGCAAAAATAGACTTTCGAAAATGCGGCTTTAATACATCATGCGGCCTAAACTACAAGGATCCCTCGAAAGAGCTATAATCGACCTTAGCAAAAAAACTTTGAAAAAGAGCTAATATATGTCGTACATCATATGACATCACATCACATTAACAAAATTTGATTAAAGATAGTAAGAAATTCTGCCCCACATCGCACCCTAACTGTGAGCCGTATAGGAGTTCCATCGCTACATAATATAAAACAAAGTCGCTTTCTCTGTCCCTATATCTTTAAATCTACCCAACGGATTTTGATGCAATTTTTTTAATAGATAGTCCGATTCAAGGGGAAGGTTTGTGTATATAATACATGAACAATATAGTAAAGAAACACTGATAATTTTAGAAGTTTGCGATGTGATGTCGTAAATAAACAAATTCTGTAGTATATTTAGTATCAGCATTGCACCCGTGCGAAGCCGGGTTGGGTAGCTAGTTGATTACAATATTCGACTATGATAATTACATAAACATAACCACATTACGGAAGGTGACTCAAATATCCAAATAACCTATAAATATAAAGGATTCGACCGAGTATCGCTAAGGTGCTCCTCAGAATTGTTCCGTTCCCTTCCGTTCCGTTATTTTGTCATGGATCCTATGCTCAGAACCTTATCAAACTTTCACCAAACTACCCTTGAGGTATATACTGTATAATAAAAAAAGAATCATCAAAATTGGTTAACGTGATTTTCAGTTATTCACCTATTTGTTGCACATATACATAATGCAAATTTAAGACTTATGTCGTTTTCATACGGATACCATCATCGGAAAAAAATAAAATTAAAATGGGACCCCACGGGAAGCACTACCTTTCAAACAAAAAAAAATTATCAAAATCGGTCCACCCAGCAAAAAGTTATGAGGTAACAAACATAAAAAAAAAAAAAAAAAAATGCAGACGAATTGATAACCTCCTCCTTTTTGAAGTCGGTTGAAACAAAAATAACTGATTATAAAATTTGTCGATAAAATGTTTCTAACTGTTTTGGGAAAGCATTGTCGCCTGAAATAAAAAGTTTTATCCAGATCATGAACAGCAGGCAGGTTATATTTATTTTCAAGAACACTAAAAAAATACTTTTAAAATTTTATTTTAATATTATCAGAGATTTAAAATTGTATCGTTTAAAATGAAAATATTATAAAACCTTCTTTATTTAGTCTTTAAAACCAGAATATCTTATATGTATCTAACAATAAAATACTTAAAGGAATGTTATAAAATACAATTGAGTTTAGTCTAGCTAAGTCTAAACATTATCAGTCCAAGATTAATTAAACAAAAGAATAATTCCGAAAGTTTCCCTCCCAGTGATCCCTAAGACTTTATGAAGCTGTTCACGTCTTTTCGGTGCCTTCATCGTTTTAGATCCTCACTATATTTCACTGAGAAAATATTGTAATAGGATCTCAGAATGGTCGCTCCCAATTTTTCGAGACGTGGTAGCAATATAGGCGGGATAAGTAAGGTAAATTTTCTGAATTAACTTTGTTAAGGAATGGCGTTTTTTCTTTATGTCCGATATAAAATTTTCTTACATTCAACTCTGCGAAATTATTTATAAGCTAGTTACGCCTAGAACTTTTGTATTAAATTAGGTTTGTCTTCTGTATCTGCCTTCTTTCAACGTCGTAAAGATTTATCTTAATTTGGACCCATGGTACTATTTAATGTCCTGGTGTGTAGATATAATCGAATTGGTATTTTTTTTTTGTCGTTTTATGTTGAACATCACATACACACTTGAATATATTAGTAACACAAGTGATACTTCTACTAATGCAGACCTATAATATCTTTGTTAATTAATTAATAAAGTAATATATAAAGTGTTATATTTTAGTTAATAATTATTTGAGCAAATAAAATTGGCATAATGTTATATTGTCATTTCAAAACATTTGTAAGATATCAAAATATCTAAAAGATCAGAAATGGATAGAACATTTTGTGGTAAAATAACAGTTAGTAGCATTGACAAGGTTTTAAAATGCAACGGCTATTTATTGTGCACGAAATACGCTTTCTATTTTTATTTTAATGTTGATAGTAAAGTAAAGTAACAGCTTGTAAATTTTCCACTGCTGAGATAAGGCCTTCTCTTCCATTGTGGTGAGGATTTGGAACATATTCCAACACGCTGTTCCAATGCAGGTTGGTGGAATGCACATGTGGCAGAATGTCGATGAAATTAGCCACACGCAGGTTTCCTCACGATGTTTTCCTTCACCGCCGAGCACGAGATGAATTATAAACGCACATTAAGCACATATACATATATAGTAGTGTTTGCCTGGATTTGAACCCGCAATCATCGATTAAGATGTATGCATTCTAACCCCTGGGCTCCATCTCAGCTCTTTTCAACCGACTTCAAAAAGGAGAAGGTCATCAATTCGTCTGTAATTTTTATGTTTGTTACTTTTAATATAACAATAATTATAACCACGTAATATAATCGTAAATCGACTTTTAAGTAGACTAATATTTTTCATTTCATTTTACCTAGGAGGACTCTAAAATTATGTTAAATATGTAATATTTTTATTACTTTTTAGTGCATTTTTATTTGTTTTAAAAGTCGGCTTTTTGTTTTTGTTAAAATTTTATTTATAATGTTGATATTGCTTGAAAACTTTAACTAAGATTGCAAGATATCTGACTGAGCGAGGCTTACCAAGCGGTTAAAGAAAATTTTATCCGATGATATCTTGTTCAATTCGTGTTACATTAAAAATTGAGTGTTCAGTATTGATGTATAACATCTTAAGCCTATATGTTTTGGATGTAATTCTGCAACGTGTACATCCACCTACATGCATTGGAGCAGTGAGTAGGAATAAGGTGAAAACTTTTTCTTAAAAATAGGAGAGAAGTTCTTAAAGCACGAGTGGAATATTTAGTGGCAGTTTTCTTCTATATTCTATTTGATAGTGATTGCGAATAAATTGTTATATTATAATAAGTTCCCAAATATATTTAATCCCATCAATGATTACATAGACGCAGTAAAAACCCATCTCAAAAAATTACATAGTACAAACGAATCGTGTTCTACATATTATATAAAAATTATAAACTGGAAGTTCCAAATAAATCATATCAGTTGTTTATGGGGGAAAATTGGGAACAAACAGATAAAGCTAACATCTTCATAATTTATTTACATACATGAAAATCTTCGAGAAATATCAAGCAAACATTAGTTAACCATAAACAACGATTCGTCACATTCGCTATACACCGTGTAGACGTTTTAAGGGTGTCACTGACCCAATTGCTGTTTTCCAGCAAAAGCGAGCGTGTATAGAATTGCTAGTGTTGATACGACCTACTTTCTGGAGAGCTTGCACCGTGTTACACGTTCGCGCTGCATAATTGATTGAGAGGTGAATCAATATGATGCCAATTAAGCGAATGAGCAAGGAATAATGGATGCTCCGTCATTTTGTTTTTTTTTTTTCATGCCACTTATTTTGACTTTTTAGTGGTTGACTAGTTGTCGCGCGCGGTTTTGCTCGCGTTTTAGGACGTTGATTGTCATGTGTTATCCAATAAAGTAGCCTATGTCCTTCCTTGGAGTCCGATTTGCTTCATATCAAATTTCATCAAATTCGGTTCATTTGTTAAGCAGTGAAAGAGCAACAGACAGATACTTTCACATTTATAATATTAGTATATCTTTGCGTCTATTTAAAATATCACTTTAAAGAAAGTACTGTAGGTGTAGTAGCTAGTTTGTATACGCTGAACATTATGGAATGAGTACTTTTGAAAATTCCAAATAAGGCCAACAAGAAGCTATCGTGTATTCTTCTGAAAAAATTCGATTGCAGACCGAAATATCGAATTGGCACTATTCACAATCCTCGGAATCACATAAAATTATTGTTCAGTAGCTATAACCGGTCGTGTCGAATTGCCGTCCCATTAGGTTCTGTCAGTGAAGAAATATCAAGTGCACTTATATTTGTTTACGTACTTGAGCATCATAACGTGTGCTGTAGTCTCTATTGAAGAAGCCACGACCTAAATCACTTAAGAAGACATCATCATCAAAAAGCAATTGCTTGGAGAAGATATATTTTCTTAAATTTTAATATAATCCCGTCTAAAAAGTAATAACTGGAATAGCTGGAGTACTTGTGAAAATCTCAACCAGAACAGTTCCAACAGTAGAAAAATATCCGTATAGTTAATCCAAATATTTGTCATGAGCGGAAATTGAACCCGCAAGGCGAGATCGTCTTCAATCAATAAAACATTTATGGAGCGCAGTATTTCAAGAGATAAAGTACGAAGCCACGTAAAAAAATAATACATATTGGTTTTCCAAATACGGATCGTAGGACACATATGATGATTACCTTTATTTAACATTTTACGCATATATGTTGTTTAAGTATATTTGTGCATTTAAATCAACATAGCTTTGTGGAGAGGATGTATCCAGAATAAAGGTCTTGGATTCAAATCAGTGTCTTACTCCAAATACTCAAGTAATGTGTTCCTGACGATATAAGTAGAGGAAAATTATTCATTAGTGCAAGATCATACCATCAGAGGTTGTATGTAGGTTTTGCAACTTTTCTGTTACCATCATTTATATTCACCCCATAGAAACAAAGTTAAATATAAAATACATTGTGAGATAAAATATTCTTAGTAAAATACCGTAAAGAAACAAGCCACGGCGATGTATAATAGGAAGCTTAATACGAACGCACGGCGGCGCGGTGATTAAACTGGGACCCTGTTTTTGTGTGGCTTCATTTTAACAATACGAGTACCCACATGTGTACCAGTAACAAAAGCGAGTGGATCTTATAATTATTTACGTTGTAACTGTGACTTGGCCATCTTGATACATAGTTCTTGCCAGTAGAAGTTAAATTAAAATATACTTTATGACTTAGGACGTTTTAATACCCATTTGAAAAGTTGTTAAGGACATACTCTCAATGAGTTCTCAAAATCGCCTCAAAAATCAAATATCCAATGATCTTTCGCCTAAAATATATCAAGTCTCTTCATTCGCATCAAGGAAGCAAACATCAGCATAGTCAGGCTTAGGATAAAGAAGGAATTCTGCGAGAAATATTTTATTACATCGAAATGGCTTGAGAATCCTTTGAAAATTTTCGCTATTCCTTGCAGTTCGGAGAATAATAGATAGCTTTATAAATTCGAAATGTTTCAACAGCATTTCATAGCCATGTTTAGAATTTATTGGTTTAAAGCAATAATTCATTGAAATTATTACGTTGTGTGGATAGCGCATAATAATTTATTAAATACATAAACAATTGTTATTTAATTGAAAATAATTCACAAAATAACGACCAACGCTACACAAAATAATGTCCCACTGATGTCAATTACTATTCACTAAACAGAAGTTTTGGAATTTAAGCCGTTTTTAACAATCATTACACATCCATACTGTTATATTATGTATCTATCCGTATTATTACTACATATTATAAAATAAAGTCCCCCGGCCGTGTCTGTATGTTAGCGATAAACTCCAAAACTTCTGAGTGGATTTTCATACGGTTTTTATTAATGGCCAGAGGGATTCATAAGGGAGGTTTATGTGTAAAGAAATTGAATATATCGATTATTTATAAAACAAAAAATATATAAATGAAATTCTTATGTTCACACGTGCCAAGCCAGGATGGGCCGCTACTACAGTATAATCGTACGTTACCTGTCTACAAAATTTCTATTCAATTGTTTGAATGGATTCAAAAGTACGATTTTAAATAGATAAAAACATATGTTTTAGTTATACGTCTAGTCAATTGCAATGCGGAAGGATTGGCGCATGAATTATATCGCATTCGGACTTGTATCCAAGAAGAAGAGTAACACAGAAAATAATGACAACCGTAATTCCTACTAATAATAGTTCATAAGTGTATGCAGACAAATGTGCATTCTGTATTCCCTCGTCCTATAAATTAATCCATTCAGTCTTGTAATTAGAAAGTAACGCAAATGCAACATGACTTGGAAGAGTCAGTACTGGATTAGAGTATTTTCTTATGCACATTATTGTAAATTGTAATTGTATGCCGGACTGAACGGCACTAAAAAAGGTATAAAAATAATTACATCTTACTAGTCCTCGCTTGTCGAGTGGAGACCGCGTCTCGGCAAACGTAGTGTAGGACGTCCTCGGGCACGGTGGAGTGACGATTTACGCAAGGCTGCTGGCAGGAGCTGGATGCGAGTAGCCGGAGATTGATCACAGTGGCGTGCTTTTGGAGAGGCCTGTGTCCAGCAGTGGACGAAAAAGGCTGTTGTTGATGATGATGATGATGACTGGCCCTAACTGGAGTTCGAATCTAAATATTAAAATCGGAAGCCCTGCATTATAGATGATATCAACGATAGTTACGTTAGCTTAAATACTTGGTATTATAATTTACATTAATGACATTGTCTGCAAACACGTTTAGCTGGCGATTTCGTTGGACGTAGAATAACTGCGCTCGTTACGTTGTTTGCTGTGGGTAATGTAACCACTGGGTTATCCGCGCCATTATTCTAGCAGCTATTACGATGTCAAGCTATTCGCTTGCCATATACGTAATCATCATTTTTTAAATTAAAGTCAGATCCAATAACTAAATACTGAACGCTTATTGGTTGCTTATCACATCATCGGATACCGACAAATGGCTATTCAGATTACAATTAAATGATTTTGATCAGCGTGTCAGAAGCAAAAAGTAAGTTAATGTTTAATACATATTTTCTACAAGTCTTTAAGGATGAGAAATATCACATCTAAGCTCTCGAGGTTGGCACATCGGTGATGTAAGAAATGATTAATATTACAGCACACATGTTAAACACACGCACACACTAATAATAGTAATGGCGATACAAGAGAAAACGTTGTATAAATATTTTGGATAGGCAACATATCACCGTAGCAAGAAAGTAATAACTGACAATATGACCAGAGGAATAAATCAAAGCAAAAAAATAACATTAAATAAATGGATGGAACATGATGCCAATATAACGTTACTTGTAGTTGCTACAGTGTTTTGAAATAACGTTATAACGTTACATTTGAAAAAGTACATTAAGTGATTAAGCCTATACAAAATATATATTAATCTGTAGCGTTAATTGCTGAACGGTAACGTTAAATTATCAGTGTGGGCTTCGTCTTTTAAGAAGACGACTAGGTTTTTGTCCAGTAAAGATCAGATGTTCTGCAAAAATGTAAAATATAAAACTCCAAATGTGTTAAAGTTGAATACAAAAAAGGCATAGGCAACTGTGAGCCTGTGTTGATAAATAAAAAATGTAATTAAAAAAACGAATTACCAACCATATACTCACAAAAATTTACGATAATTCGTGGCGATTACCAATGGATTTGAGAATCATTAAATGCGTTAATATTAATCCGTCAATCTTTATAACTGCTCATAATCAGTGGGAGTATTTGCTAATATGGTCACTGCGTTATATGCACGAGTTACAGACTAACAGCATTAATTGCTCATGTGTGAAATCCAATTATACCGCTTACTTGAATATGTTTTAATATTCTCGCTAATATGTAGTTATTTTATTTTAAATATGGAATGTACCGGCAATTGCATTTTCCACGTTTATAGTTTGAGTATTCCTTGGATTTATATTATATAAAATATTATTATAATTTTTTTAATCGTAAGTAGGCTATAGGCTAATATAGACTTATGGACGTATCTGAAATTGGTCAACAACGTACCAATTTATTGTAGCATTAAGCATTGAAGGATTTTTTAAATTGATTTTGATTAAAGATTGAATTGAATTGAAGAAAGATTGATAATTGATTAAAGTTTACACATACAAATTAAATTGTAAGCACGTATCTTATATCGAACTTATATTTGTCAATTATATCTTTATGTAACTATTCGTGTTTCAAAAATTTATCGGAATAATATCTCTACAAATTCCATTCATTTCAAAGAGCATAACTCGATAAAAACCATTTATTACTTAATGATTTAAAAATTTCTTGAATCTGTTTCATAATAAAAAATAATAACTGTGACACTGTAGGATTATTGCTCATCGTATCTAATCAGCCTAGAACCTTAGAGAACCTGGAACATTCCATGGAAATAATAATAATTATAAAATTTTTGCCAATTCACATGTAGGTACTAAATCTTTAAAAGCAATCTTGCGATGCTAGTAAATATATTCGCGTAATGGTTTCTGCACGTTAAGCTGTCGATCTTGAGGACATTGAGAAACTGCGCTCGTTAAGCCGTTTGCTGGCGGCTAATGTTGGCACTGCGCTATCGCCACGACTTATGCGCTACCACCAGAGATCATTATGACCGCATGAGTTCATGATAAGCGATATACAACCTTATGCCGAAGAGCTTAAATGATAAGTAATAGGAGTAAATATCTAATAGCTAAACAAAAAACAATCGTTAACAGGCGGTTACATTTTATATTCCTCGCTATCTACCAGTCTGTGCCTGTGTAGAGAAGACACGAACTTACCAGCAACTATATTCAATGCAACTAAAAACATTGATTGGTTGGCTGGTCTTAATTTTCCAAATCTAGTATTTAACAATAACTTACAACATCCAAAAGCCCCAAAATAAATTAGGAAAATCGATTGAGGATGATTGAAGCCAAAAGCGTCACTGATATGGGTAATTGACATTGGCACCAACACCACGAACCTTGGAAACTAATATTAAGTATTGCTGCTTAACTGTAGAATACCTTATGATCGTATGGCGGGATTGCACAAAGCATTACTACCTAATACAGTGCACATCATCATTACCATCAGCCCGTTTTTGTCCACTGCTGGACATAAGTTTCTCCAAGTGCACGCCACTGTGGTCTTTCTCCGGCTGCTCGCACCCATCTCCAGCCGGCCGCCATAGTGCACAGACACTTTTAAATCACTTCCATGAAAAAAAAAACATAGTACGCATATATCTTAGATAGATTAAATCGCTTTCCTTGGACCACACGATTCAGTAGTTAATTCATTAAGAATTTAATTAAATAAAACTACAATCTAATTTTGGGCTACAGGGAATTGACGTACTAGTACTATTGTTAAGACTATAAACATTTGTAATTCGATTTCATTTTAAAAGGAGATAACTGAACTAATGTAATATTTTTCTTGAAAACATTATGAGTTTGTATGAATCATTTGACAAGCATTGTCCTGGCTTTAATAGCCTGTGAATAGATTCTCCAAGAGGTCTTCGCTGACAATGGAGTTTCGCAAGAGAACGAGATGTTTGGTCTAATTATTAAGCGGAAAGCGATGATTTATCGATAACTAATTCTAATTGAACCAACAACAATAACAAGCATTCTTATTAAAAATTGTTTCACTTTTAACGTTCAAAATATTTTACATCTTTTTTATAATAAAAGATTATTATAAATATGTCTATATACTAAATTAAAATGTACAAAAATGTACAAATGTAGTAAATAGCTCTCATAATTGAGTGGATGCATCAAGGCCATTCGACGTAATTATGTTAGAAAAACTGTTTTAAAATGATGATTCTGTTTTTTATTTTATTCCTTATGATGAAATATCAGTTTACCAGTAATAGTTACTAATGTAAACATTTAAATAAATTATGACATCATAGACGCACATGACTACGATTTATACGATTAAATGTTTTGTATTATAAAACTAGCAATCTGCCAGGTTTCGCACATGTGCAATGCTGATACTAAATATATTATACTACAGAATTTTTCTCGTTTTCTCGTACTCTATAATATATATGTATTATATACAAAAACCTTCTTCTCGAATAATACTATCTATTAAAAACCACATCGAAATCCGTTGCGTAATTTTAAAGATCTAAGTATATATAGGGACCGACAGCGGTGAGCGACTTTGTTTTATACTGTGTAAGGATAAGGAAGGTAGAGTGTTGATTTTTTTATCGTGTGAAGAGACATCACAGAGGAATAATCCTACAGCAATTTAATGTAAGCAAAGTTATGTAGCAGTTGTGCTGTCACACCATACTCTCAATTTTTTTTTTAAATACAAAATTAAAGATGATTAACCCCAAGTAGATAACATTGTTTTTATGGATAAGACGGTAAACGTGGAGAATGAAAATTAATTAATATTTTTTTTGCTCTTTTTATTTAAAAAAAAGGTAAAGTAAAGTAACGGCCTGTAAATTACCCACTTTTGGGCTAAGGCCTCCTCTTCCGTTAAGGAGAGAGTTTGGAACATATTCCACCACGCTGTTTCAATGCGGGTTGGTGGAATGTACATACATGTGGCAGAATTTCAATGAAATTAGACACATGCAGGCTTCCTCATGATATTTTCCTTCAACGTCGAGCACGAGATGAATTATAAACACAAATTAAGCATATATACAAGTGGTGCTTGACTGGGCTTGAACCCGAAATCATTGGTTAAGATGCAAGCGTTCTCTCTCTTTCTCTCTCAATGTTTTAATTTATTTTCATTTAAATAATATTACTTGACTATCATTCAATATGATATATGTGACATATTATTTTGTAATAATAAAATATTGTTTATTCAGAACATTAACCCTTTGAGATTTACTTCGGAGGCTTATAACTTGATCAGTATTCTGTAGGCTAAGTCTCTTGAGGTCCAAGCACAATCCTGTCTTGCTTTGTTTACCTTGTCTGAGTTTAACTTGAAGCTGTCTGCCGCAGGTCGAAGAGACCAGCGGTCAGTGAACTGCATATAATTTAATCAATATAACGATCGTTATAAATAGAGAGAACATAATTATGTGCACCACTTAATTATAACAAAATAGAAAATACATAATAAAAAATATTTAAATTTTACAATGATGGTTGAAAGATAATGAAGAGTTTTTCGTTAAATAAAAATGTCGCACGCGTATTCACGCGTAATTCTACAATACTAATAATATTCATGAATACTTCGAGGGATTATGATAATAACATGAACATAGGAATGCTTTTTTTAATTTTTTTATTGATGTTGGGGTTAGTTGATGAGCATATGGGCCACCTAATGGTAAGTGATCATCGCCAATCATAGACGCTGGCGTTGTTAGAGATATTAACTATTTCTTACATTGCCAATGCGCTACCAACCTCGGGGACTGCGATGGTCCCTTGTGCCTGTATACTGGCTGTTACACTGGCTCATTCACACTTCAAACCGGATCACAATAATACTGAGTACTGTTCTTAAGTGGTAGAATATCTGATGAGTGAGTGGCCTACCTTGCACGAAACCCTACCACCAAATATAATGTCAATGTCTCAAAGACCCGGCTGCACAATCACATATGATTGGGAAACGTAGCAGTTTCAGTGTTAAATGTTTAAGTAGCTTCTACAGAGTCGTTTCTCCTGAAAAGCCTTTTGTGCCTGAACGTTTTCGTCTCGTTACATTTCGAGTGTAGAGGTTGAAATAATAACACCGAAACATAAAAAAATAAATTTGTAATTTATGGAACATTTTTTATTTACTCGCTTGAAATTTTGTCAAGAATTTGCATACAACCTTGTCCCTTTAAGGGGTGAAAAATCAACACCCGTTTCTTGTGATTCAAGATTGGTTCTTACAAAATATATCTCGAATTGATTCAGAGGTTTAACAGACACACTTACCATCGCATTTATAACATTACAATGGATAAAACAATAATTAATTCATTTGTTTTTTCAGACATAGTAGGTACCTTTATGTTATCTATGTAATTTATTATCATATTAAACTTAATATATTAAGCATTAAAAGGCCTTAATTATACACAAATAGAAGACATAAGTTCTTAAGTGTATATTACACTTAAGACTTTATGTAATTACAAATAAAATATTAAATTGATTACAACGAGGCTTCACCTTACTCCACCGCGCAACAGTCGTAGAACAAAATATTTTGGTCTGACCTTATATCTATCTTGGGACTTGTCTAGACGAATATAACGAAGTTAAGAGGAAACTAATCGAGGTAATCACAAAGAGTCTCTAGTCATCTGAGCAATTAAGTCGGTTAATTTATTATTTAATTTACTTTGATATTATTGGAATTTTAGGTCGCTTTCACGTTTAGACAGGTAAGAGAATCTTCTAGATTATATATTGAATTATTCGATTCTTTAAATTTAATTTAGTGCAAATAAATGATTATACTCTCAAATAATTCACCTTACTTGTTATAAAGGTAGGTAAATTTATTTTCTAAGCAACAGAATGTTACTAAAAATATTTGTACAACATAATCATTTAACTTATGAGAATGTTTCGTTTAATAACTAACTTATAGCAGAAAGGTAAAAGGTAAATTTAGAATCATAAGAATCAAATAATACTATTTATGCCACATAACCATTTGACTTGTGAGAAGCTTTTGCTCGCGCGTTAAACGGGTGGTGGGTTTGGTTTACGAAAAAGTATCCCTCTTAGTTCTTTCTCTCGGTTCAAGTGTGCCTCGTACCAAATTTCATCAGGTTCCGTTTGCTGATTTGGGCAGAAAAAGTCACTTTCCTTATACTATCCGATAGAATGGAAATGGCCGATTGATGAGAACGCGTGCATCTTAGCCAATGATTACGGGTTTAAACCCAGTCAAGCACCAGTGAATGAAACCTGGAGGTGTCTAATGTGATAGAAATTCTGCCACATATGTATTCCACCAACCCATTGGGATAGCGTGATGGAATATGTTCCAAACCTTCTCATCAAAGAGAGAAGAGTCCTTAGCCCAGTAGCGAGAAATTTACAGGCTGTTTTTGTTGTTGTTGTTGTTGCTTATATAATCCATGAAGGGGCCAAAAAAAATTATATTGATATTTATATAGTTTATCATTCATAAACTTACACTGAATATTATTTCCCAAGGCGTCCGTATTCTTTCGAAGTTACAAGGAAATATGATTCCGTCGCGATATTTTGTCCTTATTGAAAAAGTATGAGACGCCATTATCGACCTACGCTAACTTCGGACGGACAATTTGTCTCTGTGAGGACTTTCGCGAGTCACGTGTTGATGCCTCTGAATTGATGGCTAATGGTTAGTAAATATTATATTAGAACTAAAAAAATACATTATTCTTATAGACTGCCACTCGTGGACTGGCGAATTGTCCACCTTATAGTAAGTGGACATCATTGCCCATAGATGTTGATAATGTAAGAAATAGTTTTAGTTCATATTTGTATATATATATTTAAACATTTAATGTTGTTAATTCTTATGTTAATAGAAATAGTAATCACTAATCATATAAATAAAGTAAGATAGGATGTCCCATGGCTCTAGTTACACTGGCTCACTTGCCCGCAAACTAATACAACAATATTCCAAACATTGCTGTTTTGATATAGAATACATGATGATTGGTTTGGATGATATAGAAATTCTCAACTAACTAGACAGATAGACGGATGAACATTTAGCGAAGTCTTTGTAGTAGGGTCCCATTTTTACCCATTGGGTAAAGTGACGGCCTCTAAATTTCCCACTGCTGGGCTAAGGTCTCCTCTTCCATTAAGGAGAGGGTTTGGAACATATTCTACCACGCTGTTCCAATGCGGGTTAGTGGAATGCACATGTGGCAGAATTTCGATAAAATTAGACACATGCAGGTTTCCTCACGATATTTTCCTTCACTTCCGAGCACGAGATGAATTATAAACACAAATTAAGCACATATACCTATATAGTGGTGCTTGTCTAGGCTTGGAACCCGAAATCATCAGTTAAGATGCACGCGTTCTAACCACAGGTCCACCTCAGCATCTACCCTTTGGGTATGGAACTCTAATAAAGAAATAAAGAAAAGTAATGTAATTACACGAACGAATTTTGAAGTATTCTTTATACCAATTACTGTGTCAAATTTAGTTAAGCAACTGACAACAAGAAGACTTGAAAAACTTAGCCAAGTGCACTCTCTCTCGCTGTAACTTTTGTGTGTCACACTTCACAAGCTTTCACTTACCTTTTCTCGTTAGTTTTTAAGTCACTTCCAAACTATAGATTGAACTTAATTTTATTAAATTTTGTAAAATTTTGTTTCACCTTTTTCAATCTAATTGTATTTATATAAATTTTTAAATGAATAATTTTTAATTTACATCAATTTATCTTTTATATGTAGACCTCTGTGGTCGAGCAGTGTGTACACCGGTTTTCATGGCTACGTCAATCCGAGGCCTGGGGTCGATTCCCAGCCGAGTCGATGTAGAAAAACTTCATTAGTTTTCTATGTTGTCTTGGGTCTGGGTGTTTGTGGTACCGTCGTTACTTCTGATTTTCCATAATATTGCTTAGCTCAGGGATCAGAGTAATGTGAGTTATGTTGTCCAATATTTATTTATGTTTATATATTTTATTTAAAATATATATATTATAAATATATATATTATATACTAAAAGTTCGTCCTTAAATGTTTTGCTATAGTTTCATTTATAACTTATTTTCGTAACTTTAGTGTAAACAAACTTTATTATTAGTTCTGGGACCGTTACTGGCCGTAATGGATAATTTATTATCTAATATAGGATATTTATTGTTGAAAACTATACTTATTTCTTTTATGAATAACTTAAGCAGTATAACGTGAGTTTGTTATTAAATAACTTGAGAAGAATTTGGGGTTTTCTCATCTCTTTGGATCGTTACTAATATTTTAAATCTATCAACAAAATCTTTTATAACTTTACGTCACTGAATCGACAATTGAATGCCAACACGCACACAGTTGGACACACACAAATACAACTACGACCGTCAAACATGACCTTTGTCTTCATTATAATCCGTTCAATCATCACTACACAGTATAAACCAATTCTTTAAAATTATGCAACGGATTTTGATGGTTTTTTTTTTAATACATGGAGGGATTCGTTTGTGTATATAATACATGGACAGTATAGTAAAGAAACACTGATAATTTTAGAAGTTTCTAATGTGATGTCGTACATAAACAAATTCTGTAGTATATTTAGTATCAGTATTGCACCCGTGCTAATCCGGGGCGGGTCGTCAGTGTTTAAATAAATAACACTTTTGATGTGAATATAAGCAATAATTCACTAAATTTACTAATAAATTAAAATTACTTTGGCTTTGTGCAAGGTCATATAAGTAAGTACTACCCACTTATTACATTTCATACCGCCAAACAACAATATTTTGTATTGTTGTATTTCGGTTTGAAGGGTGAGTGCGACATTTATTGGTAATGTAAGAAAATAAATGTTCGTTATTCTCGATCAATGATCACCGATAGTTTTATACCATTTGATATGTGATGTCCACCTTATAAAAAAAAAGAAAAAAAATAAGATAAAAATAACACAGAACGTGAAAGGAAATTTGATATGAAAACTTTTGAACACACTGATCTTATTCAATCAACAACTTTGCTGGATAGTTGAATAATAAATTACATAATACATATAGGTCATAAGTGCTTCAATAGTTTGGAAGATACAAATACGGATTTCAAGTCAGAAGAGGTTCTACTTCATTTCAGAGGCACCAAAGTATAACAGTACCAGCTTTCAAAGTACAAGCTGTTCACTTTAAACTTAACTAAAACCTGGGGATTATCACCTCAGCATCTATGTTAGTGTTATATCTAGATCAACGAGTGAATAATAGTAATAACATAATATAATTTACGCAGAAAGACGTTATAACATAACTCTCTATGGATCAATGGGTCCACGGGTCGGAATTCGAATTTTAAAATGGAAGATTATAATGTCTTAGGTTTTCATCTTGAATGTGACGTGTCATGTCATTATGAAAGTAAACTTTTAAATTTTCATAAATGACATAGGTACTAACTATGCCCGCGACTTGGTGTAAGTTGAAATTAAACAAAAAAGTTACTGTTCTAGCTTAAATTTCACCTTATTACATCAGCTTTCTGCCAGTGAAAATCCTATCAAAATCGATTCAGCCGGAACAAACAGACAGATAAAGAAAAATTTGGTATATGCGATTTTGTTATATGTGTAGATTATGTTGATGAATATGTATGTTTTAAATGTAACGTAGTGTGTATAGGGTTTTCTTTTTTTAATATATTTCTAATGTCCTACAGTACTTTTCCACTTTAAATTTAATGGTGCCAAATTGAATATACTTTAGTCCACGTCTTTGCAGTCCCCTAAATAAGGGGCTTAATGTGAATGCTTCACGTATTAATATATAGATATTTATATAAGAAAAAATAATGAATCTACTTAATCAAATACGCTTACGTCATAAATCGAAGTAACTATTTTAAGAATAAGATACCGGAAAATATAATCAATTTACCATTTTCAAAATTTAAAAAGATTATTAAGAGTAAATTAAAAAATAAATCATATTATTCATTAAAAGAGTATTTTTAGAATGAAACGCCTGGAGTTATGCTCGGGTTCCATCATAGGACATCAATTACTGTAAATAACAGCATTGTAAATCTGTTTATTTGAAAAGAGCAACTTTTCGAGTTTCTTGCCGTTTCTTCTCGCTAGAAGCTGCTTTCCGAAACGGTAGTAGTTTTTAATTATCGACGATTCAAAAACGCTTCATAATGAAGTTTACTTGAATAAAATTGATTTGATTTGATATGAATGACATAATTATGATACTCTTGACTAAATAAACGTAGCATTAATCACGTTATCACGAATATTTTATAGATCTTTAAAAACAATATAAAGTACGCGAAAGAATTATACATATAGTTGCTTAGATTTTATATTAGGCAATCTTTCAAGTAATTAACTAAGATCATATAATAATATATAGTTAGTAGAACCGGGGAATGTTACCAGTATGTTCGCGGCATCTGCTACAAAGCCCTGGACGCGCGAAGAAGCTCGACGGGACGGAGCCTCGCATCAATTTGTTGATAAAGCTTGTTGTACAATGAGTTTGAATATTTTTAAAACAAATGAATAGTTCAATGACCTTGAGTGAATCTTAGAGGCAGTTATGAGAGTAGTGGAATTGAAATAATTTAACTTTGACTATTTATTGTGTTTTTTTGTTGTTCACTTCAGATGATAATATGATATGATCACTTTTTAATATTTATAGTAATGATAATAAATAGTGAAATTATGTAAAAAATGATGATGAAGAAATCAAATGATACGTCATTTTAATGTGAAATTTTGCAGTCATAAATATAATGTAGCCGGATATAAGATTCCCTGTTCATTTACTTGTAGTAACATTTATTTGCAATGCTGCTATTTTTGCTTTGAAAAACTACTGAAATTGAATACATTTTATTTTTTAGAGTCGTAAATAGAATAAACGACTATAAGTATGTAGTATAAATATCTAATATTAAATTTAATAAACGTCCTTATAGATAACATCAAAAGTTATAATTTCATTAAATCTAAATATTTGAACAAGTTTCATCGTCTATTTTAAATACAAATGGCTTTTCACACCGAACAGTTTTACTCGTTATCACGATTATCGCAGTACTTGTAATCATAACATAAAATGTTATTAGCCCATTGTGGTCCAAGCTTAACTTTTCTGGACGCTAGCCAACACAAGCTCATATCCGAACCGCGTATTAACCACCGGATTTGTTGTTTTTACTCTATTTACTTTTATGATACAATGTTTTATTGATAATATGAGTTATTGATTCTACTATAGATCATATTTGATTGTGTGTGTGTGTGTGTGTGTGTGTGTGTGTGTGTGTTTTGTACTATCTAATGATATAAAAAGTAATTCTAGATCATATTTGTTTAACAGCGAGGATTAATCAATTAAATATGGTTGTACTTTCTAGCGATGTTTAAAGTCATCCCTACTCTTAGCACGAGCCTTAAGCTGGAGATGTAACTAGGTAATAGGACTATTAGCAATTAATTAAAATGTAATTTTCGAGTATTGTTTAAGAATAAAAAGCTATGTTTTTTTTTTTCAATATTAAAATAAAAGAATTATAAACGTTTCTTTTTTATTTGAAATTAATTAAACGACCCATGAGCTGAGATGGCCCAGTGGTTAGAAAGCGTGGATCTTAACTGATGATTTCGCGTTCAAACCCAGACAAGCACCACCTATATATATGTGTGCTTAATTTGTGTTTATAATTCATATTGTGCTCGGCGGTGAAGGAAAACATCGTGAGGGAACCTGCATGTGTCTAATTTTATTGAAATTCTTAGGTGCATTATACCAACTCGCATTGGTACAGCGTGGTGGAATATGTTCCAAACTCTCTCCTCAATGGAAGAGGAGGCTTTAGCCCAGCAGTGGGTAATTTACAGGCTGTTACTTTACTTTTTTTGGAACGATCCTAACGACCCTTATCATTTACTTTTGTATCACAACTTTAGTTTTTCTTTTAAATGACCTATTTCGGCAACGTACCTGCAAGCCCTCAGGTGTTTCAGCTGTCTTTTTTTTTCAGATACATTTCAAACATCCAAAATCCATAAGTATACCCGTATTCATATTGGTTCGTGATTGAGCGAATACTAAATATTAACTTTAAGAGCAGAATTAATTATTTCACCAACATTTCCGAACTCTACTTTTTTATTTGTATGTTGGTGTTTTAGGGCTTCACCAGCGTGAGAGTAAGTGGAGCAATTCGCTTATGAGAATTGATTCGCTGATATAATTATTATGTATTTCATCAAATGTACATTACTTCAATTTCTTTCAGATATTAGCAAATCAATGGTTAATGTCAAACAATCCGATTCAAACTAAGTATTTTTGCAAAGCTTAAAATTCGAATTGTCAAATCGTCTTAGAATTTTCGCAATGATTCGATTTGAGCGTCTATCTTACATCATAATATGCTAAATCTAACATTGACGGCTGAGTAGCTAAAAGTTTATGAGCAAAAACAAAGTTACTATAGTAACAATTGAATACCTTCAATGTAAAAGGATACACGCATTGTGTCGTAAATCCCTTTTAAAATATTGCATAAAATATGTATCAAGGCACAGATTCCATCATTCCACCCGCGGAACCACAGTGGGATTATATTCATCGGACGCAGTATTCCATTCGGTCGTTGTTCGAATACATCTCAATACATCATCCACGTACTTCTCAGATTGGAGGAGCATTTAATTATTACGATACGACTCACTGTACAATATGCGACATCGATTTAAATAAGATCCATTTAATGAAAGTTAGTAATATTTAGAATATTGTCGAAAACAGCAGTGAATAATGGATGAAAATCTGCCACAGGTACGTGACCTACCAAATCGCTTTGGAGTGATGGAATAGACTCCAAAAATGTTTTCTCACAACATCTGAAATTTTGTCAATCATTTAAAATAATATATGTTTCATCGATTTCATGTACTTAATACGTACAAAATAATTGTTCATTAAAGTCAATTTTACAATGTTGATTAAGTTTTGTACGCAGATAAAGTTGTTCACATTTCGTTGTTGGTCTTGAACCTAAAACAACACAGACAATAAGCAAAATATTTGCTAATTATATACAAAGTATATTATTATTTTAGGCCAACCGTAAAGTTTATTTACGACTTAATACAATTTACATAATAAACAAACATAAAACTCGTTATCACAAAATAGTGAGTTTCGAGAATCTATTGATATTTGACCCTTATATTACTAAGCAATTTAGTGACTTTTAATAAAATCTTTTGAAGCAGGATAGTTATACGAGTTTATCGAGCGTTTGGAAAACAATTATTCCTTCTATAATTTATAATATATCGTATAAATGTATTAATTATAATTTTTTGTATCTTTGGCACACAATAAACAGTAACCAAACTTTACAAATTAATCATGTTATGATAACTGATTCGTGTTAGGATTTTATATTCGGTGGTAGAGCTTTGTGCAAATCCATCTGAGATGAATTATAAACACAAATTAAGCACCACAAATATTGGTTAAGATGCATGCGTTGTTACATTAAAAATTATTTTCATAATTTTAACTTTTTTTTATAATTATATAAAACGTCAAAAAAGTGTCAATTCGCTAAATTCCGTGCCATTGACCCATATCCCACTTAATATATGTCGGTGTTGCTAGTACAACGCTTCGACTTGGCATTTTCTAAAATTTTAAGTAATAAAATAAATTACATTTATTTTAAAGGTGCCTTAAAACAATTATTAAAATAAGATTTTAATCATCTAATTCGTTTGCTGAATTTGATTAGAGGTCATTTCGCATCGTTTCAGATTAATTTAATAGCTGTCTTCCAGTTTAAAGGTTAGTTCTTCGATGTAGGTGTCGGAGTCTAGTTATGATAAATTTACTTTGCCTCATTTTTGACTTTTCTTAATTTTTATAATTATTCCAAAATTATTTCCCTGATTTAATTATGGATATAATTCCTTTTTCATTAAGGGTATTTTGGTAGTGATACTGGTCACACTCGCTAACCTTTCAAAGGTTCGTGAACTCTCGATTTCGTTCTTTTTGAATTTTGGAACTATCGGCTTCACACCGAATCCAAACTTCTAATTCGATATACTGAATATATCGGTGAGTTGTCTTAATAATTGAGTTTCTTAATTTGTGGTTGTTTAGTATTCAGTGCTTTAATAGCAGTTATCTTTTCAGAATTTATATTAACAATGAAGTTTTGAAGTTTGGCAGAACTTTATATCATGTTTACCGACTCGTAAAAAATTGTAAGTCTTTATTCTTGTTTTTGATTAAATGCATTGGTTTACAATTCGAAAAGTCGTAGTCATGTGTAAATTGTGGTTTCCAGTGACCCTTTGAAATGGTTCTCCGGAGTTGAGATCGTCAATTTGTGTAAGCAGGACTTTGAACCTCCAGAAGGTAAATTCGTGCTTACATCTCTCTTTAAAGGTATTTATCATTTGCTTATTTGCTTAACTTATTGAACCTGTATCTTTCGTATTACAGGAGGTTTTTTTTTTTAATCGGATTTACCCACCACGTGGACTTCTTGAATGGAAATATTAAGAGTGAACGGCTCCAGGTTCCTGGTTGAGTGTGCCCAGATAGTGGCTGGTGCAACTCCAAGGATGGCAGGCCTGTTCCCTAAGCCTTTGGCGGTATCCACGTGTAGCTGGAAACTTTGGTGATGAAACCTTTCAATTATATTATAAATTTCGTTTACGCCGGTCTGGCGAACGGTGTATTCTTTCAAACCACATCAACTAATTTATTCGTCAGTGGCGCCTAATTTTCAACCTTATATTGAATTGCATTGAATTACATTGAATTTTCAAGCTTGCCTTTTATCCCAAGTGACCCACGCTGAGCCTAGCTGGCATAATTTTTATATAATAGTCATTATAAGAAGTAACATAAGTAACTAGTAAATTAAGTAATTGGTTGTTTATAATACTATGTTACTGTGCATTAAAAATTTTATAACCTAATATTGTTTCTTTATACCCACACCACCAGAAAGGTAACAGTGGCACCACAACGGTAGGGGCGTGACTTGGGATAGTCAGTATGTCTGTATTTGCTATATTGAAATAAGGCGTTTGAAAATCAATGTTTAATATTGTTATTGTATAAAAACTATTATAAAGATTGAACAAGTACTATTTTAATAATTAGGTCCTTTATTATATGTTTCAAATTAACTTTACAACATTTCATATTGCATTGGTAGTAAATTTTAAGTAAATTATCATACTGTGATATTACTTTAATTATATAATAATTATTACTTTAAGAGGATTAATTTAAATTATTGATGCAATTATAATTTAAACAGGTTTAGTATTAAGTGACTTACATATTATTATATTGTGAAGCCAGCTCGACTTAACTTTTTATTATCAGCATTTAATATGACAATTAATTCTACTTGCCCTTTGGACTTTTGCACATTTAGTTCTATATGAACTTTGATTTAAATTTATTTGTTTTTGAACCTTATTCATATTGTTTGTGTGGTTCTTTAGTATTACAACTTTTAGGGTTCTGCAAATTTTTTATACTGGTTCAATACAATTTTTTTTTACTGAACTTTTTTTTCAAATAGTTTTTTAAATTTTGTTTTATATCTATATAAAACCAGTTGTCACATTCATAGCTTACACTTAGAATATTTTTTTTGGAAAATAGTTTTTTTTTTACATCATGGAAAGGCCTATAGCTTATCACTTACTTAGGAAGGATGAACTTATTTATGAAGTTGAGATAAGGGATGCTAAACCTAAAGGTTCAGTGGAAGAGTTGAGGATTCAGATTCGGGACTTAGTGAATTCAATTGCTGCTGATGAGATTTTAGAAACATCTTTGGATCCAGCCAGCGAGTTTGAAATTATTGATTCTAAACTGGATGAAGTCTTACTCACCTTGTCATCTAAGCCTCAATTTAAAAGTTTTAACCAGTTAAGAGCTATAGCACATCACCTTTTCCATCGATTTAGTAGGATTGAAGTGGATATTAATTTATTTTATAAAAAGGAAGAATTGAATGTGAAACTTAAGGATTGTCTTTCGAAAGTGGATAGTTGGTTTCAATCTTTTAGGAAAACTTTTGAAGAAGCTGCTAACGATCAATCTACTGATCATTCACCTGCTTTGATTAATCCTTTGCCTATTTCTAATATTTCTTGTTCGTCTGATAAGTCTATTACTCATTTAAATTTAAAATTTAATAGTAAATCTTTTAAAGTCGAGATGATTCGCGGCAAGAGTAAACCTGGTTTGTTTTGTTTTCGTTGTAGGGTTAAGGGACATGATTTGGGTACTTGTAAGTCTAAGGATATAGTCTGTTTTCGTTGTGGTACTAAGGGCATCACCGTTAAGTCCTGTCTTAATTGTTAATCAGCTGATCCATAAAACGGATAAGCCTTCCGTCAAGTCGTTCCGCTAACTTTGATCCTGACGATTGGCGGAAGTATTTAAAACGAATCTCACTTTTCTTTACTCATAGTGTAGCGGCTATGCAGCGTCCTCCGGATGACATTCGTCCTTATTTGTCGGTTTCTATTTTTGATGAACAGTTTTGTGGTTTATTAGATTCCGGTTCATCTATATCTATCGTAGGGTCTAATTTGGGTCAATATTTTGTCGGTCAGGGTGTTCAGATGTATGACACATCTGATATTTCTTATATAGCTACGGCTAATGATGCACGATCCCGTGTGTCAGGTTATTTATTTTTACCGATTACGCTGAAGTCTAAGACTAAGGTAATCAAATTTTATGTTGTCCCTAGTGTGACAACATCCTTAATTTTTGGGGTTAATTTGTGGTGTAGGTTTGGTTTAGCACCAAACTTATTTTTTTTTTATGTAAGCTTTGATTCATCCGAAACGAATGTAGTTTCGGGAGTGAAGTTCTTACATCCCCTTACATCCCCTTGAGGATTTATCTTCTTCGCAAAGCGTAATTGCGAAGGAGGTGTTTGGTAAGTTTGAGGGGTTTCCTTCGAAAGGAAGGGCTTAGGTCGAACGGATGTTATAACACATTCGATCGATTCGGGTGCTACGGCACCGATTAAGCAACGTTAATATTGCTTGTCTCCTGCACGTCCGGACAGCAGAGAGGAGAGGTGTGAAACATCAGTCCTGACAGTTGGTTTATTAAGGTTTGATAGTGTCGTTAGGTATTGCAAAGTGTGTACGTCCGGACAGCAGAGAGGAGAGGGGTATGTAACATCAGTCCTGACAGTTGGTTTATTACGGTATGGTAGTGTCGTTAGGTATTGCAAAGTGTGAACGTCCGGACAGCTGAGTTTAGAGGTGGGAAACATCAGTCCTGACAGTTGGTTTATTAAGGTATGATAGTGTCGTTAGGTATTGCAATGTGTGAACGTCCGGACAGCTGAGTTTATTGGAATGAAACATCAGTCCTGACAGTTGGTTTATTAAGGTATGATAGTGTCGTTAGGTATTGCAAAGTGTGAACGTCCGGACAGCTGAGTTTATTGGTGTGAAACATCAGTCCTGACAGTTGGTTTATTATGGTATGGATAGCAGTGTCTTTAGGTTCCGTTTGTGTTCGTTAGGCATCCTTTTGTCCCGTTTCCTCATCCCATTATCCTTATGGAGCGGTTGGTAACTCCTTAAATAAGCCCTAATACTCAGAGCGGATTGTAACTCTGTCAAAATAAGCCTCACGACTCAGAGCGGTTTGTGACTCTGTAAAAATAAGCCTTAAAACTATTCCTTCACGTTTGGTGACCGTCCAGTATCAACTTTGTGATAGTGTTGTATCTGTTTGGCATCATTTTATTCCTTTTCCTCATCCTAAAATCCTTATGGAGCGGTTGGTAACTCCTTAAATAAGCCTTAATACTCAGAGCGGATTGTAACTCTGTAAAAATAAGCCTTACGACTCAGAGCGGATTGTAACTCTGTAAAAATAAGCCTTACGACTCAGAGCGGTTTGTGACTCTGTAAAAATAAGCCTTAAAACTATTCCTTCACGTTTGGTGACCGTCCAGTATCAACTTTGTGATAGTGTTGTATCTGTTTGGCATCCTTTTATTCCTTTTCCTCACCCTAAAATCCTTATGGAGCGGTTGGTAACTCCCTTAAATAAGCCTTAATACTCAGAGCGGATTGTAACTCTGTAAAAATAAGCCTTACGCCTCAGAGCGGTTTGTGACTCTGTAAAAATAAGCCTTAATACTATTCCTTGACATTTTGTCACCTTCCAGTGTCCACTTCTGTGTTGGCGTGGTATCTGTTTGGTTTCCTAATATTCCTTTCCCATCCCATATTACCTAACAAGTGTTGTTGTTCGTCTGGTCAGTAGAGAGTCTTATATGTGAGTACCATTAGTCCTGACGGTTGGTTTTATTAAGGTTTGTTATGTCTGTTGGTTTGTATATTTTCTTTTTTTGTATAGTGTGTTAAGGTTAAGACTGTTAACTTCTCGTGGGTTCGAATAGTTAATTAGTTATATTGTTTTCGCGAATTTTGGTGTCGTGATACTATTTTATAGAGGTTAATTATATTCTCTATTTAGTGGCATAGACTACTAGTAATTTTTTTTTTAAGATTGCTTATGAGAAGCATTATTTTTATATTATCTATGTTAGAGCAGATATTAGTTTTGTTCATGCGTCTGGTTATGCATGCAGCGAAGCTTTTGTTGAGCTTAAGCTCTGGTGGAGTTTATCCTGCACATATCGTGGGAGCTCGGTTTGTTTTATTTGGTTGTAGCCGAATAATTGAGTTGTGGTGAGTCTACTACACACTCACTTTTCTTAAGTTGGATTTTCCACTTTTTTTGTCATTTTATATTTCACATTTGAAATGTGATTTAAATTAATTATTTGTGTTGTTCGAGGTTCTGAGCTGGAGGGCCAGCTCGAATTTTTCTCGTTTATCCTCGCAAAATTCTTCCGGGAGGGGAGGTACTGTTACATTAAAAATTATTTTCATAATTTTAACTTTTTTTTATAATTATATAAAACGTCAAAAAAGTGTCAATTCGCTAAATTCCGTGCCATTGACCCATATCCCACTTAATATATGTCGGTGTTGCTAGTATAACGCTTCGACTTGGCATTTTCTAAAATTTTAAGTAATAAAATAAATTACATTTATTTTAAAGGTGCCTTAAAACAATTATTAAAATAAGATTTTAATCATCTAATTCGTTTGCTGAATTTGATTAGAGGTCATTTCACATCGTTTCAGATTAATTTAATAGCTGTCTTCCAGTTTAAAGGTTAGTTCTTCGATGTAGGTGTCGGAGTCTAGTTATGATAAATTTACTTTGCCTCATTTTTGACTTTTTATAATTATTCCAAAATTATTTCCCTGATTTAATTATGGATATAATTCCTTTTTCATTAAGGGTATTTTGGTAGTGATACTGGTCACACTCGCTAACCTTTCAAAGGTTCGTGAACTCTCGATTTCGTTCTTTTTGAATTTTGGAACTATCGGCTTCACACCGAATCCAAACTTCTAATTCGATATACTGAATATATCGGTGAGTTGTCTTAATAATTGAGTTTCTTAATTTGTGGTTGTTTAGTATTCAGTGCTTTAATAGCAGTTATCTTTTCAGAATTTATATTAACAATGAAGTTTTGAAGTTTGGCAGAACTTTATATCATGTTTACCGACTCGTAAAAAATTGTAAGTCTTTATTCTTGTTTTTGATTAAATGCATTGGTTTACAATTCGAAAAGTCGTAGTCATGTGTAAATTGTGGTTTCCAGTGACCCTTTGAAATGGTTCTCCGGAGTTGAGATCGTCAATTTGTGTAAGCAGGACTTTGAACCTCCAGAAGGTAAATTCGTGCTTACATCTCTCTTTAAAGGTATTTATCATTTGCTTATTTGCTTAACTTATTGAACCTGTATCTTTCGTATTACAGGAGGTTTTTTTTTTTTAATCGGATTTACCCACCACGTGGACTTCTTGAATGGAAATATTAAGAGTGAACGGCTCCAGGTTCCTGGTTGAGTGTGCCCAGATAGTGGCTGGTGCAACTCCAAGGATGGCAGGCCTGTTCCCTAAGCCTTTGGCGGTATCCACGTGTAGCTGGAAACTTTGGTGATGAAACCTTTCAATTATATTATAAATTTCGTTTACGCCGGTCTGGCGAACGGTGTATTCTTTCAAACCACATCAACTAATTTATTCGTCAGTGGCGCCTAATTTTCAACCTTATATTGAATTGCATTGAATTACATTGAATTTTCAAGCTTGCCTTTTATCCCAAGTGACCCACGCTGAGCCTAGCTGGCATAATTTTTATATAATAGTCATTATAAGAAGTAACATAAGTAACTAGTAAATTAAGTAATTGGTTGTTTATAATACTATGTTACTGTGCATTAAAAATTTTATAACCTAATATTGTTTCTTTATACCCACACCACCAGAAAGGTAATAGCGTTAAGATCACCACTGGGCCATACGGCTGAATGTACATAATATTGTTGTAACGCATCAGTGAGTATTTCTACTTTATTAAAAACATCCGGAAGGGAAGACGCCCTCAACGTCAGCTCCAAGACAGATTTATTTTCTTTAGGGTTATCCTCAAGCAATACCCCAAACTTTTTAAACCGCTTATACTGTGGAGCTAAGTCTTCCTGTTAGGCATGATAAACGATGACTTAAAGGATGTTTAGCATCCAATGCTGTTCCTAAAAACACGTAGTGTCAGCTACATTAAGACAACCATCGTTTGATGATATATGAAATTGATGGATTTTTATCACTTGCTAGAGAAAAAACCTATAATTTTTATTTTTAAATCATTCTAAGCGAAATTATTTATTGTGAACCAATCGTGTGTCTATGATTATGTACTATTTTCATCTGCATTAGTTTTTTTCGTGTCGACCTTAAAAGTCAGTAAAGTATCGTCAGCTAATAACAGTGTATCACAAATATCTATAACATAAAAAGTACGATCATTTACATATACTAGAAACAAAAAAGGTCCCAAAATTGATCCTTTTCGAATACCCAGTTTTACCCAGCATAGATGTTGAACTCTTTGACTTAATTATGAACTTAAGGATACTCTCATCTGATATCCTACCTTGAACTAACAAAACTTAGTTATGTAGTATTTCGATGTGAAGTGTGATTGAGCTTGTGTGACTACAGGCACGAGAGATATAACATCAAGGCGTAATGATGGCGGATTAGTATTTAATTTAAAAGTTAAAATGTTGACCACTTGTCAGGTAGCTAAATTGGTCGTCAACATAGACATAACACTGTAATGACAAATAAATGTAACATAACTACTACTGCATTTTGATGTTCAAACTTTTTCTACAAAGGAAACACACTTGCGGTAAATAAATGTAAATATTTGTCTCTTATAAACAGCCAAATGTTTATATTTAAAGAAGTTTATCAAACAGAGATCCTGTTTTAAAATAAGTATGTAATTTTTAATCTTGTATAAAGTGTGAAAGTCAGTTAGGACGTTGTAAAATTGACTTAAATATATTGTATAATTTCAATAAAAATAAAAAATCGTATCATAGTCGTATCGTATAAATGAGCTCCATTATTACTGCAGCACACAGAATGGTCGTTACGGACGTGACCAGAAACGAGAATCAGAATGACCTATGGGTATGATTAAACCCTCTTGTCGTGGTTATCAAAACAACATCCTGAATACTGAGATGCCGATTAAAGTTTTCTCAAGAAACATGCGATATTCAATTAAATAAATAAATGTTATATTCTTTAATTATACCCGCAGCTACCAGTAATGTGTAGGCTAAGTTTTAACAAGAATACAAAAAAAAATCCCCGTCGATTCCGTAGAAGTTGTTCTTCTTGGGTAGATAATTTGTATTGCCCGGTGACGTCACAATTCTTTAATCAGATGAAATACTTTCTTATAAAAAAGAGGTTATTTTTTAAAGTATCGGTAGGGGGCTGGTGAATGTTCCACCCAGAAATTAGAACTTTAAAAATATTAAACATTCCATACAAGCTCCACCAACCTTGGGAGCTAAGATCACGTCCCTTTTGCCTGTACTTACACAGGTTCAATCGTAGTAGAACATTTGATGCCAGGGTTAAGCCAGCCCTATAAGGTTTACTACTCTTCTATACTATATAAGCATATGAACTTGGACAAAGTTCTATCACCGAGTATGTGGTTATATGATTACTTGGAGAATCGAAGAATAAATAACCCTATATCAAACTTAAATTACACACTCACACTCAAGGTCAAATTATATTGAGCTCATACAACTAAAACTTAAGTTAATCTGAGTACATCATATCAGGGTTACGTCATAGTCATACAAATGTAACAACGTCATGAAGTACTCAAAACGATCCTTAGTACGTAACGCATTAGCGAAGGCCATAAACGCGTTATTGCGAACATTACAGAGACGGTCTTCTCATTTCGTAATCACTATCACCATTAACGGAATGCTTTCAAGGCGGTTAATTCATTGTGGGTGTGAAAATTTAACCTCGATGCTTCGATAAGACAAAATGTTTACCTGGCAGGCACCAGTTATGCAACGCTTTATAGTACGACTAAACTTAGATGTATCCCTTAAATCAAATATAAATTACCTGACGTTTTTATTAGTTTTCTTTCTTCCTTTTTCTTTATTTATGGTAAAGTTTGGCGGAAGAGCGTATGGGCCACCTGATGATAAATTTTCACCATCACCCATAGACAAAGACGTTGTTAGAAATATTAAATATCCAATTGTCAATGCGCCACCAATCTTGGGAACTAAGAGGTTATGTTCCTTGAGCTTGTAGTTACACTGGCTCACTCACCCTTCAAACCGGAACACAACAATACTGAGTACTGTTGTTTGACGGTAGAATATCTGATAAGTCAGATCAATTTGACGAATATATTTGGTCATATCGTTCATCGTTTGCGTAAATATCATATTCACATAAGAAATAAATAAATATTGATAGGTTGGTATAGCGTACTTAAATCGGATGTGATCGGTTTTACGATTTTTGCCGATGCTACATCTTCCCGGAGATTCAAGAAATTTCGAGGCTATAATTAAGTATTGTCTACATTTAATACAGAACAACTCTAGTAACATTACTGCTATCACCAAGAAGTATCTATTGCTGTTCGCACATAAAATTTAATGAAATTCTGGGAATATCAATGTATATGACATATCCTAACGATTTCGGCTACGTCGAACAAACAAAAGGGTGTTTACTACGCAAGATGATGATGACGCCCTATCTGATCTCGGAAACGGTAGCCAATTTCAACAGAGATCATAAAAATGCAGGACATACCTATTATAGTGCCCAAGTGTGTTTGCAAACATAGTTGGACTTGTTAGATATTTTTTTATTAAATGGGAATTTAATTTTAATTATACACGTCAGTAATACTGTATCAAATGATATTTACATCAATACTAATTTACAGCAATACCAATTACCTTAATAGCAACTTCGTATCTTAATGTTAGCACTTCGTTGATCCATCGAAAAGAGTGTCCTCTATAAGGAACTTCCATCACTTATATAAGCCTCATTAAAATTCACGTGAATCAAAAAAATCAACAGAAAAGTCAAAGCACCCTCTTATAAAATATAAATGTTATCAATACACTTAAGAAATAATTTATTATTATTACAGAATTGATTACAATATACAATAAACTATATAAACCCTTTATGATCATATAAATAGTTAATTATCTTTTACTTAATCTATCACACCCAACTAAGTTGAAATCGTACGGCAAGTACCATGGTGCACTTTCCAAGACACAGGACAACACAACTTTTACATACTCAGAGCTGTTGAGCACTGGTTTTCAAGAAAACTAGTAAGTTTTTTTACAGTCCCTTCTCAAGACTGGCTAATATAATATCCAACGCGTTTGTCGTGATTTTATAAAATTATACTTATATAATTTTAATTGAAATAATAATATTTATTACGGCTTTTATTTTTAAATACGTGTTTATTTGAAATAACATTTATTAGTATAATTATTGATTCGGTTATCGACACCGTATTGTGGGACTCCCGTCACTTCCTCCCGTGGCGTGGTGCGGCGACTGGTACTGCCTGGTACGAGAAAAACAAAAGGCGGTGGATTTTGAACGGGCAGGGCAGAAGAAAGCTACATTCGTGGATGAGCGGAAAAATGATATAATTATATACAATGAGCGGATAAATAATATATGTTTCGGTTGGTAAATTAATATAGTGACATAAATTAATGTAATGTGAGTAGTTTTATTACACGTTTTAGCTATTTACTTTGACCTAAAATAAGTGAATATTGGGAAAAAATTTGCTACATCCAAAATCTCTTAATACCCGGTACTAGTATCAACAGACCTGCAGATGACTAGATGGGTGAAAATTATTACCAAAAATTGTAAATTATATTATAACATCATCAGTTTATTTAATATTTTTTAATAAACGTCAAAAATGCAGGAGAGAAAGTTTTATATTATGTGTAACGATTTGGACCATTTGAGCTTCATCCTATTTAGGCAGAGGGAAGCTTTTATTGTAGTCTCAGTGTCTTATTCTCAACTTAATACTTATCTTCAACGTAAAATGTTCTGTTATTAAGGAAATCACAAAAAGTCTTGTTTATACTACGAATAAAACCACTTTCATAACTCATACTTCTATACTGTATTGTGTACACCATAATTCTATCATTAATATGAAAAATTCTAAAAAAGATTTATAATATTGTTTTTAATTTATTTCTGAACTTCTTCTTGAAGTTTCAAAGATAAGAGAAAATGTTCTAAAATTGCAACATACCTCGAAAGAGTAAGTAGTGAAAGATTTTTTTAACATTTAATTGAAATGTTTGACGTCTTTAAGAAATTAACTCGAAAAATATAAAAAGACAGTAATGCGAACAAATTGTAGCGGTCCGTGTTACCTTAGTTTTATAATTTTATATGGGGTTGTCAAAGTAATTTCAATTAATTTTTTTTCAAATGTAATTCTATACTTCCAAAAAGAATCTACATAGATATTATATTTTAGATTTTATTTGATCATTTTATATAGTTACGGTATTTTTTTATTATTTTGTTATATTAATTTAAAAAATATTTCGTTTACGATTTTAAGCGACACATACATTTATTATTTACTTTTCTTTTAAGATTTTTCACAGGCATCTTAAGTAATAAACATTATGAAAAGCATGGAAATCCCTGACAGAATTTGTACAGTATACCCTTTCAATTTTTATTTATTTATAAGTTAATGCATTAAAATTAAATTTCTTTTTAATTTAGATATATCATACATTCGTTACAGTACCAAAGTAAACCCATGCTGGCATCGTTTTCTGAAACGAATTTAATAAAACACCTTTAAATGCCTGTAATCTACGTTTAAGTAAATTGGTCAAGGCCGATTAATAGTGCTTAGTACAAATCCTAAATAGTTTTCTTTGAAAGAAGTTCCCGATAAGCTTAACTCGGGAGGCCGAAAAATTCATTTCCTCGGAACGAGTTTTTGTATAGACTGTCGAAACCTGGAAAAAATATGCTCCGTTTTCAATATATTAGAAAGTGCGTGTCCTTTTGACACAATAGACCACGTTAGTGGTTCTTTTGTAAAACTATCCATTCATCGCAGACTTCTTCCGCCCTATTGTTGCTTCTATTCCGTAATAAATCGCTCGTTTAAAGCTTCCTGCCCTTTGTACGCCTACTGAACTGATTGTTAGAGCCTTTTAATGTTTTCGATTTTACATTTTTTCTTGCATTTTGTTGTTTAATTCACCCTTTTACATTTAACAGTTTAAAAAGTACGCCATCATGATTAGTGACCTTCATATCTCTGTACTACCCGTATACCCTTAGCAACAGACGTTGCCGCTCTTACATCATGTTGTCGCTTTGTTGTTAGTGCAGCTGAAGTATGGTACCCACGCCTTTAATTACTTTGACTCGACTTTTTTAAATACATAACAATACAAAATAAAACCCAGTGGCATTCTCTGTTTTAGAAAATATTACTTTCTTTTATTGGTCTTGTATATGAAAGCTCAAAAACTATTTGATAGTAGTAGTCGCCCGCGGCTTCGCATTTTAGGATGTTGGTTGTCATGTGCTAGGCAAGAAAGCCTATGTCCTTTCTTGGAGTTTAAGTTTGCTTCATATCAATTCAGCGGTTTGGTAGCGAAAGAGTGACAGACAGACAGATAGACACAATTACTTTCACATTTATAATATTAGGTTAATGTAACAAATAATGTCCAAAAATTTTAGAAATAAAATCCGTGAATATCTGAAAGTGGCCTTCTTTTAACGAGAAACCGTTTGAAACTAGTTGAGCAAAAATGTGAATTTTAAAATGTCTTTTATGACGTACAAATCTTTTCACAGCGTTCTGCATCACTGAATACAGGCGACTGTAGTGTGTTGTAACAGTTTCTCGATTTAAAGTTGGTGCCTGCGCTTAAACCAGTCCACTGGTTAACATCTCTCTATAAAACTAAATGCAAAGTGTTTTGTTTAAATGGACTAAAATTATATTTATTAAATTAAATATTATTATTTTTATTTTAGTTACTTAAATATTGATGAAAGCCCACATTGGTGTGCATTTGGAGAGGCCTATGTTCAACAGTGGACAAATATGGGCTGCTGTCGATTGATTAAATCAGTCAAATGGTAGAACTTGGAACAAACCTTTCTAGCTAGATACATTATAAGGGCTTTCATTTCTTCTTCCGTGAAGCTACAAATTTAGTATTATTATGTTATGGTTCAATAAACTACCAGTATAAGGAACATATCATCGGAGTTTAAGGTTGTAAGTTTTTTTTACAGCGTAAGTTTTTACGGGGAGTTCTAGCCACGTATCACCAGGTGATCCATTGACCCTCAAGCCTAACATACATAGGCATACTATAAAAACAGATATCTGAAAACCCTTTAATGTTCCTCTGAAAAAATTCTTCTTATTTTTTTATGGTATAAGTTGGCGGACGAACATATGGGCCACCTGATGGTAAGTAGTCACCATCGCCTATAGACAATGACGCTCTAAGAAATATTAACTATTCCTTACAACGATAATGTGCCACCAACCTTAGGAACTAAGAAGTTATGTCCCTTGTGCCTGTAGTTACACTGGCTTACTCAACCTTCAGACCGGAACACAAGAATACTGAGTACTGTTATTTGGCGGTAGAATAACTGATGAGTGGGTGGTACCTACCCAGACGGGCTTGCACAAAGCCCTACCACCAAGTATAAACTAACCTTAACCTCGAAGAAAATGTTTTAGGGTTTATTATGCTGCACCTCTTGTATTGGTAGATATTTATAGGAGTAATTACGGCATATTCCTTTAACACATTCAAATGATTGACTTGAACTCATTCGGGTTTGAACCTGCGATGGTACACGTGGCCTACCAATATATATAGCTATGAGTATGTAATGGTTGATAATGGAACGTTGAAAAATCTACATAATATATACGAAGATTATGAGCCGACAGTAAAGGAGCTACGAAATATTAAAATGAAGTATAAATTATGTCACGAAACAGCTCGGCAGCCTTAAATATTAATTATAGTTTACGTGATCGTCGGCGTGAAGGCTGGATCAAAGGGTAATGGAAACATTCAAGTCTAAAACATCGGCGATGGTATTTTAATGAGGTTTAGGCTTTGCCAAATTGAACGCTTTGTTAAATATTTATTTACCTTTCATTAAAGTATTTTCATAGCGATGTTATAAAATTTTGTTGGATGTTCTATTTTGGAACAATTTCATCAGCATTAAATTGGATAAAAATATGTATATAAACGTTTCAAAAGGATTTTTAGATTTATATTGTAAAATGACGTGTCAAAAATGCGTATCAGGGTAAACTTGAATAAAGTAAATTTTAGCTTTTCAAATAATAAAAAACAAAATAAATTTTATTCAAGTGGGCTTTTACAAGCACTTTTGAATCATAATATAAGAATTAAGTGAAGCGAGTGAATAAACGTGGATGAGAATATATAGGTGATAAGTGGCTGATGGTAATTGGTTACTTTAAAAACATTAATCATTTTTTACATCGGTCTCGATTTACTGGCTCACTCCCGGTCAAACTACAACACAAAGATACTGAATGTTGCTGTTTGTAAAATATCTGGTACCTATCCAAGTGGGCTTGCAAAAAGTCCTACCACAAATTAACTGGTTTGGTCTTTTTTATGCTAAAGGCGGCAAATAGGCACGAGACTAACCTGATTTCAAGTGCATGCCTATAGACATCAGCAACACTGAAGGCTAAACGCTATTGATAGTGACGAAACCAAACAATATGTACATTAATATCTTTAATTGTAGACTTTTAAAAGAAATAGCAAATAAAAACTTAGGACATTTTAAGAATTTAAAAATAATAATCAAGACATTGCTGATTGTTGACAAAAAGGATATCCCTGTTGAATCGGAATTCTGATTCTTTGGGAAGAAACAAAATAAACAGACCTCCTGTTACCAGTGTAAGCAATTAAGTAAGGTTATATACTTTATGTTTTTAATAAAAATAAAAACAAAATTAATTTGCATAAATAAAGAAATGACATAAAAATCTTGGTAATATTCATAGAATGATCGAATCTATCACGCTTCTTTACTTTCAAAATTTAATTACGTGGAAGAATATTGGAAATTCCCACTGTTCATTTAACAGTCAAAACTGACAATGACTTAAAAATTATAAAACGTTTTAAAAATACGACGTGAAGGCGATATTTTCACGCCTTAATCCCCTCTGGTTCTGACGTAGTCGAATAAATGTGCCCCGTCAAAGCCCGTGGGTGTCGTGAGAGAAGACTAAGAGAATTTTTGCAAGCCACATCCATCAATCGAGTTTGTAAGCGCCACCACTCGTTTGAGGAAGAGGAAAATAAAACAAAATCTATCACGAGCATACAATGATGACAGTCTAATAAGGATGATTTAGATGATTAGTTCAATGAGGTTTTATAATTAGCTGAGCTGCAACAAAGACATATTGCACGTTTTATTATTCGTATTAGAGTTTGACAAAAAATCAATCAAGCAGTTTTGAGTAATCAATGAATATTAAAAACATATGTCAATTATGTAAACGCTTTATTTGTTATTGAAATGGATTACTAATAAATAATAGGTAATGCTAAAACATTAACAGTAGTATTTAATATAGTTTGGAATATAAAAGAGAAGACTACACAAAACTTTAAAGATTTCCAACTTAAAAGTGATGTCTAACGAAACAGTTTTTCTGTTTTTCTAACCTTAAGAACTAACGACATCCGTTGTCAAGTAGTGTGTACACCGGGTTTCATGGGTACGCAACTCCGAGGTCCCGGGTTCAACTCCCAGATGAGTAGATGTAGAAAAATTTCATTAATTTTTATGCTGTCTTGGGTCTAGGTGTTCGTGGTAATAGCGTTACTTCTGATTTTCTATAACACAAGTGCTTTAGCTAGTTACATTGGGATCAGAGTAATGTACATATGTTATGTTGTCCAATTTTTATAAAAATCAAAGAACTAAGATATTATATCCCTTGTGTGTATGTTTTCCAAGTGGACAACAATATAGATACCACGCAGTTAGATTTGTACTAAGCGCTAACACCAGACAGCAATTTCGATACTACCAAAAATCTTTTAATGCATGACCAACAACAAGAGCTGAGATGGCCCAGTGGTTAGAACGCGTGCATCTTAACCGATGATTGCGGGTTCAAACCCAGGCAAGCACCGCTATATATATGTGCTTAATTTGTGTTTATAATTCATCTCGTGCTCGGCGGTGAAGGAAAACATCGTAAGGAAACCTGCATGTGTCTAATTTCATAGAAATTCTGCCACATTTGCATTCCACCAACTGGCATTGGAACAGCGTGGTGGAATATGTTCCAAAACCCTCTCCTTAATGGAAGAGGAGGCCTTATCTCAGCAGTGGGAAATTTACAGGCTGTTACTTTACTTACTTTTTTTACTTTACTTATGACCAACTTAACAGAAAATCCTAGTCATTAGCCTTGCTTATGAATTTAGTATCAAATGTGTACATATGTAACTATACTAGTGAGACAGTCGATTTTATGCCACAGTAATATATTGTACATCTAAATTGATGTTCCTTACCAGCATATTTGTGTATTATACCTGAAATGTCATACATCAGCTGTTATTATCTTTGATATATGTCATAAATTATACAACAATATCCCATTGTTGTTCGCTGGTGCTTAGCGACTATTAATCAGATTGGGTTGACAGCGTTTCACCTCTTCAATGTTATTACTATGATAGCCATTACGTTTGCTGTATAAAAATGTGATATAAGCTTGTACTTTATAGACAATAATTTCATTTTATAAGCTATTCCTATTCGATACGATTTTTAGTTATTAAAAATCGAAATTAGACTATACTTTATTCAAGTAGGTTTTTAAAACGACATTTGAATCGTCAATTAGCAACTATATCAAGTGAAGCTACCACCGCTTCGGAAAGCAGATTCAATCGAGAAGAACCAGTAGAAATTGACAAAATCAGTACTCTACTTACAGTTACTCTTTCTTTTCTTTTCAACATTTAAAGATAAGTATAATTATATTTAACCAAAATAACTGTATCTGTATCATTCATATGAATGTAATGTAATGTCTTGAAGTCATCAAGTATTAAATCCAAGCTATTTTATAGATAAACATATAAACATCATAATATTAGTAACTGTAAAATTTTGAAATCGAATTGTTTACGATCATCGTTGTAACTAAACTAGAAAATTCTCTAAGATATTCAATGAATGTTGCCACGCAGCTGAGAGAATGCATTTTTGACAGGTCTGTGATCGACGATGTATCTTTAAAACTACAAGGAACTTACGAAAAACATTATCGGTATTTGTTTGCCCTACTTTCGTTGACAAAATATACATTTTACTTTAACCAACGTACGTTGTTAAAAGGTTATATCAACTAGAGTATATCGCAGGTCATAATCAACTGATAAATTGATGGTAATGCATTTTCTCAATGGCTGGACTTCACATTATAAATCTCGTTTATGTGGGAGAACCTTTAATATAACTTCAGAGTATTCATTAACTATTTATAAAATTCATAGACAAAAATGAGCGGAGGGTCAGCAAGAAAATGTTTAATTGATATATTTATTTTGTAACATTTATCTATTTATTAATTAATAGCAATATATCATAAATTATAAATTTTAATAGCAATTAAATTCTGAAACATATATCAGAATATATACATGAATTATTTGGATAATTTTAACGGCTAAAGTCTAAATCGTTTTCCGACCCTACTTTTCTGGATGAACGACTTTTCTTGTTGCGAATAATTTGGAAACGACGACATGTTCTAAATTATTCAAACGAATATTATATTATACAGGACAATATTAATCTATAGTAAAAGCCAAAGTCATATATCTTATTAGGAATATAACACGATCAGAAAAGATACTGCATGCTTTTAAAGTTCTTAATAACAATGTATGTATAGTATACCTTACCCAAGACCCGCACTTACTTCTTCTTACATCCCAGTTCCTGAGATAAATTACTCCATAACATGTGCAATATGATATATAAATTTAAACTTCATGATATGGTTAAGTAACTGCTCCCACAGCACTGCAAATAATAGCGTATATAAAGTTAATATTAAGCTGTTTCTCGTGTTTGCGGAGTTGACTGCGTCTTGAACGTGAGCTGTGCTGAAACTACGAAAATATCTTTACTGTTTTATTCACGTTGAAAAGAACATATAATATAAATGATTAACTGGATTTTGTATACGATACGCCATTTTAGAAATAAAATTTAAAATAAAGTCCTTCTATTCATAAATTACAAGATGATATTGAAAAATTATCTCTAATGTGGCAATGGAATTTGTTTTGTTTACAAAAAAATTCCAAAAAAATTATTTTATGTACGGAATATAAGAAAACATCCATACGATTTAAATGTGTGATGTGTGCAAATTTAAAAATCGAAATCGAAACGAAAGCATTATTGCCTTAATTTCCTATATTTGGATACATTTTTGGGCATATGAACGCTGATTCCTCAATTCCTATTTAACGCAAACGGCGCCACGAGAAACGGCAAGTAATCACGTAATTCGTTTGGATTTCACTTTTGTCTGAATTTCTGTTTATCATAGCATCTTTTGAATTATTCAAGGTTCACGTTATCCATATTTTCAATATCCATCGACAATACGTTATCCTTTGCTGATCTTTCTTGTTTCTGGTTCAACGGAAAAAGGTATTATTGGAATTAAGTACTTTGTTCGAATCGTGTCCCCTTCAAAGGTTTTAGGGTTCCGATGATACATTCGAAGAAATGAATTTCAACGAATACCTGTCGCTATTCTTATTCTTAGACATTGTTTTTCTGTTGTTATCGTGCCAGGTTATTTCGTAATAAGTAGCTGTGATTCTAATTACAAATTAAATGAGTTTTTATTCATTTTAACCTAAAAAAGAACTTCCTAACTAATTAAGTTCTTATTTTAAATTCCTTTTTTTTTACATTTCATTTACATTTAAATCAGTTTGCTTTGCGTTAAAACCTATTCATAGTTTTGTGTACATTGAATAAGTATATTGAGTGAATACTTTTTTGTTATATCTGTGTTATAATCTGTAGTAGGTTTGATTGATTACGTATCGTTAGTTCTTCTTCTCATAAATTGGCGTGTTCATCAGTTCGATCTTCTAATTAAAATTGGTTTTCTTTGTTTTAGTTCAGATATTTTAATGATCTGTTACCGATCTTCAACTTTTTACGACTTCCACGTAGAATTAATAAGAGATATGAATCATTATAGCAAAAAATGCATACAGCTGAAACACAACGTAAGATGTATGTGATGAATCGAACATCGAGTGCTGTAACGCATATAATTTACGAACCTTAAAAGTACAAATTATACAAAATTTTCTTTGGTCTTACCTTTACTTTAGGTCTTTGCTCGTTAAGATATGTATATATACATAATATATATAAGGGACATACTACCTTAGGTCCCAAGGTTGGTGGTGTCAATACACCATTAGATTACATAAAATTTTGTTTAATAACGAATAAGTTTGTAAATGTACAATTCATATCAGTCTTGCTTCGTCAAAAATGTTCTGTATACCTACTGTATTTTTGCTGTGTATTTTTTCTTTTCTTCAGGAACTTACTTACTGTCCTTAGTTTACCATAACTGATAAGCATAAAAAATGTAAATCCGAAATTGGCTTCTGTTTGGACAATGTAATTTTCTTTTATTAATTACTTTTGTATAAGCTGTGGATTTTGTTACAAATAAATAAATAAATAAATAAATAAATAAATTAATGTAAAAAAAAAAAATTAATAAATAAATAATACTGATGTTAAAATTAATATTATCACGATTTGCTATTAGTTATTTACAAATATACCAATAACGTTAATAATCATTAGGTGAAGTCGGTTTGAAGGGTGAAAGAGCCAGTGTAACTGGCACAAGGGACATACTACCTTAGGTCCCAAGGTTGGTGGTGTCAATACACCATTAGATTACATTTCTAACAGCGCCTATGTCTGTGGGCGGTGGTGACCACTTATCATAAGGTGGCCCACGTGCTTGTCCGCAAAATGTTTGCACAAAAAAAAGAAATTGCCCAATGCCCTCTTTCACATCGTGCCGAAAACCGGTACAAAAATCTACGCTACTATCTAAGCTACGTTTGCTACTCGCCTTCGAATGTAATGAATTAATCTCCAAGCTGACTTCCTGCTTTTACCTTGGTGTTACTAATTGAAATACCAATAATTGTATTCCATTTACCCCTGATTTTATCTTCAAATTATAGGGTACTAATCTGGCCAAATATATCTGGTCAATCGAAAACGATCCAAAATTTTCATTGATATAATAATAGCAACGCCATCTAATCATCGTAATTGCTTATTTGATGTTTCTGTTACTAACACTGTGATGTTATATAATGATTGTTACCACAATCAAGAGATTTTCGTTTGTGTATTTTGTACCGAACTGTTGTTATTGTTGTATCTGATTTTGAGTATATTTGTTTTAAGTTTATTTTGTTTACGCTTCTGTTAGTAACAAGCTCTCTCTTACAAGCTTAGCAATACTATACTATTATAGTTTGTGCATAATTTATTTTACCTTTCAGCCCGAACGCCATTCGTTTAAATTCAATTTTACTTTCTATAAACAGTTTTCATATATAGGTTATTTTCTATGACAAAATATTTCCACGAAAACAGTAATGTCGAATTAATTATCACTGAAAATAAACATTGTATAATATGTATGTGTAGAACGCGTGCATCTTATCCGATGATTTCCGGTTCAAACCCAGGCAAGCACCACTATATATATGTGATTAATTTGTGTTTATAATTCATCTCGTGCTCGGCGGTGAAGGAAAACATCGTGAGGATACCTGCATGTGTCTAGTTTCATCGAAATTCTGCCACGTGTTTATTCCACCAACCCGCATTGGAACAGCAGGGTGGAATATGTTCCAAACCCGTGGTGGTTAATGGAAGAGGAGGCCTTATCCCAGCAGTGGGAAATTTACAGACTATTACTTTACATTACTATAATATGTATAATTAGAACACGATGAATTCGTGTATAATTTGTTTATTGAATCATTTAAGCGATTTTGACATAGTTTTATTTATTTAAGTCTATAGCATAATCTCCACCTGATAAAACATTCATTATTGTCTAAACTAATATTATAAATGCTCATTCACGGTCAATTCACTGAACCAAATTTGATAATGCTAAAAAGGGAGTGAGCGACAGGCGTTTAAAACAAAATAAAATCTCTAAAAACTGTGTGCAATCTATTGAAATTTCTCGAAGGGAATTTGAACTCTAAAATCGATATAAAGGTATTACTTTTCGAGCGTTACAAACTATTTATGTTAGTGGTAAAATAATTAATGAGTGGTTGGTACCCGTCTACACTACATAATAGGTTTACATGTACGCCTCTACACATATAGCCAGTAGCTCAAATAGTGATAAGCCAAAGCTTTGAATAAGGGACTGGAAACATATGCAGGTTTCCTGCGTTTGATATTATAAATCAATAAATTCTAGCATCAATTTTAACTAATCTTATAAAATAATTTGATTTATTTTAAATACAAAAAATAATTACTTGTTGGTAGGGCAAGTTTGTGCAAGCCCGTCTGGGTAGGTTCCACCCACTCATCAGTTATTCTACCGCCAAAAAACAGTACTCAGTATTGTTGTGTTCCGGTTTGAAGGGTGAGTGAGCCAGTCTAGTAACTACAGGCACAAGGGACATAACATCTTAGTTCCCAAGGTTGGTAGCATATTGACGATGTAAGGAATAGTTAATATTTCTTACAGCGTCATTGTCTATGGGTGATGGTGACCACTTACCATCAGGTGGCCCATATGCTCGTCCGCCAAACTATACCATAAAACAAAAACAAACATTTTTTCATTTTGATTTTTTTTTCATATAGGCAGTGAATGTTGCTCTTTTTTAACTGCATTCAGAATTATTTTGAAACTTTTGTATAGATTATATACTGATTACTTTTAAATTATACTATCTACTACTCTATACTAATATTATAAATGAGAAAGTAATTCTGCTTTTCTGTATGTCTGTCTATCACTCTTTCACGACCAAACTAATGAACTGAATTTGACAAAATTTGCTTTGAAGCAAACTTGAACTCTAAGGAAGGCTTTTTTTGCCTAACACATGATAGCCAACCACCTAAAATGCGAGTTAAGTTGCGGCGAGAATTAGTATCATATAAAACTGAGTTAGGCAGATTTCATAATTTTAGATTTACAACATACCCTCTTCGATTATTGTCGATCGATCAATGGCAATTTAAAAAGGGATACGTCAATATGACCCAATGTATCGTCGATCAAATTGATAAACATGATTTATTGTATGATATTAGTATAACAGAGCTGAGATGGCCCAGTGGTTATAACGCATGCATCTTAATCGACGATTTCGAGTCCAAGCACCACTATATATGCTTAATTTGTGTTTATAATTCACCTCGTGCTCGGTGGTGAAGGAAAACATCGTGAGGAATACTGCATGTGTCTAATTTAATCGAAATTCTGACTCATGTGCCTTACACCAACCCGTATTGGTACAGCCTGGTGGAATATGTTCCAAACCCTAGGAGAGGTTTTCCTCATGATGAGAAAGCCAGGAAAAGGAGACCTTATCTTAGAAGTGGGAAATGTACAGGCTGTTACTTTACTTTACTTTTTTAGTGTAACATCTTTGATATTTTTAACAGTTTAAATTATAACAGCAATATATTCAGAAGATAATTCGAAACAATAAATAAATTGGACAACATCACATACATTATTTTGATCTGGATATAAGTAACTAAAGTTGTGTTACGGAAAATCAGAAGTAACGACGTTATCACAAACACCCGGACCCAACTTTTTCTACGTAGACTCGGCCGGGAATCGAATCGAATACCCATGAAAACCGGCGTACACACGACGCGACAGCGGTCGTAAACTCGACCATAGAGGACGTCTCGTCGTCAATTAATCATAAATCATTTATTTTCGAGTTCTGACATTTTTGTTAACTATACAATCTTATCCGGAATTCGAGCAAAAATTAAGAGAATAATAATGCTAAAATATACGTGAATTTCGTTCAAAATTTAATTAAATTCCTTTAAGAAAACTTGGAATACATTTGTATCCTAAAGCGAATCAGATTCTGAAGTATTCCTTTGCTATGCTCCCCTTTTCTAACGCAAATACCACAACACACGAGTTCGTATCGGAATTATGAGTATGTTGGCAACAAGAGTGCTATACAATCAGCTTCACCAAATTGCGTTTGATTTTCAGCCAAAATAATATAATACGACTAAAAATGAAACGACTGATTTGATACCCAAAATCAGCTGCTACAATGTTCGTATAATTAATTTTAAAGCAAGCTGATGTTCATGCAATTTTAAACAACTTTACTTAAATTAAATTAAGATGTTTCCTGGAATTAAATTTGATATTAAATAGTATTAATACGTCACAAAAGTTATTAAAATTATTGATATATCTAGTTAGTGGAGATCAGTGTTTGGATACTAAAATACACTATAATGGACTTTCTGATGCTTATTTTCATGTAATTGGATTTTGAAAAGAAATATTTTCTGTAAGGGTAGCAATCATTTTTAATCATAGCATTTATTCTGAAGTGTAAATTATAAATGTAATGATTGTATTTTGATTTTTAAGTACCAGATACAACAATATAACGAAGAACAATTGAGTGTTTTAAGAAGGATGCTAATCTGTTAAGCAATGTAATAGAACACCCAGTGTAACAAATAGAAATAATAATAAGAAAGTGACGTGCAGTCTTCCAAAATCTGTTGTTTTTGTCAAACGGATACCTATTTTATTTTTCTTACTTAGTTTTATTTATTGTACTAACATAATGGTAAGATGATTGTTATTAATAAAATGTACATATAAGTCTAAAATAAATGATTTGTTTTTATTCTTAAATATATATAACAATAACGTGGTCCTTCACAATGGGCCTCATGAGAAGGCTCAAGGTCACTGAGCCGATGAGTACAGAAACAGAAACAGCTGGTAGCGGGCTGCACAAGCCCGGGCATTGTGGCGATCTTTGGGGTAGGCCTATGTCCAGCAGTGGATGTCCTTCGGCTGAAATAATGATGATGATGATATATAACAGAGAGAAGACATGGATCTGGAGACAAAATCGACAGCCAATAGATAGCTATGTATGTTATTCTTTTCCTTTAACAATGATTAAAAGTTGATAAAAGTTTTAAATTCGGAATTCGAGATAGTTATTTCGAAAACGAACATTTATAGATCTCGGAAATGTTGGTATTGGAATTTGAAAATAATTAGATAGAAAAACATTTTCATACAATATAAACTCTCCCGATATGATGTAAAGGCTTCGTATGAATTATTCATGATTTTCGATAGCTTGGCATCCTGCTTCGATTTTTCATTTATTCCATCGCTTATATTGTTATAGCAATAACGTATATTTTTAAGATAAGTTTCGATACTATAACAAAAATGTAGGACATTGCTAGAAATATTTTTTTATGGAAATATATTTCTATTTTTGTAATTAAAATGATTTATAATTTAATAATGATACAAAAAAGACATATAATGCTGGGAAAAGAACCTTGGATTTACCGTGAGCTTGTAAGAGTTTGTTTGTTAAGGCGAAGTCACCATCGCCGATATACAAACTCATACTCAAATAACTTTATTCAACGTAGAAGCATTACATTTTCTTATTGATGGTCAAATTAAAGACTACCATCCGTTTGGAAAAAGGAACACCCTGACCTGAGAATACAGAGAAAATAAAAAATAAAGAGAATATATCGATATATTACATGAGCATTGTAAAAAGTATATCGATAATGCGGCACCAGCATGAAAAACTAAAATATTATGTCCCTTGTGTTTAGTGACTGGCTCAATTATTCAAACCGAAATGCAACAAAAGTATGTGATTAGATGTTTCTCACCCAGACGCACTTCCAAATGACATATTACAATAAGTGTAAATACTTTTTACTTGTTACAATTTTGCTTAAAAAGTTAAAATATTTTTACTTGGGCATAAATATTAACTGGTTTTTTTTTACTTTAAGGAATACTAGCAATATCCCAAATTAATGAAGCTTACTAATATTCATATTTACCCCACCTTTTAAGCTTATCACTTTTGATTGGTACGACGATAGCCCAAAGAGTCAGAATCGATCCTGCGACTTTTACATCGCTACGTGGCCCGTAAACCATTAAGCTATTGACGCTACAGGGCGCATTAAAATCGACTTACGGATTTGATTTATATCCAGTCCCTAAATTGTATAAATGTACGAATTTCCGAGACCACTTGCTCAACTATTGTACCTACATTTGTATGACATCGTAGGTCAAATGCTTTATACTAAATTACGTTAAATAAGAATACATTGTGACATAAGTCTGAAAATGTTTAAGGGTGCTTACAATGCAAAAGCAGCCTTCGGTTGGTACCGAGTAATCGATTAATGGACGACAAATTGTGAACGCTGGAGAAGTGTATTTATTTAGTAGTTACAAAATAATTTCGTGCAAGTTAAAAGAAAAGTGCGTTTCAATATAAACTTTTCATCAAACTTTTGATTATAATATCTCAATGATTTAAGATTTGAAAGAAGAGCCAATATGCCCAAATGGTTAGAACGCGTCCATCTTTACCGATGATTGCGGGTACGGGTATCCAGGCAAGCACCGCTGTATATTCATGTTCAAAATTTTTTAAATAATTCATCTCGGCGGTGATGGAAAACAACGTAGAAATTCCGCCACATCTATATTCTATCAACCCGCATTAGAACAGCGTGGTGAATATGTTCCATCAAGGCAAGCAAGACCAAGGAGAGGAGGCTTCAGCTCAGCAGTGGGAAATTTACAGATTATTGTTGTTCTTGATATAAGATTGTTGAGAGATCTGATATTATAGACCACTTGGTCACTTGTACCAGTATTGACATTGTTGTGGTGAGTTTTGCCTGAGTTAGTGCGCATCGTTAATACACACGGGAAGCCAACTGTTGCCATATCTATTCAAATAGGATTAAATCATTCTGAAGAATAAATTAAAACTACTCAGAATTAAAATTTTTAGTAACTTGCATAGAAGTCTTTAGCACTGGTTCATATAAATACTAATAAATGTGTGGCATTTTGGAGTAGATTTTGATAAATAGCATTGCTTTCTTTTGCATCGCAGTTTCAGTCGTTAAGTTTTGACTGTCATCGATACAAACTTGAATTGCTATTATTGAACGTAATACGTATAATAGTTAGTATGATTTGTTATCAATTCATTTGTGTTACATTAGTTAGTAGTTTGTCAATAAGATTGGAATTCACTGATTTGAATCGGTTATTTAAGCTTACCAGCTTCCCCCCTTTTCACAAGCTCACCTTTGAAGTAACTACTCGTATTTGTTCTGTATATCATTACATATTATACAATAAAGTCTGTGTATGATTTTGATGCGGTTTTCATTAATAGATAGGAATGGAGAGGAAAGATTTTTATAATATATGGACAATATAGTAAAGAAACACTGATCATTTTTAGTGTTCCGTAGTCTACTAGGAACCCTTACAGTTTTGTTATGTCTGTCCGTCTGTCTGTCCTGGCTCGTTCTCGTTAAAAAGGTATCATTTATTACAACAAAAATTGCCTTGAAACAATCAATCAAACCCCCCAGTATCGAGATATACTAATACAAAGTTAAAATTAGTGCATCCCCCCCCTTAACTTTTAAATTACTATTACAAGAATTCCGAAATATAATAATGTAATAAAGTCCTATTAATATTGAAAATACACACAAATACTTTGATTTGTTAATATATTTAAAACCGGATCCATTTCAATGTGTTCCAAGGCAAACAATACGTTCCTTACATTATGAAGTAGTCAAACTCGTTTTAAAAGTACAAAACCTCTCTCAAATATAACTTTGCTAAGTAAATAGCTTAAAACGGAACATACAATCCCTGTACAAGTCATTGTGACGTTTGACTTCACCGCGATGTTCCCTTAAACTTTAATGAACTCCCAAAACGCAGATCTGACTCGAAACGTGAATTATACATATTACTTTATACCGCGATACACGAAAATTGTTGGAGTTTTGTAATTATCTTTTTCAACAACAACAACAGCCTATAAATATCCCACTACTGGGCTAAGGCCTCCTCTCCTTGCGTGAAGGAAGTTTGGAACTTATTCCACCACGCTGTTCCAATGCGGGTTGGTGGAATACACATGTGGCGGAATTTCTATGAAATTAGACACATGCAGGTTTCCTCGCGATGTTTTCCTTCACCGAGATGAATTTATAAACACAAATTAAGCACATGAATATTCAGCGGTGCTTGCCTGTTAGAACCCGCAATCATCGGTTAAAATGCACGCGTTCTAACCACTGGGCCACCTTGCCTCTATTTATCTTATCTTTTACATAGTTTTCAAATAATTCAATTTTAATCATTGGAATGTCCTTTCAGTAATCAAAAGACTTAATTACGCTTTTCATCATTTTCCATTCACGTTTTCTTTATTGGAAATGTATGAAACAAAAAAGGAAACAAAACAAACTACTCCAAAGAGTGCTCTAATTAAATAAATTCTTTATAAAATTCTATATTATAAGATTTTCTTTAAATATTTTATCATTCAATTTAAAAAAGAAATAAAATAAATTAAGTAAACAAAATCTTTACAGTATAAATTTAATATCATTTTAACTATCGGTTCATAAATTACCGTGTGTTGTAATTGTGTCAATAAAACTTAAAAGAAAATACCAAACATTCTTCCAACTTATATTTGGAGTCGGGTCAATAAATACCAGAAAAAAAGCAATTCCAATATTTCATTCAATTTTTATAGCTGACGAGTAGCTGTGCCATCTGATGGCGAGTGATTGTCCATTGGAAACGAAAAGGAACAAAACAGTTTTTTGTATTGTTTTGCCCAAAGACCAAAAACCAATAAAACTATTCCTTGTTATGAAGTTGCCATATAGCAATAAAGACTAAATAAATAATATTTGACAACATCACATTACTCTGATTCCATTGTAAGTAGATAAAGCACTTGTGTTATCGAAAATCAGAAGTAACGACGGTAGCACAAACACCCATACCCAAGACGACATAGAAAACTATTTAATTTTCTACATCGAGTCGGCCGTCAATCGAACCCTGGACGTCAAAGACGCATGAAAACCGGTGTACTCACTCGACCACAGAGGCCGATTTTTTTTATGGTATTGGTTGGCGGACGTGCATATGGGCCACCTGATGGTGAAGTGATCACCATTACCCATAGACAATGACGCTATAAGAAATATTAACTATTCCTTAAATCGTCAATGCGCCACCAACCTTGGGAACCAAGATATTATATCCCTTGTGCCTGTAGTTACACTGGCTCACTTACCCTTCAAACCGTACACATCAGTACTGAGTACTGTTGTTTGGCGGTAGAATATCTGATGTGTGGGTGGTACCTACCCAGACGGGCTTGCACAAAGCCCCACCACCAAGTAAAGGATTACCAAGCTAACAACTACCAAAAAGTCGATAAAATATGACAATCGCTCATGCCTTAAGCCCATCTGTTTTCGCAGCGAGACCGTTTCCGCAAAGTTCAATATCGTTAATGTAAATATTTGTCTACTAGCTTATTGCATAAAAATATTTACGAAAAATTGTATACCGCTTATAAAAATAATATCGAAAAAAATAACGAAAACTTTACTCTCAAAGACTATATAGAATCACTTACATAGTATAAAACAAAGTTGCTTTCTCTGTCTCGATATCCCTATGTATGCTTAAATCTTTAAAACTACGCAAAGGATTTTGATGAGCCTTTTTTGATAGATAGAGTGATTCGAGAGAAAGGTTTTTGTATATAAAACATGAACATATATTGTTCAAGCATTAATTTTAGAAGTTTGTAATGTGCTGTCGTAATTTAGTATTAGTTTTGCATCGGTGCGAAGCCGGAGCGGATCGCTAGTATCTACAAAACTTACGTTATAGGCCGGGTATATCTTGCAACGACAAATCCCGTTGAAAAGTTTTGAGGCTTATTCTAATGCGCTATTCCAATGCGGGTTGTATATACTTGTGAAAGATTTTGATTCAATCGCATCCTATACAAGCAGGCCTTTACGAAGCGTCTCTGTTTTTAGGTCAAGATTTTATTCCCAAACCAAAATTTCAGTTCCTAATTTGAATGTTATATCGACTCCATCTCGACTCTTAAAGTATATTTAAATAGAAAAATTGTCTGTATTGACTTAGATAATTAGTGTCGGAGTGTGTTTGTTCAAAGGCAGTATTGTTTGATTTCCTTTTTTTACAATTCAATTCTATATTCAAAAAATGAAAAAACTACTTTGACATATTATACGAAAATCTTAAGGATATTTATATTAATCTTACATGCTAATAGCCGATTTTGTACCAGTGATTATGACGGTAGCTGCACATAAAAAGTCACTTAAAAAATCGGTTATAGTCTCATTTTGAAGAGCTTCAGCCGTAGATGTCCAAAAAATAAAGAGGATTCTTGATTGTAATTTATTATATTATTATTATGTAACAGATAATTAATTATAGAGAACGGAAAATAGTTACCGGCCTCATAGAGAGCGACGCTGTGGCTGTATAAAAAAATGTAAATTGTCATGATTTTTTAAATATACTTATATAATTTTAATTGAAATAATAATATTTAGAAAGGTTTTGATTTTTAAATACGTTATTTTCATTGAATTAACATTTATTAGTATAATTATTGATTCGGTTATCGACACCGTATAGTGGGACTCCCGTCACGTCCTCCCGTGGCGTGGTGCGGCGAGCTGGTACTGCCTGGCACGAGAAAAACAAAATGCGGCTGATTTTGAACGGGGAGTGGGGAAGTAAACTAGATTCAGAGATGGGCGATAAAAGGATATAATTAATATACAATAAGCGGATAAATAATATATGTATCGATTGGTAAGGTAATATAGTGACATAAATTAATGTTATGTGAGTAGTTTTATTACAAAATTTTTCAAATAGAGGTCGTCCGTTTACAATGACATTCGCAAAAATCTGTTCAACAAACGCGAAGTTTCGCTTACGAGCTCTAGTATTGATTATTTTCATAGAAACAGTAACAAACGTGACGTAGACGCGACAAGAAAAGACAATCCTAAAACAATAGGTTTCCGACTCTGTGAAGTATCTTTCCCGGGAGTATTCGATTTTATAATAAAATGGAGAAAATTTACATTCAAAACTTAGAGCTAAAAGAAGTAATAATTGTAACGGCTTGCAACATGCACAGACTGTAAATTTCCCACTGCTATGCTAAGGCGTCCTCTCCCTTTGAGGAGACGGTTCGGAATATATTCCACCACGCTGCTCCAATGCGGGTTGGTGGATTTACATGTAGCACAATTTCGTTAAAATTAGATACATGCAGGTTTCCCCACGATGTTTTCCTTCACCGTCGAGCACGAGGTCAATTATAAACACAAATTAAGCACAAGAAAATTCAGTTGTGCCTGGGTTTGAACACGCAATCATCGGTTTGAGTTGCAACTCGCGTGCTAACGAGTTTATTAACGAAATATAATTATTTATATTTTATAATATGTATGATGAAATATTTGGGAGTATAGTTATTATTAAAATTGTTTAAATTAAGAACTTGAGATACCGTTTTTTTTATTAATTTGTAATATTTATACCTACATATACCTAATTCAGCGCATTTTGAATAATTGAACAGTTATAGGTATTGTTGTTTTCTGTCGACTCACTATTAAATGACGAGTATTCTGAAATAAAACCATAACCCTAAAAAGTCAGTCAGAAGTTAGATATGCGCAGCATTAAAACTCTGAGCCTGGTGCCACTAGAGAACCATACCTAAAAGCATTTATAGCAGGAGGTCGATACATTTCGGTTTCCTATCTCGTGTACTTACCGAAACAACCACTGATAACACCTGTGTCAGCCTGCATGTGAGTACGTTATCACTTTTCACTACCCAGCATCGCAAGTGGAGTATCGCCTCTACTGATGTAAATTGTAAAATACAAATAACAGATTTTTTATTTTATTTTTTTATGATAGGATTACATTATCAATGAAATGAAAATTATTTTGTCCATACTGGACAAAATAATTTTCATTTTGTCCATACTGGACAAAATAATTTTCATTTTCAACCGACTTCCAAAAGGAGGAGGTGTGGTAGTGCTTCCCGTGGGGTCCCATTTTTTTTATTTTTTTTTCCGATGATGGTATCCATGTGAAAACGACATAAGTCTTAAATTTGCATTATGTATATGCGCGACAAATAGGTGAATAACTGAAATTCACGTTAACCAATTTTGATAATTCTTTTTTTATTATAAAATATATACTTCAAGGGTAATTTGGTGAAAGTTTGGTAAGGTTCTGAGCACAGGATCCATGACAAAGTAACGGAACGGAAGGGAACGGAACAATTCTGAGGAGCACGTTAGCGATACTCGGTCGAATCTTTTATTTATAGGTTATTTGGATATTTGAGTCACCTTCCGTAATGTGGTTATGTTTATGTAATTATCATAGTCGAGTATTATAATCAACTAGCTACCCACCCCGGCTTCGCACGGGTGCACTACTGATACTAAATATACTACAGAATTTGTTTATATACGACATCACATCGCAAACTTCTAAAATTATCAGTGTTTCTTTATTATATTGTTCATGTATTATATACACAAACATTCCCCTTGAATCACACTATCTTTTAAAAAAAACCGCATCAAAATCCGTTGCGTAGATTTAAAGATATAGGGACAGAGAAAGCGACTTTGTTTTATAGTATGTAGTGATGGAACTCCTATACGGCTCGCAGTTAGGGTGGGATATGGGGCAGAATTTCTTACTATCTTTAATCAAATTTTGTGTATGTGATGTGATGTCATATGATGTACGAAATATAGTTGGTCTTTTTCAAAGTTTTTTTGCTGAGTTCGATTACAGCTCTTTCGAGGGATCCCTGTAGTTCACGCCGCGTGACGTATTAAATCCGCATTTTCTAAAGTCTATTTTTGCTTTATTCGCAAGTTTCCTTTGAAATTGTCCTCGAAGTAGTTTCTGACTGATATAAACGAAACGCTTAATCTATCCTTATTAAAAAAAATTAGTTAGTCAACATCAGCTTCACTTAAAATCAAAAAATAAATAAAATTTTAACAAAAAGAAAAACCGACTTCAAACAAAACACTATTTTAAAACAAATGAATATGCACGAAAAAGTAATAAAAATAATTGCGTATTCAACATATTTTTTAGAGTCTTCCTAAGTTAAATGAAATGAAAAATATTAGACTACTTAAAAGTCGATTAACGATTATATCATGTAGTTATAATTATTGTTATATTTGGAGTCGGTGTCAGCCAATAAAACCCTACAGTATATCTATCAAAAAACAATACGAGAATACTTTAACAAATATGTTTTTTACAAATTACCTTTTACACAATAATATACTGGATCAATCAAGGGGCTCGTATCGCTTCTTTCTTTTGATTGTTGGGGCAAGGGCACCGTGGCTGACACCGGCTCCAAATATACCAATAACTATAACTACATGATATAATCGTTAATCGACTTTTAAGTAGTCTAATATTTTTCATTTCATTTAACTTAGGAAGACTCTAAAAAATATGTTGAATACGCAATTATTTTTATTACTTTTTCGTGCATATTCATTTGTTTTAAAATAGTGTTTTGTTTGAAGTCGGTTTTTCTTTTTGTTAAAATTTTATTTATGGAATAAATTTTTTTGAAAATTACATGCGAATTGTTCTATTTCACCAGATAAAACTGATATTTTATAATAACAGACTATAAAATTTAACTAAAAGTAACTTAATTTTATCAACGAGATGTTACATAATATTTTGTTCAGAAAGTTTTGGCATGATGTCCGTAAATTTTAATAATCGAAATTGAGTGCATCTCTCCTTTATGAAACATGTGATATGGGTACTCTTGTAAAATATAGTGAGTTAAATAACTATTTTGATTAATTAAAAGCATATATGCAGAGAATTATTAATGTGCCTTTATAAGGTTCCTTCTTAATAAGGTACCTCTGTGCAGTATGAGTAATTTTGACTAAATGGTTTATATAATATACTTCCAACTAGGACTCATTACGTATATATGTACCTTGATATATATTACTAGCGGACGATATATTGTATATATTGTTATATCCTTCTACTTGTCTATAATTACTAAACTTTAATGTTATAGATATATAAAAATACTTCTAGCCTCAGAATTAGTTTGAATATTTTAAAGAAGGAAGTTGGCAGATGTGTGGAAAGTAATCGCCAGATCAACGGAACCGTTTTGTAATTTTCTACAACATTTGCACATGAAGAATGGTTATCTATTGCAGATTGACATACTTGTATATTATGTCTGAATATACATATATAATTATATACATTTGCAAATGTTCCTATAAATGATTGATATATTCAATAAATTTGTATTTATACAAATTAGCAAATTATGATCATGATGATATTCAACGAAGTAAAAAACGTCCATTAAAGCTTCCACGGCTTGTGTTGAGTGAATAGTAAAACTTTAAACAAAAGTAATGGACGATAAAATTTTTCTCTTTTTGATTTAATCTATCGTTAAGTACAAGAAGCAATATATATCTGAAAATACAAGTATTTTTGTGGAACATATCGTTCGACACTCGTTATTTTTCCGACGCGTTCGATTAACGCCCACGCGAGTGGGCCGCCGGTGCGAGCGCTACGACCGTCATTTTCGTTTTTGCCTTTACGTGATTAGACCCCTGAAGAACCGCCATACTGGTACAAATGAATAAATACTTTGTTATCATCTCCCGGTCTATAAATAATAATTATCTTTAAAAGACAATCTTGCATTGTCACGTGACAAGTAAATTAAACTGAAAAAACCCGACAATGGACGAAAATTTGTATTATGAACACGAGAATATGCTAAAAGTATTATTGAAATTTTTACATTACACGATAGAAATCATAGTGGAGTTGCAAAAATGTTCCTTATAAAATACTCGCGCTTGTCCCGTAATTAGATTGACCTGGAACGTGATCGTGGTGTCGCTGTAGATATTTAGAATGCCTTTTCTAGACACTCAATTCTGTAGTGTATTTTTATAAAGAAAAATCAATACCCATAATGGTGTCACCATTATGCGTATTGATCATAAATAATCCGAAATAATAAATATCCAAGATGGCCTATATCTTAACCGATGATGCAGATTCAAACTCAGGCAAGCACCACTAAATTTTCATTTGCTTAATATGTGTTGATCTCATCACGAGCTCGATGGTGAAGGAAATCATAGTGATAATAAAATTTGAGTGTTCAATTGTAGTATTAAAAACACCGCTTTTTACTCAATGCTTGAAAGCATGAAGTATGCCCGTGGCTTCATTCTCGTTTTTGGGATTGCTTGTCATGTAACAGGCAAAAAATTATCCTTCCTTGTAGTTCAAGTTTGCTTCATACCAAATTTCATCAAATTCGGTATATAATATTAGTATAGATATATTTTTATTGGTGTCTTCTAAGTTTCAATGCGATGCCCCTTTATCGTTATATCGTATGATTTCCTATGCGGATGCTCCAATGTTACTTGGGGAGTTTCACTGTTCAAATTCCATTTCCTGTAAGTTTACATCACGGTACTCTCTGACATTGCTATTTGATGGTGTCTGCCTTATCTCACTTGCGTGTTTCATGAACAAAGGCACCTTTGCCGTCATTTGTTTTAGTTTCGCCAATACAAATGTAGAAAACACAGTATGTATTTCTTACGAAAAAAAGAGTTAAAGTGATTAAAGCCTAATGACACGTTGGTTTCTTGTAATTCTAACTCGTCTTATGTCTGAATCTTCGATTGAAATTGTAGATGAGCGCTCAAAATAATTATACCTCACGGGTACATCCTATGAAGTCAGACTTCGACATAGGACGCCGTCAACGTCCGAAGATAGAATTGAACATGGTCCGCACGTGGTCGAATACGAGCTCTCAACTCAAAACATTAATAGATAGATTTGAAGTTAACCTCTCAAAAATCTTTGTTTAGTACAAACACAACTGTAGTACATACTTTACTGGAAGAGATAATGTAATAATTACAATTCTGGAAAAGCACGAAAATTTGTTATAAAAATTTTGGTGTTACTCAGAATCGTGTTGGAATTGCTGTTCTATCGGCTTATGAGAATCAGGGCCTAAAAAGTCCCCTTTGAGAATTGTTGACTTGCCTAAAATTGGTCAGGAGTACATCACCGATTTAAAAATTCAGACATGCTTATATTATTCGACTGTGACTAAGTGATTCTCATTTCAATGAACGAAATGAACAAAGACCGAGACATTAATTATTAGGAAAGAAACATTTTTGATTACAAAACACTAAAAATATTAAAGTGTACTGAAATAGCTTCTTTGGAGAAAATTCCAGACTCCACGTAGTCGTGAATTCTTAACGCGAATCTTAGCGATATTAAATATTAACAGTCTAAGTATTTCCATTTTCCTTATTCTCGGTGATAATTATTTTTAGCGTACCATTACTGTGAATATTTGTTGAAGTTATATACATATATATATTTTACTTATATATAAGCAATTCTCGACCGCATTGATTTAGCATGATGATATGACCACCCTCAACCTTTGTCGCGGTAGATTAGTCTTTGGTCCAGCACCGGCCTATTTGGGCTGTTACTTTTTAAAGGTTTTTTTTTTAATTTTATGTTACATCCGTGTCTTATATGTTTTCATATTTTAAGACTCCTTTACAATTATAACTATTGTATTATATTAAATATTTTATAATAATGATGAACTAATAAAATTTCATTGCTGTAATAGCATTTAATAATCGTTTAACTGATTAGATACAACTAATAGTAGGGGTTAATGCAAGCCCGTCTAAGTTTTGGTGGCGCATTTGTTGACATATCAGTTAATATTTATCATATTTTCAGAGACAGTATTTTTAGGAGATGGTGAATAATAAAAAATATCTTAAGAAATATACGACACATTGTAAGACTTTCTTATGATAATGTCCCCTGAACAATCGAAAGAAGACAACTGCTCAGAAGGCACGAGAGCTCTAGAATCTGATTCTGTTAATGATTATTTTTTAAACAACAATGCTATGCGGCAAGAAACCACTGAAAAACGATATACTTAATGTAACTCATGTAAAGTCTTATGTACTACATTGGTGAATTCCATCAAAGATGCTATATGGGAAGGAAGGCGAATTGAAGTACATAGTTTTACAAATATTTAATTACATAAAAATTGTTTAAATAATTTTATACGAATTAAAATTAAAAATAACTTCCTTACAAATCGTGACTGTACGGAATCGTAGAAAATATTCTAGGAGTATTTCCACGTTGAGATATAATTCTCGTTCTCTAGACGAAAAATGTAAGTCTTCCTGTTTAAGGAAATTCCACTAATAGGTACTCGGTTCCGTATATTATACGGAGAGATTCCACTTGGACTATGTATTCCTATAAGAAGGAAGAAACTGGTTTTACATCTCTGTAAATTTTATTTAAAAATCGTACAAAACAAAACAAAAATATTCCAGAATTTGTTTAATTCTCACGGGGAACATTTATTAGCATGGACAAAGGGTTGTACTAACATGACAATCACAAGAACGGAGAAATGACAAGACGGTAAATATACGTAGCTCGATGCACTAATACCGATAGCTTAGGGTCAAATAGTTTTGGAGGTTTTTACCAACAGACTCTGTGGGAATAGTTAGGGTTTTTTTTAAATATTACGAGTATATAGTAAAGGTGCAAAGCATTTGGCCTTTATCGAATATATATGCCTATACATAGGCAATAAATGATTTTTTTTTTGATCGCGTTTAGCGGACGACTATATGGGCCATGGTAAATGGTCACCATTTTCCCCAATATGCCACGACTTCGTAACTAAATCGTTATGTACCTCGTACCTTTAGTTAGACTGGTTCACTCATCTTTCAAACCTAAGTAACAATACTGAGTACTACTGATTTACGGTAGAATACCTAAAAACTGGGTGGTAACCTACCCAAAAGGACTTGCACAAAGCCGTTCATCTATGTCAACATCTTCTACATTTTAAGAGTAAGATGCGAGGGTAGTTCTTACAAAATCGCACTTTGATATGACGCTGTGTCCATCAATGGCGAATTAGGCTAGTGTATTTCGATCGAAGGAAAAGCCACATTTGCTTTTAAACGTTCTGTTGCAGGGATGATAGAACAATTGTTGTTACTATTGTACGTCTAGCAATACTTGGGTTTGAGACGGATCATTTTAAAAGGCGGCTGGTATCTATGTCATCCAAACGGTTTCGATCAAGGATGGTATGAAGCCTTATTAACAGTATTACGCCACACAGGTTTCTGATGAGCAAGCGATTCCCAAGCAGGATATTATAAGCATTCAGGTGTCGCTTTATGACATCCTTGTATCAAAGAAATCTACCTCCAGGTCTACAATTTCTCTCTCTCATTTGAACAAGGCGACAACATTTAAATTTACCTCGGTTGAGCATTAGCTCAATACAGTCAGATCTTGTACGCCGATGTATTTTGGTGATTGGAATTCACACCAACTTGCAAAATTTTACGCTAACGCCTCAGATTACATGAACTCAGGCTCTTTATATTCCCCTTCTAAAGACACCATATCCCTGAAGCTATATAAGATACTGGTTGTGCAATATCTAGCGTCAAAAGTGCAATAAAAGTGTTTTGAACGACTGCAATTCGTTAAACGACTTTTATTATATATATAAATATGAGTGGTATATGGAATAGGATTCCAACGCGTTTTACTTTTAATAAAGCGGGGATCACGTCAGGGTGATTAATTATATGGGAAAGTATTGCTGAAATGTACGAGCAACTAATCAAGTTACAAATTTGAACTCTTCTGTGTATGTGTGTATGTGCTGTAAATTATGTTCAATTATATTTTTATCTTTATATAATTTTATGCATTAAAATGAAAAAAAGAAAATATTAAATGGAAGCATTTTATATTTGAATATTAATTTGTCTGTTTGTAATATTAAAACAACCGCTTCTTACGAAATGCATACTTAATTATACACGGTATATAATATGTATGTATGTATATACCAAAATAACTCTTTGTGCAATTTCTGTCTGTTTGTTCAGGCTAATCTCTGGAACAGCTAGACTAGACTTTGACATGACTTTTACTGGCAGATAGCTGATGTATTAAGTAATTTTTTTCTTTAGATTTTTTCGAAGCTTTTACTCTGAATGTGATTTGTAACTGAATAACAAATCGAATTAAAACAATCTTTCTCGTCGTCAGTCAATTTTTATCCACAAACTCGTCGAAGAAATGTTGGTAGCATTCTCGCCAATTCACGGGTTCTAGATTTGTACCCTAACTTTTTTATTTGTATATAATTAAGGCATTCATAAAAATGCTATATCAATGTAGAAACATGTTTAGTGGATTGGCAACAAGATAAAAATCCTTATTTTAAAATCAACGTTGTTTTATATAAAGTCGCTCGGGTTCTTGTTTAAACTAATAATAGTTATCGGGCTTCGAAATTTATTCCTAACGAGTTTACAAATCTCTTTCGATCTTAACGAGCTCGTTTTTATACGGAACCATCATATTCGTTATTGAAGACAATATGACTTTAATGAAATGCATCTCGATTAATTTTAATTTATGATACATTATGACATATCGTGTTTCTTTGCACATAAAATATATTGAAATAAGTACTTATAGAACATGAAGCAGACATCTATACATATAATAAAATGGGAGTGTCTGTTTGTAATATTAAAATAGCCCTTTTTTACTCAATGCCAATGTACGAGTATTTATACACGGTACAAATACCAAAATATTTTTTTTTATAATTTTGGTCGGTCTGTCTGTCTGTTCCGGCTAACTTCTGGAACGGCTGGAGCAATTTTGACGGGGCTTTCACTGGCAGATAACTGATAAAGTAAATTAGGCTACAATTTATTTTTTTGTTATCTTCAAAGACATACAAGGTTCCGGGCATAGCTAGTATATCTAATATATTACATCATATTGCACCGTGTAACATAATCTAGCCTCAATTTATTAAGAAAAGTTCGGCTGATTAAAAAGCAAGAAGACAAATAAATGAGTTACTGGCTTCGACGATGTATTTGATAATTAAAAAAAAGATATAATGAATCTTGCTAATAATATCTGTTCCATTTTCAAATTAAATCAATCACAATTCACCCTCCCTAACTCAAAACATGTAGAATTGTATAATAGAATACACATAAAACGAAAATTCAATTGGACCACATAGATAAGAACTTCTGACACTTGTATTAACAAGATAAAACCAGTTTAAACCAGTTTAGTCGAACACAGAAACAATTGCTGGCAGGCGCAGTAGTAATAATATTGTGACTTCATTAAATTTTCTCTGACTTTACATGAAAGCTTTCTAACTAATTAATTTTATAAATTCAATGCTTAAAATATAAATTAATTACTGTTTATTATTGTTATGTTGCCAAAAATGTGAAACATGATTTTGATTGACGTTATTTTTTAAGATTTTTATCTTTTACAGCTTACGAGAAATATTGCTTTATTTTCGAAACGATTTTAAGCAATGCAGCGTTAATCCTCACCCAGTAAACTAGTTTAAATCCATTGTAAATTTAGAATGTATGTTCATATATGAGTTCATGCCCTTTAAAAACATATTTAAAATGCAGGTACATAGTTTGTATTCTAAAATAATAACGAAGTAGTGAAAGTTTGATATTCTATAGTATATTTAGTATCAGCATTGTAGTATACTTTAAAAGTATACTTATAAAGAAATAAGTAAAAGTCTCGTAATGTCCTACTGTGTGGCAATAATCCCTTTAGAGGAGCAAAATTCGTAGATCAATTAATTTGGTCGTGCTCCTTTAATGTTTCAACGTTTTCTGATGTTTTGGTTTCACTCTGTTCTTCTTTTACGAGCTGGTAACTTACCTATGTCAAACTTAAAACTCCATCTCAAATTACTTTATTAAATATAGAAGCATTACACATACTTATTGATGGTCAAATAAAACAGTACCATTGATTTGGAAAAGAAAACACCCTGACCCGCGAAGCACCGCCGCAAGGAACTCAGCGGGTCTTTCTTTCTATTTAATTTTATTAAAAAAATATATACATTTTCAAGTATCGTGTATCGCAAGTAAGAGTGAATATAAAGTTGAAGCGATTTCAAGAAATAAACAGAATTTGCGTAAATAGATATATTTCGCTTATTTTTCATTGTCTAAACTTGATAAATAAGGGTGTTTTTTTCGCAATAAATTCTCACGTCAGTCATTTATACGTCTAGACAAATTCTTCGAAATATTTTCACGCAAAAGCTTACAATTGTACACCCACAAGGAGAATGGAGTTTATTTTATGACGAGTTGCTTTGACTTTTTCTTTCTTTGTTGTTGAATTCGCTTGGAATATAGAAATACACAATGAAGTAATATTAAAATGTACTATTGTATAATATTTTAATACATGAGCCTTGTGATATATTGTACTACGTACATAAAAGTCTTTCAACGACCTCCTTGGTTGAGTAGTGTGTGCACTGGTTTTCATGGGTAAGCCATTCCGAGGAGCCAGGTTCGATTCCCAGCCGATGTAGAAAAAGTTCATTAGTTTTCTATGTTGTCTTGGACCTGGGTGTTTGTGACACCGTCGTTATTTCTGATTTTTCATAACATACGTGCTTTAGCTTACATTGGGATCAGAGTAATTTATGTAATGTTATCCAATATTTATATTTATTTACATAAAAGTCTAGGTAATATGAATATTTAAAATAATATTTGAGATTAGCTATTTACATTATTAGAAAAGATAACTCTATTTTTCTATCTTTTTGTAAAATTAAAAATCTATTTAATTTGATGCTATTTATTATTAAGCAAGTTGGAACACCAAAGGATATATGTTCCTTTTTTAAACCACAATAAACCAACTTCCGACCAATAATAATCCTCCTCAAATACTCGTATTAAACATGATATGAACGGCCCAAGTATAACAAATTTTCATCTGACTAATTTCAATAAAATTTTGCCATACGTCTGTCTAACAGTCTATATTAGCGCAGCGTGAAATAAGCTCCTAAAATTTTTCTTAAAGGGAGAGGAAGGGTTAGTCTATCATTGGAACATTTACAGGCTGTTAGTGTATTTTAAAACAATGTTTCTAAATAAGGCCTTTACAAGATACTTTAATAGCACGGGTAAATACTGTCCAAAATCATAAAATCATTTGGTCATCAGATCTCAATATTAATGAAGCTGTACATGTTACGGCAATGCCTGAAAGCTCCGATGAGACACCTTCCATAGTTAAATACATGTAAGACATTGCTATCACATGACGTATTGATTAATTGATAATAAATTGCTTTACTAGAAACTAAAATTAGGATCATAATTTATGGTAACAATATAATCGTACAAATAAGACCAGTATAAAAAGTAACAGAAACTAATCGCTTGATATAATCGTAAAAGTTGTTAAATAGTTTAAAGATATAATTTTATTTATACTATTTTAGATTTTTACGTCGATTTAGTATCTGAAGGAGCCGATTTTAAACGATCGTATCTAGGTGAGCATTTAAAGTCCTTGGTCGTTCGCCTGAATTATCGCGGTTTGTATTCAATTATGATTTTTTAAGATATGAGAGTAAGAGAATATGTGGTGCTTTTGTATTTACGTACACACACATACATATATGCACAGTGGCCTCTGCATAATTTTCTAGCTTTATTGAGATTATCTACCATGATGACAATCTATGATAATTATATAACTGTGTGACTTATTATTACGTGTAAACATGTAATAATTCTAGTGTATAATTTTAATAAATACATCGACTACAAAATGTACATGCAAATTTCCGTATTAAGCTTCTTACTCGTACACAAAAAAATCACATGGGGTGAGTCCTGTTCCTGCTTTGAAGTTGGATTACATGGTCGAAAAAGAAAACGATATTAATTAAATGATGATATGCAATGAAATGAGAGCCGAGATGGCCCAGTGGTCAGAACGCATGCATCTTAACCGATGATTGCGTGTTCAAACCCAGGCAAGAAATACTGAATATTCATATGCTTAATTTGTGTTCATAATTCTCGGCGGTGAAGGAAAACATCGTGAGGAAACCTGGATGTGTCTAATTTCATCGAAATTCTGCCACACACACTACATGTGCATTCCACCAACTCGCATTGGAACAGCGTGTTGGAATATGTTCCAAACCCTCTCCTTAATGGAATGGCCTTAGCCCAGCAGTGGGAAATTTACAGGCTGTTACTGTACTTGTTTTATACAGGTAATTAACAATATTAATTGCTATACAATAAGTGACTCAATGTAAACAAATGAGTATTTCATTACAAAAACCTGAGTAACCCGTAAGATGGTATTACAAGCCGTAGACAAAACTGTTCTAGCAAGCAAGCTTTAAAGAATAATATTACTCTGAATTTCTGGGAATGACAGCGATTTGTTATCTGGTTGACATCATACCATCATTTAATAATAAAATATCACAGCGCAAAATTAACCTTTCAGCGGTAATAATCGTAACACTTGCGACAAATCAACATCATATGACGCCCTCGTTTCGGTCGTATAAGGAAAAAAGAATAAATCAACCAAGATTGCCTCAGACAATTTATATAAGACAAGACACATTTGTGTGTTGTTATGGAAGTCATAATAATATTCCTAAATGCTTTATTCGTATCTATGCGACTTGTTTCTTTATATTTCAGTGTAAGATTAATGAAAGGTTGATGACCTCTGCCAGTGTAATATTGTTTATATTACAGAGGTTAATAACCTTTTTTTACTGCTACAAAAATGCATGTAATACCTGATCACATTCCCTTTCGAAAATTTTAACGATTTTTTCCATCGTCAAGGCGACAAGCTTGGAAAGTAATACCTTCTAACACTGGATGGATAATAATTATTATGTCCAGATCATATCTTATTCCAACACGTTGCTTTAGTTGGGTTGGTAGATTTCATGACAGGGAAGATTTATCGGACACGTGCAAATTTCCTCACTTTCAACGCCGAGATCGAGATTATAAACACAGTTTTAACATATTTGAACCAGAAATAATTGGTTAGGATTCACGCTGTGTAACCCTTTGGCCATATCGACTCAAATATTCCTATGAAATTTCAATTCAGATCCATCGATTTTGTTTTATATAAAATGTAACGTGTGGTCTTTGTTCTAGTACATCTGGGTACCAAACACTCATAAGTTATTCCATAACAAACAGCAGGCGTCAATCTTATCAAATGACGCATTCGAATCACTGTCTCTGTCAATGCAAAGCCCTCGGGATATAATCCGCCCCCTTTAAGAAGTTGTTTACGAGGTTATTACATATATTACATACCTTTATTTGTCTAAAATAACAAATAGATTACATTCGGTATTCGCGTCAACTCCCACGACCTTTTAAATGCGACAGGGAAATGACGGATACACAAAGATTTATTCAAAGGAGAACGAAGGAATATACTTTGTTTGGATGACGCGCCTAATAAATAATGTGGAATGAAAAAAAAAAAAGAATAATTGTACTAGGTGAAATTTTGTTTTCCAACTGTGTTTATTTTACCTTACACTTTAAGACTTTTTTTATTTATACAAGGGATCAAACGCGTGAAAAGGCCCTTCTGAATTATAAATATACTGCCATAAATTAGTATTATGTACGTATAGTACGACACAAATTAGATGTAGCATCGGAAAATGCAATGGAATGAAAATAAAACCGATCACTGCCGGTTTACACGACCAATAGAAATAGCTCCCTATCGCGCCATTCGACGCTATTGGTCGCTATAGATTCACGCGTCATTGAAAGCAAGTGCATGTAAAACAACGCGTCAAATTGACGAATATATTAGGTAATACGATATTACAAGTTATTACGTTTATGTAAAGATCATATTCGCATCAGAAATAAATTTTGATAATTTGGGATAGCGTACTCAATTCGGATGTGATCGGTTTTACGAATTTTGCCGATGCGACATCTAAGTTGTGTCGTACTATAAAGTTATATCAGGTCATTGGCATTTTCCACCCATTTATTAGGTATTCCTCCGCCAAAAAGCAATACATCGTGTTGCCGTGTTATTGTTTGTGGTAATTAGTTAGTTAATTAGTGTAATTACAATCACAGGGGAATCTTAGATCCCAAAGTTAGTAGGTGACGCATTAGCGATGTAATGAAGTATTAATATTTCTTACAGCCCCAATATCTGTGGGTGGTGATGAGCAGGTGGTTTTGGTGATGATTGGGTGGTTTTAACCCGGCGAGCGTAAGGTTAATATTTGTTACATAGAGCGTAAGGTGGGTGCAGCGTACGCATATGTTGAATTAGGCATTTTAATGTGAATATAATATTTTATTGATGACCTTATTAACTAATATAACTATTTAATAGTATAAGAATTGATTGTGAAAAAAATAAACCAAAGAAATATTTTTAAATCATTTATTTACGGAATAATAAAAAAATAACATTTTCCCTTAAACATAGCATGGCACTTGAAATAATTATTTTCTTAAAATGGTAAACAAAAAAAAGAAATAAAACTAAAAGCTTCTTCTTTTAGCTAATAATATTTGGAATCAAATGAGATCAAATTTGTACTATATAATTAATCAGACATTTCATAATCATCTTCAATTTGAGCGCAATGTCCACACGTAAAAACAGCATGCTCCATACATAAATAACGATTACATTTATAACAAGTGTGTTTAGTCTTGCGGTCTTTTTTAGTGGGACATATTTCACATCTCCTGATAGGCTTAGAAACTTGGGTCGGAGGCGGTTGTGAGTGTGAGGATTCACCGACTTGGTCTAGAACTCTTTTGCGAAGCTCTCGGGGTAAATGCTGATTTTCTTTTCTGTTTTGTAAGTGTTCTGAAACCAAACCTATTCTCAGGTCTCTTAGAAAATTACGACATGATAAATTACTGCCATTATTGGATTTGTAAATTATCATGCTATTTATACCAGCCATGTTCAGAACAGCATAGGAAATTACCATTGGCCAGCGCTTTGTATTGCGTGAAACATCGTAGTTTGCGCACAGCTCACAGTCTACCAGTTCGTTTCCAGTAAAATAGGGTCTGTCATCTTCGCTTTCACAATCTTCGCATCCAGCTGAGTCTGTTTCTGCCTCATTTTGTAATTCTATCTCTTGTTCCAAATCACTTTCACAGCTTCTTTGCCTAACATTATCAATTTCGAAGTCACTACCGGAATCATCATTAGAATCATCGTCCTCAGCTGTTTCAAAAAGACTTAATAATCTTCTTTGGTTTTGTTTGTATGACATTATTAATTATTTACCTGAAAAAACAAAAACAAATTAAAATATAACGAATATAACGCAAAAAATGTTTACGCAAACTTGTAACAAGAAGCGTAAGATGGGTGAAACTCACCCAGTCGCAACTTGAATGCCATCTAAACACCTCGGCTGTCGCCGGCCAACTTCAATGAGACACGAAACGCTTAGTTACCTCTCCCTGCGCAGCTACTCAGGCGCACAACTCATTTTGACGTATCAGACAAAAAATATCGAACGATTTATGAAAGGCTGGGTGTATTACACCCAACCTTACGCTCGCCGGGTTAATACCCGCTACTGATATAATAAAAAAAGAAAAATGAATTAATTTGTCAAATTAAGGTAATAAAAGTATTTATTTTCATTAAGTTATTAATGAGGCTTAACGTAAAGATAATGCATTTTAATAGATAACACAGTTTTCCCATCTATTTCAATACCTCATCACAATGAATAACCGAATCATGAAGTCTCAAAATGTATCAGGAATATGTTTTATTTAACTTCATTAAATAGTTTATAAACAGACGAACAAACCTTAATATGTGGACGTGAATTCGAAATTATTCCTAATCAACTATACAGAGAAAAAATAGCATAGTGGATAGAACATCAAATTATGTTGCTCAGTAAGAATTTCTACCTTTGCCATTAGCTGGATTGTTGGATGTTATTACTCTGTATTCTTCGTAATGTCTAATGTGCGTTTCCATTAACATTCCCCAGGGTAAGCCCTAGGAATACTCAAATATTCTGAAAGAACCAAACAGTGACATGTATTTTTTTTCAGTTTTTCTTTCTTTGCGAGATTGGACGAGTGTAATTCCATTTCACTGGATTATATAAAATAGAAGCCTTTGAGCGAACCTCATAGCTTTGGTCACGCGTTGCAAATCATCAACAGACTCATCAAAATTATGTCTTCTTCTGTATCCCAGGATCAGGATGTTAAATTAATTTCTGAGAAATGCAATATTTATCAACCTTTACATATAACAAAACAGTCGCTTTCCTTTGTCTATAATAAGATTAATTCTTTAAACTAAGCTACAGATTTCAATGCAATTTTCATGAACAACCGGTTTATTCATAAATTTTTATTCGTCGATTATACAAGCCATTATGAATTGGGTGCGGTCAAAAGAAAGAAGCTGGCACTGGGGAGGTCCCGTTTAATATATTACAAAAAGGTAGACGCACAATAAAATAATGGTATGCAATGTGAATACATGGAAAAATTACTAGTAATCCAACCATAGTAGTCTTTTCAAAGCCTTAAAGACAGTCAGTATTTTAAAGCTGACAATTTAATTCAACAATTAATAGTTCAGTGGTGAGTTGGTTTGCATATGTTGGGTGACGTTTTAACGCACGTGTATATCCTATCAGAAATAAAACAGTATAGGAGAATAAAGTCATATTCTTCTGCTCCAAAAAAATTACGTTTTAGCCGAGCAGCAAACCCAACCCAACTTTACTTTTCCAGGGATTTTTTAAATCCAAAATTGTAAAAAAAAACTTTATATCAATATTTTGCATAAGAAATGTTAGAGAAATAAGCTACAGGAACATGCTCGTTAAAAATATGTAACCGATTGACGAAAGAGGAGGCACTCATTCTTTTGCTAGAAAATGTGCCATCATTTCACTTCTGTTTTCATAGAACAGATATTCCTATTTCTGTCCGCAGGTCTTTTACAGTCCGAGCTAATTAGGGGCGTTTCTTCGTAGAGCTAATTAGTGTCAAGCCGTGAGTTGCTTTGTTGAAGTTAGAGTTATTATCTCGATTAAAAATAGGATTTAACACAGATAATTTACTTAAATCACATTTACAAATAAATGAAATGTTTTATTTGAAAAAATCTTTGTGCTATTTTCCTTTTTTTTTGGGTTACAGGATTTTTCTTCAATTTGAGTTGTAGTTACGTATCTATTTACATGAACTCTTATATGTGGTTCCCTGTAGATGTACAACATTGAAAAAATTAACCATATCATACTTCTTTACGTACATTAACGTAAAGAAGTGACGGAAAAGACCACATAATTGTACAAGAGAGCATCAAGTTGTTTGCCGGTACAGCATTCGAGTCATTCTTAGACAGTGTATCACAGTAATATATATGATTACCGATAATTAAGACATTCGGTTAATTTCGATGTAAATTTAATTTTGCCGACGTTGAGTCATACTCACAATTTTGAATACCTGTTGGTGCGAGTGGCTTCGCTCGCGTTTTACGGTATTGATTGTCATGTATTAGACAAAAAAGTAGCCAATGCCCTTTATTGGAGTTCAAGTATGCTTCATTCCAAATATCATCTAATTCGGTATAGTGGTTTGGTATTACAGCGACATACAGTCAGAGTTACTTTCATATTTATAATATTATATAAATATCATCATTATCATCAACAACAGCCTTTTTTCGGCCACTGTTGGATATACGCCTCTCCAATGGCACGCCACTGTAATCGATCTTTGGTTACTCGCACTCGATATGAAAATTTTAATATTAATAAAGATTTCGACCAATTATTTATTTTGCATTGATAATTGGCCTATGGTTATAATCGAAACCGAGTCTGGATGTAATTTCCCGTGTTTTGAATTCTTCTTTGAATGCAAGGACTTCAGTGCATTTGCTCGAAAAGTTACGTTACTTTGAGTATTGGAGCACTATTCAAGTCTCTGACTTGAGCGAGATGAGCAATTAGTCTTTTGACATGATACTTGTTGTAAAATGTCGTTTGGAAATATTCTAGTATAAAATTCAACCATAAAATTAAAATAAACCTTATACAAGAAGATTTTCATAAGGAGTTTTGAAAATATAAAGAATATTCAGAGAAAAGCCTTAATACTACTTTTCAAATATCAAATTTTATTTATAACGTATTTTTCTGGTAATACTAAATTGTAAGTTTAAAAACTTAGGTGATCAACAAAAACAAGGACTTACTTATTCCCGCTAACTTATATATAATCGTCCCCAGTACAAGAATTTTGCTTTAGTATGGGTCAAACAATTTAAGGTCTCTGTAATTGGCCTATAACTTTATCTGCTATTTTTAAGACGATAATTTTTTCTCTTTCTTATAAAGACCAAAATTTAAAGGAAACACAACCATTACAATAATTAAGTACAAGTCACGATTTCATATATAACATTAATATTAATGTCATCAGATACAGTACAAAAGCTAATTAAGATACAAGAATATATAGAACTGTGAATATTTGACTGGATATACGAAAAACAGAATTTTAGGTATGATTTTGAGGACTTTTTTCACTCAACAAATACCCAAATCATGATTCAAATATGAAATATAAACTTTACGTCAGAAGAAAAAAAAAATTTACGATATCCATATCACGGAGTTGCGAAATTGGTTCTTGTCATACATAACCGAAAACGAGGCGCAGTAAGTCAGATATTCAAACTTCACGGAACTTATAACAGGCGCCAGACGAACTCTTTTTGAAATTTCGGTCGGAAAAAGTTTTTATCGCAAATTTATTAGCAATAAATCTTCGAGGGAAGATTAGGGTCGTCAATTATTTAATCAAAAATGGAAATATTGCTTTGCAATGACGTCTATTTTCATCTTATAAGAAATTTCATAATTATTTTTTAAAATGAAAGTCAAGACTTTTGGTACGTAACAGTTTCACTCACCTTGGCACATGAAGTGTTAATAAAAGTAGCACCAAAATAGTGAAAACACTATAAAACAAAACAAAATGCTGTTTAATTGTATTTGAATAGAATGCAGCCCCGTGCGATGGACCCGACAAAGTTCCCATCCCGGGATATTTAACTCAGGTCGCAGCTGATCAGATTCAAAAGCCCAAGAATAACCCCTCTTCTCTTAAGAAGAGGGCTCAGTCTTTTCCTTTGTGTTATTCCATCGTGGGTAGAGGAAGTCTCATATGACGAAATTCCGGCTCATTCATGTTCTTTGTGTTTTCCTTCATTGCTAAATACGAGATGAAGTGCAAACAAAAAATAAAATGAAGTGTTTGTCGAGCTTGATTGATAATAGCTTCCGATTCCCTTCAAATATACCCAACGTATAAAGATAATCTTGTGTTTGGTTTAGAAAAATACCGTAAAGAATCAAGAATGGACTAGAAGATATTATCATATACTAACGAACCGCTCATTGAAATCAATTATTCTCCAGCGTGCTTTCTATTCAAATTTAGATTCAATATGTACTTTATACAAATTGGCTTTTAAAATCCCTCTTTAATTTTCATTTTGCAAGTCTTTCACTTTAGTTCAGCACGAATGTAGACGGTTGTGTATTCTATCGAGAGGAAAAGCAAGGAATTCAGTTGTGACTGTTTTTAAATCTTATTGTGTACACAGAGCAGTTATTTAAGAATTCTGTAAGCATTTCTTTGTTCGAGTTAAATTAAATCTGTAAAACGACTGGTCAACAAGTTAGTAATGTATGTTCCCTTTTAATACTTTTACTTATACCCGTAATTGGGAACAATGATATTATTACTGGGTGAACTATTTATGTTAATCGTGTAAAATATCATAAAAAATATTTCTTCGTTAATAAGGCATTGTACACACCACACACCTGACATTTAATAATTTTAAGGCCAATTATTTTTCATTTTAATTGAAAATACAAAAAAAAAATGTATAATAAGATTCACAATGGCCTTATTTACTATTAGATTTCATATTAATAGGTGAACTATTTTTCTCATAGTGTAAAAAAAACATAAAAAATATTTTATTTATGAAAAAAATATATTATACAATAAAAAAAATATTAAATTTTATGTAAGATTTACAATGACATAATTTTGTTGCTGTTTATTGGATAAAATATTGAAAAAAACCATTTCCAATTTTAATTTAAAATATAAAAAAATCCTTCTTGAGAAGCAAAAATGGAATATGTAATTATTTACTTTTTATTACCAGACTACAATTATTCTGCGAGGTAGACCACATTCCGCTGCAGTTAAATATAATACTTAGCTATGCAACTGCATATAAACAACATTTCACCATATTCCACATGAGAACTTTTCTTCCGAAGAGCAAATAATTTAAAACCTGTAAAATATATTTGATTATTATTCGTTTTAATTTATTTTATTACAAACAAAATAATAAGTATACTATACGTCAACATGAGAAAAAATGGGCTGTCATAAAATTATATCAATAAATTAATTTAAAAATATCTATAATAATCTAAAAGAGTGTAAACATATATTTTTAGACCATTAATAATAAAATACAACAACAAAATCCTACAAAAATGAACAAATATACATATAATAATAATTCCACCGAAAATGAAAGTGACACTGTCAAACTAAAATAAATAATGTATAAAACCCAAGAAAAATGTTGACAAGAGCCAGAAAACGAGCGCACAATTATCCATCCCCGGACCCGCCGCTCAGCTCCGCCTCGCAGGCACAGGAATCCGCACAAGGAAGTAGTCTGGTGTCTGCAGCTGCGTCGAGCTCGAGCGACGAGTACTTCTCCCCGCCGACGTCGCCAACACCTGTACGTCGAGCGAGGAGACGCCGGCCACCGACGGGCTTGGGAGCCAGAGGCCAACCGGTCTCGAACAGGGTCCCCGCTTCCGGTGGTGGTGTGCAGCGCATGCGATGGACACAATCCATTAATGAAAATGTCATGCGCGCATACTATGGGGCTACAGAGGGGGGAACTAACCTCACGGCGTACCGTGTTAGGATGCTCTCTCTGTTTCAGGCGCTTGAACCAGCTATCAACGTCTCGGCTCAACGACTGTCGGATCAGGTGCGAGTCATTCTGCGTAACAACAGGCTGAGTGACACCGTACTTGATCGGATTCGCTCAGAAACGTGTAATAGCGGTGTAACTTCCGGCCCGTCAACGCCCGTGGTTGAGGAACCACTTCCTGCAATACCACAGGGCCCAGAACATGATGATGAGGACGGTGGTGACATGGCTATTACAACAAGTAAGTACAGTGATCAATTGAGGAGCGCACTGGGGGATGCGATTCGGGAGTATCGTAACACTCCCGCTGAGCTTAGGCCACGATTGCCACGTTTGCCCATGTCTAAACGGAATAGGGACCTAGTGTGCACTTTGGATTCACTGCTCGCAGATTATTTTGAGAGCAGTGAAAATCTCGAGGATACGCACTCAATTCTGTTTTGTGCGGCTGTTGCAGCATGTCGTGTAGCCGGTGTTACATTTGAAGACACCGAACGTGCTACACGACCAATGGCTGCTGCACCGGCCTGGCAGAGCAGGATTGAGAAGCGAATTAGTGAGACCAGAGTGCTCATTGGAAAACTATATTGTTTTAAGGAAGGGAATACGCGTCCACGTGTAATGCGTTTCGTGGGGCGGGCATTCTTAGGGACTGGTATCGGTCCGCAAGAGTATCCATCCCATGTGGTGGAGCGTATTGACTTCCTTAAACAAAAAGTTTATGCATGGGCAAGCCGCATTCGTCGGTACAGGCGGCGAGTGGACCGTTATTACTTGAATCGCAAATTCCAGAGCGATCAAAGGTGGGTGTACAGAACATGGGAGCGACTCGACCAGGATGTGAGCGATGGGTGTCGCCCAGATGATGATGCCACGAATACATTTTGGCGCAACATCTGGTCGGTACCCGTCGACCACATAGAAGGTGACTGGATGCGGGAAGTCAGGCAAGCGTGCGAGCCTTTGGAAGTGATGGGAAAAATTTCCATCGCTTCTGAAGATGTAGCCGCCGCAGTTCGCTCTGTTCCCAACTGGAAGTCTCCGGGACCGGACGGACTGCATAGCTTCTGGCTAAAATGGCTGCGCAGCTCGCATGAATGCTTGGCATTTCAGTTCCAGTCAGCTCTAGAGTTTGGGTCGCTTCCACAGTTCCTTACCACCGGAGTCAGCCACCTGCTCCATAAGTCAGGTAGTGCAACGGATCCTAAAAATTATAGACCGATTACTTGTTTACCGACGGTCTATAAGCTCCTTACCTCCATTCTGAGAGATAAGATTAATAGTCACATACAGAATAATAGTATTTTGTCTGTCTCTCAGAATGGATGTAGGGGTGGATCACGAGGCACTAAGGAGCTACTCCTCATTGATATGACCATTAGCCAACAGGTTCGTCGTTTTCGAAAGAGTCTGTCGACATGCTGGATAGATTACAAGAAGGCCTATGATTCCGTGCCGCATACATGGCTCTTGAGGGTGCTGGAGTTGTATAAATTAGATACAACTCTATGCAGTTTCTTGAGATCATGTATGAGGCAATGGCGGACAGTTCTTCGCTATCCAGGATGCCGAACGATTCATGGTGATGACGAACCAATTAGGATTGAGCGGGGAATATTCCAGGGCGATAGTTTGAGTCCATTGTGGTTTTGTTTAGCCTTGAACCCTCTAAGTACTCTGTTGGAGGGTTCAAGGCTAGGCTATCGTTTGCGGAGAGGAGGTAAAGTAATATCCCACCTACTTTACATGGATGACTTAAAGCTCTTTGCACCTTCAGGTTCACAACTAGTGGAGTTACTAAAGGTAACAGAAACTTTTAGTAATTCTATTAGAATGGAATTTGGAGTTGACAAATGCGCGGTTATGCATGTAAAACGAGGAGAGATTATGGAATCTGACGGATTACAACTTTCAGATTCCATAAACTTTAAATCACTGTCCGCAAACGAATCATACAAATACTTGGGTATGTCGGAAGCGTTAGGCATCAATGAGACCGACATGAAACAATCATTGCAGGAGCGTTTCTTTGGTCGCCTGAGAAAAGTACTCAAAAGTCTTTTATCAGGTGGAAATAAGGTTCGCGCCTTCAATGGTTGGATCATGCCGGTCTTGATGTACTCTTTCGGCATACTCAAGTGGACTCAAAAAGAACTAGACGCCTTGGATAGGAGAGTCCGTGTCCTGCTGACTGCATATCGAATGCATCATCCTCGGTCTTCGGTGATGAGATTGTATATCCCACGGAGATATGGTGGCCGTGGCTTTTTAAATGCCAAGACCCTACATAACCGTGAGGTATACAAACTCAGGGAGTATTTCCTCCACACTGACTTGGATATGCACCGAGATGTAGTTATAATGGACAAGGGGCTAACTCCGCTCTCCTTAGGCAAAGAGAACTGGCGCAAGCCTGTAGTACTAAGTACTGAGAACCGCAAGGAGGTATGGAAGAGCAAGGAGTTACACGGACGCTTCTATCGGGCCCTTCATGGACCCGATGTGGACTTTATGGCGTCCGTATCTTGGCTACGGTTCGGTAACCTATTTGGTGAAACCGAAGGTTTTGTCTGTGCGATTATGGACGAAGTTATCATGACGAACAATTACCGGAAGTATATTGTGAGGGATGGCACGGTGGACATATGTCGGGCGTGTCACACTCCGGGCGAATCCCTTAGACATATTATTTCCGGTTGTTCTCGTCTTGCTAACGGAGAGTATTTGTACAGACATAATCAAGTGGCCAAGATTATCCATCAACAACTTGCACTTCGATACGGTCTTGTGGTATCAGAGGTACCATACTACAGGTATGTGCCCGACCCAGTTCTCGAGAATGGTCATATCACACTGTACGGGGACCGATCTATAATCACTGACAGGACTGTTGTCGCCAACAAGCCTGATATAGTGGTGATAGATCGGTCAGAGCGCCGCACGATAATTGTTGACATCACCATCCCTCATGACGAGAATCTCGTGAAGGCTGAGAAAGATAAACAAATAAAATATCTTGACTTAGCTCACGAGGTTGTCGACATGTGGGATGTGGATACAGCAGTTATTGTGCCGATAGTTGTTTCAGCGAATGGCCTAATGGCCAAGAGCCTCGACCAACACCTTAAGAGGCTCTCGTTGGGTAGCTGGGTCAAGGGCCTGATGCAGAAGGCAGTACTCCTCGGCACGGCTCGTATTGTGAGGAAGTTCCTCTCTCTGGAGCCCTGACCATCGGTGGCTTGGACCCTGTTCCCGCCACTGGTTGGCCTCTGTATTTTATATTTTTAAATATATTTTATATGTTTGTATTTTATATTTAAAAATATAATATTATATGAGTGAAAATAAATAAATAAAGTATACTTAATTTTATTTATTTTAAAAATACTTACTTCAATATATATATTCTATTCTTATATCTATGTACTTCTTCAGCTGTATTGTCCAAGTATAGAAATTATGTATAGTGTGTTGTTGTAAATAAAGAATTATTCTATTCTATTCTACTCCATTCTATTCCATTCTATTCCATTCCATTCCATTCCATTCCATTCCATTCCATTCCGTTCCATTCCGTTCCATTCCCTTCCATTCCATTCCATTCCATTCCATTCCATTCCATTCCATTCCATTCTTTTCCATTCTATTCCATTCTATTTCATTCCATTCCATTCGATTCCATTCTATTCCATTCTATTCCATTCTATTCCATTCTATTCCATTCTATTCCATTCTATTCCATTCTATTCCGTTCTATTCCATTCTATTCCATTCTATTCCATTCTATTCCATTCCATTCCATTCTATTCCATTCTATTCCATTCTATTCCATTCTATTCTATTCTATTCCATTCTATTCCATTCTATTCCATTCTATTCCATTCTATTCCATTCTATTCCATTCTAAAAAATTGTTGCTTGTTGACGTAAATACAATTTGTTTTGCTGACTGTACAAAACCTAAAGTAAATTCTACTCTCTCAATCTCTTCTTACTCTCCTCGTTCTATAACGAATTTAAACGAACGCTTTGAATGTTTCGTTATTTTTGAACCGTTCTCATTGCAATGCTTCAAACGGGCAACAAATAAATTATATAATTGTTTGACTGTCTGTTGTAGTTTTTCAATGTGAAAGTAAATTGAGAAAACGTTTCTATAAATGGAATGTGAATCTTTTATTTACTAGGAAGAAAGGACAACGGAAAATAAACTGTCCACGGGTACTTGTTAATTGCCAGCCAGCGAGCAGTAATAGGGATGCTTTGTTTCTCCAAAGGTCTGTAGAAGCAAATTGCCTGATAACATTTTGCTCTTGACCTTGAAATTGTACTGTAACTGTAAGGAATATAAGCTACACTAGCCTGCTTGAGTAGGTGTATTATACCTCTAAGCAGCAATACTTATATTGATGTGTTGAGGTTTGATGAATGATCGAGCCAGTCTAACTGGAGGTACAAGGTACACCTCTGTTAACAAGGTTGGTGGCGCAGTTATGTAGAGAATTGCATAGGTTCATACGGCATCCGTATCTATAGGCAGTGGTAATCACATACATTGGTTCATTAGACAGTCTGCCTCTAAATGCTATACAAAAATATGCTTTACATCCAATGATATTCTAATACACAGATATGTTATATCCATTCTAAACAACAGAAAAAAGTGTGCCGCGCCGGGGACCGTTTATTTTAGTTTATTTTTACATTTCGTTAAAAGTAAAAAGGATAGCTTGATAAAAACAATAAGTAAAAGGGATAACTAGATGTTTTAATTACGCATAACGTATTACTACGTAATTATGATGTCTTATAACGTATTACTACGTAAAACAACTAAAGGCAAACGTCCCAATTAGGACGTTTTCTAGTCTTCACTTTTTCGCGTTAATAACATATCTGTTTACTACAACATCATTGTTTACATAATTAATTCATCCATTTATAATGGTTTAAACTTCATTTTATATGCTCATACTTAGCTGTCTTTCTCACTCATTCAGCAATACAATACGTCTATTTCTGCATTAAATAATGAGAAGGTGGTATTGGTCCTATCTGGTATACCACCGATTAATCATAAATATTTTCTATAATTTTTGTAGTCGTAATAAAGTAAATTACATAGTTATTAACGTTCAATATCCTAAAGAATATTATCATTTCTTACAATATTATATAATCTGAAGAGATATCTGATTATCAAATCTTTTATATATTTTCGAATCGACAAAGAAATTAATTTCAAAGCGACGCGATACTTTTATTTACATTTCGGATGGCATCAATCAAAATTAATACTCGCTTATATTACACCCGGGAACGATTGTAATCAGTTAAATCATACGACATAATTTCCCCGAAGACGAGCGTCAGATCTGAAATAGGGTATTTGATTTATTGCTTTTGAAAAATTTATTGACACATTTATAAGCCGATAAATTTCGTATGTGGAATGTTAAACGAAAATTGTGGTTTCAAACCACAAGTGCTTATAACTCACTTGAACCACGCGTGTTTTCACCAACTCGATTTGCAGTAAAGTGTGGCTCCAATCTTTCTCGGCAAAAAGAGAGGAAACCTTAGCCCAGTGTTGGGATTTCCTTTATCTTTCATTATAGCCACCAATAATTCAGTACACTTTTATTTGTAAAGAAAATATTCAATACGTTACATAATAATTTTTACATAGTATAAAACGAATTCGCTTATATATTCGTCTGTCCCTATGTATGCTTCGATCTTTAAAAATTACACAACGGAATTTGACGCGGTTTTTTACTAGATATATTGATTCAAGAGAACGTTTGATATAATAATACATGCAATAATTTTCTATTGTAATTGTAATTGGCTCATCGCCAGTACAATTGTAATTGCTTTTAAAATTGAATGCCTGATTTCTAATGGGATTGCTATTTCCATTTTTCTAAGCTACATACTACATTTCGTATTTTTTACATTATAATTATTCAATTATTATGTAAATATATAAACGTGTTCCATAGAACTATTGAGTTATCTCTTAATATAAACTGCTTTTATAAAAAATTAACAAGCATTTAATATTCTCTATTCACGCGTCAATGTATTAAAACGCTTTTGCCAAAAAATAGGAAAATGTTGAAAATATTTTTGGAATTATCTCCACTCTGTTTTGTGTACGTTATTTTATTTTAAAATAAACAAGAATAAAGTCGATAACATTTTAGGTAGATATCCATTTTAGTGGTAGAGGTACGTAGTGACTTTGTGCATGCCCGTCTGAGTAGGCACCACCCACGCATCAGATATTCTACCTTGAAACAACAGGACTCAGTATTATTGTGTTCCAGTTTGGAGGGTGTGTAAACCAGTGTAACTAAAGGCACAAGGCAAATAACATCTTAGTTCCCGAGATTAGTGATGTGTGAGTGAGGTAGAGATGGGCTAAAGTCTCCTTTCCCTATGAGGGGAGGGTTTGGACCGTATTCCACCACGCCGCTCCAATGCGGGTTAGCGGATACACATATGACAGAATTTTCTTGAAATCATTCACATGTAGGTTTCCTCATGATATTTTCCTTCACCGCTAAGTACGATATAAATTATAAACACAAATAAAGCACACGAAAATTTAGTTGTGCTTGCCTGGGTTTGAACTCGTAATCATCAGTTAAGATGCAGTTAAGATACACGGTCTAACCACTGGGCCATCTCGGCTCCCAGGTCTTACCATTGGTCTTTAAAACAAAAACTTAATAAAACTGTCAAGGCATCTCGATTTGTCGCACCAGTATAAATGATGAAGACAATTTCCCTCGGGAAATCATTGGTTGCAATTTATCAACCACACGTCCAATCGTACTGGAAACAATGATTGAAGTACGAGTTTACAAACCTTAGACGATATTAAGGATATAATTTGAGCGCAAAAAGATAAAAATATCGTTGAAGAAAAATTGAAAGCTATCATCCCGATGATTATGGGAAATTAACGTCATATATATTTTTTTTTATTATAAAAGTAGGCAAATGCGCTATTAAGACAGTTGTCTCAATAGTTACCACCATAAACGTTGGCGCTGTAATAAATTTTTACCATTCCTCATATCGTTAATGTGCCTCAAAATTTGGGAAATAAATGTATTTTTTACATCAAGCTACACTGGCCCCTTCAGTTGCAAATAAAAAACTAATGAAGATGTAACTATGCAAAATGTTCTTTAATGTTCCATTACAATTTAAGACGCTTATATTTACTTACAAATAAAAATATTTTTCTTATCAGATTAAAATTAATGTTTTTAATTTTTTAGTTCTTTTTTATCCCTATTACGACGTTTTCAATCCTTTTTTGTTGTATTTTAGTTATAGTTATGTTTATACAATCTTTTATTATTTTTGGTAACATAAGCCTATTGGCTTTCAGGTAAATACCCATTTGCGCATCAAGGTTCCGTACAAACTTTTGGATGTGTGATTAGTTCGTCCATCAGGGGGATCCAGTAATTATTTTTTTCTTATTCACTTATAGTTTTCGAATTAACTTCTTTACTTGTGTTACATGCGTGCTTTGTAAAGTATACTTTATATCAATTTTCGAATTAACCTCTTTACCTGTTGTTTTTTGACAAAAAAAAAATATTTTTTTTTCACGTAGACTTTTGCGACGACTTTTGAATTTTTCTAGACGAGTCCGTATTCATTCGTAATGTTATTTTAATTACAATTAAATTTAAAGTTACCATAGATACGACTTTAGGATGTAGTACTGAATGGAACCAACAAAAAGCTAACTGGTCTTATCTTTTCCTACATTCAAATTACCCATATTACTAAATATAATAGAATTGTTACTTTGTCTACTAGGAAAGCAAAGATTACTTTGATTTCCCTACAGATACCGCACCTTTTTTATTATCTACATAATCCTTTACCAAAATATATTTCCATTTTAGTAAGTTTTGTAAATACCGTATTTGTATTTCTTCCTATCCTTCTATTCCATTTCATATGTATAATTGTGTTACCACTGGGCCATGTCGGAATGTGACGTACTTATTAGACAAAAGGAAAAAGATGAACTGGCCAGCTTTGTTACTCAACTGCATAAACTTGCTAATTCTTTTGTGAATAGGAACCGAGAAAACGTTTTAAAAATTTAATGGTAGGTTTTAAAGAAATATTAAGAATTGTTTTTTTTTATTTAGAGTGGTAGCTCACACTTTTAAAATCATTATACATTACATTACATACATATATAATTTAGTATTTTATTTAGTATTTTTATTTTATAGTATTTAACTAATATGATTGTATTTTTAAATGTTGAAAAAGTGTAACTACTGAGTTTCTTGCTGGTTCTTCTCGGTAGAATCTACTTTCCGAACCGGTGGTAGCTTCACTTAATTGTTAAATGATGATTCAAAAGTGCTTATAAAATTCCACTTGAATGAATTTTATTTTGATTTTCATTCAGTGTATATGTTATCAAAACTGTTTCGACAGAGCTCGGACAATAATTTATTTCATATACAAATACGTTCGAGGGATCATTAAAATGGAGTACTTTGATGGTGCTAAATAATTGTACTAAAGTAATAATATCAACAAGTGAGACTTTTTTGTTACAACTTCAGATTCGAGGCATATTTTAATTTCTTAAATATGTCTGTTATATGCAGTATAAATATGAGTATACGTATAAACAAATCGTTTAATCACGACATGTATGCATATTGCCATCATTATTTTAATTCTGTTTAAGTACCAGTATATATTCCATAGCTGGTCGATACTCGGTGATTGCTTGTTTAAATTTTAGCCCGCTAAATATTGTAAACATTAATACACAATGGCACCAACACTTCAGCCTTTTTCATACTTTTAAATTGGACTGACACAAATAATTGGAAAAACAAAACTATTTATTTGAAAAATATAGTATTCTTGAAACAAATTTAAAACATTTTCACAGACAAATTAAAAACAATCTTAATCACACAATCATTATAAATTTAATGAAACACGCGCCAGCGCGAGCGCTCAGCTCTGCATAGCAATGAGAAACGAGTTGTCTTCATTTGTTTATAGCTATGTGCTTTTGTGTTTTTAAGCTGTTTTATGTATATTAGGGGTTTTAATAATTATTTTATATTCCCAATCAATTATATGTTGGGAATGAAACGATCGCCTCCTGGCTATTTCATCTCACATTAAATTGTTTATATAATATATGAGACCAAAAAAAAACCCGCTGAGTTTCTTTCGCCGGTTCTTCTCAGGTCAGGGTATTTTCTTTTCCGAACCGGTCGTAGTGTTCCATTGACCATCAATAAGAAAGTGTAATGCTTCTATATTGAACAAAGTTATTTGAGTTTGAGTTTTTTGAGTTGATTATATATATTTCGTGTTCTAAAGTATTGCCATGGTTCATGTATTCCAAGTCTGGTGTACTTGTCTAAATAACAGTTCTTCTAAGTTGGTTCACAGTCATTTCCTCTTCTTCCTGAATTTCGATATGTTAGCCTTGTTTTGTGTCTCCCATCAGGTAGCAGTAGGTAGTTTCACTTGCGGTTACCTATTCACAACTGTTGTTTGTGAGTATTTGTTGTCGGTTGTCGAATCTGTCGTATCACGAGATACTGTACACTCTGTCCTAACGGATTATTACTGTTGAAGTTTTGCTATACAATTTTCGTTTGTGTAGAAAGGGTTGTAGTTTTATGAATATTTATTTAATACATATTTAGAGTCTGTATTTACAAAGACCTTTTCACCTTATTTATTTATCTTAATTTATGACCTTTTAGTTCTTTGAGCGATTTATCCCACCGTTCTATATATAGGACTGTTTCTTGGCAAGCTGTTCGATGTCATAAGTGGGCTTCGAGCAGATTACATTTTGCTTTTGAGTAGTTAATTGTGTTATATAGTTTAGTGCGTAAATTTCATTCCAGATTATCTCTTTACAGATATTTTTTCTATATGTTAGTAAGCGTGCATAGTAAGTCCAACATTTTTAGGCTTAAGTGAATTTATTCCTTGAATCTAATTTATGATGTGTGATAATTTAGTTTTATATGATCATATAATATTATTTTGTATAATCATATAATCATACAATCGAGAAATTATCTAAGTTTAGTGCAAAGCCACAATTACTAGAAGTATAAGTCTTTAACGGGTAATTTTTAATATTACGCATCATGCACATCAAGGTAAGAGCCTTTTACAGAAAGTACCAATTATGACTTAGCATATTCTTTCATCAATAATCGCTAAAAATATGCTTCGTCACTCACAGAACATGCTACAAAAGCCATTAGAGTTGAACAAGAAAGTATACACTAAGCCCAAAATATCATAATTATATAAATGTTTCCAGTAAATACCCGAAAAATTGACTGTCAATCCGTGTCTAAATTACAGTCAAATATATTTTCCAAATGATACATTTAAGTGATAAAAGTTTATACCAATAATTGATGTAAAAATACGGAACATATGGAAAGGCAATAAAAGGTGTAATCTATGAAATTATAGTGAAGGCGAAGTAAGTAGATGATGAGATAGCCCAACACTGACAGAGATAAGTCGTCGGATATGAGAGTGAGCCGCTTTCTCTGATTACATGCTAAGATACATTTATTTTAGCTTAGCCTGTTGCCATTTTTTTTGTTTATTAATCTTGAAGACAATTATGTTATATAACATACACTATCGATTCGATTTTCTTGCAGACCAGCCAGAACCGCCAGAGCCTCGGGATCAGCAGCCTTATCTAGATACGAATCAAATCAAATCATTACATCAGTCAGGAAGCTATCATCATCGTTATTCAAATTCATTCATTCATATACACGAATATAATAAAGTTATTACCAAAAACGGTACTAAGGAGTTCCCTGTCGGTTCTTCTCAGAAAAATTTACATTCCGAACAAGTGGAATGTTTCATAATATAGTTTGTATAATGACGATTTAAAGATGCTTTAAAAACTTGAATAAAATATCGTCCGGTGATAAAACGTATCCAACCTACGAATTTCACAACTGTTGACTTATATGTATTAAGCTTATGTGAATCCATCAGTTGCAACAACAAATAAGCTTACTACGTAAAAGGTTCCAATATTACTTTAATTCTTCTTAACGCCCAATGGCATAAGGGTCGTTTAAATTGTGGAAGCCACAGATTAGATAACTCATTGGGCAATTATCGTCTTAGTTCTTAATTCAAATACTAACTAATAATAAAGCAAAACTACTATTTATTTAAAATAAATAAATACAAAAGAATGCCTTCATTTAATGCCTTCATTCATAGGCTTTAATTTATTTGAACAATACATACAATTTTATTCGTTTTAAAAAGGAGGAATTTATTTATTGAAATCATAAATAGTGTACATAATGCGTTAAAACAAAACAAAATAATGTCAAATATCTGAATGTTATTAAAAACAAATAAAAACAAACAAAATAGAATATGCTTTTGAAAATTGAAGACAGGTATTTTTTTTTAATATAATAAAATCTAAACCCGGAATATATTCGCGACGGCGTTATTTTCAACCGACTTCAAAAAGGAGGAGGTTATCAATTCGTCTGTATTTTTTTTTTTTTTTTTTTTTTTTTTTTTTTTTTTTTTTTTTTTTTTTTTTTTTTTAAACCCTATTTAAATAAATAAAAGTAAACTGATATTATAAATGTTATTATAAAAAAAAGTAAACGTGAGTAGCCTTTTTCGTGTTTCAATAAAACCGTGCATACACAGAAAAAAGTTTCTTCCACTATTTCGAGTAAATCTCGCTTTGGATCCGATTCTACAATGAGGTGTATCGTTTTTCTCAAAGGTTCGATGTTGAAAAACAAATAGCATCGCAAAATGTGAATATTCCTTTGCAGCGAAAAAAACTTGACTCCGACCGATTGTTCTTCAAAGGGAAACAAACTAATTGAGACCAATGTTCCAATCGGACATAGGAAACACATTGTGATTTATTTCTGTAAAGGAATTAACTATCTTGTTAATTTGAATAAACGCTTCGGAAACAAGACTGTTCAGAACAGAATCGAACAGCAATAATTGGTAATACTGTTCTGGTTAAATTGGTGATTAATTTAGTGAGGATATTTCTAACAGTAAAAAAAAGTAAAGTAACAGCTTGTAAATTTCCCACTACTGGGCTAATGGCCTCCTCTTCCATTAAGGAGAGGGCTTGGAACACACTCCACCACGCTATTCCAATGCGAGTCGGTGGAATGCACATGTGGCAGAATTTCAATGAAACTAGACACATGCAGGTTTCCTCACGATGTTTTCCTTCACCGCCGAGCACGAAATGAATTATAAACACCAATAAAGCACATATATATATAATGGTGCTTGAATGGGTTTGAACCTAAAATCATCGGTTAAGATGCACGTGTTCCACTGGGCCATCTCGGCTCATATAAACATAATAATCTTACTATCAGAAGCCCCATTTGCTTATATGCCTTTGATTAGAGGTATTCTGTAAGATGAAACTCGAAACTCACTACAGAAAACGAGACTGAAATGTCTGAATGTGATAAGCGACAATATAGCTAATACTTAAAATTATGTTATATAATATATACTATGTTTTTTACTGTTATATTTATTTATTTCACTGTGCATCGTTTGTCGGTGTTTCACGAGTTTCATACTAAGTATATTCGTATAAATGTGTTGTAATATCCGTCAGGACACAGACGCTCTTAAAATTATACCAAAAATGTCAGTATAATGAAAACGAAATAAGGTATTTAATCAGTCTAGGGTTACTAAAATTAATAGCGTCTATGCCGTGTTCTTGTTCTACTAGGTCCCTAAGCTTAGCTTGAAATCACCAAACATGATCAAAGATATATCTGCCGCTGACAGATGCATTAATCTGACAAAGTCGTTGCCAAGCTGGTACTAGCAGGTTTAGGTCTAGTCAAATTTATAGGCAAAAAAACTTACGTCTAAAATACATTGCTATCAGTAAGGTGCTTTAATCTAATATTAATTTTGTTTTTTACGGCGCAGGAAAACAGACATACTTCTTAATTATATAGATTGGTAACAGTATGAAGACATAATGACGACCTCCGTGGTTGAGTGGTGTGTACACCGGTTTTCATGGGTACGCTACGCTACTCCGAGGTCACGGGATTCCCGGCCGAGTTGATGTAGATTATCATTACTTTTTTATGTTGTAATGGATCTGGGTGTTCGTGATACCAACGTTACTTCTGATTTTCCATAACACAAGTGCTTTAGTTACTTACATTGGGATCAGAGTAATGTATGTGTTGTTGTCTCTTATTTGTTTAAAAGTATGATACTTTAAACTAATACATTTTTTCTATTTTCATTTTATTACACTGCGTGCAATGAAGAATTGGATAGATTTTGGCGGCGCAATTCTGATACGGGTTAAAAAAAATAGTAGAAATACATCAAAGATGTGCATATCATCGTGTTTTGTGAGGCGCCCCATACCATTAAATCATCAGCATGCGTTAAGAAATATAATCGAATTTGTTTTTTCAGCCATGTTTATTCGCACATTAGTAATCTCACGCACACTAACACGCCCTGTACGCACAAGCATCACTCATACTAATGCACAACGATAATTTAGCGCTAAGAAGCGCGCTTTTGTGAGTTAAATATTCGTACAACGTACGCCTACGACATAATTTTTATTCATATATTTATTAATATACAGGCATATGCGATGCGATAACTTTGATGATCACAGGCTCGGATTTAAAAGTTAATATATAAAAGAAAAAAGTTGTAGATATTTACATTACACTCAATGATACTTTTAGTTATCATCTAACAATTTTAATAATAATTTTACAATAAAAACTAATTTTACAATTTTTTTCTACGCCTTCTAACTACTGGACCATCTCGGCTTGAGTATACCTACTAAGATGACGCTGTTGCAATATCAGCAAGCCGAGATGATCCAGTAGTTAGAAGGCGTGCATCTTTACTGATGATCACGGGTCCCAACCCAACTTTATAATAATTCATCGCGCGATCGACGGTGAAGGAAAACATCGTAAAGAAACCTAATTGTGCCTAATTTCAAATCATCGAAATTCTACCACATGTGTATTCCACCAACCTGCTTTGGAACATCGCGGTGGAATGTGATCCATACCTTCTCCTGAAAGGAAGAAGCCTTAGCCCAGCAATGGGAAATTTACAGGCTGTTGACGAATATCAGCAAATCAAAATTTACGAAGGCTTTCACGGGCACTTTAAAATTGTTATTTTGCCGAATCGTAAACGTAAACCTCCGATTCAGAATGTATAATAAATTATACCGAGAACAACCGTCAAGATACTCTTTAGTTATATATTAATTTATATTCATATACAATTAGTATCGCTACTCGAGACAGTTTCTCAATGAGGTTGTGTGTTAGTTTCCAAGTTATCAACAAGAGAGAACCGTGACAAGGTAACAAGTTGTTTCAACGTCGAGATAATCGCATCGCTTGATTGTATCATGGATCTCTGTCATTTTGATGTCTATTGTTCTGAGAATTGTCTACATTTTAGTTCTAACTACAAACTATATATACGTTTAATAAAGTTAGAGAGCCTGCTTTTATTACTAGTTAAAATAAAATTAATTTTATTCAAGTAAATTTCACGTTTTTGAATCGTTGATATTTAAATACTACCGTTTTGGAAAACAGCCTCCAGCGCGAAGAAACTGCGTGTAACTTGCAATTCCTTATGTAATACCAAATTAATTGTTTGTTGTGGCTTATCTCTGGAAGCTGGACCGATTTTGATAGAACTTTTACTGGCAGATAGTTGACAGATTATGGAGAAAGTTAGGCTATTTTTATTTTAGAATGGTAAAAAATGACAAAATAGAAACGTCCAAAACCATTTATAATAAAATCTACGAACTGAACAAAAATGTTTTTGTTATATTCAAACGTGCACGAAGATGCGGACACAGCTAGTATATAAATAAAGTTATATCTTGTTATGTCTCTTCTACCAAAGACGTCTAGAGGTCGCTGCGTCTGAAAAACGAAAAAAACTGTGACTATTTTTCATAGAAATTTTATAAATTTGCACATTTATTGGTTTATTGGTAATCAGTTTAGTGTTCCTTTTAAAGTCTGTAAATTATAAAAGACATATATTCGTTGATAAAAAATCTGATAGCATCTTCAATACGTTGATTTCCAAAAATCGCAATATTAATTTTATTTATATATTGTTAATTAATACCGCGATTTCTTTCATAGCAACTACTCTGTGAAACCAACTTAGATATAAGACGAAATACATATATAATTAGTGAAATTGTAATTTGTATTGAGAAATTTGAACTAATTTAAAGTAATTAAATCCCAAATCTTATATCGGTAGCCATTTTATTACTTACGACGATACCCGCAGTATTTAAACAGCAAATGTAGTAAAAGTACAACATACATATTTATAAAGCGGTTCCCAGTACTTTTATTTATTTGTAAACGTTACGTTATATAAGTTTCGCGTAGACGATATATTAGAATGAAATTCTAGTATTTTCTTGACTTTGAAATATTATACTCATATTTATTCATTGATTTTAGTAGTAAGTCCATTCAACATTTTTTGATTGTCAGAATTTCTTTGAAAAAAGTTATGGAACTGATACGATTGCATTTATCTGCTAAATGATGATGAATCAAGTCTTCTTGGCAACTTTTGGCATTCCAATCAGAGAATAACCAACCAAATTTAGAAGACATTGCAAAAAACAAGTGTATGGGTCAATATAATGCAGTCTCTATTTTCCCACTGTAATAATGCAATTGGAAGGCAATCCAATACGAGAGAGCACAGCTATAGGACCAACTGTTATTTGCTTTCAAAAACACATGAGAAAATTGAAATTGAATATCGAAAAAAGGACGAGCCAAAGATTTTTACTCAAGGATACTAGAACTAACGAGTAGAGCAATAATGCATTAACCTAGCATAGAATAAACGAAGGAAAACAAAACGAAAACATATTTTTTAATTGGTAGACAAATAAACATGGGCCTGATGATAGAGGTCACCACTGCCCATAGACATTGGTTCCGTATAAAACTATGTAAAACATTTCGTATGCAATTATTCAATGTGCCCCAAAACTGAAAACTGATTTATGAAGTTGCATTGGCTCGATTACTCTTTAAACCTTGCATATCACACCAATAGCGTCAAAGAAAAGAATAATAAGCAAAGAAGTACTTAAGAAACTAAGCATTAGAGCTATAACATGTATCGTATCTGATAATGTTACTAGTGTTACCTCGTCTAATGTCACTATTTTCCATCTACGAGTTTCCGAACGAGCCTCAGTGCGAACAACAACCTCACGGAACACCATTCAATTGGATTAAAACTTTTTTTCTCCTACACCTGTTGTTTGCTCGTAGCAAGCTCACTGAGGAATTCGCTACACACACATTAACAGCCATGAGCACGATGTAAGTGCTATGCTCACAAGCAAACCGCTACCCGGCTAGTTGGAATCTCTTACGTTCCATCGACGAGCGGTTCATAGCATACCAATGTACACTCGCTACATTACGCCACGCATATGTTTAAGTGAATACCTGATAGAAATTTTATTCCATCCCAAGCTGCAAATAAAAGCTAGCTTCTAGTTGAAAATTTGAACCTGACTGGCATAAATCTTAATGCTGATATCGCTACATATTATGAAATAAACCAACAGCTGTATGGTTTTCACTAAAGGTTTAAGCTTATATTTTTTATGTAAATTAGCTAAATTAAGATACTGATTGATCAATATTAAATGCATAATATATTTACGGTACTTAATTGGATAAGGAATAATGCTGTATTGCTTAAAATCGCTTCGAAAATAAGCCATTGTTTCTTGTAAAAAGTTGGCTAAAAATGTTTATTGTAGTTTTCTAAAAGATAGGCATATGTACATATGTATCCATGCCATAAATAAATATTTGACAACATCACATACTTTACTGTGATCCAAATATAAATAGCCAAAAAACTGGTGTTATAAAAAATCAGAAGTAACGACGGTACCACCAACACCCAGATTTAAGACAACATAAACAACTAAGGAACTTTTTCTATGTCGACTCGGTCGAATTGAACTCGGGACCTCGGAGTGGCGTACATATGAAAACCGGCGTACACACTACTCATAAACGTCTTCATAGGCCCTTATTTTACCCGTGTGAATCTGGAATATCAAGTGATTATAATGATTTGTAAGATTTGCTTAACAATGATGTTAGTGACGTAACAATTTATTTATTTAAAAAAAAGTACCGAAAAGACCTTAATTTAAAAGGTATCTAATATTGATACTGTAAGACGTCTTCCAACATTTCAGAAGTGACGAATAGATACGACTCGATTTCTTTCAGAACATTTCTCTTCGGAAAATAAATACAATTCACTCGAATAAATTTGAATACAATTGAATACTAAATATCAGAAAAACACGGTTCTATATTAGCTATTTTCATTTTTTAAACCAGAAACGGTATATCATTTTTAGTTTAGATACCTTTTCACCTACGATGTAGATAAAAAAATCAACAATTTTAGAATAATAAAAGTGTATTTTTAAAAAAGGCGGTGTTAGTTTCGACCTGAAAAAGACACTTTTAAAACAAAAGCGGTTTTTTAAATACAAAAACATTCGAGGCTAAAGAAATATATATTTTTCATAAAAAGTAAAAAGGTTTTGAAATATGAATTGTTATTTTTATGTATACCGAACGAAGTTTTAGTAAAATATATCCTATTTTTTATATTAATTTTCATTGTTAGGATAGTCTTTAACAGAGCATAATATAATGCCTCACTCTTAGTTTATATAACATTGAGTTTTTGTAATATGAATACAAGGATGTATGTATTAGGTTCTCAGATTATCCCCTTGGGTTCACCTCACTAATATTTAATTATTTTAAAATGTTTACGAATTACTTTTCATTTGATGTGAACAAGGAGTGTGGTTCCATTAATATTTAAAGGCAGTTGTTTTGAGGGTAACAGTTTTATGTTATAAGTGGCAATCGAGGAGGGTGAAACCTGATGGAAAGTGACTACTACCGTCCATGGACATTTGCAAAATTTAGCTTACTGTTTCGATCTTTTGTCCAAAATATATCGGTTCGGAAATACTGCTAGCGAAAGGTGGTTCCACAGAGTGGTTATACGAGATAGAAATGCCTTAAAAATGGCACTATTGTAGATTTTCGGTCATATAGTTAATGCTTTATCTAAGGAACTGGCTGAGGAGAGTGGTTGTTTGTGTTAGACTCTATCACTTAGAAATTGCATTTGACAATTAAATTTAAATACAGAATCTTGTATTGACAAATATGCTTCATTTATAAAATCACACTAATAAAACATTTCCAGTGATTTGGTAATTCAAAAATATCTAATGAAATATAAAATATTATTATAGAAACGAATAAATTGCCAAAGGAAGGATTTATTGACTTTAAAGAAAGCGGAGCTGAGAGAAACTCGGTCTTATAAGTTTATCCCTCACTTTTCGTGTTTATACAATTATTTTCTCTGATTCGCACAAATAAACCATTAAAAGAACGTGTAATTTTACAGCCAATAAATTTGATTTGTTTATTTTTTTTAATTCATATTTCATTTGAAGGAAAAGGCAATGAAGAATATTTACAAGATTGGTGGCGTTTGATGATGAAAGGAACAAAGCAACAATAAGTTAAGGAAGTGGTGACGACTTAACCTAAGATGGTCCACCCGTCCGTCCAACTAATTATACCGTAAAAAAAGACAAGGAACCCAGCCGAGCTTCGCACAGGTAGAATAAGGGTCTACATAAACGGATACATATAAAAATCTTGTTTTTAACTCATCGAGGCCCTAGGGACCATGGGGTAAAGTATACGTCGAACATATCACGAAAGCGTTGACAAACATACCAGCATTCTTTTTTATGTATTAAGAAAATTGCATTTTTGAAAATATGTACATATATACTCTTTTCAAAACGAAGGCTGTAAATCAAATCAAATTAAAATAAGGTTTACTCAAGTTGGCTTTTGCAAGCACTTTTGAATTGTCATTTTACAATTAAGTGAAGCTACCACCGGTTCGAAAAGTAGATTCTACCGAAAAGAACCGGCAAGAAACTCAGTAGTTACTCTTTTTCAACATTTAAAATATACAAAGTCATGTTAGTTAAATACAATTATTTAAATTAATATATCCTGCTTGGAAGTCAACAATAAGAATTTCATATCTCATACATTTATTTTTTATCTTAGTTCATTTTAATATATTTCAAAATTACACTTCACTGCATCCATGCGAAGTGAAATTGGATTGCTAATAATTTATAAGGTTTAAAATTATACTGATATTTTCAATTTGGTTTCACCTCACGAACTCAGACCGGCAGACCGGACCGATTCGAGACAACGGGTTATTAAAGTTTCGCTGTATACAAGTTCCTGTGTGAGCTTACATTCTATCTAGTACAGATATTACTTAACCTCGGAACCACAAATGTCACAGTAAATTGTTTTCTTTCGAGAAATAAATGGAGACTTAAACAAAATTCTTCCACGTACACTAAACGAAACTAAGAGCATATTTCTAATAATAGATGACATGAATATATAGTCATTGCTCCTGCAAAAGTCGCTGTCTTTTTTAATATTTTTCAATTGCTGTGTCGTTTTAATCGTTATTTCAATATATGGAAATTTCGATGTATAAATATAGCAACTGTTTTTACAGTTCGTGCGTATTGAAATACCGATTAAAACTGTGTAACAATCGAAAAATATTAAAAAAAACACATAGCGACTTTTGCAGGAGCAAAAACGATATACAACAACAACAACAGCCTGTAAATTTCCCAATGCTGGGCTAAGGCCTCCTCTCCTTTTTATTGAGGAGAAGACTTAGAAACATATTCCACGACGCTGTTCCAATGCAATCCGCATTGGTGGAATATACGTGGCAGAATTTCAATGAAATTATACAAATGCAGATTTTCACCGCCGAGCACGAGTTCAATTATAAACACAAATTAAGCACATGAACAATCAGTGGTGCCTGCTTGGGTTTGAACCCGCATCATCGTTTAAGATGCACGCGTTCTAACCGTCGGGCTGTCTCAGCTCATTGAATATAACATGTTATAAATTATTCAATATATTTTTCTATCGAGATAAAATAAATCAATGAACAATACTCTTCCGATACGCCATTTTTACTGTAGCCGATTCGGAGAATGTACAGGACGTAAAAATGAGTTTTTATTGTGATGTTTTATATATAAAAACTAGCGGCTTGACGCGAGTGTAAATTTATACTAATATTGTAAATGTGATTGTAAGTCTCTAAGTTTATTACACTTATGGATGTTTATCCATATGTGCAATAACTGTTAAGCCGAATTTGATGAAATTTATCTTGCAAGCTTGACTCCTTAAAATGGACATAGATTCCTTTTTTAATATTCCAAAAATCTGAAGAAATCTCAAGAAAATAAGAAGGATACTCAAGTCTTATATATATAATATGTATATCTTGGTATTAGTGAAAATCGTATCTTTCGATCTAGGTAGGGTAGGGTAAATGTTTTATTTTTTGCATTACTTTTATGCAAATGCAAATTTTACTCTTCTCAATTACAAATATTATCGGCAAGATTTTGTTCAAGAAACGTAAAAAAAAACTTAAATAAAAAGGATACTTAGACTGTGATTATTTTAGATAGAGACATAAGAGTAAAAATTACATATAAATTTAATATTTGACTAAAAAAACTTTTTATCCATATGTTATTTTACTCACGTTTTCCATATGCTCTACATTTATGGAATGAGCATCGTAATACGACCATATCATCATCAATCTCAGTTAACCTGTATTTTTATTTTTATTTCATACCCGAAGTTATAAATGACTTTTATAAAATAATATAATTAATCTTTACACTGTAAAACAGGTGGCCTAAAGCTTATCCATTACACCTAATGATCTATTAAAATACCATCAGGTATGTAGAGAATAAATTCGAATTTTAAAAATTTAAAATTTCTTTTGTATTTTTTGTACATTTGTGGCTTGACTGCTTCGTTGTTCTAGAAGCTTCTAGAATACTTTAATATCAATGTCTATCTCACATAATATAAACATGACACTAGTCTTAAATTAGTAATTGATCAATCACTCTAAGAGATTTTTATAGAATCAAAAATTAACAGATAATCAGATTTAAATAACATTATAAAAATCTATCCAGAATTTCTTAGTGAAAATTTGAAAGTCTCGAGTGAGTTATTATCCAACGAGATTTTTCTGCTCTATTGCAAAATGCTGGCTTTCAGTTAAGCATAACCTAGTGCTATATAAAGTCTATATATACCTGAGTTTCCTTACCTTTAATAGGGATTTACTTGTCCCGGCCAAGAATTGATACATTCATTCATTTTATTAATTCAGCATTGAAATATCATAAGGTAAATAATTCTACTAATTTTATATGTAGTGTCATTATGTACGACTAACGTATTACAGTATCAACGTAGAGTAGTACGTAACAGCTTGACAACGTCCCACTGCTGGGCTAAGGCTTCCTTTCTCTTTGGGGAGAAGGATACAAATGTGGCAGAATTTGATTGAATAATCTTGAGAATTTAACGATGCTTACCTGAATTTGAATCCGCAATTATCGTTTAAAATGCACGCGTTCTAGCAATTGAGACATACTGTTTATTTTAAACAAAGGAGTATTAACGAAGAAACAAGTTAGTTATATAAGAGCAGGTTATTTACCTTAACTTTATAAATCACTTAATAGTAGTATAAAACGTTACGTTGACACTCGTTTTAAATTTGATTGAAATTAAATTTACTCTTATAACAAATATAGATAAAAACATAATAAATACGTCTTAAATAATATTTCTAAAATTATAATTTCCAAACAAACAGCAACGTGCATTTTTATATAGTACCTTAAAAGGTTTATACAATAACGCATGAATGTTTTCGCAATGAAACGTTTTTCGACAATTCTTCCAGATGTAAACGATGACTCTCGAGATGGCTTTCGAAATAAATTGGATTTGAGGCGACGATTCATGTGAACGAGATCACGTACTTCACACCTCGTATTGAAGACATACATATCTATATTACATGAAGCAATATTATCTCAAGTGGAAGTTCTTTGAACGCTATGAAAGTGTATGTAAGGGCCGAATTTCAGTAACAGTATAGTAGTTACAGTGTGAATTTCCCACTGCTAGGCTAAGGCCTCTTCTCCCACTAAGGGTTTGGAACATATTCCACCACGCTGTTCCAATACGGGTTGGGGATGCACATGTCAGATTTCGATTTCGATGAAATTAGACACAGGAAGGTTTTATAGTAGCACATATATATAGTGGTGCTTACCTAAGTTTGAACCCGAAATAATCGGTTAAGATGTGTGTATGTGCATCATAAATTTAATTGGTATTTCTGTTTAAAAAAGTTTCACACTTAATGAACATTGCAAGTATTAACTGTAATTAACTTGGCTGCAAAGTTTCTCACGGATATTTACTCTGAGTCCAAATTTGCTCCTGTCAGCTGTAGTAAATACTTTAATTTATTTGCGACTGATTCCAATTTTTTGTCGTCCTGGGTGGGTTTTGATCATCGTCCCTGTAGTATTTAATTAGTATGAATTTCTATGTAATATTTCCAAATTCTTCAGCTTCAATTGTTTTTTTTTTTTAATAATTGGATATCTTCGTATATATTGAAAAAACGATATTATTAAGATATTGGACATCATCATTACTCTGATCCCAATATAACTAGCTAAAGCACTTATGCTATCGAAAATCATAAGTAACGATGGTACTACAAACACCCAGACCCAAGATAACATAGAAAACTAACGATTTTTTTTTACATCAGTTCGGCCGGGAGTCGAGCCCGGGACCACGGAGTAGCGTACCTATGAAAACTGTTGAACAAACTACTCAATCACAGAGATCGTCTAATGCTCGTTTATCTCATTTAAATATCAAATCGTCGGACATAATTCGGATTCAAGTATTCAGGTACCCACATTCAAACACACAAAAATAATCAAAATCGTTAAGAAGATTTATGCTGCATAAATAATAAAATCCATTTAAGTTATGTACAGCGTAGGCTGATTACGATTTCCCGATCGCAAATAATGCCTATCGCCAATTTACGGTTAGATATGATAACTCGAATACGATTGTCATCTTCGATATTCAAATCTCGATTGTACAAACAGCAATTTCCGAAAATTCTGGTAATTAAGGTGAAATAACGGAAATACGTAAGATTTGGAGAAAGTTGTTTGTTCCAATGTTGGGCAAAGTTTGGTTACCATATTCAAGATAAAAATAATAATTCCCGCACGCTGCTCTATAACGATACTTTGAACGGTCTATGAATCAACAACAACAGAACAACAGCAACATGTAAATTCCCTACTGCTGGGCTAAGGCCTCAAGGCTAAGGTGTTTGAGAAGGTTTGGAACATATTCCGTCACGCTGTTCCGATTCGGTGGAATACAAATGTGGCAGAATTTCTATGAAATTAAGCACATACAGGTTTCCTTACGATGTTTTCCTTTACCGAGCACGTAACCAATTATAAACACAAACTAAGCACATGAATATTCAGTGGTGATTGCCTGGTTTTGAACCCGCAGTCATCAGTTAAGATGCACGCGTTCTAACCACTGCCCCATCTAACCCCATGAAACAAACTATACAAGTACATTAACCACGTGACAACTGACTAGTGTTTGCCTAGACTTTAACAAACGATCATTAGTTAGGGATACACGTGACCTACTCTTGGCTCATGTTGGCTAAAACAGTTATGTCCAATTAAAGTCCTATCCAACGTAGAGAAGTCAAGCAGCGGAAATGTCCCCATTGTTAAAAGTTTTCCTTACCTCTTGGGGGTAAAAAATGCGTACTTGACTCACAATGCTAATATGGTGTGTCGAATAATTATGAGTTCAGAATTTCGTCCGAGGTATTCAGGCCAACGTCCTTATGACTTTTTGAGAGTAGAATTTTGTTTTACAACATTGAAACGCGATTATGTTTAACGTACACGAGATTTGTTTATAAATAATGAATTTTATTGTGAGTTACACTTAAATAAATATTAATAAAAGTTTGTATTATCATATCACTACATATTATAAAAACAAAGTCCGCATCTGTCTGTCTGTATATTTGTGATCAACTCCAAAACTATACATAAGGAAGGTCTAAGTACGTAATTTATTGAGGTTTTTGTGTAAATCAGTGGAAATAAAAGGACAATTGCTAGATATGTCAAAAAAAGAATGAAAAAAATATAAATAAAAGGCAATATAATGTTTTAAAAAAAACTTATGTCCACCTGTGCGAAGCCGGGAGGGAACGCCAGTAAATTATGTGTCACTTTTCATCGGGTAAGTCTCTGCTACTCCTGCCCTTTTACGCCCTTTGAAACATAAAAAATGTATACATTAGATAAAGGACGGTATTAGTTTATATTTTAAATACTTTCTTAAACAGTATGTGTTATATAAAAATCACAAATTAATTCGCTGTAATTAACATTTCTTCTCATTATGATTATGTCAAGAAGGGTTATAATTTTCTCCCGCACAATTATTCAAATTTTATAAATTATGTAAAAAAAAATATAAACATTTCTTGCAGATTTTTATCAATATTTGAGTAAAGTAACTGCGATGAAAGTGATTTTCCTAATAAAGTTATATTTACCGAGAGATAAATATTTCATTTCAATGTTTTTCCGATAATTTTATCCAATGATTTATGGTAATCAATCAAAACCTTATTTACCTAATTTGTCATATGGAATTCGAGCACATAATACGGTTAGCAAAATATTGTGTTCACATCTGGAAACCTAGACGAACGTTTTCCTTTATGCGTAGCTGATACTCGCATGTACGGGTGTACAACCAATCACCTCTGCTTTGACAGCGTAAATAATGTATAACAATATTCAATTATTTGCCTTCCTACTTTAAAACAAAACCATTATAATTTGCCATCTCTTTCTATAATACATATTTTGTCATTTAAATAAAACTAGTTATAACGGATTTTTAAACGCGTATATTAAATATTTTGGACATCCCGACGTTTCGAGCACTTTACAGCGTTCGTGGTCACGGGTAGACCTATCACGGGTCGTTATAACTAGTTTTATTTAAATGTGTAATAATCGCGAAAATTTAAGACAAAATTACATATTTTGTCGTTTCATAGTTCGTTGAAATGTAATTAAAATTCATAATTTACTACATTAGTTTTACTATTGGTATTATGAGTGCAAAGGTCTGTCCGTCTATCACACTTTTACGGTTTAATCAACGAATTGAATTGGTATGATGCTAACTCAAATCCGAACGAAGGATATAAGTATATATTTTTATAACTAACGCCTACGAATATCACTCAAACACGTGGCCGAACCCGCAGACAAAAACTGATGTCATAATTAAAGATAAAGTTCAAGAGGTGAGCTATAACACATTTTGAAGTTCTTTAAAGGATCTTTAATATTTTCTAAATAGGTTGTTACGTTAAACGGAATATTTTTCACAAAAAAGTAAGCGAACATTTTTTTTTAATTTCCAACCCTTATCTTAATCACGATCTTAAGGAAATAATTTTTGAAGGCTGAACTCGAGCGCTGGGTTCAGTCGCTTAAAAGTTTTCATTTTTTTCTTTGTGCTTATTATCTTTTTTTCTTTTCATACACTTGGATAATTATCTCAATGGTACAATAAAAGTAAATTACTTTAGACTATTTTGTTATAGTATGTACATTTGTAATGTTTTTATCTGAGTGCTTCATGTAAGTCTTCCTCCACCTTCAAAGTAGAACACATTTATAGTGACTACTGATGCTTGGTGGTACAATATATGATGATTTCGTGGTAGTAGTTCGTGGACCTAGGGTAGGTTGCAAAACTAACTTATAGAAATCCCTAACACCCGGTGTCTTTCATGTAATAATTTAGTACCTAAACGAGTTCCCGAGGTCTTTCTTTTTTGGTTTGATTTTTGTATAAATAACCATTAATAGATATTAACATAAATCCTTCCAAAGCACTTACAATAAATGAATTAAGACTTTCAATTTAACCAAGATTTATAACAACGAAAATGTCGTGTTGGGACGACTATTGAAGGGCTCACAAATGGTGACTGCCAAAATGATTCTGCAAAGTAGTAATTAAATAGCAATTCATACTTGAGATGATGTTATGAAAAGACCTAGACTGGCCTAGGAATCAAGAATACCACAAAGAAAAAAACATATGTCTTTGAAGGTTTTTTTTTTCAAAATGAAAATATCGTCAGGAATCAATGACTTCTAACGCAGATAAATATTTAATTTACACTTATTTATTATGTCACTATGATACTAAAATAATTGCAGGCAAATTTAAACTAAAAAAAAATTTAATAAGGTATCTTACACAAAGACTACGAACATGTCTGAGGAAATGAAAGTACGACAAAATATCTCATTCATACAATGATAATATTTTAGAATAATTATTGTATACATTAATATTGAAATCCAAATTAATTATTTAGCACCCTCCATTACAGAATTATAATGCACATTCATACTATTTGTGTATGAATTATGTTAAATATATTGCTCGAATTGCGTCGAAATAGTTTAAATAACATTTGCTAATTAATTGTTAGTTGTTATATTTCTATATTTGTAACATACAGTTAAATATATGGCTTCAATCTATATTCCCAGCAGTGTTCGCGAATTAGCGTGCATTTGAATTCAATGAATAAGTTGTTGTTGACTTCGCAGATTTTAATATAACTTTTACTAGTTCTGTAAAAAAGTAAAAGTAACAGCCTGGTAAATTTCCCACTGCTGAGATAAGGGATCCTCTTTTATTAAGGAGAGGGTTTGGAACATATTCCACTACGTTGTTCCAATGCGGGTTGGTGGAATGCACATGTGGCTGAATTTCGAGGAAATTAGACGCATGCATGTTTCCTCACGATGTTTCCCTTCACCGCCGAGCATGAGATGAATAATAAACACAAATTAAGCACATATATATATAGTGGTGCTTGCCTGGGTTTGAACCCGAAATAATTGGCTAAGATGCACGTCTTCTAACCACTGGACCATCTCAGCTCTTTTAGTTCTGTATTAGGCTCCTTTTGTGGTATTATATATTATATAGTCGTTGATAGGAGGTACTTGACGTGACAGCGGAATGGTGACATGCGCGATAGTATTTGGACATTGCAGTGTGACTTTATAATTATTGTATTTGACGGCGCATGGTGCGCCATCTTGTTTTTCGTACTGGCTGGAAAAGAGTGTTAATAGAAGTCGAACGGCGCTCTAGTGAAGCGTCGCGCCGAGGGTAGTGAGGCAGCCATCTTGAATGCAGTTACATTCAAGATTTCCCGCGCACCACGTATGCGACGAATCGCTAATTTCCAACAGTCTGTATTTTTAAATAGATTCAGTGTTTATATGTGTTTGTGATATTTTAACATAAATATATTTATAACTACTGTGACATTATCTGTGTAATTGATTTGCTTAATTAAAACTTTACTGAATTTGTGAACAATACTTTGAATAGTAGGCGTGCCACTTATAATTAATTATTCTGATATTTGCAGTCAAATGTCCATATATTTATAATACTAAAATAAAAATAACCTTAGGTCCTCCTCGATATAGTGACAGTTCCATCGAAATCGGTCCATCCATTCCAGAGATTAGCCCAAAAAACATTATAAAAATATATATTTTGGTATATGTACTGTTCATTACTATTACATACAGACACTCCATACTCCATACTTATATTACATGCATAGATTTAAGATGATATGACATTTAGAAGCAAAACCTTCAGAACCCATAAATCTCGATGTTGTCGAGTAAGGCGCTCGGAATTTATAAATTCATAATGTATTCGGAGACGAGTCCCAACAGCCTGCTTAATATTGATTCTATAGCTCTCACTCAGAGCTCGTTAATAACTTTCACTAATCCGTAGTACAGCGTGGATATCATTTGTCACAGTCGCCTCTGCTATTTGTCTTCCACTCCGCAAATGCGAGACATTTGCTTTGAACATTATAATTGTAAATTAGTATAAAATGATGATTAATTTTAACCTCAACTGAAGAGCGGAAAGGTGAAAGTTCAGTTTTATCGCGAATCGCTTATCTGATTGTTGGGAGACTTTAAATTTTGAATGTTTTATAATATCGACAATTCGTTATTGTAACCCACAAAGGGTAACAATGAAAGTTTCCCCTAAAATTGGAAGGTGTTTGGAAAATTTTGCAAGATAATAATAACAGTCTGAAAATTTCCCACTGCCAGGCTAAGGCTTCCTCTCCCATTCCTTTGAGGAGAAGGAAGCATATTCTACCACGCTGTTCCAACGCGGGTTGGAAACACGTGTGAAATTAGTCACATGAAAGTTTCCTCACGTTTTACTTCAACGCCGAGCACGACATGAATTATAAACACATTTTAAGCACATGAAAATTCAGTGGTGTTTATCTGGGTTTGAACACGTAATCATCGGTTAAGATGCACGCGTCCTGAGCAATCTCGCCGGTTTAAATATCAATAATAAAATACAGTTTGAGTCTAATTAAGACGTTACAAAAGTTAGGAATTATTAAAAATATCTTTTAAAGGAAGTCAATTAATGTGACGATTTTTTTGGCCATTTGTAATATTGAAAAGTCACTCAACACTCACTTTGAAAGAGCAATTACCGTCATTGCCGAAATAGCACGGATTGCGATCATTTCTCGGAATCATTATTTTGTTGTGGTAGCAGTTTGTTACACCGAAAAGGGTATTATGTTTCTTTGTTATTCAAATTGACTGTTAATAAAGATAAAATATAAAGACACGCTTTGATTTAATACTTTAATTAATATTCTCACTACTTCGAGCCTTATTTTCCCTTCCGAGGAAGGGGAAGTTTGAAATTTCCTGATTGAGATCAGGAAATTTCAAGAAGATCACAAGTCTTATTATTTTTGTGTTAAAATCAAACAAACTAAACATTGTTAATAAATCTGTCAAAGATTTAATATTGCATAATTTGTGTTAGTAATTCATCTCGTGCTTTGCGGTCAAGTTAAGGTCAAAGGCAATATTAGGATCGGAGTTATTAATTTTGATAGCGACTAACTAATACTACGTATAGAATAATTTTGATTCTTACTTTGGGAAATTGGCGAACGCCATCAATTAAATAGTTGTACTTAGTAATTAATAATACTAAATTATTAAAAAAAAAATCTTGAAAAATGTGAAACAATTTCATCATTAAAATTTGTTGTCACGTCAATTAAACAAAGGACAATATAATTTTAAACAAAGAAAAATGATATCCAGAGTGAGATAGAAAAGAGAAAACAATTTGTGAGAAATATTGTGGATTAGGCATATATGCACATACAATATTGTTTTAGAATGTAACATAATTTCCTGTGTTACTAAAACTTTATAATAACGGTTGATTTTGAAATCATACAAATAATTCTATTATGGTAAATTCCTATACGAAGATAAGTTTCGAACGTGCCCCGGGCTCGGTGTTACTTACGAACGGGAACAATGCCTTGTAATTTCTTAAAAATACTTTCAGAAATCTTTGGCTATCGGAACCGAAGACGTGAGTTTTATTTATAATATCTCTCTTGATCTTTTCATTGGATTCTACTTGTGAAATCTATTATGTTAAATCCATTACATTTCAAATTACGTACCGTTCCGTTTTTGCTTTTTGTGCTCATAATAATAATCTTCTATTTTGGGCACAAATTAAACGGCGCTACACTTTTATTAACTCAATCGTCTTGTAAAATGGTTTCTCCCATAACAAACATTTTTTGTAAAATTATATGTATTTTGATATATACATCTTGAGCCTACACGAATAATCTTGAGCGTTGATTGAATCAGCGTCCATAGATTTCCAGTTTCTCTTGAATATCCATGAATTGTGCCAGCAGTCTCAGCTTGTCAGCATAGCCAAGATTGTCTCGTTAGTCATTCAAAACCCCAAACTTTAATGAATCTAGTGCCATTTGTGAAACTGAATACACAATAGCTCACTGACTTTATATATAATCCTTACATTTATATCACTTCTCAGACAAACTGTTAGTGTTGTTTTTTTTATTGGATTGTTTAGTAGGTGACAGTTTGACATCATCGTCTATCACCACAGCATAAATTGACCATTCCTTATGTCTACAATGTGTCACCAACCTTAAGAAATGAAATGTCTGTATGTGCCTGTCATTATTAGTATTATAATTTTTATGGCTTGTTCACTTCTCAAGCCAAAACACAACAATACTTAGTTTTTTTTGTTTGGTGGTAGAATATATGGTGAGTGGATGAGACATCCATAAATTTAGCACTCGGTGGTGGTCTTGTGCGAGCTAGTTATTACAATCAAGGGAAAAAATAAGGAATATTACTTATGCATTGATAACAAAAATCACTGAAAGGTAACATAAAAAATATGTGTGATTTTTTTGCAAGAATGACAACTGTTTGATGATGTTTTGACCTGTCGTTAATATTGTCTAATCAAAATAAACTCTACTAGATAGATTACAACTGTAGCGTCGGAGGTTGACCGACGGTGTGAAGGTTCTTACCGCATGATGGAAGGTATTATGTATATACGTAAAATATGAAACGAGAAAATGCAGTAGGAACATTATGGCTGGGTAGCTTAAATATAATACATATTGTTTAATTTTTATATAGACTGACTAATGAGCCTGGTGGCTCCTGGCGATGGGCCATGATTAGTGATGAACACTATTTGTAGAAAGGATAAAATAGCGCATTACATTACCAAATCCCTGATTGCATTGGTAAAGAAGATTTGATACATCTCCTATACCTGTAGCTGCACTAATTAGCATTTAGCTTACCATCAAGTAAGCTGTACGTGTACGTATGATTTACATGATTTACAATACATTTGAATACCACTGTTAGTTATGTTCTGAAATGTTAAATTTAAAATATAATTCTAGTCAAATACACACACCATACTTTATCAGTATTTACGCTCGTTCTTACTAAGCCTTTAGAATTTGGTTATTTCTGCAAATATAGGTCACATTTGCATTTGTTCAATTTTACCAGTAGATAGTTCTAGATAGTTCGCAATGCATACTAATATTATAAAGAGGTAACATTTGTGTGTTTGTATGTGGGGGATCATTAACGGGACTGGTGCAATTATATTTTGTAGAGGGAAAACACTGCTTAATTCCTGAGTGCTATAGAACATATATTATATTTACATTATGCACTTTTCTTTATCAATAAATAGTCGAGTCGGGACGTACTAGGCTCGTTGGATCCCCTGTTTAATTTAGAAAGACAAAGATGTATTTACAATACGATTCAACATACAAGATATACAGAAGAGCCGAGATGGCCCAGTGGTTAGAACGCGTGCATCTGAGTCAATGATTACGGATTCAAACCTTTGCTAGGTTTGAATCCGTAATCGCGCACCACTGAATTTTCATGTGCTTAATTTGTGTTTCGTCTCGCGCTCGACACTGAAAATAAAACCTCGTGAGGAAACCTGCATGTGACTAATAATAACATAGTTATCAAACGAAGCACAGATTAAGTACTGGCTATACGAACTAGGCAAAATAATAACCTGCTAAGCATTAATCAGCCTCTCCCCGAAAGTTGAAATAATTGAGACACATTACAAATATCTCCGAAATACGAAACATACATACATAATCGAGATAAGCGAATTTGTTTTACGAGTAATTATGTAAAGACCACTTGGTTAAATACAGGGAAGGAAATGTAAATCTCGTACGTGTTGGATTCATCTCACTCCGTACAGTTCGTGCTCTAACGCGCACGTGACGCGCTTACCGCCTTACAACGTCTGATAAGTAAACGGTCACATACATTCATATCGATATTAAAAGTTATTACGTTTTAAAACTATTATATAATAATCATTACAGACTATAAAACAAAGTCGCTTACTGAGTATGTCCCTATGTATGCTTATATGTTTAAAATTATGCAACGGATTTTGTTGCGATTTTTTTTAAATAGACAGTGTGATTCGATAGGAAGGTTTGGATAATGTAGTAAAGAAACAGCGATCATTTTAGAAGTTTCTAATGTGATGTCTTAAATAAACACGTTCTGTAGTATTTTTAGTATCAGCCCGTTCGAAATAGGGGCGGGTCGCTAGCACCCGATAGCAAAATAGCACCTAGTTTATTCATAAATATTGTTACCGCTAATTATCAGAGGGGTAAATTACAGATGGTGAAATAAAGAAAGTGCTTCCTGCCATTCTTTCGACTTAATAAACGATCCGGTGCTTTGTATATCTGATTTGTGCCCAAAATAAATATCCTGATGAAATTAAGTCAAAGTCTTTGTCGAATATAAACATTAAATGCTCATTGTCTCCGATACTAAGTGGAACATAAACGGGACGAAGGTATGAAAAAAAGTCAGATTATTAATGTTGAAAAACAATAAATAAAAATTTTAACAAAAAGAAAAACCGACTTCAAACAAAACACTATTTTAAAACAAATGAATATGCACGAAAAAGTAATAAAAATAATTGCGTATTCAACATAATTTTAGAGTCTTCCTAAGTTAAATGAAATGAAAAATATTAGACTACTTAAAAGTCGATTAACGATTATATCATGTAGTTATAGTTATTGCTATATTTGGAGCCGGTGTCAGCCACGGTGCCCTTGCCAAAACAATCAAAAGAAAGAAGCGATACGAGCCCCTTGATTGATCCAGTATATTATTGTGTAAAAGGTAATTTGTAAAAAACATATTTGTTACAGTATTCTCGTATTGTTTTTTGATAGATATACTGTAGGGTTTTATTGGCTCCTCAGAATTGTTCCGTTCCCTTCCGTTCCGTTACTTTGTCATGGATCCTGTGCTCAGAACCTTACCAAACTTTCACCAAATTACCCTTGAAGTATATATTTTATAATAAAAAAAGAATTATCAAAATTGGTTAACGTGATTTTCAGTTATTCACCGATTTGTCGCGCATATACATAATGCAAATTTAAGACTTATGTCGTTTTCATATGGATACCATCATCGGAAAAAAATTAAAAAAAAATGGGACCCCACGGGAAGCACTATCTTTCAAACAAAAAAAATATCAAAATCGGTCCACCCAGTGAAAAGTTATGAGGTAACAAACATAAAAAAAAAAAAAAATACAGACGAATTGATAACCTCCTCCTTTTGGAAGTCGGTTGAAAAAAACTAACGAAATTCTGCCGCATGTGAATGCACCAACACGCATTGGAGTAGAATGGAATATTCTCCTAAACTTCTTTAAGGGAGAGAAGGCCTTAGCCCAACAGTGGGAAATTTACAGGCTATTACTGTTTGTTCTATTTCATAGCTTGCACGTTTGAGAATAATAAAAACGTCATATATTTAAAAGAAAACATGATGAAAATGATAACATTGTTAAGTTTAGATAAACGCAATCAAAACTCTGGGATATTGTGGGGCATTTGTAGATTTAATAATAAAGCATTCTCAAAACAATCTCAAACCCAGCTCGCACGGGTGAAATACTGATTGTACTGATCTAAATGAACTGCAGAATGTTGAATACAAACCGCTACAGATATATGTATATGTCTTCCATGATTAAAAAAGTAACAGCCTGTAAATTTTCCCACTTTTGGGTTAAGGCATTCTCTCTCAATAAGGAGAGGGTTTGGAGAGTTTGGTGGAACAACACGCTGTTCCAATGCGGGTTGGTAGAATGCACACGTGGGAGAATGTCGATTAAATTATATACATGCAGGTTTCTCGACGATGTTTTCCTTCACCGCTGAGCACGAGATGAACTGTGAGCACAAATTAAGCACATATATATAGTGGTGCTTACCTGGGTTTGAACACGCAATCATCGGTTAAGATGCACGCGTTCTAACCACTGAACCATCTCGGCTTCTCTAGGATTATGAAATTATAAAATTGTCAGTGTTTCTTTCCTATATGTATATACAAAAAACCGCATCAAAATCCGTTGTGTAATTTGAAAGATCAAATCGTACATACGGACAGACAACGGTAAGCTACTTTGTTTTTTTTACATTGTATTGATACAAAATACCGTCAATATAAAAGCATTACACAATACGTAATTATTACCTACTAAATAGCCACTAATAATATCGGATGTATTATATGGAACAAGATCCTCTTACAGGCTTTCTATCCAATTAAGTGTAGCTCTGATGTATCGGTTCTTGAGCGGATTCAGATGAGACTGACTGAATCAATATGAAGATACTTTTATAATTTATGTGCTACGATGTTGGAATAGTTAATTTAAGGGACTTTATTTATGAATACTTTATATTCGATTCAATTTATTTAATTTGGCGAAAGACGTACAAAATTATTTGTAACATCAATAACTTAATATGTAATAAAATCGTGATTGATCGAAAGCTGTGCATGGAAGATATGGAAAATATCACTAGGGTTATCTATTATCGCATATGTTTTACGCATAATAAATATTTTTCTTAGAATTTGTGTTTGTTTATCTGTTCGTTTGTTTGTGCTAATCTTTACGATATATATAAACATATTTTTTTTAATATTGGACAACATCACATACATAACATAGTAGCTAAAGCACTTGTGTTATGGAAAATCAGAAGTACCGACTGTATCACAAATAGAAGACAACACAGAAAAGTAATTCATTTTCTACATCAACTCGGCCGGGAATCGAACCCGGGACCTCGGAGTTTACACACTACTCGACCACGGAGGTCGTCTGAGTTGTTAAAAATAATGTAGCTTTTAAACGAAAATATATATACACCCCAAAATTCAATGATATGTACTTCAATGGGTGGCCATGTTTGATATTTACAGGCGAGTTTAGTAAGTGCGTTCCACATAATAATCTCGTGCATGAGTACGGTAAATTCAAAGGAAACTTGAACCCAAGAAATATTTAGTCATTTATTTCCAAATAAATGACAAAACGTTTGTTTTTTTAGTTTTATATATTTTACCCTATCGAAGGCGGGTTTTAACTAATTTAAATTAACATTTCATATTATTTTATATACTATAAATAAAAATTTTAACCAAAAGAAAAACCGACTTCAAACAAAACACTATTTTAAAACAAATGAATATGCACTAAGAAGGAATAAAAATAATTGCGTATTCAATATATTTTTTTAGAGTCCTCCTAAGTAAAATTAAATGTAAAATATAAGTCGATTTACGATTATGTAGCGTAGTTTTAGTTATTGTTATATTTGGAGCCGGTGTCAGCCACGGGCGTGCCCGTGCCTCAACAATCAAAAGAAGTATATTATCGTATTAAAGGTAATTTGTAAAAAACATATTTGTTAAAGTATTCTCGAATTATTTTTTGATCGATATACTGTAGGGTTTTCTTGGCTAGCATTGACTCCAAATACTGCTCTTTATTGCTGAGTAAATAAAAAATCATTTCAATGTCAATGAAAAACATATGACAGATCTTATCTGAGTTTTGGAAGTTTACGTACCTATTTACCTTTTCAATAACGAGACGATCTGTAAACAAAATATTATGAACATGGACTCAAAGATCCTGGTCTAGTTTCAACTAGATTTTTGTTAAAATTCACGTACTGTATTAACCAAATCCTACCAGATATCTTATATTACAGTAATTCTGTGTTATTAATATAATCTTTTGTTACTATTATCTTCATTGTTCAGTCTAAACGGAAAATTCGAAATTCAAACAAATTTACTATTAATACATAAATCTTTTCGAACACAATTTCAATCCGAAACTTTTGTACGAGCGTTAGAAGATAATTTGTTTCCACTGCGTGAGACGGCCGTTAAGAGAGACGCTTAAATATTTTTTTTCGCTTAAAACATTATATGTTCGACGTATCTTCCGATAAAATTTATTAAAGTCTCGCCTCGAACTTCAAACTTGGGACGAACAATTTCAGCGTTTCACCCACGTTTTACACGCGTAATTTTTTTATAACATTATTTACTTTTATAGCTTCAGGGTCTTGTAAATCTTATGAAACGAGTACTCAACGACATTGTTCATGCTCTAACTCGGTACAAAGGTCAAAGTTACTTAATTTCTCAAATATTGTATATCGCGGATAAATTTCTTCACATGAACGGTTTCTAATGAATCGCTGTAAGCTTGTTTACCTTATGCTAATATTGTGAGCCAATTAATACACTTCAGCTTACTGAATGCTAACGCTTCTCAGGTAATAATTTATTTATCAGCACATATTATGCAAAGTAAGACATTATGAAATCAGTCAAGCAAACAAATATATTGCTGAGACATAATAATAAATTAATAACAGTTTAAAAACAGATATAATAAAGGAACTTGACAGGATTCTTTTATTTTTGCTATTCTGGTTTGCGGACGAACAAAGTTCCTTACATCGCCAATGCGCCATCAACCCTGGGAACTGGGATGTCATTATCTCTTGTGCCTGTAGCTTTCCACACTCACCCTATTAATGGGAACACAAAAATACTACTGTTTGGCGTTAGAATATCTACCATACAAATAATGAGTCGTCAATAAAACATGCAGGCAGTTCTTATAATACGCAAAAAGGCCATGAACCACGCGTATTTGAAATTAGTTTCAAACCAATCCTACTACCACGCCAGTGATGTTTCATATATTTAATTAGATAGATCGTTGTATGAGATACTTATTATCCCGAAAAAGTGTTTTCAGATATCAGTCAAACAATTTCGATATCCAATATTAAAACGAGCTCAATGAAATCCCAAAAATACAATAGGATTTTGTCAACGTATATTATCAATAAAAGGATTCTCAGATTATTGTTATAGGTCTTTTTATCCATTGAATATTCGAAGTGAATTGCAGGCTCTTATTAAAATTATATAATACTAGCTATACCCGCCCGCTTCGCTGGGCATTAGTCACAGCTAAATGAATTTTATTGGTGGTAGGGCTTTGTGCAAGCCCGTCTGAGTAGGTACCACCCACTCATCAGTTATTATACCGCCAAATAATAGTACTCAGTATTGTCGTGTTCTGGTTTGAACGGTGAGTGAGCCAGTGTAACTGCAGGCACAAGGGACATAACATCTTAGTTCTCAAGGTTGATGGCACATTGACGATGTAAGGAATAGTTAATTTTTCTTACAGCATCATTGTCTATGGGTGATGGTGACCACGTACATTCAGGTGGCCCATCTGCTCGTCCGCTAACCTAAACCATAAAAAAAATATTATTTTGTACTTCATTTTTGATCATTAACAATGTACAAAGGATAAAGAAACAAATCAAGAAACATGTAAGATCATGCGAGAGAAGATTCATCATGTATTTTAGTTCTTCTTCGTTGATGTTCTCGCTAGGCAGCAGATTCTTCATAAACTTATTTGTCAAGATAACATCTTCTTTTTGTTGAATCCGGAAACAGATATGATTTATGAGAATATTTTCATTGATGTTATCTTGATGTAAAGTTGATTGTACCTTGTTATTTAAATTTCTATAGTCCGTAGAAGTTTCTATCACACCAACACGTCCTCTTTTATCCGGTTCTATCAAATATCGATGTTATTACATTTAAAACTTTGTCAATCCTTGCGAACGTACGTCAAAGCATCCTGAGCATGTTCGTGCATATATCTTCGACTTCCAGTGTAAGAATATTAAGTATTACTCTTTGTCCAATATCAGCAGCTAATTTATCGTTCGATATTGTCTCTCGTCAATTAATATACTCTTCGGCTCGAAGTTTTTATTGGCTGCATCGAATGAAAAAAAATTATCGTTCCTTATCGACCTTAGCGTACATATTAACATGAATTGTTGAAACAGTTGACGACACTTCAAAATATGGTTAGTTTGATTATCTCTAATCACGATACGCATAAAAATCCATACAACTAACTCTCTTCGATGTCACAGAACCTGTCGTGAGATTAGTTTGATACAGTTCGAGAAGACATCCATCTTTTGCTCGCAGATACGGAATTGGGGACGCGTAATAATGGTCATATGATCTGTGTGTTTTGGCGACACTTTGCTTGTTTTTGGTCTGCTTAGTGATAACAATATCTCGTTTTGTAATTTCTGTCTCGAAAGTTACAGCTGCGACTTCAGGAGCCATGAGAGCATTTGAATGAGCGTTTTCGTTTTCATTCAATATCGTTCTATTTGCTTCAATTATTATTTTAAGTGGGTACGTTTTTCCACAATCTAGAGTAGTGAAGTGAAGTGAAACATAACCAAGGGGATGATTTCTCGATTTTTGTGGTACTAAACATGAAGCGTCGATCAATATATTCTTCTACGTTGTCCATGAAATAAATTTGCAGAAATTTTCTCTTGAAATGGAAAACGTGAATCAATCTGTTGTTACTTGTCCTTGCACTTTAAATTTTTTTTTTTTTTTTTTTTTATGGCATAGGAGGCAAATGAGCAGGAGGCTCACCTGATGGAAAGTGACTACCACCGCCCATGGACACCTGCAACACCAGGGGACTTGCAGGTGCGTTGCCGGCCTTTCAAAAAGGAGTAGGCTCTTTTTTTAAAGGTTCCCATGTCGTATCGGTTCGGAAAAACCGCCGGCGAAAGCTGGTTCCACAAAGTGGTTGTGCGAGGCAGAAAATGTCTGAGAAATCGCGCTGTTGTGGATTTTCGGACATCAAGGTGGTGCGGGTGAAACTTAGAATTTTGGCGAGATGTCCGAAGGTGAAATTCAGCAGCCGGGATTAATCCGAACAATTCCTCGGAACATTCCCCGTGAAAAATTCGGTAGAAGATGCAGAGTGATCCGACATCTCTACGCAAAGCCAAAGGATCAAGGAGATCGGAAAGAGCTTGATCGTCGATAACTCGAGCCGCTCTATGTTGGATGCGGTCAAATGGAAGGAGCTGGTACTGGGGAGCACCCGCCCAGAGGTGAGAGCAGTACTCCATGTGAGGCCGAATTTGCGCCTTGTAAAGTTTAAGGCGATGGGCCGACGTCAAATACTGTCTCGCCTTGCTGAGCACGCCCAGCTTTTTTGAAGCCAATTTGGCTTTGCCTTCCAATTGACCGCGGAACTGAACGAGGCTCGAAATATCAACGCCAAGTATTCCGATACTACCTGTAGCGGCTATCGGAATGTTCTCAAATCGTGGAGATACGACAAATGGTGTTTTTTTAGCGGTTAACGCGCAAACTTGCGTCTTTTTGGGGTTGAAATGGACTAGATTTAGCCGGCCCCAATTCGAGACTTCGTTTAATGAAGACTCGATTTCAGACACAAGTTTGTTCCGGTTCTCTTCGACGTTTTCCCGAGAAATATTAGCGCGGCCGGTGTATAAGGTGTCAACGGTACTGTCGTCTGCATAGCAATGAATGTTCCCGATTTGCAACAAATCATTGATATGCAGAAGAAACAGAGTGGGTGATAGAACGCAGCCTTGTGGAACACCAGCATTGACGAATTTTAAGTCAGAGCATGCACCGTCGACAACGACCTTGATGCTCCGATCTGCCAAGAAGCTGGTAATCCAATTGCATAATTTCCCGGGAAGCCCATAGGAAGGAAGCTTCGAAAGAAGCGCTTTGTGCCATACACGATCGAAGGCCTTCGCTATGTCCAAGCTGGCTGCTAATGCCTCCCCCTTGCTCTCAACTGCTTCAGCCCACCTGTGAGTAAGGTAAACTAGAAGATCATCGGCTGACCGACCCCGACGGAAACCGTACTGGCGGTCGCTAATCAGCTGGTTCTCCTCTAGATACCGCAGGAGCTGGCAGTTTATAAGGGACTCCATTATCTTGGAGAGCAAGGAGGTGATGGCTATAGGCCTATAATTGGACGGGTCTGAGCGGTTGCCTTTTTTAGGGATCGGATGCACCAAAGCTGTCTTCCAGGAATTCGGGACGACGCCTAATGTGTAGGATTGCCGGAAAAGACGCGTTAAGACCGGTGCCAACTCGGGAGCACATGTCCGTAGCACGATTGGAGGGATACCATCGGGTCCGCTCGACTTATGAATGTCCAAGGAAAGAAGTGCTTTACGAACTGCACTTTGCCGGAATTTAACCTCCGGCATCGTGGTATCACATCGCGGAATTGTTGGTGGAGATTTTCCTTGGTCATCCAGAGTCGAGTTCGACGCGAAGAGAGAGCCTAAAAGATCAGCTTTCTCTTTCGCGGTATGGGCCAATGACTCACCGTCTCTGTGCAGAGATGGAAAAGATGGCTGACAGAAATTCCCTAAGACAGCCTTAGCGGCACCCAACAAAGCGAGGCCGTGAGTACCGCACAACCGGCACTGTACTCCGGACGAGACAGTGGTCAGACGAGCCCAGAGGGGGATCGACGATAACCTGATAGCCATCCGGATGTGAAGTCAGCAGAAGGTCCAACAGGGAAGGTGTATGATCCTCCACATCCGGTATTCGCGTTGGCGAGTTGACCAGTTGTGTCAGATCATATGCTAGAGCGAAGTCCAGAACAGATCTACCCGCATGATCGGTGGTGTGTGAGCCGAGCCATTCTGCGTGGTGAGCATTAAAGTCACCCAGAATAATGATCTCTGCGGATGGAATCTGCTGAAGCACGGAATCTGTAGCCATTTGGACGTGCTCAACCAGTCGGTCGGTTTCGGCATTACCGCTATGGGACCTATAAAGGCACGCATAGATTCGCGGATGGTCATCGCAGTCTACACGCAGCCAGATAATCGATAGGTCCTGTCCTTCAAGGCTGCCGAGGCGTCGAGAACAGATATCATCTCTGACGTAAACGCATACCCCAGCTCGTGGTATAAAGGAATGTTCCAATTTGTACCCAGGGTACGAGAGAAAAGTCGTATCGGCAGGAGAAGATATCTGGGTCTCGGTTAGAAAGAGCAAGGCCGGCTTCGCCGTTTCCAGATGGTAGTGAACGGCGTTGAGGTTGGAGTTGAGTCCCCTTATGTTGCAGAAGTCCACAGCGAGGGTGGTAGGGGTTGCCTTATGATGCCTGCTCCGCTTGCCCCGAACAGTGGCGAGCGCAAAATTGCCCCCCCCAGAATTCGGAGGGCAGCCTGGGCATCCCTGCTCAGGTGGCGTATGTCCTGAGCATGGATGCCCAGAGAGGGATTCTCCACCGCTGTCGCTGATGGTACCCTCCTGGGGTAATTTAACCAAATTCTGCACAACCATCAAGTTTTGGGGGGGAGGGGGATTGGGCCTCCGGAACTCTCACTTACCGGACGAAACGCGGTAGCATAACTACCACTTTACGCCGATTTTAAGTGAGAGAGTGGTACTTCCCCGGGCGTGCCGGCCCATTCGGCTGTAACCCGAAGGTATACAGCGTGGCACTACCACTTGTAGCCATGAAATTGTTGTATTTTACAATATTTGTTGTTTCAAATTATGTCATTTAAAAACATGATACGAAATGTGCTTGTTGATGTTCAGCCACTTAAGATGGATAAACTTTGCCAATGGAGCAGCAAGCAGCATATACCAGCAGTTTTTTTACACTTCAATGCGTGACAATATTCGCATACTATATTCATTGAACCAAATATCACATCGGAATGCATCTTGTTATCATAACCTTTATCGTAATTGAAGGCATTATTAATATTGCTTCTAGTTCTTGACTCTATTTTAATCGTTGATCATTCATTCGTTACACTCGCTCGTTAGGATTTTCAATAGCTCTTTACGAAGATGCTCTTGTTCGAAGATCTGCAACTTAATAATTACGTTGACTAACTATGTTGGCAGCTCTCGAAGAAGAAATTCGGATTTTATTTGTTAATTAACGAATTTCTTGTTGTAGTGGTATGTCAGTAGCCCTTTTTTCTCCTTTTGTTGCACGACGCAGCGCGTTTCCAATATTTTGTTTCTTCGGTGGCGTTGTAAATAATGTCAAGAGTATAGCTCCAGTTTTCTATTTATATGAAATAGTAACTTATTTGGTTATTTGTCTTATTTTTACATTTTAATCTAAAGATTCATTGTTACTGAAGTTATAAATACACTTACTATTAATTTGTGTACTTCTAGTTGTGCACTTAATATTCATTTATTGCTAATCATAAAAGTACAATTTACATTTAGATTAAATTGAAATAATAATTATAATTGTTGTTAGAATTTTGTTTATTGACAAATGACAGAATATAAGTTAGTTGATTTGCTTGTTGAATAGATTTTCTTATTATGGGTTGATCGGTATAGAAGTCGACACATGGAAGCGTCATCTGCCGGTGATTTTTAACGATGCGGATGAATCGCATGAAAAATATTGTATCTATTGATTTTCATGACAATCAGTTGAACGATGTAGAAGTTTATATATCGTGGCCTGGTGGTGAGTTACATCAATGGGGATAAAATACATTCCGTGAAAAATTAAGTACGCATACCAATTTTCATAATGATCGGTCAGATAGTTTCTGAATATCTAGACGGCAAACATACAAATTTACATAGAAATTTATATAGTAGTAGTATAGATATAGGTGATAAGACGACGTTAACAATACTATGACATTGTTTCCGCTTTCTTTCTTTACCGGATACAGTTAATTACTTTTACGTAAGCAACAAATAATAAAATTGAGAGTTTGTGGAATTCAAAATTAGAATTCGTTTGTAATTGTTCTGATGGTAAAGGATTATGAGGGTTGGGTTATTTGAATCTTGATTTAATTAGTTATTTATAATGAAATCCAAATGTTTAGTTGCTAGTTTATATATATTACTGAGCAGCGAGATGGCCCAGTGATCAACCGACAATTGCGGGTTCAAACCCAGGCATTTGTGTTTATAATTCATCAGGTGCTCGGCGGTGAAGGATACCATCACGAGGAAACCTGTGTGTATCTAATTTCATAGAAATTCTGCCACATGTGTATTCCACTAACCCGCATTGGAACAGCGTGGTAGAACATGTTCCAAAGCCTTCTCCTCAAAGAGAGAGGAGGCCTTAGCCCAGCAGTGGGAAATTTACAGGCTATTGTTTATATATAGATTTAGACGGTGGACTAAAAAATATGTTAAGTCATTGGTAAGCCGAACCCTTTCCAATTTTGTCGGATTATCCATTGGATTAGAGAGTGCTCTTGGGTTTTGTTTTGCACAGGTATATGAATTGACTTAATCGATGTGTATTAGTTTGGGTAAGTGGTACAATATAATAATTATTTGTACTTACTAGCGACCGGCCTCGGTTTTGCTAGGGTGCAAAGCTCATATTAAATGTACTGCAGAATTTGTTTATTTATGATATCACATTAGAAACTTCTAAAATTATCAGTGTTTCTTTACTATATTATCCTTGTATTTTACATATACATACATTACATATAAAAATATTACTCGCAAATCACTCTATCTATTAAAAAAAAGCCGCATCAAAATCCGTTGCGGATATAGGGACAGAGAAAGACCTTTATGCTATACTATGTATGTACTTATGGATGCTCTAAAGTGTTATAAGATTATAATGGATTAAATCCAGTTTTGATTTTGATATATTAATAAATGAACATTGCCTTTGTGAACAAAAGCTATTAGATTCCTACGTTTGAACATGTTCAAGCGTGTTCCTGTGCCGTAACATCGTACTAACCCATTTGAACATGTCATATGACGTCACAGTCATGTTTCAGACACATGACATTGTACTGAGAAACTCATACATAATATGTTGTCAGAACTTCTACAGTGTCAAACATAATTGTGTACTTGTATCAAGAGAGTTATGTTCATTAATTTAATTTGTGAAAAGACAGTGTGTTAAAATATTTAGATTAAGATATTTGTGAATGAATCAAGGGTTTATATGAAGAGAAGAGAGACCTTTTTTTCTCGGTATTTATTAGGCATTTTTGACGTATTGAGATGGTCATTTTTAATTTAAGTTGGGTGCATTTAAACTTAGGGAACAGTGTAAGTTTAATTAAAATCGATCGAGTTTTTAGTTTACTAGCTATTTCTACTTTTGAAGTCGGTTTTTTTAAATAATTTATTTCCTACTAATGAGTAGACTAAAAATCTTTTTGCACAAATTGTATGCATCGTTATATTCTGTCAGATCGTATTCCAAACCAAGTTGAGTTACATCTGCAAGGGAAATCGTGACTCCTGACATTTGACGCGAACGCGTCCCGGAGTCCCCGGAGTCATTGTTACAACTTCGACATTTCTCCCGACCCGCGTCCAGTGCCTCACACAAATAATAATGTATTTTTGGAGTGAAACTTTGTCCAAAAATAATGTGACTTAACTTTCAAGGTCGAATTTGAGTGTGTCAATTTTATGTGATTGAGTAAATCACTCCTGATACTTCTATGCAATTCAAAACTCTCGTTTCAAGATGCACGTAGTTACTGTAACAATAGGTTTTCTTTCAGGATTTGATTACTGTTGATTGACTACTGTTCCGGCCTTAAGCTGGACGTTAATCATTCGACGTTATACAGATCTTCGGAATTTTGAATAACTATGTATTTATACTAAATACTCTTGCTGTATATTAAAAAAAATGTTGGTAGGCTTATGTGTGTATTTTATTGTTATTTTTTTAGTTGTTCAAAACTTAACAGTATATTGCCTTATCAACCGACTTCAAAAAGGAGGAGGTTATCAATTCGTCTGTACTTTTTTTTTTATGTTTGTTACCTCATAACTTTTCACTGGGTGGACCGATTTTCATATTTTTTTTTTTGTTTGAAAGGTAGTGCTTCCCGTGGGGTCCCATTTTAATTTTATTTTTTCCGATGATGGTATCCGTATGAAAACGACATAAGTCTTAAATTTGCATTATGTATGTGCGCGATAAATAGGTGAATAACTCAAAATTGGTTGGGACAATTATGATGATTTTTTATTATAAAGGATATACTTTAAGGGTAGTTTGGTGAAAGTTTGGTAAGGTTCTGAGCATAGGATCTATGACAAATTAAGGAAACTGGAGGGAACGGAACAATTCTGAGAAGCACGTTAGCAATACTCGGTCGAATCTTTTATTTATCGGTTACTTGGATATTTGAATCACCTTCCGGAACGTAGTTATGTTCATGTAATTGTCAGATTCGAATATTATAATCAACTAGCGACCCGCTCCGACTTCTCACGGGTGCAATACTGATACTAAATATACTAAAGAATTTGTTTATTTACGACATCACATTGTAAACTTCTAAAATTGTCAGTCTTTCTTTACTATATTTTTCATGTATTAATTATAATAACCTTCCTCTGGAATCACACTATCTTTTAAAAAAAACGCATTAAAATCCGTTGCGTAGTTTTAAAGATATAGGGACAGAGAAAGCGACTTTGTTTTATACTAAGTAGTGATGGAACTCCTATACGGCTCACAGTTAGGGTGCGATATGGAGTAGAGTACTATGTTGTTCATTTATTATATACACAAACCTTTCCCTTGAATTACACTATCTATTAAAAAAAACCGCATCAAAATCCGTTCCGTCGTTTTAAAGATATAGGGACAGAGAAAGCGACTTTGTTTTATACTATGTATTGACGGAACTCCTAAACGGCTTACAGTTAGGGTGTGATTTGGGGCAGAATTTCTTACTGTCCTTAATCAAATTTTGTGTATATGATGTTATCATGTGTCATATGATGTACGACATAGCATAGGAATAGCTCTTTTGCAAAGTTTTTTTACTGAGGTCGATTACAGCTCATTCGAGGGTGGTACCTTGTAGTTTATGCCGCATGACGTATTAAAGCAGCATTTCCGAAAGTCTATTTTTGCTTTATTCGAAAGTTTCTTTTGAAATTATCCCCGAAGTAGTTTCTGATTCATATAAACGGCACGCTTAATCTATCCATATTAAGAAAAAAATGTTAGTCTACATCAGCTTCACTTAAAATCAAAAAATAAATAAAATTTTAACAAAAAGAAAAACCGACTTCAAACAAAACACTATTTTAAAACGAATAAAAATGCACTAAAAAGTAATAAAAATAATTGCATATTTAACATATTTTTTAGAGTCCTCCTAGGTAAAATGAAATGAAAAATATTAGACTACTTAGAAGTCGATTTACGATAATATAATGTAGTTATAATTATTGCTAAATTATAGTTTTTTCTTGTTTTTATTTTTTTAATTTTACTTTATGCTTTTCTATTATCTTTTTACTTAAATTACAATAATACTTGTTACAGTTCTTGTATTTTACGTTTATCGTTTTTTTTTTTTTACAATATGTTTACTTTCATATTCTTGAATTCGTTCTACGTATATTTATGCTTTAAGTGTAACAACTATCATGGCTGGCAGCTATATGCTTTGTGGTTATTTGGTTTAGTAGGTCGTTTTATTTAGTATATTATAATTTATAATTTTATATATTAATCTTATTATATTTATTTATTATTAATATATTTATTTCTATTTTTTTTTAGTATCAGACTATTTTATTTATTATTTATATTCTTAATTTTTTTTTTTTTTTGGTATGTCGTCTAATGGTAGTATTCATAGTGATATTTTCCTCTCCCCATCCTCTGATGGATACTCTAGTGATGATAGCTTTCACAGTACATCTTATCCTTCATTAAATGTCACCCTCGATTCATGTTTGTCCGACTGTGTAAAAAATTTTAATGTCATTCACATCAATGCCCAAAGTGTTCCGGCTCATTATCCTGATATGCTTGCATCATTTGACTCCCGCAATATTCATGCCATCCTCATCTCTGAATCTTGGTTAAAGCCCTGCTTACCATCGACATCGTACTCGTTGCCCGGCTTCCAACTGATTCGTAATGATCGTAGCGGGAGGAGGGGTGGTGGCGTTGCAATCTACTTACGCACCTGTATCCCTTTCTCAGTACTCAGCTCGTCTGCCCAACCACCTTCGCCCGATGCGATCGAACATTTGCTTATCGAAGTAAGTCTGTCCTGTTCTAAACTTCTCCTAGGTGTATTTTACAACCCTTCTTCTCTGTCTAATTATTTTACCACTTTTGAAAACGTTTTACATAATTTTATCCCTACCTACAGTCACTCCATTATTATGGGTGATTTTAACACTTGTTTACTTAAAGATGACTCTCGGTGTAAGAAATTATTAGAAATAACTGATTCCTACAATTTACATGTTTTACCTCTTAAGTCTACACACCATTCTCCTGGGTGTATTCCATCCCTTCTGGATCTTATTATGATTTCTTCTCCCGATTTTATTTCAAAATATGGCCAATGCCCTGCTGATGCATTTTCCTATCATGACCTGATCTTTCTTTCGTATAAAATTCGTCCTCCTAAAGCTAAATCTAGAACACTTCTGTATCGTAATTTTGCAGGAATGGATCAGATTCGACTCTGTGATGATGCTCGCCAGTTGGATTGGTCGTCGGTACTCTCTGCTGAGTCAATTAATGACAAAATAGATAAATTTAATAGGCTGCTTGCTCAATTATACGATACCCATGCCCCTTTGAGACCGGTTAAGTTGAAACACCTTCCAGCGCCGTGGTTGTCAGACGACTTAAAAAAGATGATTGAAAAAAAAAACCATGCTAAAAACAAATTTAAGATGCATGACACAGACATCAATCGCGACAAATATAAGAAAGCTCGGAATCGATGCAATACAGCATGTAGAGACGCTCAACGACGCTACATTCACAAATCTGTCGAAAACGGCGACACTTCAAAAATCTGGAAATTTCTTGAAACACTAGGAGTTGGTAAATCAGCACATAACTCTCCCATTAAAATTGACGTTGAGCTTTTAAATAAGCATTTCTCTTCACATTCTGTACTTGATAGTGTTGATAAGCATTGCACGCTTAATATTCTTTCCTCGCAACCAACTTCTATATTTCCACCGTTTACATTTTCCTCTATCACTGAATGTGATGTTAAGAAGAACATATTATCCACGTCTTCGAATGCCGTTGGTACTGACTGCATAAGCCGTAAAATGATTATTCCCATCCTTGACATTATTGCTCCTACTTTAGTGCACATCCTAAATTACTCCATCACCCGTAGCACATTCCCTGATGCTTGGAAAGGTGCTCATATCATACCACTTCCCAAAAAACCTAATCCTATTAACAACTCCGATTACAGACCGATTTCCATTCTTCCATTTCTTTCCAAAATTTTAGAAAAAATAGTTTTTCAACAAATAAACACTTTCCTTAACAATCACTCCATCCTCAACTCTCTCCAATCGGGCTTCCGCGCGGGTCATAGTACGGTCTCTGCTCTGGTGAAGGTTACTGATGACATTCGTGCAGCCATGGATAATAAACAACTCACAATTTTAATTTTATTGGATTTTAGCAACGCATTTAATTGTGTTGATCATGACATCCTTTTGAGTTTGTTAAGTTCTATTAACATATCTCCATCAGTGGTAGATTGGTTTCAAAGTTACCTCAAAGGCCGACGACATCGTATTCGCCATAATGAGTCTTTCTCCTCATGGTGTGATGTTCAGGCAGGGGTTCCTCAAGGTGGCGTCTTATCTCCTTTACTCTTTTCAATTTTTATTAATTCTATCACTTCAAGCATTTCTTCTCTCTACCATATGTATGCAGACGATATCCAGATTTATCGACATGCATCACTTCAAGATCTTCCTGCAGCGATTGATGCTATTAATGACGATCTTGTTTCAATCTCTGAGTGGAGCAAGCGATACGGACTTAACATCAATCCAAGTAAATCGCAGGCAATCATAATTGGTAGTCCAGGCATGATCTCTAGGGTAGATTTATTAAATTTACCATCTGTGGAATACAGAGGTACTACAATAGCCTACTACTCTAACGTTAGAGATCTCGGTGTGTATTTAGACCAGACGCTATCATGGTCAGTACAAATAAAAGAGGTCAGTAGGAAAATATTCGCTGCGTTGAGCTCATTGCGACGACTCCAATCTGTACTTCCAATTCCTACCAAAATTATGCTAGCAAACTCTCTCCTTTTATCAATTCTAGATTACGCAGATGCAAGCTATCCTGATCTCACCGAGGACCAACTGAATAAACTTGAGCGACTTCAAAATATTGCTATTCGATTCATATTTTGCCTACGAAAATATGACCATGTCTCCGAATATCGTTCAAAACTCAAGTGGCTTCCTATACGTCTTCGCCGGAACTTACATATTCTTTCTCTTCTGTACTGTGCGCTATTTAACTATAGTTTTCCTACATATTTAAAAGATAAATTTGAATTTCTTGGTGATCCTTTGTCTTTAAGATCTAAGCGGTACCTAACACTTAAAATGCCTGTACACAAAACTAAATTTCTAAACAAATCGTTTACTGTACAGGCCATAAGGTTATGGAATGCCCTTCCAGTAAACATTAAAAAGGCTCCATCTATTTCAGTTTTTAAAAGAGCCGTTAAAAACTATTACCTAAATAATAATTCAGACGACTTTAATTAATTATTTTATATAACATTTATTATGTAATTTTATGTATTTTTATATCATTTTATTATCTTAAGTATGTATTAGTGTATGATAGAGATATATATTATTTATATAATATATATTTATATATATATATATATAAGAAGTATAAGTATTAGTGTGTAACTATTTGTATGTAAGTTTATGACTGCACCGCCTACGCCGATGGTTTTGGATTCTCCCTTTGATTGGGTTGTCTGGAAGAGATGGCTAAAAAGCCATAAGTCCGCCCATTGTACAACACTTTTAATGTACTTCTTTTGTTTTGTTTTTTTTTTTAATCCTTTTTTTTTGTATTTTATTAATTTTATGTTACTTTCTTTTTTGTTTCTGTTTGTGGTGTGCAATAAAGAATTATAAAAATAAAAAAAAAAAAATAAAAAAAAATGTTTTATGTGCTTGCAATTACACAGGCTTATTTACCCTTGCTAGAAATGCTCAACATTATAAATATATTGTTTTTTCATAATATCAAAAACAATCCGTTCTTAGTTCAAAAATTTAACCAATCTGAGGTGAAATGAGATAGATTGTAAGAAAAAAAAAACTAAAAAGCACTTATCCTTGAGAAAAAAACATATTAAATATTAAACAATAATTCATATCGTGATCAGAACCTGCATTTGTCTAATTTCAACGAAATACTTGAAATTTCCCATTTTAGTACCGTGGTAGAATATGCTCCAAACCCTCTCATCGAAGAAAATTTACAGGCTGTTGTTGTCATTGTTGTGTTCAAATTTTTTATTTGAAGCATCACCGTCCAGATCAAAATGGCTATCAATAAAGACATCTCCAATTTTTCTTTCTACTGGCCATTCCTCAGACAGATATATACCATATAAAATTAACTAGCTATAACAAGTATTACGCCATAATATGCGATTTCGTGTGAGTAGTTCCGTCATTTAAATATCCTCCTAAGTTATAATTTCGTATTCAATTCGTGCTCGTTAGACGTGTATCTGACTAAAATTAAAACCCTAAACACATTAAAAGCATGTACGGAGCAGGTTTTGGGCATTTATTTCCGTGAGTGTCAATTAAACGGATATATGAGAATGTTCGGTTCGGACAATTTTAGGTACATCGAAATTGCTTCTAAAGTGTTACGCATTTGGTTTATAGAACAAGATTGAGCAATTATTTCAATGTTACGACTTCACTTTAGAAATTCACTTTTTAATATTAAATATGATACAACACGTGTATATGGAATAGTCGCCTGCTGACTGTTTCTTTGCGATATTGAATATATAATATGTAAATAATCATGAATTGACAAAAACTAGTTTTATCTTTCCTTCAGAATTTCTTTCTCTTGTTTTTCTCATGTCAGGGTAATGCTTTCCGAATCGGTGATAGTACTATTGTGATTTGACAATATATAAGTAAAGTAAAGTAAAATAGCTTGCAAATTTCACACTGTTTTCCACTTTCCTTAATGGAAATTAAGGAGACAGTTTGGAACATATTCCACCACGCTGTTCCAATGCGGGTTGGTGGAATGCAAATGTGGCAAAATTTCGATGAAATTAGACACATACATGTTTCCTCACGATGTTTCCCTTCACCGGCGAGAACGAGATGAATAGTAAACACAAATTAACCACATATATATAGCGGTGCTTGCCTGGGCTTGAACACGCAATCATCGGTTAAGATGCACGCTTTCTTACCACTGGGCTGTCTCAGCTCAGTATAAGTAACATATATGTTAGCGTAATGCTTTTAAATTGAATAAACGGATTTGATTTGATTTGACATGTTCCTATAATACCTATATACACTCACCAGTGACTTTAAATATACTTTAATAACGAATTAAATTGTTTCATAATGTTGATGTCTCCGATAATATCACCAGTTATTTAAACATGACAAAATTTCGTATGATTTTAGAACAATAAAATGCTGTTCTCTTTCATCACAAACTTACATTATAATTGAAATTGAAACACGAAATTTTGAATTACAGCTCATTGTGACAGCCGTTTTCGTACTCTTTACATAAATTAAACTCGGACGATATTATAGAAAATTTATGTAGCCATAAAATAAAGACGTCGAAAAGTTTCGAAGACATGTTCGGGATATTTTTTAAAAATTTAAGAATTTCCATTATATTATAAAACTAACAGAAAATTTATGAAGAATTCTTATGAAATAGTAGATTCTCATTTAAATTTAAGTAAAAAATTCCACGCACCTGGTTAGTCAAGTTAGTGTCTCTGTAATATTTTATTTTAATGTTTAAGAAGTGGAAAAAATTGATATACCTATATTAAGAATTCGATGTACAATAGTTTGAAAATTTTGATTTTTGTTTTCATTGATACGCTACTCCGAGGTCCCGGGTTAGATTCCCAGCCGAGTTAATGTAGAAAAAGTTAATTAGTTCTCTATGTTGTCTTGGGTCTGGGTGTTTGTGGTAACATCGTTTTACATCTGATTTTCCATAATTGCTTTAGTCACTTACACTGTCATCAGAGTAATTTATTAGTATATATGTCATATAGGTACGATTAATGCTTTTGTAATTTGTAGTATAGTGATTGGATTAAATTAAATTATATATATTACGAATCATATTCCATCGAGTAGTCAAGTTCAATCCAGTCAAGTAGTCAAGTTTTCCATTAAATATTTATAACCAATAACATTCCTATATACTATTAAGCTTATATGTTTATATAGTCTCTCACGTATGTATATTTAGTTACCATCAATATTACAAGGTGGAGTATTAGATCGAGTAATTAATTCGTGTATCGGCGTATATTAGAACAAGATAATTATTCCTTTAGATACAATTCGATTGAATATAACTCTCGGTACATAACGAACTCTGTACTCCTTAATTAATACAAGAATAATTTACATTTAACCCTATAGTTTTTTTTTTTTTAAGTGACAACGTTAATAGGTCAGATCATATAGTTAAAATAATTTAATTTATAAGCTCTGATATCTCATACTAAAGTTTTTACATTTACTAGCTGTGCACGTGACTTCGAGCGCGTTTGAATAACTAAAATTGTATATATAATTCTAAAATAAAAGTTACTGCTTCAGCTATCTGCCAGTTAAGGTCCCGTCAATATCGGTCCAGTCGACCCAGGAATTAGCCGGAACAAACAGACAGACAGATAAAAATTGTATAATATTTTTTAGTGGTATAAGTACCGTATATACATACAATATATACGAGATGGCCCAGTAGTAAGAACGCGTGCATCTTAACCAATGATTGCGGGTTAAAACCCAGACAAGCACCGCTAATTCATGTGCTTAATTTGTCTTTATAATTCATCTCGTACTCAGCGGTGAAGGAAAACATCGTGAGGAAACCTACATGTGACAAATTTCATAGATATTCTGCCACATGTGTATTCCACCAACCCGCATTGGAACAGCGTGGTGGAATATGTTCCAAAAACCTTCTCCTCAAAGGGAGAGGAGGCCTTTAGCCCAGCAGTGAGAATTTACAGGTTGTTGTTGTTGTTGTTGTTGTTGTATACAATATGTATTTAGTAATAAGCTTTTTTATATTACTAACAGAGTCTTCAATTTTGGTATATGTATTGGCAGGAAGGAAAGATATTAATCGGGTTCAGTTTCGTCATTCAGATAAAGTCGGCGTTGTGGAATAATCTCAGTCTTCCATGCAGTATCATAGTTAGGCATAAAGCATAGGACAATAACAAATATACATAAAATAAATTTTATACAGCTGCTAATATTATAAATATGGTATATAAAATGTATACAATTACCCTTTTTCATGCTAATTATAATCTGTAAAGGCTATTTCATTCACATAAACTCAGCGTGTCCCGTAGCAGTTCGCGTTTGTGAGATTTTATAGCCCATTATATAAAAGGATTACCGGACAATGCGAACTTTGTGAATATTAAGGGACATTCAACATAGGAAATTATATTTTAACACACACTCGAGACTTCGAACGAGTTTCGCGAGATTTTATGTTTTGTATTGTTTTATTAAATGTTTAATATTGAACATAGAAATTGATGAGTAAAGGTTTGTTCGTAATTGTTATTTTTATTTACTCATTGTGTTTTAATTTAAAATGTACTAAGTATGAACTAAAAAAAATAAGTAAAAATGTAAAAATTATTTGTATTAGCCTGAAAGTTGAAGAGGAAGGCCTTTTCATTTGCAGGCTTCGGTTTTAAAAATCAATAACTCTTTATCGATGAATCTAGGGTTTGAACTCAAGGCCGTAGGAGGCAACTGATTGTCGTAAAGGCTTAGCAGCCATTAGACCAACGAAGCTTTAAGAAAAAAAAATATGTTATAAAAGCGTATTCCTATATGTGGGTAGTATTTTATTAAGATAAGTATTTCTGTAATTTAGTTGGTGGTGTTACTACCTCATTTTTGAACGATATGTTTTTTATAGTATTTCACTGTAAATCGGTGGTATTTTAAAATTTAAGGCGTACTCAAATACAGTATATAATTGTGTGAGTCTTTTTAGGTTGATTGTTCATTTTGATAGTGTAACTATGGATTATCAAATCATTAATATCAATCTGGAATTCATGCTAGAATTGGAAATTTTTACAAATACATTTACATCATATATCATATTTATACATAAAATTAATGTTAATTTTGCCCAAAATTCTCCAATAAACTAAGTATATAAATGATTAATGATTAAAAATAAGTTATTAATTAATAATTAATAATTTCGACACGCCGAATTATTTAAAATATTAATATTTTATGAAAAATTTCATGGTGAATTTTTATCTTCGTTAGTAATCCCCAAAAAGTTTTAACGGGCGAAACTCCGTAATAATTTCTAACTTTACTTTCAAAAGTTTATCCAGGCAATGAAACTCAAAAGTTAAAACAGGATTAGTTGGTGTAAAAATCTCGCATATATATACAGAAATTACTAAAAATTGAAGAACAACAATATTCTTTCAAAATCTATATCTTAACATAGAAAAATCAATAATAAGGACAAAAAGAAAATAAAAAAACAGGTATGTTTAAGTATTCAAAAATTGGAACTCTTAGCATTAAAATTCGAAATTTTATCTTCTATACATTTAATTAGAGTATCTATTTGTAATATTCAAATAATCTAAATTAAAAAATATATAAATATAACAATTAATCGAAGACACAAGATGTAACTGCAATATCGCACAATACGTCAACAGTATACAACAACAACAACAACAACAACAGCCTGTAAATTCCCACTGCTGGGCTAAAGGCCTCCTCTCCCTTTAAGGAGAAGGTTTGGAACATATTCCACCACGCTGTTCCAATGCGGGTTGGTGGAATGCACATGCACATGTGGCACATCACGATGTTTTCCTTCACCGCTGAGCACGAGATGCTTTATAAAGACAAATTACGCACATGAAACAGCGGTGCTTGCCTGGGTTTGAACCTGCAATCATCGGTTAAGATGCACGCGTTCTAACCACTGGGCCATCTCGACTCGTCAACAGTATAGCTACAGAAATATTTGTATAATTGCTCAATAGAGCATCCCAGTGATGCGAACACACGAGATTTCAACCATCCAAATCGTCTAATCCACACACACGGCTGCTGCGCATGCGTCAGTCATGACTACATCGGTGAGGCGGACCCATAATACTTTCCCTTACTAAAAAGTGCACAACATAGCTATAGAAATTTTTACTTCAACTGCGTAAAAGACTTTTTACGATTAGTATAAGAATATGCTTTAATTCCGACGATTTCTAATTTAATGAGCACTAGAGCATACATATAGATACTTGAGTCAAGATGGCCCAATGGCTAGAACGCATGTATCTTAACAGATGATTGGGAGTTCCAATTCAGATTTATAATTCAGTGCTCGACGGTGAAGGAAAACATCTTGAGGACACTTGCATGTGTCTCATTACATCGAATTTCTGCCACATGTGTATTCTACTAACCTGCATTGGAACAGCGTGGTGAAATATGTTCCAAACCTTCTCCTGAAAGGGAGAGAAGGCCTTACTTAGCTCAGCAATAGGAAATTTACAGTCTGTTAATGTATTAAAAAATTTAGTGCACGACTAGTTTTACTATGATAAATATTTGAAATGTAATAACGATGGGCTGTAACAGAGGTGCAGCGTTGAATTGGCTGAAATAGAATAATCTTCTTACATTTCCTGGCTGGCAGACTGAAGTCGGATTATATACGTATCCTATACTGACTGAGTGATATTCGCTGTGAGGTACTTCGATTTTCAAGGGAAATTGTAATCCAAGCTTAAAACAATATTGTACTCAAAAGTAAACAAAAAATCTTCATGTATCAAAAAATCTTTATAAATTAAATGAGTCAAGATCTTAACTAATGTGTGTTTGTAGTTAATTTCAAAATCTGTTTATATGGAGTAAAACTTTTACAGAAGTACGTCGATTAATCAGTTATGGAGTTTCCTTATGGAATATTAAGTTATAACACGTTGATCTCAAACGATAATGTTTACATTATGGCTAAGTTTTGGCGTGTTCGTTTGTTAGGACTTTGGGCTAGCTTGAGGGTACTACTCACCCATGAGGTATTTTACGGCTAATCTGTACTTGGTAATGTTTTGTTCTGTTCAGCAGACACAGCTCTCGAGGAGTACTTACCTGTTGCAGAGCAAGTTGAAGAAAAACCAAACTATCTATATAGTTTATATATATAAAACATATATATGTATTAAAACATAAAGTGACGGATAATAATTAACTATGAATTTTTAGTACAGATAATATATCGTAAAGTTATTAAAATTTGCTATTTAACATTAATTTCTTTTATTAAAAACAAATGAAACTTACTTAATTTTCGATAATTATTTTATCTATAGTGAACATCAGTGGTATAATTTGAAATATTTATAGCCTTGAATCTCTATTTACTGGTTGTGGTCCCAATAATACATACGTACATAATATTAAATTGGTATATTTTTATAGTTATAATCAAACAGTACTTACTTTTATTACACATAAAATAATTGCGCAGAAACACATAGACACAAATACATGCTTACGCACACATGCATCTGATATAATTATATTAATTTATAATTCATAATTTTCTATAATAGTGTTTTTATTATTATTATTGTTTTTAAATACACTTAATGTCATGAACATTTTATTTATTAATCAACTATATCTATTATTTAATTATACCTATATAGGTCAGCATATAATGATTACAAATAATGAGAACCACGAGGTATTTTGGATTATGTAGGAAGACTTTAAAATATCTCATTACATTATTAACTAACGTCAGTTTGCACTGTGTTGGTTTACATTTAAGTGACTTTTTTTATGAATAGAATTATTTTAATATAAAAACAAACTATAAATAATATACCTCAGGACTCAAAGGGAACTGTAAACTACTAGTCCGAGGTTCCAGCGCATTGTTTGCTCAACTACATCCGATAAACAATTAATTGTTTTCCAATCGTTTTCGCACTTTTATATTACTTTCATTGCAACGTAACAGAAAGTTAAGCGAGCTTAACACCAGCGACAAGTTAATTTTCTTTTTACAAAAAAAAAAAAACTGTTATTCATTTGAAGAATGATAAGTTTATTTAATTTTAAGAGAAGGATATTGCAGTCTTTATCGAAGGTCAAAGATTCAATACGGTAAGCAATACTTTCCAAATTTATGGAGAAGTGGATCGTGGATTAAGCTATAGCTTCTCTTAGGAGGGAGAGAAGATTACAGTCCAGCAGTGCTACATTCATACTGTCACTCTGGTTTTACTCGTTTAAAATTCAGTTGGAAGATGTCATCTACTGATAATAGCAGGTACTGGGGCCGAGGAGGCTCAGTGGCTTGACCATAAGATTTATTATTGAAGACTCCAGGTTCTGAAACCCTAACCAGCGGGAAAATATATCATGCTTATAATTAATCTTGTGCTGGGAGGTGCAGGAAATCATTGTATAGATTTGCTTGGAAATTAATATATACTACTAGAGAACCGCCCTGGCTTCGCAAGACTGCAATAGTGATACTAAATATAAAATTTGTTTATTTACGACATCACATTACAAACTTCCAAAATTATCAGTGTTTCTTAACTGTGTTGTCCATGTACTATACAATAAAACCTACCTCTCGAATCAATCTAAAAATAATAGTAATAAAAATACGTTGCATTATTTTAAAGATCGAAGCGTACATAGGGGCAGACAGCAGTAAGCGACTTTGTTTTATAGTATGTAATTATTTGATAATACTTACATGTCCGGGATTTACAAAATAGTAAATCCTAAATGTCAATGCATAAACGTGTGATCTATGTTAAGCGAACGACATTAATATAGCGAAATTAAAATATGAACGCTCGAAATGTGTTCAAATTTACAACGGCCATTTATTTAATTTGTAAATTTTGCACACAACATTTTCCGCAAATTGTACAATTTAAATTCTCAATTTATGATGATAAATGAATAAATTTTGTTAACTCAGTTAACAAATGATTACAATTGTATATTAAAATATATAAAAACGTGATTTGATCATTGCGATAACGCGTATTGATATTATATGTAATGTATTTTGAAAGCATCATAGGTCATCGCTACTAACGAGCGATTTAAAAATCGCACGTTCAATCCTGAACTATACCCTTACCCAATATGATGAAAAGCTTGACCCATATAGGAGTGTCACATTAATAAATTCATTAAGAGGGGGTAGATTAATTGAATTAAAATATAACCGTCAATTCTTGGAAGATGTGAAACATTGTTATTGTTTAATAATTTGTGAAATTAAGGAAAAGCTATAAATATATATGTACATAATATGTATTTATAGCTTTTCCTGGAGTAATCATTTTTTTTAATAGTTAGTAATTATTTGTTTCTTTTTCTGTTATGGACTATAACAAAAAAAAATTACCGTCTACAGTACACAAGTACAGGATGATAGTATGAGCACCAAGAACTCACTCACTAGAGAACAAAGTATAAGCGGGGACAGATAGGCATTTTATTTCAATTTATTTGATGTCCACCTGATTGATTTCCGTAACACAGATACCTTCTATATAATTAGCTTATATAAAAAAAATATATATATGCTAAAACTGAAATTGAGAATAACACAATTTGCAGGCACGCTAAAAGAAAATAAAAAAACATTTAAGATATAAGACATCGTATCTGTGGAGCCACAAATATAACAATGAAAAAAAAACTTAAAAGTTCGAGCGTTGGAGCTTTAAACACTAAACTTCGAAGCTCCGAGCTCTAAGATTTTTAAAGGAAAACCGTATAACTAATGATTGATCCCAAGACTTTTACTGAATCCATCAGAAAATGTAGTCCTAAAAGCTAATATCTAACACAGTAAGGCATTTTTAAATTACATAACATTAAAAGCCTATAAATTTTCCACTGCTAAAGTCTCCATTGACTTTGAGAAGAAGGTTTGGAACATATTCCGTCACGAGGGTTGTTGGACCTCACGATGATCCATCAAGGATGAATTACAACACACACAACAAAATTAAGCACATAAATATCTATATGTGGTCTAAGCTTGCCTGTGTTTGAACCCGCAATCATCGGTTCTAACCACTCATCATCTCGGCTCTCAAACAAGAAGGCATTCAGAACTAAATATATTTCAATAAAACATTTCTCTTAGAACATTAAGCTATCCTCAGATGAAGATATATTTTATCTGAATTAGAACGTTTTCATGCTCTCGGAGGGAAATAGAATGCCTTATCAGCACAAGCATGACACCGGGACCCTAATGTTCTCACTTTCCGTCACTGAACACTGGTGATTTAGATATGAGATACTTTTTTCAAGCTTTATGTTATGCTAGATGTCGCTAGCGGCTTCACTCCTTTTAGTGGTTGGTTATCATATAAAAAGGTACCCTATGACCTTTCTTCGATTTCAAGTTTGCTTCACTATTTTTTTATTTTATGGAATAGGTTGGTCACGAGGTAAGTGGTCACAATCACCTATAGACAATGACGCTGTAAGAAATATTAACTATTCCTTATATCGTCAATGCGCCACCTACCTTGGGAACTAAGATGCTATGTCCCTTGTGCCTGTAGTTACACTGGCTCACTCACCCTTTAAACTGGAACACAACAATACTGAGATCTTTTGTTTGGCGATATAGCATCTAATGAGTGGATGGTACCTACCCAGAAGTAAACTTCACACCAAATTTCATCAAATTCGGTTCATTCGTTTGGTCGTGATAGTGCGACAGACAGACAGACAAACAGGCAGAGCTATTTTCTCATTTACAATATTAGTATAGACAAGATTTTACTAGTGGCTTTATTGCGGTTCATTGCTTGCATTTTAGGGGTTGATTGTCAAGTTTTAGGCACAAAAACAGCCTATGTACTTCTTTGGAGTTCAAGATTGCTTGTAACGTTTTGATACATGTACTTTTTAAAATTGATATGTATTTCGCATAATATGTAAAGTTGAAAATGATTGGAGTTGCTTAAAATGTATTATAAGTATAAGTTTATTTTTGCCCGTTCTGTTAATATTTCAATTATTGCATGTTAATTTGACTAAATTTGCGATAGCTTATCAGAAGCGTTTATTTTGACTGACCTAAGACCCCTTAATTAAATCAAAATCTGTTGAGAGATTTGGCCGTTTACCAGACAGACATATAGATTTTTACTAAAACAGATGACTAAAGTTCTTTTAAAAATTTTAAATTACTATTTCTAGTTCTGACACAGAAAAAAAAATTACATACCCATGAAATTTTTAGAATAGGTTTTGCTGATAATAATTTCAGTCTAGTTTAGTTTTTTTATGTAATTAGCATGAGAGTTATTTACATAAAAGTATTTATGAAAAAATATTGAAAATAGTTACTGTAAATTACTACTGTACTTACTCATGGATGCGAGGAATGTTTACAAGAATGCTGACAGCACTTCCCTGTTAAATTGCAATTCCGAATATCTGGGTGACAAATGTACCAAGTCTGATTCCAACAATGAATGCAACAAGAAGTATTTTTCAAAAATGTTTTTGCTATTCTAAGGTTCAAATATTCAACAGCGAAAGAACAAAGTTATAATTTGGAAATTGTTTATGATATCATTTGCTGTTATAATACTGTTAACATTAGTTGAGACGCTTTTTTAATTTCAATAGATACTCCAATGACCATGGTAAAAGAACACCTCTGCCAATAGACACTAGCGCGGAAATATTTACCATTCGTTGCATCTCCAATGTACTACCCACCTAACTACCACCATTACGATGCTATGACCCTTATGCCTATAGTTAGACTGACTACCAGAAACCACCCTTTAAACCAGAAAATAAAAATACGAAGTATTGCTACTTGGCGGTATACATGATGAGTGTCTGGCATATCCAGATTGATTCGTACAAACCCACCACGTAGTATTTGCCAGGCCACCTTCATAACAATACACATCGAATAAATTATTCGATTTATAGTACGATAGTTGAAGCCGTTGTCAATAAAATTATCGAAGTCCAAGCGAGAGCTGAACTTAATAACTGTAATTGGTTTATGAGATAGAAAAGAACGCGAGATTTCATTATCAATTTATGAATACGACTGCAATTATAAAATCCATTTCAATGGCAAGTGAGGAATTATTAATAATACTACAATATATATATACTACTATTAATAATACATTCAAGAAATAATAATGGACTATTTTTCAAATACAGATATATATGAGTACTTTTTGTAAGTCTATGTATATCGACTATATACAGTATCTGACCCAACTGACTGACAATGCTAACTATTGCTAATAATGTATATCTAATCAGTGATTGGTCAATTTAGACGGGCTTGCACGAAGCTATATCGCCAAGTGAAATAATAAGTGGCGTTATTTTATAAGAAAAACACTATACAATGTACATATCTGTTAAAAATTCAGCAGTAACTAATTTTGAATATTCATTTATGATTGACGATGGTGGATTACTCTCATCCGAGATGAATGAACTGTGGAGAACATGTCAAGTTATACTGGACAGACTGTTTGCAATTATTCTCTAATTTCTCAATGAAATAATCTGTACGCCAACCTAACATGGTAGGAGAGTTCAAAAATCAAGCATTACGTGCTTTTTGAAACATGTAATTGAACATGGGGTGCGCCTTCGTGAGTTAACAAATTTATTTTTTCATCTCATAGGTCTGACTGATAAGATTTTTAAATAAAGCCAAAACCTTACAAAAAATAAAAGCTTTCACTCCAGTAAAATGGATATTTCTGACCCATTGGTTATTTTCTTCAAATAACCTTTTGATTAAAAAATTATAAAAAATTAATATTCCTTTTGAAACTTTCTACTTAGACCAGTCTTTTAATTTCCGTGAAAAATAAATTACTATGACGTTTCCAACAAGTAACATCAGGAGCGGTGAAAAGAATTTTTATTAGGCATCTTTTTGAATACAAATTTTTAATCTGAATTGAGGTGATAGATTTAAAATATGTCTGTGTAATAAATGGCTTTTGTTTATAAATTCCATTAAATGCCTAATACCTAAACTAATTTATTTTTAAATGGTGAAAAAGAGTAACCTTTTGAGTTCCTTGGCGATTTTTCTCGGTAGAACCTACTTTCCGAATCGTTTAGTAGTTATCGTAATAGTTTCACTCGACATGAAAAAAATATATTTGTTGTTAAATAACGATACAAAAGTGCTTGTAAAAGCCTACTTAAAAAAAATATTTTGATTTGATTTGATACCTTAACATGGAACGAAAAATACATATAGCTAGTTATAATGTTTCAGCGATTTTAAATTTGAAAGCTTAATAAAGTAAAATTATTGGTTAGATTAAAATAATTTTCATCCGATGCTATTCGCTCAATTAATTTTTGAAACTGACTTACTAACACGCCTCGTTTTTCTTCAATTTGTTCAATTTATCGAAAATCATTTAATTTGGAAAAGGAGCTTTCTTACAGCGAAGTCTTTTTCAGTGAATCAAAAATTATTAATTTTGAAACAGAAGACTTCTACATAACGAAGGTGACCACGAAAGAATAATAATATGCAAAAATATTTTTAATTTTAAAATCTGACATGGATTAAAGATTTCCATAACAGATTGACATTTTGAAAGTTAAAAATATTTAAATGACGATCAAACCCTTCCCGACCTGCCTGATCGTTTGGCTTATCTCAGCATCTTCTACCGCATTATTCACGGGGAATGTTCCGAGGAATCGCTTGCATCCCGACCGCTTAATTTTGCCTTCGGGCAGCGCGTGAGAATTCCAATTGTCGTTCACATCACCTTGATGTCTCAAAATCTACAAAAGCGGGATTTTAAAGGAATGTTTTGCTTCACATCTGCTCTTTAGTATCAGTTTTTTCGAGCGAATTTTCCGAACCGATTTGGTAAGACCAGCAATATACTTGCAAGACATTAAGTGTTGCAGATATCAAGGGTGTTACCATAAAGAAACGTTTGCCTTAAAAATGTAAACGAAATAAGTTGTCGTGACTGAATTTGAAAATACTCGTAATTACATTTTACAACATCTGATCGAATAAATACTTTGAACAATTGACACGTACTAAGTTATAAGCAATATCTTTGCTTTAATCAAAGTTTCATAATATCCGTTTTATACTCTCGACTATAAACAACTTTAGTACATATGAAATGAATTAAAGGTTATAGCTCTCTCGAGAACTATTAAGTAGCGAAAAGTGTTTATTATTAAGACCTTATTAAGAGATTTGTATTATAATAAGATCGATAGGGTAATTAGTTTTCATGTATATAGGTAAGATATAGTTCTACCATCAGATGTGCTATTTACCGACAGATACATCTGATAGTCCGTGAGCCATCGCTCGTAGTTTCACTAATTGTGGCTGGCAATAGAATATCTAAAAAGTAGGTTGTAACCGTAAATAACTTGCATGAAACTTCGACAAATAAATATTCAGATCATAGTTAAAAAATACTTTCTTTTGCTTAAATCTTAATTTTTTAACATTCAATCGTTTCAGATAAAATGAAATATATTATTATTATTTTAAACTAGCTGTGCCTGTGACTTTGTACGCGTTTGAATTTAACAAAAAAATGTTATTGTAGCCTAAGTTACTCCCTATTATATCAGTTATCTGCTAGTGGAAGTCCCGTCAAAATCGGTCCAGCCATTCCAGACATTAGTCGAAACAAACAGACAAACCAACAGACAAAAATTGTGAAAATTGTTATTTTGTTATATGTACCGTATTAACATATGTACATATGCACTGAGTAAAAAAGGGCTTATTTTATTGTTATAAACAGACACTCCAATCTTATTATATTTAAATATATTTTATCTTAGAGGATATCGTTAAAGACATCTTAAATATAATATAATTTTTAAAAGAAATCTGCTTTAAAAAATTCTCCTTAAATATTTTCTAGATATTTGAACCGTTTAAAACGGGAACTTCTTTTGAAAGCTGATACATTGTCCCAAGAAATTCTAACTTTAAAGTCGAAGAGGTATGAAGTTCAACTTTGTCCCTTGTATTAAAAGTGCATGCATTCAGTACACTTCGCTAACAATAAACAACTTATAATTTAAAGAATATTCTATATATTTTTTTAATTAAAACATCGTGCCATTTTATGAACAGGTTTTTTTTTAAATAGATTTTTATTCAGCTAAATAAAATTCAGAGATAAATGATTAAAACAATCCGATCACTAAAGAGTTTTTATATTTATTGTTCGTGGTTACGTCCTAATATCACGGAGCAAGTTAACCAGCTTATCTCCATAAAAGCCAAGATCGCCCAGTAGTTAGAACGCGTGCATCTTAACCGATGTTTGCGCGTTCAAACCTAGGCAAGCACTGCTGAATATTCATATGCTTAATTTGTGTTTAGAATTAATCTCATGGTCAGAGGTGAAAACCTCGTGAGGAAACATGAATGTGTCTAATTTCATAAAAAATCTGCCACATGTGTATCCACCAACCCGCATCGGAACAGCGTGGCGGAATATGTTCCAAAGCCTTGTCGTCAAAAGGAGAGGATGCTTTAGACCAGCAGTGGGAAATTCACAGGTGTTAGCTGTAGTTTTTGTCTCCAAGATTATAAAAAATATAGATGATAAAAAAGCGTGGAGTTAATACCTGTTGACTTTCAAGCGTGATATATAAATTTAAATAATTGTATTTAACTAAAATGACTTTGTATTTTTTAAATGTTGAAAAAGAGTAACTATACTGAGTTTCATGCCGGTTCTTCTCGTTAGAATCTACTTTCCGAACCGGTGGTGGCTTTACTTAATTTTAAAATGACAATTCAAAAGTGTTTGTAAAAGCTTACTTGAATAAAGTTTACTTTGATTTTAATTTTTTTTTATATATTGCATTAAGTTCTATCAAATACGTGCCCAATACATGTTAAAATAAAGTAATCCTTCTTCTTAAGAGTAGGTTTTTACAATTAAAAGACATAAACAGGCTTTTATACTTTTATAAAAAGATTTACTTCAAAATGTACAATTATTACATTCAAGCTTATTTGATTTCAAAATGCTAAACATTATTAGAACAGTAGTAACAAAATCCTATAAAGTTATTTATCCTTTTATACCCCTTTTGGGAGTCGTAGGCTGTAGTTACGATACTGGCACAGGTCGCCCGTAAAACAGCTATATTGTTGGGCTTAACGCTCTTATAACACAATAAGTTAAGCAAAATGAAAGCAATATTACCAAAAAAAAAGTATATATTCAATTGAAGAAAATATGAAAATTTATCCGCAGTGATAGTCTAGGGGTTAGAAACGATAAGAGTTTGGAAAGCGTATATTGGAATGGAAATGATGCCTGTTGGCTTACAGTAAGAATGTTGTAGCTAAATATTCTTGTAAATCTCACTTGGTGGCCTACCACCAAGAGCAAGGCTTGCATAAAGTATTAGTTTTATGCAAGCCCACCCACCTCATTAGATATTGTACCGCCAAACAATAGTGCCCAGTACAATTGTGTTCTGGTTCGAAGAATTTGTTTCACGGAATAGCAACGCGAAGCAACTGGGATATCAAGCACAGGACTAAGACGTTCCTGACCAAGTAAATATTGTCACACAAAAAAATACCAAAGAACAAACTCAATAATGTCATCCGGGATTCATTAGTCCCATTATATTAATTTTACTGTTAGATAAAGTTATATAATTTGTTTTAATTAATCTTTTTGCATTACTAGCTGCCTGCCGTCTTGCAGCAGGCAGGAGCAGGAGCTGGATGCGAGTAGCTGGAGAAAGACCACAGTGGCGTGCATTTGGAGAGGCCTATGTCCAGCCGTGGACAAACATAGGCTGATGATGATGATGATGATGATGGAGATGCACTACTACTCAAAGGTCAAAGCGACAAAAACGTAATTTGGAAGAAAGCATTATGTATTTATAGTTATATGTATATGGTACTTATGGTTCGTTTTTTGTTCGGAAGTGAAGAAATACATCAAGTGAAAGCTATTATCTAACACCCAAATATTTGGTCCCCCTCCAACCTAACACATACACAAACAGACACATACAATCTGGAAGTGAATATTAATCTTTATGGTATAATAGAAAACAATACAAAGAGATATGAACTAATGAACGCCTTTAACAGATCACGGATTGCGATATTCGGCTTTGATATTTGTGGAATGTCAGCTATTCCGTTTCACGCGTAATTAATGCCTTACTGGGTTGGATCGTGACGGTGAAAATTATGTTACGTTATCTGTTATCTGGTTTAATTTATTTCCTTGAATTTTAATATTATATTTTGGCTTGTTTTAAAATTGAACGTTTTCAGTGTTATTTTGTTTTGTTATTTTAAAAATGAACTGCATTAAACTCGCCATGCTTTAAATAAGTTCAGCCCACGTGAAATTTAAAAACTATATTACACAAATCATCAATACCTCATTTTATCATACTTATAATGTATATACATACAAATTTTAAGTTCATCAAATTTCGTGAAAAAATTAAAACATCTTCTAATTTACACGATCGATCAAAATATTACAAACATTATAAGAACAAAAGGATAAATTATTATTTGTTTTATATTCCTTACTTAAGAAACCATTTTCATTTCACACATTTCATTCATTTCACACCGTTAATTGAAGACTTCCTTGTAAAACCCACATACTTACTAGAATTAAACTTTCTTTACCAAATTTTATCTAAATGGGTTTAGTGGTTTAACCCTAAAGAAGAATCGATACTATCACATTTATAAGGATATGTTAGAAGTGAAAATTGAGAAAAAACAATGGACTAAAATAGTTAAAAAACTTTTGTTAAATTAGGTTAAAGTTTTACTTTTTGTTTTATGTTCTTAATTTTACCCTAATACAAAGGGTATTAGGGTAAAATTAAGAATGGTAGAAAATGTTATTTTGGTACAAGTATTATGTTGTCATGAACTATTTTTATATTCTACTTTCTTTTACTCTTTCTTTTTCTACTGACTCAAGATTTTATTAACACTTGGTTAATAAATTAGATAAAATTTACGGAGATCAATTTTTAATGCTGTCTCTCCAAAAAGTTCCTGCTGTTTTTATAATTTATGATCAGGAAGTTTTCTAAGAGAATATTGCGAAAAATTATCGCGAATTCTGACTTCCCAAACTTGTGCAAAGTTATTAACGATACGAAATGGATTCTTTTATGTATCACCATCAACATTTTTTACTGTGTACAAGTATGTTATAACAACTAATATATACATATTAATAATAATAATAAAATATAAAGTAATAATAATATAATCTTTATTGTACACCAAGACAAGTATAACATACAGGAAATAAATATAAGAAAATAAAGCATGGCACAAAAGGCGGCCTTATCGCTGAAGAGCGATCTCTTCCAGGCAACCTTTGGGCAGAGGAAATGGTCTATTAAAGGCATAGGTGTACAATTTTTATAAATGGAATATTCAATATACATACATAAGAGTATATTTGTGTGTGAATCTATGTTAAATTATAATGCGTCATGTCATTTTTCCACACCTGATGGTCAGTAATAGCCACTGCATATATATATTATCTGGACTTCCAGGCAAATAAATTACATACATATCTAATTGTAATTAACTGACATGACTGTATTTTAAAAGAGTAACTACTGAGTTTCTTGCTTTTTCTTCTCGGAAGAATCTAATTTCTTATATCCGAACTGGTGGTAGCTTCACTTAATATAGTTGTTAAATGACGACTCAAAAGTGCTTGTAAAAGCCTATTTGAATAACATATATTTTGATTTTAATTTATTCTAATGATGAGAAATAGTACTCATTTCTAGCATTAGTACAGCGTCTAGATAATTAAGTTCTTACTCCTCGTACTTGTAATGTTAATGCTTCAACTCACCCTTCAACCTAGGATACAACCGGTAGTGCTGCTTGCCGGTTTAGTATAGGATAAGTGAATGGTACCTATCCAAACTGGAGTACCACCAAGTGAATCAACAAAACTTAACAAATATAAACTATTTCATTAATAAAGAAATTGTTTTATAATATCATATATTCAGGTTATCAGTGGCAAAACTAAGTGAAAATTTACAGTTGTTCAATTCAAAGATACACAGATTTTAATTATTTTTTTGATATTCAGTTAAAAGATTTTTTTAAGAACTACAAGAAATGGCGTTAAGTGAAAGAGTGATTGATATAATAATATTGCAACTATATTCAAAATATTTAGTATTTACTGTTTATTTTTTTATAATTATAAAATAAACAGAATCAAACTACGTTTCTCAGATATCTAACGATAATTATTATTATAATTATATCGATAATCGTTTGCCACATTGCACTGTAATGAACACGATTGAAGCTACGCCGTAGCAGTCTACGTTTATTGCTACGAGTCACATAACTACGATAATTAGTGTGTGGTTAATATATTATATACCCATAATTCTTAGACCTGTCATACAAACTTGAAAGGAGAATTAAGCAATTCACCTTCATAACATAACAAGTAGATTAAGCACCTAATTTCCTAACTGTAAAGGAGGCCATTATATCTATTGTGTTTACTATGGAAATTAAATGAAATTTTACCTTTAGCTTTTTCAGTCGACTTTTCCTTTAATATAAATTATTTGTATTGAAAAACCGTTGACCCAATTTGTATATTATAAACCTTTTCCGTGAAAAAAATCTTATAGTAGCAATTTGTAGATGATCATTTATCCTGTATCATACTTTATTACACACATGCAGATAAAAATATTAACATAAATTCTTATAAAGATACATATGTTGATTGAATAAAGACATTTTTCGACTTTTTAACAATACCATAATAGTTTAAATTACCAATACATACGTATATGTAAATGCTTTTATACGAAGATACGATCACGATTACGATCTTCTTACAAAAACGACAAATTATCTCAATTTTTAGTTTACAATGCAAAATAAATCATTAAAATCTATCTGTGTAAAGTTTAGAACGATTTCGATTATTTATACTAATCGCAGAAACTCGATAAAGAATCTCGTTTTAAACAACTTCGTACCAAAACTAAGGTTGTTTCGTGTGTGACGATCACAAGCTGTAATCCGGGCAAGCTCCGCTGAGTTTTTCACGCGCAATGTTTGTGTTTACATTTCATCTCGTCCGCGGTGCAGGGAAACATCGTAATGGAAACATGAATGTGTTCAAGCGACGAAAGATTCGAACCTGCGGCGTTCTGAAATGAGCTCTAAAACAGGTCAAAACCAGTTTTTATAAAATATAGAAGCAACACATAAGTACATTGATTTCCCATATTATCTATACTAATGTTATAAAGAGGTAAATTTGTATGTAGGAGGTAATCTCTGGAGCTCATAATCCAATTCTAAAATTTTTAACTGACAGTAAGCTATATTATTCCCGAGTGCTATAGGCTATAAATTGTTTCTATAACATGTATATTAACCGAGCTATCACAACTTTTGTCTAGCAAGTCGGAAAAAAATACCTCATAAAACAGAATTATTTGCGTGCGCTGCCTAAACCGTTGCTTAAAATTAAAAACAATGTATGGCTACCTGATTCGTCTTAATTATTTCTACGAAAAAATCCGCAATATCATATCTCAATCTTTTATATACTAATACGGGAGTGAAGACGCGGGCGGCCGCTAGTGAGTAAGATAAAGGCTGGCGGTTTGGCTAGTCTAAAATATATATAACTCACGGGTGACTGAATAACTAACATCGAGATCTGAAATTTGGCATGCAGGTAGATGTTGTGACATAGGCTTCCGTTAAGAAACGATTTTGTTCAAATCTATCAAGAGCCCACAAAAGTCGAACCACAAATGTGGTTTACAGAGACGTCTGAAATTAACGTAATATTTTAAATTAGCCTGTTAAATTATTTATAACCAATTTCTCTTGGGCAAAGCCGTGGGCAACGGCTAGTATTCTATAAGAGCGTACTCGTAATTTAACGCAAATCGTGTTATATCACAAAGTGATAACCGACATTCACTACAATCATTAAAACATTTCAAATATATCGGTACGTATCGAAATAGTATACCACCGTATGTGAGTTCTTAATATATACTGAAAACAACTATTCAAGGAAACTTCGAGAGCTTTTCTAAACAATTATACTGATTATGTATTGTCTAAAACTGTCTCAAACTCTTTCATTTACCAGAATTGTGAACATCTCAAAAGTTTTAATATTAATAGTTTTTTTTATCAAAGAGTAGGGTAGAGAGCTAGTGGGCCATCTGATGGTAAGTGTTCATTACTCCTCAAAGATAATAGCACTGTAAGAAATATTAACTATTCTTTACATCTCCGATTTGCAAACAACAATGGAAACTAAACCGTCCCTTGTACCAGAAGTTACACTGACTCACTCACCCTTCGAACTCAACAATATTAAGTACTACTGTAAAACGGTTTTATTATAATATTGTGTCTGTGTAGATTACGTAACTGGAGTAAATTTACGTAGCGTAACCTCAGTAAATATGATCCATAAGATTAGATATCTTATTGAAACCTATCAATAATATACCTATTTTATTTTCATAATAACAAAGTTAATATATTAACAGAAATTGTTATAGTAAAGTAAAGTAACAGTCTGGTAAATTTCCCACTGCAGGGCCAAGGGTTTGGAACATATTCCACCACGCTGTTCCAATGCGGGTTAGTGGAATGGACAGCGCACATGTGGCTGAATTTCGATGAAATTAGACACATGCAGGTTTCATCACGATGTTTTCCTTCACCGCCGCGCACGAGATGAATTATAAACACAAATTAAGCATATATATGTATATAGTAGTGCTTTCCTGGATTGAACTCGAAATCATCGGTTAAGATGCACGGGTTCTAACCACAGGGATATCTCAGCTCAAATTGCTATATTAATATATAACTTTCTTGAATATTCTTAATTGAAAATTTCAGTACAAATTACTATTGATAAATTTTCCGGTAATTTCCAGCTAAGTAATTAACAAGTAATAAAAACATTGTTTACGTCGAATCAACGAATACCTGCGTCGTGACTTGTATATTTAGCATTTTGTCCTTTGATCGTTGGGGTCGCGGAACGAACTAATCAAAATTGTTCAGGACAGATGTTACTTTGTCCTGAAATTAATTTGAATTCCTTCGGATTGTACATTTTTCCTTTATATATTATTATTTATTACTTCTCAATAATGTTTGATTAATGATTTTTCTTATTTGTTTCATTTTGTAATGGAAATATTGGATTGTTTTTTTTTGCAGCGTATTTATTTAATTTCATGCGAAATAAATGATAAAATATTTAATAATTATATTGGATTAATTTAAAAATAGAGTAGTTATTGAGCCGGGTTTTTAAAGTACAGCGTATAATAAGTGATTACTTTATCATATTACTCACGCAAATCACGGAGCTTCTTTATTTGTCAATTTATATACTAATGTGCCAAATGGACGGTAATCAATCAAGTACGATCGTACGATTTTCCTCAATTGACTTCATTTTTATTTCAAACATAGGCCGAAACAAATTTGGAGGATTCGTATGTCAAGCATTTAAACAAAAAGGAAATTTTAATAAAAAAAGAAGGTGTTTTATTGTAACTTAAAATTGTCAATTCGTATGATATTTATTACTTTCTTTTGTAAATTGAATTTCATAGAACTTAAAGTTGACAAAGACGATTACGTTGTATTATATTTCCAATATTTCAACAAATACTTTGACAAAGTTGTGTGTTTTGAAATACTTATCTAGAATTCTTTGTTGTTGCTGTTAAAGACAGTTTGTTTGAATATATATAAAGGAATGTTTATATGTCTGTGGACTACTCACTCATCAGAAATACTAATTAAATACATAGTATTGATATGATTGGGTTCAAAATATTCAAAATAGAGAAAATTACAGGCACAAGGGACATAACATGTTAGTTCCAAAGTTGGTGGCGCATTGGTGATGTAAGTTAATTTATGATCACATATAGACCATTAAAAATTATTTGGAACACCGGGTCGGAATAATTTTTTTGGTTGTATATATTTATGAAATAGAGGAACCAATACAATTTAATAACTGAAAACCGCATGAGAGTAATTTAATAATAAAAAATTAAATTGGTATCAAAAATAAAATAACGATATGAAATGAAAGAGTTTCAATTAAATAGTATTATATTAAGCCGAATACGATAGAAAAAGATGGAAGTAAAAAAAAGAGACGGAAATGTTGTCACGAGGGACAACGCTTTCTTCTTACGCGAGTTCTTTCAAAAATATTTATAGTAAAATGAGAAACAAATACAGACATAACATGATATAGAAGTCATAATAATAATATGGTATCATTTATTATATCCTAGAGTAGCTACGAAGCATAGCCCAGACAAAACATACCTGAAATGTATAACGGCGCTTCAAGGGATGCTTGAAGGGGATTGAGGAGAGCGGGGGGAGGAAAATGAAACGATCCCCTTACTAGAATCACTACGTGTCTACATATATTCTACTTGAACTCTTCAACTAAGCGCTTCCTCAATGGCTCTTGCTTTACTTTAATGCAATTTTTACTCAGTATATCATTTTGCACAAGACTATATTGAACATCACGTATAAATCTATACATATAATAAAATTGAAGTGTCTTTTTGTAATATTAAATTTTTTACTCAATGCATGTGTATACGCGGTACATAATATACCAAAATAACATTTTTTACAATTTTTGTCTGTCTGTCTGTCTGTTTGTTCCGGCTATATATTAATATTTTATTAATAAATCATTTTGCACAAGCCTATAAATATTGACCGAATAAATATATAAACAATATGTAGTGAGTTGTTGATAGGGTTTTTAAGCCGGTCTAGGTTGATACTTACCGTCGTCAGTAAGTGATTTTACTTACCACAAATACTATAGTATTATTTTGTTCCAGTTTCAAAGATGATTGGGTCAGTACAACAGGCTCAAAAGACGTAAAATCTATTCTCGTAACATATAACACTTAAATTAATACCTATGGAATGCTGCTAAATAGGAAAACTTGGCAAAAAATCCCACTAAAATTCTTTTGCTGTTTCTCTCGGCATAGGATGTTTTCTTTTACAAATCAGTAGTAGTGTATTTTTTACAGAATAAAATAATTTTATTAGATTTAAATTGAAAGTAAATAATATATATTTTATCAAAAGGTCAATTAAACTGGTCCGTGTGTTTAAAATGCCGTAGTTACTTCATTATGCAACAGATCCATTAAAATGCAAAACGCACATCAATATGAGCACGTGTAGTCGGTAAATAAACCGTCGACGGAAAGTTGATCACCAGCAGCCTTTTAATTACTTTATATTATTTACTACTTTCATTTCGCTGGCTTATATTTCATCTGTAATTACTTAGAGGAAAAATATGCGATAGTATAAGTTTGCAACTTTGAATTAAATGCCACAATGATTTTCAGGATTGTCGGGCGTTTGTTAACTACATTAAATTCGATTGTGTGTGTGAATGTTGTTGAATAACACACACACGTATAAAATGAATGCATTACAGATAATTAAATTGCAGACAATCGTTTATTAAATAAAAAAAAAACATTTGTATCAAAAATATGGAGGGATACGTGGTTTGATAGGTCGTTTGTGTTCCAATATTATTAGCTTTGTATGGACGTTAACAATTGTGCCAGTGAAGTAAAAATCACAGTATAATTATTATTTGTGATATTGCTTTTTATCTTTTATGGATACAATTAAAATTTGCCACAAATAAAAAACAAAACACAGACAGTCAGCAACTTATTTGTCTTAAAATTTAAACAATCATCAGTTACACACACGTACAACAATGATATGCTACAAAGAACACATTCACATCCATTCTCGTTCAAATCTGTTATTAACATCACAATGGAGTTTGGAATGGAATTTTTCAAGCATCCATCAATACTTCGCTGCACTTCTGCAAGTAATAATCGGTTTGATTCGAAGTCTGGCTCCTCGCCAGAGATGTGCTCCTTGTTTATGATACATCGTCCTCAACTTGGCTGTCCGCTAACTCTATGTTATATGAGAGCCAGCTAAGTGTGATGTGCTGTAATGGTTTGTAAACAGTCTTGTTATGCTTGTATAGCAATACATACTAATTACGTTTTCTACAGCAAACTAAGCTATTTCACTAATTTGGAACAATACTTAAAAATGTTAAATTGAGATATTGGAAGATTAATTTATAATTAATTATGTAAACTATATTCTACTGATGATGACTCAGCATAACTCAATAACACAGCATCAGCGATTCCTTTACAGTTGTCTTATGTAACATACTATTGTTTTATTGTTAAAACCATTTTGTTTTTCTATTAAGTAGCACTTTAACTCACTGAATAGGTACTGCCAACTAATTATGTAAATTCAAAGAGCAGCATTGCGTATTTCGTTCTCAAGATTCGCAGCGCATTCGTTATGTATGAGAAGGTCAATAAGTTAAAACTGTTTTATAAATATTGTAATTCGAAATCAAAATATATTTTATTCGATTTTACGCCATAAACGTACGAGAAAGGAGGTATGTTCGATATGGACGCTTCTAACATTATCAACATCTACCCGCAAACTTCAGTCTCGTGAACAAGATATTCGTAGATAATGGCGAAATGTCGAGCTCCACCGAACAAAAATAAAAAACATGGTGAATATCCCGAAATTAATAACTTTAATAATAATTTATTCGAGTAAATTTCTACAAAAAAATTTGAGTTATAAAAGACAATATTAAATGTAACGTGTAGCATCTGTTTGAAAAGCAGATTTTACGGTGAAAAATCGGCAAGAAAATCTGTAAGTAGTCTAAATTGTATTTAAATTACCATTCAGCATAAAAAAATTATATCAATAAGTTCTAATATTTTTAAGGCAACGGATGTAATTTAATTATGTGCGAATTAAAAAAAATACTCTTCAGTAAGAAGAATTTGATAAGATTATTGTAAATATTTAGCTATAAGAACATCTGAAAGTAACTCAGTTAGCGAGTTGGTTTGAACTTATTTATTTTAAATATACTGGACAGTTTGTTTATAAACTAAGCTATTGAATCAAAGAACAATTGTTTTTAGTTGCAATAAAAAGTTACAACAAAAACTTTGCACTCATCTTGAAACTTGAAATTTAACTCTCAAAGCGCCCAAAGAAGTTTGTGTACCCTTCGGTCGTAATTGTACGACAAAAACTTAAACTTTTATAGTTATATTTCAGTACAATTTTATTTATATTTCGCTCTCACCCGCGGATTCTCTCTTTTTTTAGAGGTCGATTGGTAAGTGTTAGGTTTAAACATGTAATCTACCTTTCACTTTTTCAAGATTGCCTCTTATCAATCAAATTCAGCTAAGTGGTTTGTCCGTAAAAGTGTAACACAAAGCTGCTTTAGCATTTTTAACAATAGTATCGATGTACGAACAAAGGATTCCCTTATGATAGTTGATATAGTTGAATTATAAGACTATGATATAAACTTTTATAATTATAATCTAAAAAATCTTATGTTATAAACAAATAATAATAAAGTTAACAATCCCCACAACCTTCGTTTTCAAAGAAATCAAAAAATATTTTTATTTTATACATTATAAAATGTTAAAAAATATTTTTGAATCCAATCCAGTGTTTCGTACCAGCAGTTCATACTTCACCTTTCACTAGGCTGGATATTTTTTATTAAAATAATCTCATTTGTAAAATTCTGAACCCTTAACATTCTAATTTCTTTATATCAAACCTGAATGTCTTGTACAAAATACCTAGTTATGGGTAATTAATAAAAATATATTAGTATGGTAATGATTTTTTCCTATATCATCTGAGTTGAATCCATATTCCGATGATAGCCTCTGATCCTTTTTTTTTTTCGCTGGAAAAACGCCTTACGCGCTTCCCCCACGTGATGGAAAGTGGGAGGGTGTGTGGGACTCCCCGGTTTCCTGAACACCTAGTGCGCCCAGGTCCACCGGGATTACCCACTAAAAAACCAGCGGTACCCTCTCCGTCTTTCGGCGGGCGCCACGGGATCGCTTACGCATGCTACCGTGACGCCCTGACGGTCCGCCCGCCTGTGATAGCCTCTGATCCTAATCTAATAATCAAATCATAATTGTATAAAATACAGTAATGATTTAAAGTAATTATTTACGTATAACATTCTATGTAAATATACATTTAGCTGTAATCTTTTAAACGACTTGAAACTATTCAAATACATAATTCTTAAGAAATTAATTCAGCTACAAAGTTAATTAAAATTACAAAGGAAGACAACGTTTTAAAAAATCTTTTTCAAAGGGAATTCAATGGAACTATCTACTTATCCTGGACTTAATAAGAAAACTCTTTCAACTTCGTGGTTAGTTTGGAAATGATTTTCTTTGTAAGCGATGAAGTTTAAAATGTACATTAATTTTGTTGAATGAAAGTTTCTTATCACGATTACAAGATAGAAAAAACTTCAAGGCTATCTACAACACATGGGCTGACATAGATCTTTGTATACATCCCGGCCTCACACGGCACAATAAGGTTCTAAATAAATTCTTTTCACGGCTAAGTTAATATGCTCGACTTTCCTATACTATCATAATTATGATTATGTTACTGATATAAACCTCTCTCTTGAATTATAATTTATAAAACGCTTTAAATTATTTTCAGTAGTTTAAAGGAGAAGTTTTCAGGAGCTTAAAAACAGCGGGATCTGGCTTTGTTTTATACTATGTAGATATTATTATACACAAAAATTCATTTGTTGAATTAATCGTTCTTCATAGTTCCAATGGTTCACCAATCCTGGGAACTAATTTGTAATATCCCTCGTACAACAACAACAGCCTGTAAATTTCCCACTGCTGGACTAAAGACTCCTCAACGTTTGCAAAGTATTGCAACATATTCCACCACGCTGTTTCAATGCGACTTGGTGGAATATACATGTGGCAGATTTTTTATGAAATTTGATACTTTGATTTTGATGATTAAATTTGAACCACGAGATGAATAATAAAAACAAATGGGCTTGAACTCGCAATCATCGGTTAAGATGCACGCGTTCTAACCACTGGGCCATCTTGACTTATCCCTCGTACATTCTATTTTAATTTGGATGATTGCGATACATGGCGTGGTTACAGTAGGTCGTAATAGTGTATATCCAGACGAGCATTTCTTCGTGTTTGTTAAGTAACATAAGCTAAGTTAGAGCTTACCACTCTTCAATCCGGAAACCAAAGGTTCTAAGTACTGTTGTTTTGTGGACGAATATCTGAAGAGTGGATAATACCTATTCAGCTTGCTCAAAGCCACTTTTAAAATATAAATGCTCAAAACTCTGGATATTTATAACTTGTTTCTAGACCTCGGTTTTCCTTATCAATAGCGTCAATCACCATGGCAACGCCACAGTCTTAAATGAAAGTGACTGAAACTGCGAAGCGCAGCAATTTTTAAAATCATTTTTTTTTCTTAACGATATCATTAGTACTTAAACTCTATAGAAAACTTACACCAGAAGTTACAATGCGTATTAAAAACAAATACGTCGGTCGTGGACGCCAGAAATAAGTGATAACTTAAAAAACGTCTATCTGAAAGGTTGGTACTGTGAGTTACAGTGAAAGGGAAAAATCCTAGATAGACTGGCGCCGTAACGCGTTACGTAACGAAATAATTTAGTCCCCCATAATGATGTCGTAAATAAAAAAATCTGTAGTATATTTAGTCTCAGCATTGGACCCGTGCGTAGCCGGGGCTGGTTGGTATTAATCTATAATTTTAATTGCCACGTTTGGCCAGTTGTTAATTATGATGCAGATACCAAACTCTTTTGTTCAAATCCCGAATTGAGCTAACCAAAATGTTATAATTAACCTTTACCAATAATTAAAATTGAGGTACCTGTTTTATGTCCAAAATAATATAAATTTAATAAATGCATATAAATGTTTACACGCTACGCAAACAAAGACCTGATTTTAAATATTTGTATGTTTTCTTGTTTGTTTTCATTTCTGTAATCTCTGAAATGGCTGAACAGACTTGGGTGATATTTTTACTGATAGGTAACTAATCATTATATAAAATAGAGGTGTTGCTGGAAATCAGGTATATACAGTGAAATAGCATAATCATACACAGAATTAATAAAATGACAACAAATGTAATTGTTATAAAAATCTCGTCGGAATAAAAATTTGAATTAATATTATTCTTATTAATATGGGAAAGATTTTCCTCACTCTTTCGTTCCCGAAATTAAAAAAAAAGAAGTTGTTTGCGCAGGAAAAATAAAAACTGGCCCTGGCTCATGTAATTTTAAATTAAATGCAAAAGAATAATAATAACTGGTTTTAATATAAATCTTAAACATTTAATTTATTAATCAATTGTGTATGTATTTTATTTGTAAAGAAGCATAAATACAGAGTTGTGTGTTCAAATCGGTGCGTGAAAACTTTACTCTAAGTGTAAGGTATCGATTCAAAATCAATTGTTTATTCTTTTTTGAATATAGTATGATAAGCCATTTCAATATTGAGCACCAATTCCTCGCCTATTATCCGTTCATTCTAAAATTTCAAACTATTGTAACTTTGTTCAATTGAATACATAAGAACCTATAATATTTAAATGAATAATATTTTGATTTTCGAATGGGATTGAGAACGTGTATTTCAATTATGAAATGATAATGTGTCTTTGTACATTAAAGCGTATCCCATTATGGATTAACGTGTATCAATTCAAAATCAAATCAGAAGATCCCATCCCTCAATATCACAGCCTGATTAATTGATCAGTTTGCGTGTGTCATCGTTGGACTAATCGATACAATCTCTATCATAATATCATCTATACTAATTTTATAAATGCAAATGTGTATGTCTGTTTGTATGTACTTTACTATCAAAAGTACTGAAACTAATTTCGTTGAAATTTGTAATGGAACGAGTTTGAATTCTAAGAAGGACTTTAAAAGATTCTTATAATGAACGCCTGAAACGAGAGCGAAATCGCATGCGACAATAGTGTTTTATTTATACTCTTTTGATATACAAAATTTAAAACTTCTATAGTTAATTCGAGAATAAAATATGTTAAGGTATTGTATATTTAAGTTAAATAGTGTAGCCAATGAAAAAGTTATCAATTCGATCGCTTGAGTGAAACCCACTTTGGTCGGTCGTTTTACCGAAAATATATGACTGAAGGTTCCCGTCAAAAAAGAACCTACTCATTGCACCGTGGTACGTAATGCATCTGCAAGCCTCTCATTGTAACAGATGTCCATGAGCAAAGATAGTCACTCTCGATTAGGTGATCCTTCTGCCAATATACCACCAGTTTATCATCATAGAGAAGAATTGAAAATTACAGATTAAAAACAATTGACATTACAGGCAAATTCGTCGGTCAGAAAGGTTATAATTAAGCTTTATATTACATTATAATGCTACAGGTGACGCATCATTTTATGAGATATATCCAAAATGGCCGAAACGTAAAAGAAAAGTTTATAAGTTTTTACAGTTTTATTCTCTACTATCAATACATTTGTACTGCCTTAACAATCACACATCCATTTGTCTCTTTCACTCTTTAGGAAATATAAAAGATAAAAGAAGACGAATAATGATTATAATTACTACTAATGTTGAATTTTCCTGTACTAAAAAAGCAGACAAATTTAACGCACTGTATTACTGTTTGTTTTTTGTTTAAATTCTAAATCCGTCACATGACGAGCGCTCATTAATAACTCGTATTAATCCTGTAGAAGCGTGAATCGTTTGTCAAAGCCTCGTCGACTATTTATCTCGTTGCGACGTTTGTGATGAACACTGCAATTACGAATTTGATACTTTGTTATAATTTGATACCCTTTAAATGATGTCGTTTATAGATATCCGATATTTATTCTCAATTGAGTCGTGTTACATTTCAAAGGCTTATACATAATTATTTAGTGAATAAAAATAATCTTATGAAATAAAATAAAGGTCATTGAACTTGTGTTTCCACAAAAGATAAACTTAAAATCTACAGCCGGAATTTGATAAGGTTTTATGTTGATTGACTGATATATAATAATAATAGATGATTATTAAACAAGATTTGTAGTATTGCAAGCATAATTATATAATTTATTACATCGAGTCTTATTTTACCCGTGAAAAGCTGGGTAGTATTATTATATTTAATAAATAAGTACTTAAATTAATGATTAGACTCAAAGACTCAATCTGACTTGATTAAAGAAAACAGAAACTTGAACAAAATATGAATGAGCATGATGATATGTTTTGATCGTTCTCTGGGAGGATTAAAGGTAGGACTTCAGATAATGAATTCACAATATGTATAGTTTAAAGGTGATGCTTCATCATCAATATAACTTCGATGTATCTTCATCACCATGTCAGCAAGAAGAAGTCCACTAGTACACTTCAACTGACACTTTACTCCACGGATTTAATTGCAGAATTAGCGTGTTTCAGTTACCTTGAAATACACGTACATATATGCAAGACCAATAGAAGAACGGTCCCTATATCAAGGTCAACACAAAATTCGCTATCGTCAAAGTATCGACCGATTACGAAAAAAATACTGTCCATTTATGACCACTTTGTATCCAATTCGGTCAACTTTTTAAGATGCCATATATCATAATTTATTACGTCATAATATTAAGACATAATGTCGTGCCACATTGTACCAGAATATACACTATTTCGATGTCGTAAGGTAGTTTGGAGACGACTTATTATACGAGCGAAACTTTTCAACCGACTTCCAAAAGGAGGAGGTTATCAATTCGTCTGTATTTTTTTTTTTTTTTTTTTTTTTTTTTTTTTTTTTTTATGTTTGTTACCTCATAACTTTTCACTGGGTGGACCGATTTTGATAATTTTTTTTTTGTTTGAAAGGTAGTGCTTCCCGTGGGGTCCCATTTTTTTTATTTTTTTTTCCGATGATGGTATCCATGTGAAAACGACATAAGTCTGAAATTTGCGTTATGTATATGCGCGACAAATAGGTGAATAACGGAAAATCACGTTAACCAATTTTGATAATTCTTTTTTTATTATAAAATATATACTTCAAGGGTAATTTGGTGAAAGTTTGGTAAGGTTCTGAGCACAGGATCCATGACAAAGTGACGGAACGGAAGGGAACGGAACAATTCTGAGGAGCGCGTTAGCGATACTCGGTCGAATCTTTTATTTATAGGTTATTTGGATATTTGAGTCACCTTCCGTAATGTGGTTATGTTTATGTAATTATCATAGTCGAATATTATAATCAACTAGCTACCCACCCCGGCTTCGCACGGGTGCAATACTGATACTAAATATACTACAGAATTTGTTTATATACGACATCACATCGCAAACTTCTAAAATTATCAGTGTTTCTTTACTATATTGTTCATTTATTATATACACAAACCTTCCCCTTGAATCACACTATCTTTTAAAAAAAACCGCACCAAAATCCGTTGCGTAGATTTAAAGATATAGGGACAGAGAAAGCGACTTTGTTTTATATTATGTAGTGATGGAACTCCTATACGGCTCGCAGTTAGGGTGCGATATGGGGCAGAATTTCTTACTATCTTTAATCAAATTTTGTGTATGTGATGTGATGTCATATGATGTACGAAATATAGTTGGTCTTTTTCAAAGTTTTTTTGCTGAGTTCGATTACAGCTCTTTCGAGCGATCCTTGTAGTTTACGCCGCGTGACGTATTAAATCCGCATTTTCGAAAGTCTATTTTTGCTTTATTCGCAAGTTTCCTTTGAAATTGTCCTCAAAGTAGTTTCTGACTCATATAAACGGAACGCTTAATCTATCCATATTAAAAAAAAATAGTTAGTCAACATCAGCTTCACTTAAAATCAAAAAATAAATAAAATTTTAACAAAAAGAAAAACCGACTTCAAACAAAACACTATTTTAAAACAAATGAATATGCACGAAAAAGTAATAAAAATAATTGCGTATTCAACATATTTTTTAGAGTCTTCCTAAGTTAAATGAAATGAAAAATATTAGACTACTTAAAAGTCGATTAACGATTATATCATGTAGTTATAATTATTGTTATATTTGGAGTCGGTGTCAGCCAATAAAACCCTACAGTATATCTATCAAAAAACAATACGAGAATACTTTAACAAATATGTTTTTTACAAATTACCTTTTACACAATAATATACTGGATCAATCAAGGGGCTCGTATCGCTTCTTTCTTTTGATTGTTGGGGCAAGGGCACCGTGGCTGACACCGGCTCCAAATATACCAATAACTATAACTACATGATATAATCGTTAATCGACTTTTAAGTAGTCTAATATTTTTCATTTCATTTAACTTAGGAAGACTCTAAAAAATATGTTGAATACGCAATTATTTTTATTACTTTTTCGTGCATATTCATTTGTTTTAAAATAGTGTTTTGTTTGAAGTCGGTTTTTCTTTTTGTTAAAATTTTATTTTAATAGCTACTCATTAAACGTTATAACTTGTCACGGCTTGAGTTGTTCGTGTCTCAACGCCTGATTTTCCACTCAAATTGGCTTGTAATAGAAGCTAATTTTCCTTAATGATATAAAATGTTATAACGACTCAAGATTAAAATAGTTTGCAACTAAATAAGTGTATTTTATTATATTTGCAACTAAGTGAGACAACATGTCGGATTTGGAATAGTGGGTAAGGTAATATGCACTTGTTAAGTGATGTGAGAGCTGAGATGGCCCAGTGGTCAGAACGCGTGCATCTTAACCGATGATTTCGGGTTCAAACCCAGGCAAGCACAGTGGTGCTTGCCGAACACAAATCAAGCACATATACATAGTGATGTATATGTGCTTGATTTGTGTTCGGCGGTGAAGGAAAATATCGTGAGGAAACCTGCATGTGTCTAATTTCATTGAAATTCTGCCACATGTGCATTCCACCAACCCGCATTGGAACAGCGTGCTGGAATATGTTCCATGCCCTCTCCTTAATAGTAGAGGAGGCCATTAGCATAGCTTTACCTTTTTTCACTTTAAGTGAGGTGAGATTCAAGAAAAACTTTCGCTGTATCATTTATATCTTCGTCGTGGAAAATATTATTTCACTATGTACAGCGGAATAATACTTATTGATTTTAATCGATCAAATTTTAAATCGATATTATTTCATTCATTCGAACAGATATTTAATCTATTGGCGTAAATAAATGGTTTCAATAAAAGTTTGATGCCTTCAAATTTTTATGGATACGTTTTGACAGGCTTGGATTTGGACGAATATTGAAAAAATCATATTCGATTAAAATAGGCTTAAGTCATACATAGAATGGGCAAAATAGATGGGAAAAAAATTGAAGCTATCTTGAAACCCAAGTATTCAACACAATATACTGCCAGAGTTAAAGTCTACTAATCATTATATATTATAAAACAAAGTCGCGTATCGCTGTCTGTCTCTATGTATGCTTATATCTTTAAAATTACACAACGGATTTTGATGCGCTTTTCCTAATAGATGGAGCGATTCGAGAGGAAGGTTATTGTATATAATACATGAACAATTTAGTAAAGAAACACCGATAATTTTAGAAGTTTCAACTGTGATGTCATATCATTGCACCCGTGCGAAACCCGGGTTGCTAGTTGAATATAACGTATTGTAAAAATTCTGGCAATACATACTCAATGGATTATTTACTTTCTCCCTCATATAAACGTATTTTTTGTTTTTGTGTTGCTATTTATTTCTTAAATTTCTTTTTACTTCTTCAAATGACTCTGCTATGCATGTACTTAATGTTACTTTTAATTTTCCATTAGGGGTTGGGCTAATAATCCTTAGCACAGGTTATGTTAATAACCCATAAAGAATAATAAGTTTCACTCTTTTTAAAGTGTCAAACCACATGTAAATAGAGTAGTTAGCTAATAGTCATATTAACAATAATCATACTTATTTTGTATACTCATATAAGCTTATTTTGTAATATTTCTTTTGGACCAATAAATTATTATAAAATCATATTATATATTATAATGGTAAGTACCATCATACAAAGATGGGAATGTAATGAGAACACAGAAACTACGTCTAATGCGTTACTGACCACAAGACCAAGAATACGGAACGTACCTTGCGTTAAGCAATTCCGTCTTAGACGAGTCTATGTCTCTTGATGTAAGTGTGAGTTTATACATACACCCTATTTTGAAACACATATTCACTGATATCCACAACACAGGGGAACAATGCTGTATAAAGTGACAACAGTTGCACATTAGATTACTTCTGCAAAATATTCTGAATCATATTATAACATATTTTGTTCCTTCATTGGCTAAAGAAAAATACTTTTAGAATACTAGCAAACAACGTCATTATAATAATTTTCAATATTGATGTTCAAAAACTGAATAAAAATTTTAACAAAATAAAAACCGACTTCAAACAAAACACTATTTTAAAACAAAATTTGTTTAACATTTGTTTAATGAATATGCACTAAAAAGTAATAAAAATAGTTGCGTATTCAACATATTTTTAGAGTCCTCCTAAGTAAAATGAAATGAAAAATAATTAGACTACTTAAAAGTCGATTTACGATTATATAACGTAGTTATAGTTATCGTTATATTTGGAGCCGGTGTCAGTCAAATCTACAATATATCTATCAACAAACAATACGAAAATACTTTAAGAAATATGTTTTTTATTAATTGCCTTTTATACGAATAATGAATACTGGGTCAATCAAGGGACTCGATATCGGTTTTTTCTTTTGATTGTTGAGGCGCGTGCCCGTGGATGAGGTTATGAGGTAACAAACATAAAAAAAAAATGCAGACGAATTGATAACCTCCTCCTTTTTGAAGTCGCATACTCCGTGATTCCATATATAGAATTGAACAGTATTGTACTTTTACGACGAACATAACTAATGTTAAAAACTTTGTGTTTTTTTTTATATTTCAAAACTAAGTAACAGTTTTACGTCCAGGTTAATTAGAGAGATCGCGAGGAGCTGCTAATTAGTGCCTCGGGATGCAAATAGCTTTGACATTAAATAAGTTGATGTTACGGAATTCTGTAAGATTTAATTTGAAGCTAACAATTTGACTTCGTGAAATAGTTAATTTTTACATCCCATTTTTTTAAATAAACAGTATTTATTTTGATGGTGAGTCTAATCCCCTATGTTAACAATTAAAGGTTTAACAAAAACAAAAAATCTATTTCAAACTCTGAATTAGTAAATTATTAATTTAATTCGAGCCACGAAAAAAAACAAAAATTTGCTACTTAAATGAAGTATTGTTTTTTTTTATTTAAATATGCTCAAACGTGAAATATACTCTTACAAAAAAATACTTTACAAATAGGTTCGTAAATGACAGATTTCTAAAGCAACAAACATAAAACATTAAATTGAACTAAGAACCTCGTCCTTTTTTGAAGGCTGTTAATTAACATCTATAGAGATTCTTTCTCACCTACGAGTTTCCTTATAACGTTTTCTTTCACAGTGAATAGAAAAAAAAAATCGTACAACCACGTAAATTGCAAATTGATAGACAAAGCTTTTCTCTTAGCGAGAAGATTTGAAACAACACAATGTACCTTATATAATTAATATATGTATTAATGTCTTTTGACAAATAATATTACACTCACACTTTATATGGTGTAAGGAGGCACTGCGTATAGACATAGGCAACGTACTGAATATCTACTAATAAACTCATATTTTGTTTTTGTATCCGATTTCATAAGTAAGTGCAATCAATTTCAGTACGTCATTTCTATAGCTTTAATAAAATCAGAAATAAGACAGTCGCTTATGTAATGTGAATAGACTTTTGTCAATTGGTTTTTATTTATCTTTAGGACTTTAATATTTATAACATAAAACTAATAATAAAAAATATAACCGGTACATAGCGGTTATATTTGTTAGTACTGAATATTAACCATACCATATAATGACGATCTCTGTGGTTGTGTAGTGTGTACGTCCGTTCTCATGGGTTCGCCACTCTGAGGTCCCGGGTTCAATTCCCAGCCGAGTTCATGTAGAAAACGCTCATTAGTTATCTATGTTGTCTTGGGTCTGAGTGTTTATGGTACTGTCGTTACATCTGATTTTCCATAACACAAGTGCTTCCGCTACTTATATAGGGGTCAGAGTAAATAAAAAAAAATAAACTTTATTCACTTGGTGGTAGGGCTTTGTGCAAGCCCGTCTGGGTAGGTACCACCCACTCATCAGTTATTCTACCGCCAAATAACAGTACTCAGTATTGTTGTGTTCCGGTTTGAAGGGTGAGTGAGCCAGTGTAACTGCATCCACAAGGGACATAACAACTTAGTTCCCAAGGTTGATAGTACATTGACGATGTAAGGAATAGTTAATATTTCATACAGCGTCATTGTCTATGGGTGATGGTGACCACTTACCATCAGGTGGCCCATCAGCTCGTCCACCAACCTATACCATAAAAAAAACGTAGGCTTTTACAAGCACTTTTGAAACGTCATTTTACAATGAATTAAAGCTACCACCGGTTCAGAAAGTAGATTCTACCGAGAAGAACCGGCAAGAAACTCAGTAGTTACTTTTTTCAACATTTAAAAAATACAAAGTTAGGTTAGTTAATACAATTATTTAAATTAATATATCCTGCCTGGAAGTTAACAGGTAGTACCTCCATGCTTTTTTATCATCTATAAAATCTTGTATCGAATAATATTCTTTATATTCCAATGTATTTTTTTCAAACGATTTGAATTTACGAAACGGCAAAGTTAAAAATGTCCGAGTAATGTACGTATGCGATGTCGTCGAATATTTATATTCACATTTATTTTTACATCGCTTGTGCGGCACCAATCTAAGGAGCTAAGATGTTATATGCACTGGCTCAAATAAGACAACAATACTAAGCATTGCTTTTGGACATTACAGTACGAATAGCTGGTACGCACAAAAACGGATTCCAAGTCCTGTCATCGAGTAAAAATAAATTATAAGCACTTAAAATAAATATCATTGCTTATATTTGAAACCGCTTTTAATCGTATTTATGTTATAATTAACCATCTTAGTTAAACATTAACAAGCTAATTAGATCGAAGTATGTTTAATTGAAACTGCTATGCAATCGAGTATTCACTTAACGATCATTTTGTTTACAGTTTAACTAAGTTTCAGTTGCCCTAGTTAACATAAACCTTCTCGAGTAGAGTTGGTTTCGCAGGTTTCCATTTGGAAAATCGAGCTGTTAATGTCAGTTATCTGTCCGTCAGTAACTGCTAGATTTTGGTTCATACTGGTTAGTAGATAGATAGATAGATAGATAAACTTCTTTATTGCACACACGTAAAGTTGACAATAAGTAAAAGAAATTGACAAGAGAAAACATTAGTATGCAAAGGCGGTCTTATCACTATTAGTGATTTCTTACAGACAACCTCAGGAGTAAAGTGCTATTATATTAGTAATACGTTAAGTGCATAGAAAATGTATGTCAAAATAAATATATATAATAATAATAATGGTTAGTAGGTACATAATAAGTGGCGATAAAAATGCACAAGGAACTGCATATTAAAAAAAAGGATTAATAGGTCTTAGGTAAGAAAAATATAAACATTATTGGTATTATTAAAATCGTAGTTTATTTTTTTTAATTTTTTTCGTATATTAACTTTATTAATTATATAGGTGTTTATTTGTATGATGATGTCACGAAAAAGTTCTAATATCAATTTCAGTTATGATAGTTATAATCTTTTAGGTAATATCGATGCGTGGTCATAACCTCAATTGGTGCGTTATATAAAAAATTTGATGTATACGCATGGTAGGTACATAATTTTACAACAGTTTACAATCTTTAGTAAGAACTTACGCTATTTTTAATGATCATGGAACGTACTAAATACCTACTTGAAACCAGCGAAAACCCCCAGCGTTGTCAATATATGATTATTATTATTATTACAATGTTAAAAAGAAATAACCACGCTAAAATGGTTATTGTTTCATTCCCAAAGTACGCTTTAACATTTTTTTAAATTCGGCCATGAAGGAATTTTGAACATCCTATGATCCTGTTGTAAAACTGTTTACATATGTTGATACATCATAAAAGGTGACTAACATAAAATACAATAATATAGATGTCAAGTTGCCTATTTTGAGCATCCCGACGAGAGGCGGTTTACCGACTAACTTCAAATTATATTTTAATCACACCCTCTGCATACCCATTTCCTAAGCGCGAAAATAGTACTTTGGAAAATGAACCGTACTAATTCAACTATAAACTTCATTTTTCAAAAGTTCCACTTTGGCTCTTTAGCCTTTCCTCTTTCTCATTGATGGTAATAATAAAACAGGAAAATAAATTCAAAAATAAATAACCCAAATCTAAAAAACGTAGTAACTCATGCGTTATTTCGAGTAACGTATTAATTAATTTAAAAAAGAAATCAATAAATAAATACAAAATAAAATAAAAATATATGGTCAATGTACTTGAATCTTATTCTAATAAAGTCAACGAAAATCAAATACAATTTCAATATCAAAGCATGGTACAGATGTTTAGCAAATGAATTTTATATCACACAGCCAACGTTGGCCAAACAATTGGACAACCTTGAATGGTTCATTTATAACGGAACTGTTCGCTAAAGCAAATAGGTCCGTGAAACTTTGTGCGGAGTTCGAATTTGAATAAGCGTGTGTAGTCTAATTGTGTAGCATTGAGGCTACAATAACGATTGTAAGGATAGTTTCCTTTATTCGAACAATGAGGAACAATGAATCATTAAATTGGTATATTTGGTTCAAAATTACTTTGCCTTAGGGCTCTTACAACATCGGTCGTATACATATCGTGTCGTTATTGAAAAGTAACTAATACTTTTTTGATATATATTGATAAAACAGCTGTGCCCGCGATTTCGCGCGTATTAAAATTTAACAAATGAAATCATTGTTCAGTTCGCCGTTTCTGATATACTAAACAGTATTAGCGTGACTTTATATATAATTCTAAAATAAAAAAGAGCCTAAATTACTCCCTATTACTTAAGCTATCTATAAGAGAAAGATCCGTCATTCGGTCCGGCTGGACCGAATGACTTCTGGCTGGCTGGTTCCGGCTTACCTCTGGAACGGCTGTTCCAGAGGTAAGCCGGAACAAACATATAGACAGACAGACACGCAAAAATTACAGTAGACATCTCTTAAATAGAACTATCTCTGATTTTAAATTCAATAATTCAATAGAAAAATGTCGTTAATTTGCGAAGCGCGTCTATCCCGTTTTCGCAACAAATTTCAAACGAACCTTTGTCAGTCAAACTGTACGCGTCTAGTTTTTTCTTTAAATGCAGCTTATACACTGTGCACATCTAGTAGAGGGGGTAAGGTAACAATTATATCATCAGGAGAAAGGAAGATTAGACTTAGTGCGAAAATAGTACTTTGGAAAATGTGCCTTACCAATTTAACTTTAAGCCTCATTTTCAAAAGTACCAATTTGGCTCTTTAGCCATTCTTCTTTTTCACTCACGATAAACTATTATGCAGCTACTATTAACAGCTTGTAAATGTTCCATGACTTGGCTAAGGCTGCCTCTTTAAGCAGAAGGTGTTTATTATAATATGCTACTCTAAAATTATTTGGCATATAAACCCCTTCTCAGAGCTTTCTTGAATAAAGTACATATACTTACGATTGATTAACATCATTAAAACACTCGGTGGTAGGGCTTTATGCAAGCCCGTTTGGGTAGGTACCATCCACTCATCAGATATTCTACCACCAAACAACAGTACTTAGTACTGTCGTGTTCCGATTTGAAGGGTGAGTGACCCAGTGTAACTATAGGCACAAGGGACATAACATCTTAGTTCCCAAGGTTGGTGGCGTATTGACGATGTAAGGAATAGTTAATATTTCTTACATCGCCAATGTATATGGGCGGTGGTGACCACTTCCCATCAGGTGGCCCTTAGGATCGCCCTCAAACCTATAGCATAAAAATATCATTGACTAAACACAGCACTGTATTCAAGTTTTTTGCTAACGATATTAAATCAAAGTTATAAATATTAATTATTCGAATAAAGTTTTGTAACACTTTTAATTAAATGAAGTGTATTATTTTTACGTTTGAACTTCAGCGTTCTCAAGTGTATTAACTGTAAAGAGACAGTCTCAAGGGAACAGTAAATATTTATTCTTGCCCTCAGAATTTTCAAACTAAAGTAGACTTATTTCTCTCGAAGTGATGTTGATAAAATAATTTTATGTAACGCTTTATGTATTGATAGATGGATTGTGTGAAAGAAGATATGGTTAGAAAGAATGTTACTTGTGAGATGACGTCTGTCAGAGAAGTATGGAAAAAGACATGCTGCGCCGAGCCCAAATAAAATTGGGATAAGGGTAGGATGATGATGCTTTATGTATTGACAATGAGATAACTAAAATGACTAGTGACCTTATATGTATATTTTAAAAGGTGCAATATATAATACTACTTTATAGCCCATGTCTGACTAAACTATAAACATATCAACACCATATTGCTTAAAAAAGCTTCATATATAATTATCTTTTAAAAATGGATACCGTGAGTTTTCCCTAGAAGATAGATTTTGAATTCTAGGGCGTGTTACTATCTTGTCACTTGGTCCTGACTGATTAGTGATTTTGTCAATGTTCCATGATTTGTCATACATAAAGTTAAAAGTCATATCAATCAATCAATCAATCAATCAAAATAAACTTTATTCAATTAGGCTTTTACAAGCACTTTTGTATCGTCATTTTACAATTAAGTGAAACAACCACCGGTCCAGAAAGTAGATTCTACCGAGAAGAACTTTTAACAGTAGTTATTCTTTTACATAGTAATCACTGAAAAAATACACCAAAAGTAATAAAAAACAAATTATTAGAAAATACTTTATAACAGAAAATTTGACACCACAAATAATACGATAATAAGTAGTATTTACGTGAATCGGTGAAGAAACAAATTAACTAAGCACTTTATAATATTAGTAGAAAGACATTGTTTAATTTGTTCTTTAAAAGAAAACCAAGCAATATATTATTGTAGAACAATATGGCGGGTATATGCTGGACAAACAATGTATTATCTAGCAGCCAAATCGAACAAAGACGGTTAAAAAGATTCTATTGTACAAAAATTATTAGCCCCATTAACTTCACAGTTAAACAATAGCCATTCAGAGCGTATCGCGAAGTTACCTAATTAACTAAATCTGAGAAAGGAATTACGGTCTCAGCCAACAAAATAAAGATAATCGCAAAGACCCGACACAAATGACTTACTTTTGTATTAAATCGTTGGGTAACTTCTGACTAAAGATAGTTGAAGTTGGAAGCTAATTTCCCGCTGACACGCTCACGTCCGTACATTGCTGTCAGTTCAAAACATAAGTCGAAAAGTTTATTAGAATATACATAAATCAAATAACTTGCTTAGAAAATCATGTGAGCTGTCGTCAACTATAGACTAGGCTCTGTTGGGTAAAGTTAGTTCTGATTTCTCACTATCAGAACATATTTTACTTGATAGCTTTTTGCAATCCCATCTGAGTAAGTACCATACATCATTTATAATATCGTTTAATATACCTTTATTGTTTTCTTTTCACGTTTCAATGATATATGATCTAGTATAATAACAATAACAGAAAGCATATATTATGGTATATTGGAAAATGGAATGTAAATATTTCTCACAGTTCCGACCTACATATGTTTGTGTCGACTACTCATTTGCCAGTCTTCTGATCAGAAGTAAGAAAATCAAATTATTTATTTTGTTTTGTTGTTTTTGATAATATCCTGGACGAATGGCAAAACAGACAGACACAAATAATTAGTTAATATTAAATTAAAAGATTCATGTATTATACTATTTGTATTTATTAATTATGAACCAAACAAGTTATATGTATAAGTACAGAATTATGATCTAAGTAACTTCTGTCTACGTGCATTAAAAAGAGGAACTCCGCACTGATAACTATCAAGGTAAAATAAATTATCTTAAGACCAGCTGTGAGTGAGGAATATAAGATGAAGTTATCAATATGATTCCGAAGCCAAATTTAATTCTGAATATTGTCATCTCACTTTAAGCGAGAGGGATACGGTTTTATGCAATTCTTTGAAGTTCAAATTAGTATACTTTAAGATCATTAAATCGATTTTTAGTCAAAGCTAATGTATCAACCTTTTGTTTTTCTATGGTGATTTCGTGGTGTATCGCTTCCCCTTTGAGTGCTTTATTACGGAATGGGGGAAACCGGTCATGTCATTAAGTGTATAATGCATACATCTCCATATAGATTGCGTTTACCTTCCACAGATTATTTGAAAATAAGGTTCTTAAATTAACTCAGTGAGAGTAGATACGAACAAATTTGAAATGTATTCTAAATTTACACCAAAACTGAATAGTCAGTCATCTAAGAGGTAAAAAGTTTTTAGAAGAAATAGATTTTTATTCAGAGACATAAGAATTAACAACATTAAATGCTTAAATATATATATACAAATATGAACTAAAACTAGTTACTGTATAAATCTTGACCGCGTGGAATGGTGGCAAGAATGCTAGCAGCATTTCCCCGTTGAATCGCAATTCCGATCCTCTGGGCAAAAAACGAACCAGCCCTCCTGTCACCAGTGGAGGCAATGAGGCGAGGTGTTATACTTTTGATGAAGCTTTTTGCACCACTACTCCAAGGGCCAAGCGTTTCGACAGCAAATGGAACAAAAAAGTAATTAGACATAATACACGAATATTTAGTTATTTTTTTGGCTTCAGCTTTTTCCGCAGCGGCACCGGCTCTTAACATTGTTTCTCGGATATGAGATGGGGCCAACGTGTCAACACATGTAGCGTCCCACACAAGGGCCCGACCTCGTTCCCAGGGAACCAATGTTAATCCATCAGGTCTCTTACCATCATCACGACTAATTCCACGAGGCTCAGTAAGAGCAGGAACGTCGATGGTGGCAAGAGCCCTTTTTATTATGTCATTAAGAGAACCGTGGCGGAAAAGCCTACCTGAACTCCTTGGGCAAGAGAGACCATGTAAACCGAAAGAGTCTACCTCCTTTCCACACGGGCATATGTGTTCAGAACACAGAGGTGTTCCCAGTCGGAGACCAATCGATATGCGAAAACATTCATTATCTAAAAGTGTCCCAAGATTTTTAGAGGGTAATGAATTCAACCAGTGACTAGACTCTTTAGATGATAACGCTAGAAGCCTGGCACGATCTTGAGCACTTGTTAAATTTTGTGTCAAACTGTGTAGTGTAGCGTGAACCAATGAAGAATCCCAAAGTTTTTGTTTTGTAACTTCCTTAGGGATATCATCATTAGGGCACTTTACCTTCCAGGTCTCTATCGCCTCAGTAACATTCATGATTTTTACAGATTTTGATTTTAAAATTTCTGAACAAAGGTCTGAAATGCTATGTACAGAAGAGAGAAAGGCCGGGAGGGCAACACTTGATATTTTTCTCACGCCGATGCCACCAAAAGGAATGGGAAGTGTAGCTTGAGTCCAAGAATATTCATCAAGAGATAAATTTAGAATTTTTTCTAAAGCTTTTTTAAGGGTGGCATCGATTTGATTGGTAAGACTAGGATATTTCCAGATTGGGCTCGCACGTAGAATGTACATTAATTTTGGAACGAAAAGGCAATGTTTTAAGATTGTATAAGCTATATGAGAATTTAAAATGTCCAGTCTGTCAAAATTGTCCGAAAATATTTTAATTTTTTCTTTAAGAGAAGGCTCTATGCCCTCATCAAATAGTGGTGCACCAAGGAGGCAAAGTGTATCTTTATGAAGAATTTTTATGTTAGGTGCAATTTTATTAAATTTATCTATTGCCAAACTAATATTTTTGTGAGTTAAATTGTCCGTAAATAAAAATTCACATTTTGAAAAATTCAATTTAAGACCAATTTTATCAAATTGTTCTTTAATTTTAATTAAATCTTTAATAACGTCATCTACTTTACCTCCTATAGTTCCATCATCTAGGTACGAAACGTTTAATTTAGATTTTAAATTCGAAATGCAGCTATGAATACCTAAGCTAAAAAGAGCAGGACCCAATGGATCTCCTTGCTGAACGCCTACATTAGAATGAATTGTATCTTCACCAAAAAATAATTTGGAAGGTGAACTATAACATTGCCAAACGTATGGGTAAATTTCAGGCAGATTAGAGAAGACTTCGTTAAGCAAGGTTCCTCTATCTAAGGAGTTAAAAGCATTCTTTACATCAACTTTCAGAAGTACCTCGGCCTCGTTTCCTTTTAGAAAGGTACGAGTAGAGTGTACTGCTGCTTCACAACCACCTCTGCTTCCAAAACCGAGTTGAATTGGTTGAAATTTGGTTTTTAGGGTGGAGACTATGTGCCTACATGCTAATTTAGATGATAAACGGCGAAAAGTGGTCCCGATTGCTATTGGACGGATACTTCCGTCTTTTTTATTAAAGGCACAAAGTCTTGCACCATAAAGAAGTGGTAAAAAGGATGAAATCACCTTACCAGATAGCATAAAATTGCAAAGATTAGTTATGTCACTTAATAGGGCCCTGCCAGCGTCACCGGCCGAGGCACTCACAAGATCTTTAAGATGTTGTGGAGTGATACCATCAATGCCACTAGCAGACCCGCTAGAAAATGACATAATGGCGGCATAGGTATCTTCATCCTTAACCTGTAAAAAATTGTTCTGTGTAGGCGGGGGCGGAAGCACAGTTGTTGGGTATGGCAAAGGATGCTTTTCTTGCAAGGATTCTAACGTTATATCATTAAAAGGTGCGATGGTATCGCTAGAAAAAAGAATGCGAGCTGCATTCTTAAAATCTCCATCCATTGCTTTATTCTCAACATTTTTCTTTAAATCAAATTTTTGAGGTCGTGATGAGTATTTTGGAATTGAAATTTGTTTATCTAATAAACTATTTTGTTTTAATTTGGTCGATAAGGAACCATTTTTGGTTTTATCGACATGAAAAAACTTAAAAGAAAACGTAAAAAGATTTTGCCATGCCGAATTACTATTAGAAAGACAATTTTGAAGTACAATGGATAAAGATCTAGCTAGAGATATTCTCGCTCCCCTAGGGATTCTTTTTACTAAAGGTATATTTTTGTGACATTTTGTTAATAGATTTTCAAAATTAATTGAATCTGTATCACTGTTCGAATTAGTAGGTAAAATAGAAAAAGTATCATTTGATTTTTCTAATGGAAGGCTATGACAGCGGGTTGTATGAATTTTTAAGCCTTTTTGGCTTCTGAATAGCCTCCCATTAGTACATTGGGGACATGTTAAGAGGTCCGGCTGAGAATTAATGATTGTCCTATCATTATTAGAACATAACATTTAACTGTATCAACTTATAAACACTATAAACATATAAAGTCACTATTATGCCGCTAGAGTGTCACCAGCACAGCATTACAGCAAGCGGCTCATCGTAGGGACGCTAGACTTGCTCGGCATCGCCTCACTCGTCACGACCCCTGAGAACAAAAAGCGAAATCAGTAAATCATGAAATTCCAAATATTTATTTCGAATAATTTGATGTTAAGAATAAACTTGATGTCAATTTAATAAGAAATGGATCGATAAATAATTTTATTATAATAAAATTAAAACCGAAATTTATTTTGACATTGACATCAAATTTCTTCTTTTTCTTCATATATAGAAATAGATTGGAATGAGAAGTAATCATCAATCAAAACTGATCAATATATTAACGATTATTTTTGCATACAAGTATTTGATAGGATATTACAGTTTTAGAGGAAAATTTTGAAGAGTTTCAGAAACCGCTCATAAAAGTTCTTTCTTAATAGTGAACTGCGTTTCAGCTAAGTCAAGTAATAAATTTATCAAGTGTTGGCTCTCTGCCAATATTTTAGACTCTTTATGATGATTTATTAAGCTTTCGATATATTTTTACTAGCGCGCTAACTTTCATAACAATGTTTTGCCTAAGATTAATTATTACTCGTTTCGGCCAAGAGATATTTATTGCGTGCCCTTGAAACTTTATGTTATTAGGAAACCGTTAATCCGACCCTTTCCAATTCCATTCCATCTCATTGTTAGTTGAATGCTTTTCTATTTTAAGTCTCAGGCTAAAATCTTTTTTTTTATATCAATCCCTAGCGGCATCATTTACTCCCAAATATTAAAACATAAAGTATTTTTTTTAATGAAATACTAAGTCTAACAGATAATATATATAACTGTGTATTAAACAAGCAAAAAATCTATCAATTTTTAAAAAGCTTGTGAAAGACCATTTCCTGGCATTGTCTTATGGTGACAATACTTTTAATATTTGATATAGACATTTTGAATGTATGTATGTAAGTATCTATGTATGTATGTATGTATGTATGTATGTATGTAAGTAAGTATATATTTATATATTTTTGTATGAATATGTGTATGTATATTATATGATAATTATTATTTAATATAGGTACATTAAACATTATATATATAACATGTGACACCACCCTTCACTGAAATGAAGACTGTGTTTTTAAGCCCATAAGGTTGTCTGGTAGAAATCGCTACCTAGCGATAAGACCGCCTTATTGTGCATCTCATTTTATTTTCTATATATTTCATTTTTATTGTTAAATTACTCTGTTACTGTGGTGTACAATAAAGTATATTATTATTATTATTATTATAACTTCATCCTATGAAATGAATATAAACATAACAGTGATATTACCTATATATTATATTAATTACCAAAAGATATTTGCTTTATACAAAAATTAAATAACAACGTAAAAACAAAAATTATATATTGATAACATTATTTATTGTTGAAGTTCAGACAAACTGTACTTCCTAGAGGGGTAAATTGAATCTGCGTAAGGTTAACAAAAGGTTACACCTGGTTCAGGAGCTAACACAGTTTTGGGACCAGTGACTTAGCTTCTCAAAAAGTTGTACGGAAAGGACAATTGTGCCATCGAATAAGACCTATTATTTTACCAGCTCAATTAGTAATAGTACGATAGTAGTAGTAGTAGTCGGACTTTGAGTTAAAAACAAAATGTAAAATATTTACATACGATCGGCCGATTTCAATAATACGTGTTTAAATTAAATTATCTTATTACTTTTTTAATGATCACTTTGAAGTCGGTGTTATAATTTTTAAAAAAAATTGTGTAATTTATAATTATGTTTCTAAATACGACAGTTTAGTTTCAATCAAAACAAACGTTTTCAATGATACAGTAACTAATTGAAAATACCTCGGCGTTCTCAGTTTCAATTACTCACTGAGCACGTCCCACTAATTAATTATGCGAGGAAATTAAAAAGGTAAGGAAATTGATTAAGTGTTGAAACTGCTATTGTACATCTTATAAAGGTTAGGTTACGTTTTTAAATTGTAGAAATTTCTATGATTTAATAAAAGGTAAATTCAAAAAATTTTTATTCAAGGCCATAACGTTTTATTATGATTTGAACCCAAGACATTAAGACATTGAAATACAAAATAATAAAAGGCGAGGTTTTTTTATCAATTCCGATGAAATAGTTAAATATTTATTGTATGTATAAGGATTCGTTATTAATCATTTCTATCGATTATTTCGATAATTTCATCAAATTTTTGGATTTTGATCATTGCAATAATTTGATTATATATTTTTTATAAGCTTTAAGGATGCTTTATGAATGAATGAACTCAGAAAAACGTGGCGTGAGATCTGATTCGCTGGTTTAAGATAAACCATCGTCGAACTATGACTAAATAATACGTTTACTTTATTACTTCTGTTGCTGAACAATATTTCTACAAACTATGAGTTTAATTCTAATTTACATGCTTGTCCCTCTGAACAAGTCAAAACAGATTCGTTGAAAGATGAGAGGACGATAAATTATAGAAGACGGCTGGATGTAAATAACTTATGAACAAAGTACGAGAAAATTCAAGAAAGCCTGTTATTCGTCGAGATTTCCTTGATTAAAAAAGTATTTTATTGATTAATGATCTTTCACACTAATTATATAAAGTTTATATATATTTTTTATTTGATAACATTTTTAAAAATGAATAAAACATACAACACCATGCAAAACTCCCACTTCTGTATTAATGCCTCCTCTACTTTTGAGGAGAAGGTTAGGAGCATATTCCATAACGCTGCACCAATGCTGGATGCTGGATTAATATGTGACACTATTTCGTGAAAATTAGACACATGCAGGTTTCCTCGCGATGTTTTCACCGCTGCGCACGAGATGAATTATTAACACAAATTGAGCATATAAAAATTCAGTAGTACTTGCAACCAGCATAATCGGTTTTGATATAAATGTTCTAACCAATGGCCCATTTCACTTCACTGGGCCTGTATGATATAATTTAAACAAATTGAGAGAATATTTGTAATGATCAGTATTATTCACGTTTATAGTAAAAATAAAAATTGTTTAAATGAATAATCCTCCTCATTCCTGTTCTTTTACATAAAACGAAGAATTATTAAGATCCTTGTTCTGTTCCTAATGTTTTTGGTTCATATAAAAACGCAAACGGAAGTCGTCGAGAGAGCTCGGAAAGCAAACCTGCATTTCATGTTCATAAATATTAAAGAGTTCGTGTAACAAAACCATGTCTCATCTCAGTTTAAGAGCAAACACTGAGCGGGTCTTCACAGCTATGTTGATACACCCGTCTTCATGTTACGCTCTGTTCCACGTGTATAATAACAATTATTTTATATTACCCATTAAACGCATGTTCGTTTTGATTTTCATATATCTTTACATACCCTGTATATGATTATCAAGGTAAGTGTTCTAGTATGTCAATTTTATTATGCTGTTAAATGGTATCGAATTAATTTTGGTGTTTAACTCAAAATACGTCTGATTTTTGTCTTATTTGGTATATTTTGATTGAAGTGTTTATAAATTGCTGACGGCAGTAATGAATTGATGTATGTATTTTATTTATATATTATTAGTATCCATACATACATATCATCATCTCCCATTTAAATGACTTAGAAGAGTTTTAAAGAATTTTAATATTTTTTATGAATTTTAAAACATCAGTTTCAGATGTTCACAACCTATGCCCCTGCCAAAATTTTTATGACAGTCATTTTAATTTATATAAAAGTATTTGTACATTTATATGACGTCATATTTCCTGACACAAGTATGACGGTTCTTGTAGAGTTCAGATTTCAGCAGGACTAACAAACTAACGTATAATTTTGTATGCTATTGAAACCTCTTCTAGCTTCATGTATTGTTTATGACTTTATAACGTAATAATGGAAGAAGAATATCCTAAAAACATCTACAGTAAGACAGCTAGTAACATGCAGTTCCCAATAGTCGCTTACAGCATTATAGAATGTTAAACTAAAATGCATAGTGATACCTTATGTTTGTAAAATTTCATTTTGATTCAAGCAGCTTGTGTAAAAGTTGAAATGTGTAAATATTTAAACTCAATGCTACAACATTTCAACATTAGTAGTGTATTGGAGATGGGTTGAATATCTCAGGAAATATTTTAAGATTATAATGGTGCTCTTCTTTCTATATACATTAAATAGTGATATGTAATAATATGTATTTTATGATATAGTCAGTGTCTAAATATGACCTGCGATGACCTACGTTTTGAAATTAATTCGAATGAACTATCACAGTAATAGTGAAAATTGCTAACAAGCATAAGTTGTAAGTTAGTAAATCGTAAACACAAAAAAAGATAATGTTTTAATAAATATTCAGGTTATGTTTTTATTAGAATATTATAATTAACGTAAGAACTTAAAGGTGATACAAGCCTACATTTTCTTCTTCACATGAGTGTTTTTTTATGTTTGATTCAGCACATTTCTATGCCAATCCATATCTTAATATTTTCTATGCATATTTTATAAACTTTACTATAGAATTTTCTGGGTATAGCTAGATGAGATGGACTATCAGATGATAAGTGGTCACCTTTATCCTTAGATAATGGTTGCAAGTAATATGAATAATTCCTTACATCGCTATGCGCCACCAAATCAAAGAACTTATATTGAAAGTAAAGTAATGTTTGATAGAAAAACAGTATAAGAAATATATAAGTTATTCCATATTTTTGGGATGAGAAAAATATATCCACGGCTGATTGTTTCGGCACCCTCCATAACTCTTGGACCCTAGTCAAACTTCAACCTCAGGGCGTGACGAGACGTGATATTTCATTACATTATTGACTTGCTAGTAATTGAATTGTTGGGTTTATTATGAGCAATATTTGACTGTAGTGAGATTTAGGTCAAACGAGTCATACTTACTATCTATGACATGACACGCTATAATATTAAAAATATTAAACATGTATATAGCACGAAGTTCTGTATTTTACTTGGTGGCAGGCCCGTCTGGGTAGGTATCACCTATTCATCAGATATTCTACCGCCAAACCATTGTACTCAAAATTGTTGTATTCCGGTTTGGTGAGTTAGTATAACTACAGGCACAAGAGACACAACATCTTAGTTCCCAAGGTTGGTGGCACATTGGCGATGTAGGGAATGATTAATGTTTCTTACAGCGCCGTTGTCTATGGGCGGTGGTGAACACTTGTCATCAAGTGGTCCAAATGCTTGTCTACCAAACTATAACAAAAAAAAAATACATAATACAGAATGAAGCTTAAATTAACGACTTAGATTTAGAATCAAGCGTAATATCGATAGTATATTTTGCATAAGGTATATTTAAACAAGAAACGGATTAGAAATCATATTAGGAATAAAACAGTCGGACTTCACCTTCATTTTTCAGAAAAATAATATTGATAATATTTACTTTACTAATATTTACTTTACTTTTATTTTAATACATATTCAAAAAGTTTAACAAATCGATTTCACTATCGAACACGGACTATTTCAAGGAATTCGATAAAATAACACATTTATCTATTAAGGATGCTTTTAGAAAATTGAAGAAGATTATAAAAGTTTTTTTTTTAATATTGCCTGTTACATGCTTTATTCGGGGAAGTAATACCATAGTTCCCAAAGTTGTGAAGGCATTGTTTATAAAGGAAATTGCTACTATTTTTTTACGATACTAATAGACAAGAATACTTTATGATTGACAGAGACATGAGACGGACCCTCTTTTATCTCAATATTTGACAGCTATTCTGGAAGACATCTGCGTAAACTATTGATTGGAAAAAATAACATTTTAGGTGGCAAACGCGCAGGAGGCTCATCTGATGGAAAGTGAAATAAAACTACCACCGCCCATGGACATCTGCAACAGCAGGGGGCTTGCAGGTGCGTTGCCGGCCTTTAAGACGCTCTTTAATGCTTCGCTTCTTTTTTTATGGTTTAGGTTGGCGGACGAGCATATGGGCCACCTGATGGTAAGTGGTCACCATCACCCATAGACAATGACGCTGTAAGAAAATAGAATAACTAATGAGTGGGTGTTACCTACCCAGACGGGCTTGCACAAAGCCCTACCACCAAGTAAAGTTCTGAAGTACGCTCTTTTCTTGTAGGTTCCCATGTCGTCTCGGATCGGAAAAACCGCCGGCGAGAGCTGGTTCCAAGTTCAAAGTGGTTGTGCGAGGCTGAAAATTTCTAAGAAATCGCGCTGTTGTGGATTTTCGGACATCAAGGTGGTGCGATATAAGTATGAGTATATGAGTATGACGTAATAGACTTACGTGTTTAAGGTTGTATAAACTGCTAAGTTGTTTTTAGATGATGTTAAAAAAAATTGATGAAAATTGTTTCAGTAAAGAATACTTTTCAACCGACTTCCAAAAGGAGGAGGTTATCAATTCGTCTGTATTTTTTTTTTTTTTTTTTTTTTTTTTTTTTTTTTTTATGTTTGTTACCTCATAACTTTTCACTGGGTGGACCGATTTTGATAATTTTTTTTTTGTTTGAAAGGTAGTGCTTCCCGTGGGGTCCCATTTTTTTTATTTTTTTTTCCGATGATGGTATCCATGTGAAAACGACATAAGTCTGAAATTTGCGTTATGTATATGCGCGACAAATAGGTGAATAACGGAAAATCACGTTAACCAATTTTGATAATTCTTTTTTTATTATAAAATATATACTTCAAGGGTAATTTGGTGAAAGTTTGGTAAGGTTCTGAGCACAGGATCCATGACAAAGTGACGGAACGGAAGGGAACGGAACAATTCTGAGGAGCGCGTTAGCGATACTCGGTCGAATCTTTTATTTATAGGTTATTTGGATATTTGAGTCACCTTCCGTAATGTGGTTATGTTTATGTAATTATCATAGTCGAATATTATAATCAACTAGCTACCCACCCCGGCTTCGCACGGGTGCAATACTGATACTAAATATACTACAGAATTTGTTTATATACGACATCACATCGCAAACTTCTAAAATTATCAGTGTTTCTTTACTATATTGTTCATTTATTATATACACAAACCTTCCCCTTGAATCACACTATCTTTTAAAAAAAACCGCACCAAAATCCGTTGCGTAGATTTAAAGATATAGGGACAGAGAAAGCGACTTTGTTTTATATTATGTAGTGATGGAACTCCTATACGGCTCGCAGTTAGGGTGCGATATGGGGCAGAATTTCTTACTATCTTTAATCAAATTTTGTGTATGTGATGTGATGTCATATGATGTACGAAATATAGTTGGTCTTTTTCAAAGTTTTTTTGCTGAGTTCGATTACAGCTCTTTCGAGCGATCCTTGTAGTTTACGCCGCGTGACGTATTAAATCCGCATTTTCGAAAGTCTATTTTTGCTTTATTCGCAAGTTTCCTTTGAAATTGTCCTCAAAGTAGTTTCTGACTCATATAAACGGAACGCTTAATCTATCCATATTAAAAAAAAATAGTTAGTCAACATCAGCTTCACTTAAAATCAAAAAATAAATAAAATTTTAACAAAAAGAAAAACCGACTTCAAACAAAACACTATTTTAAAACAAATGAATATGCACGAAAAAGTAATAAAAATAATTGCGTATTCAACATATTTTTTAGAGTCTTCCTAAGTTAAATGAAATGAAAAATATTAGACTACTTAAAAGTCGATTAACGATTATATCATGTAGTTATAATTATTGTTATATTTGGAGTCGGTGTCAGCCAATAAAACCCTACAGTATATCTATCAAAAAACAATACGAGAATACTTTAACAAATATGTTTTTTACAAATTACCTTTTACACAATAATATACTGGATCAATCAAGGGGCTCGTATCGCTTCTTTCTTTTGATTGTTGGGGCAAGGGCACCGTGGCTGACACCGGCTCCAAATATACCAATAACTATAACTACATGATATAATCGTTAATCGACTTTTAAGTAGTCTAATATTTTTCATTTCATTTAACTTAGGAAGACTCTAAAAAATATGTTGAATACGCAATTATTTTTATTACTTTTTCGTGCATATTCATTTGTTTTAAAATAGTGTTTTGTTTGAAGTCGGTTTTTCTTTTTGTTAAAATTTTATTTATAAAAATAAATTCTTGACGAACTCCCTCCAAACAACTATCAAAAATAAATAGACTACGTTGGACTATGTGTACGTAGGCAAAATGTTCTCTTTTATCAACACAAACGCCAGCCGTCGCGTAGCTATTAATATTAGAATGACCATTTCCAAGCTATTCGTCGTATATTGTTTTGATCGCGGCAAAAGAATAGATTTTTTATATAGCAAAATGAATGTATTAGTAACAGCCTGTAAATTGCCCTCTGCTGGGCTATTGGCCTCCTCTCCCATTAAGGAGAGGTCTTGGAACATATTCCACCACGCTGTTCCAATGCGGGTTGGTGGAATGCACATGTGGCAGAATTTCAATGACATTATACACATGCAGGTTTCCTCACGATGTTTTCCTTCACCGCTGAGCACGAGATGAATTATAAACACAAATTAAGCACATATAGTGGTGCTTGCCTGGGTTCGAACCCGAAATCATCGGTTAAGATGTACGTGTTCTCACCACTGGGCCATCTCGGCTCTTCTAACCACTGGGCCATCTCGGCTCGAATGTATTAGTCATCTAATATTTCTTTGTAAAAATTATCTTTAAAATTATGAGATGTTCATTTTTTATTTTTTAAATTGCAATAAAATATTACTTTCAACAAACTTACAAATATCATGATTACAAAATTCATCAATTTAAAATTACCGGAGAAGAGAAAACATTGTTTTCAACCGACTTCAAAAAGGAGGAGGTTATCAATTCTTCTGTATTTTTTATATTTTATACTGTAGGGTTTTCTTTGCCGACATCGGCTCCAATTGCAACAATAACTATAAATACGTTATATAATCGTAAATCGACTTTTAAGTAGTCTTATATTTTTCATTTAATTTTACTTAGGAGGACTTTAAAAAAATATGTTGAATACGCAATTATTTTTATTACTTTTTAGTGCAGTTTTGTTTGAAGTCGGTTTTTATTTTTGTTAAACTTTTATTTATTCAATTACAAGCGATAGTTCAATAAAATAAAACTTTTGACTTTACCAAGAACAAAAGTCAGCACAATAACCATCAGCTCTATTCAACGCCCTTGAGGGGTAAATTAAAGAAAAGTTGCTTTAAAGTATGTTCTTCTCCGGAACTCAAACTATCTTCATACCAAATTTCATCCAAATCGATTCAACGGTTGAAGCGTTAAGTCTGTAACCTACAGACAGAGTTACTTTCGCTTTCATAATATTAATTTAGATTCCTCAATGTATCTTGATATAATAATATTTTTTAATAAAAACTCACAGTGTCTTTCATCACGAATTAACATCAGATGACTACCTTCCCTCTAGCACCGCTGGAATCTCCAATGGAAACGAATAAAAATTACAACTACAGGACTAAAATTATATAAAAACCCAATACTAAAATCCACCGTAAATCAAGCGCTACAAGATTCGCTACCCATATTTATAAAGCAAACTTTATTCCGGTACAAGGATATAGGTTAAGTAGCGACTCGGTAATCTCGTACGCTTCCTCGCTTAATCCGCAACATTGAGACTTACTGTCAACGAAGTATCGTATAAAGATGTAGCAAGTATGCTTTATATATATTACTTTTGAAGATGCGATGTGAAAGTTCTTAAGTCTCCTTAAGAATCACTAGGAAATACATGAGTATCGATACGTTTTAAGACTCAATAGCGCAATGGTTTAAGAACTGCCTAGCGATGTAAAAAATCGCTTAATCGATCTTGATATTTGGCTATTGTAGTTAGAATATAAGTACATTTACAGTAATAAATAAATATTGAACAACATCACATACATTACTCTGATCCCAATGTAAGTAGCTAAAGGACTTGTGTTATGGAAATCAGAAGTAAGGACGGTACCACAAACACCCAACCCCAAGACATAATTGAAATTTAATGAACTTTTTCTACATGTCTCGGCCGCGAATCGAACTCAGGACCTCTGAATGGCGTGAAATGAAAAACTGGCGTGCACACTACTCGACCACCGATGTCGTCAATCATATTATGTTAAGTATATTTTTTATCTAAAATTTGGCGTTGATTTAAAATCATATATAAGTTGAGTATATAGTATATACTATATATATGATTTTAAATAAGATGTATGAGTCTATGGAATAAGTAAATATCAGCTCTTGTGTAACTAGCAAGATAATTAATATTGTGTAAATGTTGAAATATTTCGTTAAATAGTTCTCAGAATGAGAGGCTTCTATTATGATATTTGTAAAGACAACGCTATATTATGTGCGTCAAAAATTATATACTCTTATAACCTATACATATAATATTTTCTTTTGTGTGAGTCGGTTTGTAATATTAGAATGGCCCTTTTTCACTCAATGCCTATGTATGAATAGTTGAAAACACAATACATTTACAAAAATGACATTTTTTACAATTTTTGTCTGTTTGTTCCAACCAACTAATCTCTGGAACGGCTGAACCGATTTTGACGGAACTTTCACTGGCAGATAACTTATATAATACGGAGTAACTTAGGGTACAATAATATTTTTTTTTAAATTCAAACGCGGTCAAGGTCGCGTGCACAGCTAGTCAAATCATATAGAAATATAACACTGGAGAAAATGCACACAGTGCTTGATTTTTAATTGTGTATTATTTTGAATTGTAGAACAAGATTAATGAAAATAGTTGTAAATTAATAATTATTGTTTTTAATATATTTAATATTTATTGCCCTCATTTTATTATTTTCCAATCATATACAAATTAAAATGGTTTTAATTGACAATGTATATTACTTTTCAGCCGATTTTTAAGCGACTTCAAAAAAAGTAGTGTTCTCAATTCGAACGGTATATTTTTTTTATGTTTGTTCGCCGATTACTTCGTCATTTATGAACCGATTTTGATTTTCTTTTTTGTTGGAAAGAAGATACTCCTGGAATGGTACCACGATGACGATAACAGAGTCTGATTTTCTGAAGTTATATTGGCATTTACTTCTGGAAATCATAATATTATTCTGCTGAGCTGATGATGGAAGCTGTAAGTCCTCAATTACTAGGAGTTAGGTAATATAGCTCTATCAACATTAATATATGGATTTATACTCCTCTTCGTAGCTTTTATGAAGAGAAGTACAGGTTAACTAAACATTTCTTTTGTTTTGTTATTGTTTGGTATATCATGCTCCAAAAGTAGTCCCATATAAGTTTTACTGAAATAGATTTAGCACTTTTTGAAAAAATCAAGAAATAACCATTTATTAAAAAAGGACTTTTAATTACTATTTTGAGAAAATAACACTAAAAAGAGTAGAAAAAAATATATTTTTTTAAAAAATAACACAAAATGTAGAAATATTTACATACGATCGGCCGATTTTAATAATACGTGTTTAAATCAAATTATTTTATTACTTTTTTAGTGATCACTTTGAAGTCGGTGTTATTTTTAAATATCCAAGTCCATCCATAAATAGGTCATCACCTTTCACACAATCCATCCATCCATATTCATACTCAACATCTTCCTCACAATAGGTTCCTCATTCTCCCGCATAACATGCCACGCACAACTTATCTGCTATCGTTGCCACTTACTGACTTCTTCTTACGTACGTAAGAACAAATATATTAAATCGAAAGAAATAAAAGGTATTCCAGTAAATACATTTATAAGTTATTTATTCAAACAACGCTACTCTCATTACGGGAGCGCTATTCAATCCTGATTCTTTAGAAGGCAGCTTTAATTTAATTACTCATTGTATTAGAAACAAAAGCTTTATAATAAATACAATGAAACAGACTTGATATAGATAATTTATTTAATATTAATTTGTTAAGACAATTGTTTATTCAATAACAGTATGGTTGGCATGGCGTGGTGCAGTCATTACAGATACGGACACGGTGTATACTATGAATACAAACAGATAATTTGTAAAGTAAAGTAAAGTAAAGTAAAGTAACAGCCTGTTAATTTCCCACTGCTGGGACTAAGCCTCCTCTTCCTTTAAGAAGAGGGCTTGGAACATATTTCACCACGCTGTTCCAATGCGGGTTGGTGGAATGCACATGTGGCAATTTCGATTAAATTAGACACATGCAGGTTTCCTCACGATGTTTTCCTTCACTGTCGAGCACGAGATGAATTATAAACACAAATTAAGCACATATATGTAGTGGTGCTTGCCTGGGTTTGAACCCACCATCATCGGTTAAGATGCACGCGATCTAACCACTGGGACATCGCAGCTCACTATGAATACAAACAGATAATTTGTACTAGGGCAAAATACGGTTTAGTTTAAAAATATATTAAATGTTGGATGGATTTTATAATAAGTTTAATAAAAAACTTAAAGGAAATTAAATAAAAATAAAAACAAAACAGGCAAAAGTTTCGTACCAGACAGATTGATAAACAGATTCTGTGGTTACTTATGTTATTTTTTTTTTTATTTGTGCCTAACAAGATACCGTACATAGATTTTGATATCATTTACTCATACATTTTCAGAGAAATAACGAAGTGAATATCATAATTTATGTTATATATTTGATTACGTAAATACAGAAGATATGTTTTTACAACTCCACTTTACAAAAAGGGTTTAGACGGATTGACAAACATACACACAAGCGGACGGATAGATGAACAACGCAGTGATCTATATGGGTCACTTTTTCCCTTTAAGATACGGAACCCTTTAAATCATGGTGTAACCTTCGTAAATATATATAATGTGATTCATTTCTCAAAACATAAGACTTTTCCAGGAAATTATTTTAACGCTAGTTGCCGCAGATTCGCTCTTCCTTGGACTTCAAGTTTGCTGCATACCAAATTTCACTCAATTCACTCCTTTGGTTTGGATATGAAAGAGACGACAGACAGACAGACAGACAGACAGCCTTACATTTACATTTATTATATTAGAAAGAGCTAAGATGGCCCACTGGTTAGAACGCGTGCATCTTAACCGATGATTGCGGGTTCAAACCCAGGCAATCACCGCTGATTCGTGTGCTTAATTTGTCTTTTTAATTCATCTCGTGCTCAGTGGTGAAGGAAAACATCTGCATGTGACAAATTTCATAGAAATTCTGCCACATGTGTATTCCACCAACCCGCATTGGAACAGCGTGGTGGAATATGTTCCAAACCTTCTCCTTAAAGGGAGCGGAGGCCTTTAGCCTAGCAGTGGGAACTTACAGGCTGTTGTTGTTGTTTGCTGTATGTTAGAATAGATTGTTAATACAAGGAACAAGGACATTCTTTTTATTACTATATCCCGATTACACAGGATTTTTGGAACAATATACTATACTTAACAATGAGATCCCAGTAGACGTCCAAAAAGTTTTAATTGTAAAATTTCAAAGAATCGTTAAGGAACGTTAATTGTGTAATAAAAGATATAACGAAACGAATGACTTTTTAGACGATTTTGGAAAGAAACGATCACCCCAGGCCTCATTGCTTTAGAATATACCATAATTAATAATTATTCTTTCCGGTTCTTTCAAAGGGATTTTCCGAAGAAGTCGTTGATTTTTTCCAATTATAAAGGAAATTTTCCAAGTAACATTTCTCTATTGAATAAGGATTTTGACTTGGACTAAATTAGTCTTTTATCAACTACTAGTTATCGCTTGCGGCTTCGCTCCTTTAAGGAGATTGGTTGTATCAGGCTAAAAGTAACCAATGACATTCTTTGGAGTTCAAGTTTGCTTCACACCAAATTTCATGAAATTCAGTTCATTGGTTTGATCTTGAAAGAGCGACAGACAAATAGAGTTACTTTCACATTTATAGTATTAAATATAGATCAATACTTTTTTGGTTTTTCGTATAAATCAATGAAACAACAGTGAACGTAATATGGCGTCAGCTAATCTTCATTAGCTTGCTTCATTTGTTTGATCTGAAGCGACGCACACGCCAAACTTCTAGACTATTGGTCTTAGTTTGAGACTAAGTGTCACCCACCCAACTTAAGTTTGGAATATGAGTTAACTTAACATTAAGTTAACATTATGCTGTTAGCACTTCTCAACTACCTTGAACTGAATATCAAAATTAAATATATGTATATTATAATTTGTTATATCATGGTTATAAAAAGTTGAGATAGTTCTTGTATTGATGATCGAGGTGTCACTACGATTATATCGTTATTTTTATTAAACATTTTTATGTATAATATATTATTATTATTAACAAATTATAAACTAGATCTGTAGGTATTCACTAGTGTCACCGTTTATCTTGGTTTCCGATTTGTCTACATAAATTCAGCGATGCGGTTTTGAAAAGGAAAATGTGCTTAGGGATTGAGAAGTAGAAACACGTGGTTTACTCGTGTCTGTGACCACATATTTCTAGTATCGTTGTAAATAAAGTATACTGAAAACAAAACTATCACTATATACGGTGCTTTATCATCGGCTTGAGCACTAAGCGTCATTATCATCATTATCATCAACATTTCATAGTATAAAACTAAGCCGCTTATCGCTCCCTTTCTATGCTTAGATCTTTAAAGGACGCAACGGATTTTGATGTGTTTTTATAGATAGATATTTGTATATAATACATGGACAATATAGTAAAAAAATATTGACAATTTTAGAAGTTACTAATGTGATGTCGTAAGTAATCACGTTTTTGCGTTTTCATTACAAAAGCTGGCTAAAAACTATGAGATAGATCAAAATAATATTGTACAGTATTGTGTACTTTAAAAAAGTTTTCCTGGATATTATACATACGTCTAGCTCTTAGGGATAAACAACAACAAACATTTTAATCCTTTATTTTTACGAGCAAAATGGATTTCGAATCGATTTTAAACGAAACAGCATTAATCCTCATCCATTTAAGTACCTTAAATACATTCTACATTTAAGTAGATCAACATGACTCTGTACAATACGTAATTTAAATAAATATTTTCGAAGTTACTATACTATACTAGTTATTATCTGAAAAACTGTTGACGTTGTAATACATTCTGTAGTATGTTTAATATCCACATTGCACCCTTGCGAAGTGAAATAGGTCGCTAGTAATAACTATAACACTAAAACATTTTCATGTAAAATATTGCCAAGATAAGATCATATGAATTACATTGTCAGAAATTTATCAGATATAGACCCAAACTACTAATTCTAACTCTTCCTGACTATATAAGTCCTAACTTCACGAACTCTACATCTCAGTCAACACGCTACATTCACGATGTAAGGTTAAAATTTATACACTGTTCATTATTTTCCTGTTAGATAATATATTAATGTTCTTGTAATGAACGCTTGCGCTTCGCTTGGCTCGTCTCAGCGGGGCACACATATACGACGTTCACTTTAAGCGCGACAGCTATAAATATTATTAATAAAAAATAAAGAATAATAATATATTTATCACATACATATATATGAGCCAACATGGCCACTGGGCCATGTTGGCTCTACCATAAAGATGCACGCGGTCTAACCACTGGGTTAGACCGCGTGCATCTTAACCGATGATTGCGGATTCAAACCCAGGCAAGCACCACTATATATAATATGTGCTTAATTTTTGTTTATTCATTTCATTCATCTCGCGCTCGGTGGTGAAGGAAAACATCGTGAGGAAAACTGGCTGTGTCTTATTTCATAAAAAATCTGCCACATATGTATCCACCAACCCGCATTGGAACAGCGTGGTGGAATATGTTCCAAACCCTTTCCTTAATGGGAGAGGAGGCCCTAGCCCAGCAGTGGGAAATTTACAGACTGTTACTTTAATTTATATTTTTTATATGAAATCGGTTGGCAGACGATCAAATGGGCTTCCTGATAATAAGCCCCATGCGCCACCAACCTCGAGAACTAAGGTGTTGTGTCTTAGTGCCTGTAGTTACACTGGTTCACCCTTAAAATTGGAACACAATACCGAGTAATGCTAGAATATCTGGCTGGCTGACTGGCTTTCACAAAACCACAAAGCCCTATCCTCAAGCCAAGCAACCCCAAAGCCCTATCTTTCGATATTAAAACATATTATGAAAGAGGGTTAAGTCTGATCTATCTAAGGTTTAATATTCAGGTATTTAAAGGATGAGATACCATATCCAGACCAACTTACCTCTCCTTTCTCGCCCTTTAAGAAACTGTTTTATATTCGAGATTTACTGGCAGTTTCGTACAAAAATACAAATATATTTACTGTAAACGAGAATCGTGTAACATTTCCCTGAGTTTCTTCCGCAGGCGTTATCAGTATTCTTTCTCTTAGTATTCGAGTTAGGTATTTCTTGCTGAACCAGTGGATTTTTGTCATCAATAAGCAAGTGTAAACCGAGATCGCCCAGTGGTTAGAACGTGTGCATCTTAACCAATTGTTGCGGGTTCAAACCCAGACAAGCACTGATAAATTTTCATGTGCTTAATTTGTAGTTATAATATTAACCTCGTGCTTGGTGGTAAAGGAAATTATTGATTTGGGTCCGCTGTAGACCTTGTTATTGAATTTTCCATTAAAAAAAAGGAAGTGATTATAATTTCGTAATGCTACTGTTAGGTACTAAATGTAATTTTTGTTTATGGATCAATTCAAAATATATTTACACAGATTATATTTTAGCAGATACTATCGAGTAGGGTCATTGTACTTCAAAATTCCTCAATCGAGGTGCTATATTTACACAGATTTACGAATCCTCTACCCTCCGATGCTCTCTCAGCAAAGATACAGAAAGGACAAAACTGTAAGCAGCAACTATCAATCATTAAATGAAGCTTGGTGCAGATGTCGCCTATTGTCAAAACAAACTCCAACTCTTACAAACTTTTCATAGTTAATTAAATGGCGAAGACATTAATAATTATAAAATAAATACAACAAAATAACGATGCTCTTAATACATTTATCTTCTAGTCATATTTACCGATACATATTTTTGAAGTAAAAAGTAAATACTGTTCGTAACAAATAATTCGCAAGTTAAGGCAATATCAATATTTACTGTTATTTTTAATCAGGGAATACGATAAAGATCAATTAACTCATATATACAATAATACGTTTGAGTTGAATAAATAAAACATTACATTTTTTATTTATAATAATCGGAAGGCTATTTAAGGACATGTGGTGGCCATTACAGTACTGTAAGAAATATTACTACTAGTAGTCGGTCTAGGGTTCGCATGCGTTTTAGGATGTTGGTTGTCATGTGTTAGACACATAAAATAGCTTTCTTGGAGTTCAAGTTTGCTTCATACCAAATTTCATCAAATTCTGTTTAAAGGTTTGGTGATGAAAGAACGACAGAGGCAGCCAGACAGAGTTACTTTCACATGAATTATAATATTATTATAGATTTCTATAATGACATTATACGCCACCAACCAGATAGTCAAAATTGGCAATAGTACTTACAATCTGATGGCCTATTTTCTAAGCCTACCAGTGTTAGAATGAATAAATAAATATAAGTTACATTTATAAAAAAATATTTTAATTTCAAACAGATTTCATGTAGATATAACAGTTTGAATTTTGTAATTCGATCCAGTTGTTTTAGAAATATGACGAAATATTTTAATAAACGCGTCGAAAAACACGCGCGGTGTGCGGTATTGCGAATTAGCAGTACGGACGAATAAATCCGTTGGCGAAATGTGTATCTCGTTAGCTACATAACGGGTTATAATAATTTATTTTATTCTACTAAGTCGGGACGAACAGCTTGTATTATAATTCAAAAAAAGAACGTAATCTTTTATTATGATACGCTGTTACATTTATCGATTTTCAATAATCAATTAAATAGAAACTCTTGCAGATCGCGTAACTTTCTGTAACGCAAGTTTTGTTCCGTACCAAAGGGAGTTCGCTCGATAGTTCTTAGACAATTTATCATTAAAGATGACGCGTTAATTCTATCCTAAATAAGAAATATCGTTCTTCGATAATATGATAAGGTATTACTTTTAATCGTTACAATAATTGTATCGTGGTTTTGTATGATTTGGTCGTTTTAACTTCCATTGCTTTTGTGTAATATCTCATAGTTATACATCATTTATGAGTTCGTTCAGTCATTTATAATATTAAAAATAAATTTTTACCTTAAGCATGTACTGAGTTAAGTTTATTGTAATATCTTACATGAAATATTGTATAATATATACGTATGAAACATTTTCTGTAGGTATAATTGTTCGTCCCGTAACTTTAAAATAAAAAATAAATAAATATTTTAACAAAAAAAGAAAAAGAGACTCTAAACAAAACACGATTTTAAAATAAATTAATATGCACTAAAAAGTAAAATAATAATAATTACGTATTCAAAATATTTTTTAGAGCTCTCCTAATTAAAATTTGATGAAAAATATTAGGCTACTTAAAATTCGCTTACGATTATACATATAATGTAGTTACAATTATTGTCATATTTAGAGCCGGTGACAGCCACGGGCACGCGCCTCAACAATCAAAAGAAAGAATCGATACGAGTCCCAGGACATTATCGTATTTTTATACGTAATTTGAAAAAAAAAAAAACATATTTCTTAAAGTATTCTAGTATTATTTTTTGCATCATATAATGTAGGGTTTCCTAGGCTGACATCGACTCCGCCAGGCCAGTCCAGCTGAACCAATTTGAATGGAACTTTCACTAGCAGACTAACTAACTCAGGCTACAAAAATTATTTTTCTTAAATACATTCGCACACGAAGTCGCGGACACATCTAGTATAAAAATCGTTAATTACATTTTATTACTAGTTACTTTCATATTACACTAATTATACTTATGATGCTCTCTGAATATTTTATTATATATTAAGAAACCGAGATACAATTTCAACTCTAACTTTAATTAAAAGCAGTAAGAGAAGCCGTAAAACTGCACGGTTCAGTTACACTTACAAGCCATATATCTGAGTTTATGTTACACGTAACATGATTTTCAATTGCAGATTTCAATTAACATTCAATTTTCTGAACTAAATTCTCGTGATGAAAACAATATTGGATGACTTTGTGCTGTCGTGTGTAATGTGCTATGCGGGGAAGAGCGCACCGACTTCAAACTTCCATCTAGAGAGTTTCCTTCCATTCACTCTGAAAATGGACTAAATGTTGAAACGAACCTGTCTTACAGTACATGAGCAGATGTCAGTGCGGATGTTTAAATGGGTTTAATGTGACATAGTTCTCTATAATGACTGCCATTAACGAATATTATAAGTAAATTTCAGAGGTTTCCGGCTTTAATATGACAAAGTTTTATACAATATTACTGCTATTGCTATTGGTGAAAAACAGAAGTAAATGTCAGAGGTTGCCTTTACATTAAAATTTGTAAATTTATAGAGTTTTCACTTATGAGGTGACGATGTTGATGCATCGATAAGAGATGATGACACATAACTCTCGTCTCTCTTGATTGGTTAAATTTAAAAAGCTATGCAGTGTCACCAAATGTGAGTCAAGACAAACAATGTGCCAATGTAAACATCAAGCTGTAAAAAATTTACATATTAATTCCTTTTTTAATTTAGTTTTTGTTAATAAATAATTAAATAGCTAATAGTTACATTTTAATACAATCATCCACGCACATTCGACTCGATATGAGATAGTAAACTATTGAACGCGTGATATGACATATTTATATGAGGAATATCGCGACGTGAATTCAAATCGCGATTCATGAGAGAGTCTGGATCGCGCTTTATGGATACATAAAAACGATAGAGAGCATATCGATGTAGAGCAGGTGACTGAGGTAATGAATTATTCAGGGGTACTCACAGGCGTCCGTTGTGACTCAATTTTTTAATATGGAAACAATCCCAATATATTACGTTTATTTAGTATATTTATTTAATCTTGTAATATTAGTGGTGTGAAATAAGCTCTACATTTTACAACAAACAGCTGTAAATTTATTTATAACCTTTCTACCCACACACTATTTTTATAACTACATTATTTCGCCCTACACTTTAAATATTTAAATACTTTGTTTTATGTAATCTAGTAAGTGTTTAGTTACTTCCGTTTAGTCCCAACAATTTTTGTTTTTGTATTTTTGTTTCTCATGTAAGTGATTTTCTTGTAAATCTTTTTGAGAAATAAAGATCTTTAAACCTATAATGTAATATATTTATTTGACATATTACCAAAGTTCTGGGACGTGGAAGTATTACAGACACAGACAAAAAAGTTACTTTCGTATTTTTAATTACCACCATCATCATTACATAGTATATAATAAAACAAAGGCACCTACCGCATCTGTCCCAATGTCTCCTTAGATCTTTAAAATTACGCTATGGATTTTGATGCGGTTTTTTAACGACAGACTGATTGGAGCGGAAGGTCTTTGTTACACTGTGTTCACTGTTCTATGTACATGGACAATATAGTAAAGAAAATAAGAATTGAAAAAGACATAATTTGTAGTATATTTGGTATTAGTATACGATCGCTAGTAATAAATAAAAAACAATGTTCTGCTAAATTCCTTAAGTAAGACAGTAATACCAAATAATGTATATTTTCTACTCCAGGATGAAAAAGTATTTTATTGCTACATAGAGATAAACGAAAAGAGGTCATTGAACCCAGCCATATCCAATTATCGTCCCGGCAGGCTTGTCAATCACTTTAGCAATTCAAGGAAAATAAACACGTTCATATACTTTAGGTAATCAAACAATTACAGTTGTATGCGAAACCTATATTTTGATGGAAGAACATTTTGATTTATTTCGTTATTTAAATAAATAACATAAATAAATATTGGACAGCATCACATACATTACTCTGATCCGAATGTAATTATCTAAAGCCCTTGTGTTATGGAAATTCAGAAGTAACGACGGAACGACGAACACCCAGACTCGCCCGGGAATCGAACCCGGGACCTCGGATACCCATGAAAAACGGTGTACACACTACTCGACCAGGGAGGTGGTCAAAATACATTATTTAAAAAAAAACATTTCATTACATTTTTTGTTTGTTTTCACACCTGTCAAGTGCTTGCGGGTAATAAAATCGTTGGTGTAAAAAAATAAGTGATTTATAACAACAGCGCTGTGTACTAGGCGGTCCAATAAAAAGTTATTGAGTGTTCCTGCCAATAAACTTCATCAGTAGCAACGGAGCTTCGAAGTTGTTAGACTTGTGATTCGATAAAAAAATGTAAAGGTGTCGTATCTCTATTAAGTTTTATATTTGGCGTGCCATCAAATTGACAATTAAGGATTACATGATGTCTCTACATCTATTATATAGCTCATAGCCAGATGTTTATTAGACAGTATAGGTACTTGACTATTTATTCCGAATCAGCTTGATGCTCCTAGGTCAAGAATTGGTATATAGGATAGGGTTTTATTAATAATATGGTTAATTTTTTGTTAAGAATAGTAATATTGTTAGAGGTAAATTATAAATGAATAGGGTAAATACAAAATTTGCATTTTAATAGAAATAGTACATTTTTTGAAGTCAGAAAAGGGCTTCGAAAATTCCGTTGCATAGGAGACCAAACACGATAAACCAACAGTACTAGTGCACTCTCATAGGTTAGGCATTATAAACTTGTTATTAATATATGTGGTCTTGTAATTATATTAGCTCATTAGTTAGACAAAGTAATAGTTACATTTAAAAATCCAACGTTCGTATATTGATAATTAATTTACTTGAAAAAAGCAATAAAAAAATTTAAAGACAATTTATCTATCTCTTCAGTCATTGATAATATAATATGATCGTCTTTTGTTTAACATGTTTTGTTGACAGGGCCTTGGCGTCTGGCCTTCATTATTATACCAAATCAAAATACAATACTTAGTATTGTTGTGTTTCAATATGAAGCGTAAGTAAGGCAGCATATGTAATAATACAAGACATTTTTTTAAGGTATAGATTTGCGGACGAGCATGTAGGCCACCTGATAGTAAGTGGTCACCATCACCCATAGACAAAGACGCTGTAAGAAATATTAACTATTCCTTACATCGTCAATGTGCCACCAACCTTGGGAACAAAGATGTTATGTCCCTTGTACCTGTAGTTACACTGGCTCACTCACCCTTCAAACCGGAACATAACAATACTGAGTACTGTTATAACATATAACTTATCATATCTATAATTCAAAGAAATTGTAAATATTTCATCCAATGCCAAAGTATATAACTCATTTGCCAATCTATGTACCTATTTCAAATTATACAATAACAATTTGATTAACACACACAGCAGTTGTATTTTCAAAAGGGGCACATATTCGGATGTAAATGATTTACCTCATTTAACATTTAAACCGCTTTCATTCCGAACGACTTGTCAACATCCGAATAAGCTGTCGTTGGTGAAATGAATCGTTCGTTTACTGACACGCAATTACTTTTATTTACATCAGCAGTGCGACTCTGTAAGAATACACTTCGAAACTCACTTTTGAAATGTTGATTTACGAGTCAATTATGTATTTAATATTTGTAACTAATATATTTCTATACTAACAGAATACTTTTGACTTTATATAATTAAATATTATTATGATGAAACGTCAATATATCTGAAATACTGAATACTAGTGTCCAAACCAGCTTTGCACGAGTGCAATATTGAGACTAAATATACACCAGAATTTGTGTATTTACGACATCACATTATAAACTTCTAAAATTATCAGTGTTTTCTACTATATTGTCCATGTATTATATACAAAAACCTTCCTCTCGAACCACTTCATCTATTAAAAAAACCTCATCAAAATCCGTTCTGCAATTTTAAAGATTTAAACATACATAGGGACAGAATTGGTAAGCGACTTAGTTTAATACTATGTAATGATGTTTTTGGAAGAATTTATAAGAAAATACAAAGATTATTAATGTAATCGAAATAAAAATAATATTATACTACGTATTGATGATTTTTTTGAAATAATTTACAAGTAAGAAAACCGATGAGTCCATATAATCGATATACAAATAGTGTAATACGTATTTGTAATATTTAAAAATATGTAAGTCCTTTAAAATTGGAGCAAGAGCTGGTATCAACTATTTCACATAAACGTCCCTTTGACATCTCTAGTCGCGGAGACGCCGGCGGCACCGTGCTAGTTATACGACACCAAATAACGAATACTTTGACAGTAAATGCATAAATATTAAAACAGTTTTAATATTTCTAGTACGCGTTATATGAATCGAAATGTTGACTTATAACTCTTAAGCAAGATTACAAAAATATTTTTTTATTGATTTATCTTTCAGAGTTTCAGTTGCGTAGTTCATAAAGTCTTCCTATTCTATTTTATAAAGATTCGTCTGATTGACTTAATGATCCAGGAAAGGAATTGTATGAATAAAGTAAAGTAAAGTAACAGCCCATAAATTTCCCACCGCTGCGTTAAGGCCTCCTCTTCCATTAAGGAGAGGTTTTGGAACATATTCCACCACGTTGTTCCAATGCGGGTTGGTGGAATGCACATGTGGCAGAATTTCGATGAAATTAGACACATGCAGGTTTCCTCACGATGTTTTCCTTCACCGCCGAGCTGGAGATGAATTATAAACACATATTAAGCACATATATATACAGTGGTGCTTTCGTGGGTTTGAACCCGCAAACATCGGTTAAGACGCGTTCTAACCACTGGACCATCTCAGCTCTCAAATTTCCTTAAATATATTTTTAATTACGAAATACAGTATAAACAGTCCATACTAATTCAAGATTAGATTTAAGTGACAAACATATCATAACACAAGTAAACAATACTTTTATTCAAGTGATAGTGCACGGTTAAAAGGAAAAAGTCAGTGCATAGTATGAGTTAAGCGTTACTTAATCTCTTTTAGTTTTATCCCTATTTGTAATATTTCTTTCTGATTCGCGAAGCACTAGCTTGGGAATGAGTATGTGAAAGACAGTTAAAATGTACATCCACAGGGGAAATGACATTTCGAAATAAATATAGACTTCATTAATATATTTTACATATAAAAGTATCAAAATGATTCCGTTACGTTTTGCTCCATTTAAATATTTTTACTCTAATTTATTGCGTAATCCTATTTAAATCTAAACACCAAAGATATTTATGTTTTACACTAAACTTGTAATATTCTTGTAATCGTGGTTCTAAATTCTTGTTATCTTTAGAATATTAGCATAAAGCTACTCTGCGAGATTATTTAAGAGTGTTAACAAATTCCTGTTAAATTTAGAAAAGTATTCGGAAAAGTTAAGGTACACAAAAAATCATTTTAGAGACAAAGTATCTTTCCCAAAGTAATTCGCAGCAGAAGTTCCCGCTTCGTCCTAATAAATATGTATATTTTTACGTCTCGAAAGTAATATTCAGAAGGAATTTGTGACTTGTCAAGAGTTGAGAAAAGGCTTTCTTTATAACGATATGAAGTAAAATGAATTAGGCTAAATTGTACGTTTCAACTTTGCACTGACATTTGTATGTATTTTTATTAATAATGTCGGAATCGCTGCAATGTTAATCTCAGCTTATTCAGAATATCCTATTAAATTAACTCGTTTCTGCACCAACAAACACACCAACGGCTTATATATTTCAATACATTTGCACATCGTAAAATAAACCGAGCAAATCTAACTAACGGATTACAATAAAATAAAATGCAATGGAATGCTTTAAGTAATCTGCTACAGATGATATTTGATGAGGGATGTTTTATTAAGATAATGTATTATGTTATCCGTTTAATACGTCTAGGTGGTAGTGTTTTCGGAAATCTGTCTCAATGGGTACCACCCACACATTGCATCGGCAAAAAGCGATACGAAGTATTGTGTATTCGAAAGAGTGTTATAAATTATTTGGTTTATTTAAATAGAAGAGAAAATAATTTTCTAAAATTATATGATCTCATTGTAAGTATATATTTAAGGGTTAAGATTGATTTCAACCTCATATTACCCACATATTATTAACAATATCTTTTAAATGATTATAATGTACCTATAATGAATAATATCAACTAATATAATAACCTTAATAAAGGAATAAGAATAATACTTCAACGTTGACTGTTGCAAAGTAAAATCGACACACGAAACCCGAAATATCAGATATCAGTCAGATAATGCTTTTGGATTATAAAATATCTGATTCCAAATGTCACTTATTTAGATCTGGAAAACATATATGACGAACAATATTAAATATTACAGAATTAATAAAGAAGAACAAAACAGTGACAGAAAATAGCAGCAATATGGAAAGTTCATACTTCTGGTTTGACTTACGCTCTTATTGAGAATACAATTTTTGGAGCATTTTCCGTTTATAGCCATATTTGTTGCAGAACTGATAACCGTTGGGTAAAACGTGGTCTAGAATGCAGACCGCGTCTTGGCAAGCGTAGTGTAGGACGTCCTCGGGCACAGTGGAATAACGATTTACGCAAGGCGGCTGGCAGGAGCTGGATGCGAGTAGCCGGAGATCGATCACAGTGGCGTGCTATTGGAGAGGCCTATGTCCAGCAGTGGACGAACAAAAGGCTGTTGATGATGATGATGATTGATGATGATTCCACTACTCGTATTTTAGGTTATTACACATCTGACAAATTTTAATTCGATACATTAATTGAAAGAAAAACATCACATTTTGTATTCAAATGAATGAAATATATTCTAAAGTGTATTCTAAAACATATTTTAAAACAAAGATTCTCAATGATCCTGTACAAGACTTGGTGGTTAAACTAACCATAATTCCAATCTGACTTTGTCATAGTTTTCAACTAAATTTGTAAGTTCTAAGCGTTCATCCGGAGAAACTGCGACTATAATATAAGCGACTTAACTTTGAACTGTCGTACCAGATCGCCGATTTTATTAACCATTGAGCGGTTTCCAAAACTTTGTTATCGTTTACCATAGATACGCGAAGCTTTGTCGGTCTTGTGGCTAGCTTAAAGGACCGCGGATACTATTGTAGATTCAAACATAAATACTAGCCATTTGAAAGTTACTGGGTGTTTCTGAAGAATAGCAGTCGTATTTTGACAGTCACAATTCAGCGCCTTGGAACTTAAGCATGAGCCTGAACCTTCTCTAGATTGCAGTTCCTTTGGATTACAAGATTGGAGCAATAACCTTTAATGTTTCCTGCATTTAGCTATTCTCTTTTGAGATTATACTCCTTGTTTGACGTCTCTCAAGGGGACATCATCTTTAATATAAAGATATATTTTACTCGGTGGTAGGGCTTTGTGCAAGCCCGTCTGGGTAGGTACCACCCACTCATCAGTTATTCTACCGCCAAATAACAGTACCTCAGTATTGTTGTGTTCCGGGTTGAAGGGTGAGTGAGCCAGTGTAACTACAGGCACAAGGGAAATAACATCTTAGTTCCCAAGGTTGGTGGCACGATGTAAGGAATAGTTAATATTTCTTACAGCGTCATTGTCTATGAGTGATGGTGACCACGTACCATCAGGTGGCCCATATGCTCGTCCGCCAATCTATAACATAAAATATATATATGTCTGAATAAATAAGATTTTTAGTTTTTAAAAGTTTAAATGATAAACTAGCCAGTATACTACATGTATAATTGCTATTAAATAATATTTTTTATATAGCTAATATAGAAAAAAATGTTTTTTACCTGTGTTTCTTTTCTCTGACTTAAGGTTGCCTGGAAGAGATCGCTTTTATAATGGTAAGGATACCTGTTGTGAATCTTTCTTGAGGGTGACTAATGTATGTGTTTATTGTTACATATTTAAGAGTATTGTTATTTAATTGGGTCGTATATTTAAAAACCATTTCAAAGAAAATGTTCCTACTCGAAATAAAATAACATCGATTTCAGTATACTAAAATCGATCCTTTGTATTCAACGTAATGACAAATAAACGTTGACATAGATAATACTTTGTATAGAGATTTCATACAACTGCAATCCTTAATTTTAATACCAGCAGATGCGGGCTGACCGAGATAAATTTATAGCTCTCAAAATGAAACAAAAAGCAACCCTTGCTGTGTATTGCAACTCCAATTCATTCGAATAACATTTCCAGCGAATGATTCCAACAAATACTAATCAATACTGTTTATTTCTATGTAAAATTGTATTCGTAATCTTTTATTTTCAAATTTAGAATGCGGATTGAATGAACGTTATCATGTTCATAAACGAATTAGCGGTTTGTTTAGATTTCATGAAATATTTGTTGTTTGAAAAATATTTATACAGTTGTTATTAAATTATGATTTCCTTTACTACCGAAAGTATATGTGATACAAATATAAACGTGTTTTAATATGCAACATGTGGTTAAGTTTTGTTGGTTCTGACCACCCATTACTGATTTCGTATTTTGGAGATTGAGTATCGCGTTTTATGTATAAAAAGGTATCCTTTGTCCTTGATTGAGATGCAGGATTCTAACCAAATTTTTTAAAATTATATTCAGCGGTTAGGCAGTTTCATTAAGAGCACTCGTTTTGAAATTAAATGAAACAATCTCTTGATATGGTTCAGCTGAAAAATGTTTTAAAGTTCATTAAATTCAAGGCATTTTAATCCTTAAGTCTTTGACGCACATATGCTTTATCACCAAGCAGGAGGTCTCAAATTTATGCAATAACTACGGATTATATTTGCTTCAGAAGAGCTCATCTACAGAGAATAATGGCTCCATTAATGCCATAAATGGCACGCAGCACTTGAAATGAACAAAACAATACTTTTATTATAGATTTTTACAATTTTAACGCTTTGTTGAAACGTTTAAAAATTCCCAAGTTGCAATGTCAGAATTAAACAGGAATACTTGTCAAGTTTGACAGCTTTACCAAGATGGCCGCTATACGCTGTCAAAGTTCGAGCGTCTGTAATCCAATAAGCTTATCTTGAATATCTTCGACAAAAAATAATCAAAAAGTTCATTCAGTCGCGGATCATGTCTACGTCACTGATTGGATAAATGACGATACTAATACCTATATTGCTCGATCAATTTGATTGGTAGAAGTTGAGATCGGATTTAAACGTTTAAGCTCGTAATTGGTGGATTTAATTCAATTTTGGAATTGAAAAATATATATCGTATTTGGAATTATACTAACTAATATTTTTAATCTGAAAAGGACTCTATTTTACGTTTAAACGAATTAAATATTCAATTCGAATCGTGAAATTTTGTATACACATTGCCACGGATACATAAAACGTTCGGTACCTAACACTCACCCTCGCTTCTTACACACGACAAAGCCACTGCAGAGAAGTCGATATTCGTTGTGATATGTATTATATATCTTTATCTTTACAAAGTATAAAACAAAGTCGCTTTCTCTGTTCCTATGTCCCTTTGTATGCTTAAATCTTTTAAACGACACAACGGATTTTGATTCCTTTTTTTTTAATAGACTGATTCAAGGATTTTTTTTGTATTTAATATATCAACGATATAGTAAAGAAACACTGATCATTTTAAAAGTTTGTAATGTGATGTCGTAAATAAACAAATTCTGTAGTATATTTAATATCAGTATTATACCGGTGCGAAGACGAGGCGGCTCGCCAGTCATTCTGTAAATTTAAAATCAGAAATCCTTTTCAGTCTTTGCTTTTGACTACTATTTAATCACACTAATATTATTAATCTGAAAATTTAGCTAGATAGTTAATCAATTACATCCCAATGATATAAATGAAAATTGGAAGAGAAATAAATTATGTTTCTCACTCGTGGGTATCGTCGCGGCTTTAAACCAGTGTTATACATAAGAAATAAATCACCTCAAAAAATTTACCAAAACCTGAGTTACTCTTACAAGACACTACGGTTCCAAGTCGGAACACGATACGATACATCTCGTCCTTAGTGGTCGAAAAATAATCGTGAGAAAACCTGCACGTGTCAAATGAAGGCGTTGCACGTATGTCTGACAAGTATGTCCACTAAATCGTAGTAGAAGAGTGGTGGGTATAATTCTAATTGCGTAGCATTAAGAAGAGATGACTTTTAAAAGTCAGATAAAATTTCAATTTTACTTTTTTATTTCAAAGAATGTAAACGATATCACAAATTATGTAATCACTGGTTTTCCTCCAAAGAATGAGAGGATTTTTCTTATTTTTCAATCCCTTATCGTAATTGCGATCTTCAGGAAGAATTTACCTCTAACCAAATTTTCCTTCGACCTCCTCGAACACAAGATTTATAAATATTTGCAACAATATTAAATCTTGATACTTCACGAAACGGATAATCCGTTTCTTAATTGAGTTTATTATGTTCGTGAACGATTAGTCGAATTTTCTTTACAAGCTTTGCTAAATTTTCTATTATTTTGTCTTGATCATTTGTAAATTGAAAGTATCAAGATTTGTTACATAAAAGAACTATGTAGTGAACACAGAATTAATTGTGGAAAATTAAAAGAAATTCACTTTACCTTGAACCGTAAACACGTAAGAGCAGCTATAAAACTGCACAGCTGCCGGGGATTTATATCTCCTACTCCCTGGGTTACGTTCTCTCATATAACTCGCAGCATCCGCACCGTACATTCACTTACTTACATTTATTTGCTTATACGAAAATATTGAAGTCTAAAGTCACGACTAAATATTTCAATTTGAACTACTAATATAATATGTAATATTTGATCAAACCTTGGTTAGTGGCCTATTGGCTTTGAAAGGAATGTTTAATAATTTGGACTGTGCAGCCTAAAGACATTACTATGGTAACCAGAATTAGTAACAGTTGGCTCATTAGCTTGTTCACCAAGCGAAGTCATAGAAAGAAACATAATTCCCCAACATTTAAACTGTTACAATAATAGTTACATTTCCACTGTCTCACCAATGTTCCTCGTTAAATTTGAAGTTGATGCTTTAATTTATAAAAAGTACTGATTTTTATAATAAAGTGAAGTGACTTTGAAATTAAACGCAATAAATACTGACGTAGGTAATAATGGTAAGTTGAGTCTGTCATAAGTCAGAACTCTTTATTCCGGAAGAGAAGGCGTTTCAAGTCAGTGAGAAAACTTTATGACATTAAAAAAACGTAGTAGAGTTCAACGTTATCAAGTTGGAACCACATTGTTATATAGTGCAACAAACTTTTGAATGTATCAATAGTTAAATCAAACTTAATCATTCGAATCACGAACATACTTAAAATATTATACAATTAGTTGTTCCCCGCGGCCTCGCGTTTTAGGGGTTTAATTGTCTTGTTTTGGGCAAAAAAAGTCCTTCCTTGGAGTCCATACTTCATCATCATCAGTATCATCAGCCCGTACCCGTCCACTGCTGGACATAAGTCTCTCCAAGTGCACGCCACTGTGGTCTTCCTCCGGCTACTCGCATCCAGTTCCTGCCTGCCGCCTTGCGTAAATCGTCACTCCACCGTGCCTGAGGACGTCCTACACTACGTTTGCCGAGACGCGGTCTCCACTCTAGAACGCGTTTTCCCCGACAGTTGTCTGTTCTGCAACAAATATGACCAGCCCACTGCCACTTCAGCTTACTAATCCGGTTCATACTTGCTTCATATCAATTTTCATCAACTTCAGTTCAGCGGTTTGGAAGTGAAAGAGACACACAGACACAGAGAGTTACTTTCCCATTTATAATATAATAAATATCATTTATGTAAAGTAACTTGGTTTGTAAATTATAATTTATTGTGATTATGCTTTGTGAACGGTTACAAATGAGTTTCCAATAGCAGAACAACAGTTAGTAGGCGGGTTGTTGATTAGGGCTCATAAATAAACCCGCAACGGATACTGGACGCATTTGCATTTGATAATCTATATTAACGTCACTATCTTGGGAGTGGAAGCAATTTAAACGCGTAATATCCGAAGCAAATTGACTGATTAATTTTTAATTTAAGCAAGTACCAGTCTCATCTTTGTACGGTAAAAAAAAAGTAAAGTAACAGCCCGTAAATGTCCCACTGGTGAGCTAAGGCCTCCTCTTCCATTAAAGAGAGGGTTTGGAACATATTCCACCACGCTGTTCCAATGCGGGTTGGTGGAATGCACATGTGGCGGAAATTTGATGAAATTAGACACATGTAGGTTTCTTCACGATGTTTTTCTTCACCTCCGAGTAAGAGCGAGAAATCATCGGTTAAGTAAGCATGGGGTCATATATAAAACGTTTATATCGTAAAATATTTGACGATATCTTCTACCAGTCGTGATTATAGACATCTTTATCAAACATCGTCAGATAATTTACTCAAGACTTTTAATGAATACACTTAAATCATGAATCACTACGTTCAATGGGGAAATAAACAATGAAAATCCGCTTAGTTTTTGCATTTGACATGCAGACAAACAAATGTGGTGAACAGACTGAGAATTAAATATCTATATAAGTCACGCAATTTAGCTTCTCAAAATCAGACACCGCTATATATTGAACTTTTTTAACAAGCAATTTTATATCAAAATGACAAGACAGAACCATTAATTATTAAGAGTAAACGTACACTTTGGAACATAGAATCTACCAGGAAAAACTCACAAACAACTTAGTAGATACTCTTACTACTTTTTACAAATCACTACTTTATTACAATGAGTAAGAATTATCTAACTAACTTAATAAGTTTATATAACGGTGTCCGGGGGGTACACCCAGTAAAAATTTATGAGGAAACAAACAAAAAAAAAAAACAGACGAATTGATAACCTCCTCCTTTTTGAAGTCAGTTGAATATGATTTGAGTCCTTATTTCAAATAAACAACTTATAAAAATTTAGAAGTCGAGTCTAGTCGAAGTTACGGAATAAAAGACGTTGTAAATATTTATTGTATATAGATGTAAACAAGATGAATAAACTATAACTAAAATAATATGTTGGAAAAGAGTTGTTTTCGTGATTGACGAGAAATAAAAAAGCAATATCTCAGTATTTCATATTTATTTTTCTGTTGTACATTACTTTCCAAAATATCTTACAGTTTCTTTTTAAAACAATTCCGGACTAATCTTAATGGATCAAGCCGTTTGTTATTTTGATTATCATAAAAGGTTTTATGATATTGGTTCGGGGCTAATGAAACAATTGATTGCTCTATAAAAAGTTAATTATTTTCCGGTTTATAAGCAGTTTTCGAGGATATATTTATTTACATTTCGTGTTATGAACTTCAACAAAATGAGTTGAATACGCATCATTATAAAAATCAACCACATATTGATTACCATTACCATACAATCATATCATTTACAGATTAATTAACAAGCAAAAATATTATTAATAAAAAATCAAGTATTTTTTTGTATTAAACTGGACATTTTAATATTAATCATATACATATATTTGCGATTGTACTACAGATTATGATACACACATTAACTAAATTTTTAATGTAGTACTTAGTATTGCTGTATTCCAGTTTGAATTCACTGTAACTACAGGCACAAGGGACATAACATCTTAGTTCTCAAAGTTTATGGCGCATTGTCGATGAAAGGAAGGAAGGATGCCTATAACTTAGTGGTAACACTAAACATAAAGCCCATTAGCTGTCTGGTCTGTTTACATGTAACTTAAAAAAGATGAATTTGAATTTCATTCTAATTTGTTGTTTTCTTTCTTTTCAACCGACTTCAAAAAGGAGGAGGTTATCAATTCGTCTGTATTTTTTTTTTCTTTTTTTTTTTTTATGTTTGTTACCTCATAACTTTTTACTGGGTGGACCGATTTTGATAATTTTTTTTTGTTTGAAAGGTAGTGCTTCCCGTGGGGTCCCAGCTTTTTTTATTTTTTTCCGATGATGGTATCCGTATGAAAACGACATAAGTCTTAAATTTGCATTATGTATATGCGCGACAAATAGGTGAATAACTCAAAATCACGTTAACCAATTTTGATGATTCTTCCGAAGCCAACCCTATACTATACCTATCAAAAAACAATACGAGAATACTTTAAGAAATGTTTCTTACAAATTACCTTTTATACGATATTATACTGGGTCAATCAAGAGGCTCGTATCGCTTCTTTCTTTTGATTGTTGAAGCGTGTGCCTGTGGCTGACACCGGCTCCAAATATAACAATAACTATAACTACGTTATATAATCGTATATCGACTTTTAAGTAGTCTAATATTTTTCATTTCATTTTACCTAGGAGGACTATCAAAAATGTGTTAATTATGCAATTATTTTTATTACTTTTAGTGCATTTTAATTTGTTTTAAAATACTGTTTTGTTTGAAGTCGGTTTTTCTTTTTGTTAAAATTTTATTTATTTTATCTGTAATTAGTAACATTGTCTCATATTTGAGTCTAGATGAATTATATATTTCTTACTTCTTCTAAAATCTCGTAGAAATATGTAAGATATGATCGCGGTTAAAAGTAACATATAATAAAGTTTATTACATATCGTAAAGAATTAATAACATTGAATGTTTAAATATGTGTATACAAATATAAATTAAATATAGTTACTGTATAAATATTGACCACAAGGAATGGTGGCAAGAATGCTAGCAGGATTTCCCCCTTGAATCGCAATTCCGATGAACTGGGCAAAAAACGAACCAGTCCCCTTGCCACCAGTGGAGGCAATAAGGTGAAATGTTATAATTAATAAAACATTTTTTATACAACGTAAAAGTAAAAGTTTACATACTAATTGTAGAAGTTAAGAAAAACTTACTAAGGTTTTTTCGGCAACCGGTTGTAAAGAAGATTCTTCGGCCATATATATTTTTTTAATTTATTTAGGGGAATTTTTTTAGGCGGACGTGAAGTTTTGACATCTGATGGAGAGCGGTCTCCACCGCCCATAAAAATTGACACTGTAAGAAATATTAACCATTCCCTACATCGGCAAAGAACCTCTAACCTTGGGAACTAAGATATAGCTATATGGAATAATGACATCGTAAAATTTACATTATTTTAGAATATTTATGGAAATTAATATGTTATTTTTAATCAAAGCCGATTTTTCTGAAAGCCGAGATGGCCAGTTTAGAACGCGTGCACTTAACCGATGATTGTGTTTATATTTGTAATTCATCTCGTGCTCGACAGTGAAGCAAAACTTTGGAAACCCGCATGTGTCATAATTTCAATGAAAATGACACGTGTGTCCACCAACCCTCATTGGAACAGCGTGGTGGAATATGCTTGAAACCTTCTAGAGGAAGAAGATACCGTAGCTTACCAGTGAGAAATTTACAGACTGTTAATGTTGTTGTTATATTGATCTTTCTGAACTATATACATATTCATTGAATATAAACATACAGTAAATTGTCATTACCGTTGAAATCTCTCACTTTTTTGGTTTAATTGTTATTTGTTGTCTGGTATCTATTTTATCGAAATTCACTACTAAATTACAGAGTTACAGTGTTCTGCCCATTAGAATCGAAATTGTAACTGTTCGCTGTTAGCATTGTGGATGTTATAGTAAATTTTAGTCCATGTATTTGCACGAGGTATTATCGATATCATCGACTAAGCACAGTATCGATATCGGCACGTCACTCAGCTAGAGCTACCATAGCTCCGAGCTTCAGTATTTGTGTGAATTAATCCATGAGATTAGTCTGGTATCCTGCTATGATATATTTGAATTTTGGTAATGCTTTTCTAAAAATCATTCTGTGAAACGTAATTATGGTTCAAGAGAGAATTAGTGTTGTAATGTCGGCCGTTATTTTAATTATTCATTCATTTAAAATATTATTATAAAAACGAAATATTGTATGTTTGTTACTCAATCATCTCAAGTCGTTGGATTGATTTCCGTAAAATTTGGAGATTGCTAATAACCCGACAAATATAATATAACATATACGGTACTCATTACTGGACCATCAAATCATGTTCAAATTCCAAATTCAAATTCAAATTGTTCTTTTAATTATTACATGACTGTATATGATTGATGAACATTAGTACGTAATGCCTTATTGCTGATTTATCTTAGTAAACTTGACATTCGAAACATATCATAGCTCTCCAATGTAATCTTGCTAAATTATTTGGAACTGCTCGTAAGAATCTATTCCAATTATGTAAATGTAATGTAATTTAGATTATCGTGATTTAATATATATTAAAAACTATTTTTATACGAATAATTGGTTGTGATACATACCAGTTTTCATAAAATAATGATTCCATTAAATGATCGCAGTCCGTGCTGTACTGACAATGACGGTAATTGCTCTTTCAAAGTGAGGGTTGAGTGATTTTCAATATCACTAATGGACCGACGTGAACTGAAAAAAATAATAGACACTTTTGTTAAGATAATAAGAGGAATATTTTAATGATTAAAATGTATTGTTATCAGCCAATATTTAGAATGCCTTTTATATTAAAAATAGGCAGGCAGACTAACAAATGGGGCACCCTATGTTCACTATCAATGTGAGACATAATAACTATCCCGTACATCACCAATGCGCCACTAACATTCTCATTCTTTAAAGCGGAACTCTATACATATGTGTATAGTAATACTCATTGGTTATGCAGGAAACTAAGCAAGATATATCTTATAATTTTTAATTGCACAAGACCTGTGTCTTCACAAAGCCACTGAACGATACAATAAAAACAGCCAAAATAATATTGGTATATGCATCACAAACCCTTTCATCATTCAATTCAAATAAAATGTACATTACTCACGTTCGCCTTTACAAGCACTTTAGAATCTTCCGGTGATTCGAATCCATTCCATGAGAGTACATTAAAATTGAACTCAAATCTGCATACGTTTGCCAAAAGATTTGTTCTCGTGAATAGAACAAGTTAAATTATAGGCATGAATGACATAACTTTGGTCTTATTCAGCCATTACTAATGTCGTATATCCTATGAGTTCCGTAGACGCTTCCGTTCCGTTCACTACTGTGAACGATAAGTAATAGTAAAGTAAGGTAACAGCCTGTAAATTTCCCATTACTGGGCTAAGGCCTCCTCTTCCATTAAGGAGAGGGTTTGGAACATATTTCACCACGCTGTTCCAATGCGGCTTGGTGGAATGCACATGTGGCAGAATTTCGATGAAATTAGACACAAGCAGGTTTCCTCACGATGTTTTCCTTCACCGCCGAGCACGAGATGAATTATAAACACAAATTAGGCACACATATACATATAGTGGTGCTTGTCTGGGTTTGAACACGAAATCATCGCTTAAGATGCACACGTTCTAACCACTGGGCCATCTCAGCTCATTAGCAACTCGGCAGAATTAGTAATAACTTACCATTAAGTGTTCTGTTCATGACTGTCCCAATTTTGATCTCTTGAAATATCAAACAGCGAAGTGATTTCGGAGCTATATTAATAACCTACATTTTGCATTATAGTGTTGACAATCGTCGCTCGTGTTAGGATTATGCGATTAATAACAGGGAAGCTCTGTCAATGCGATTCATTAGTTTCAGATTAGCAGAGTTGTTCGTCAGTATTAAGTGAAGTCCATTTGACAATGGTATTTGATAGTTAATTTAATTAACTAATTAAGCACACACGTACTGTACTAGAATTATTGTTGTAAGACCAAGGAAGTGAAGGTATTACAAACTTATTGTGTTATAACTTATTTAATATCATGGGATCAAAATGAAAAAAATATATTTATTCAAATAGAGTCACGAGAGATCTTTTGAATCTTTGTGTTAGCGTAGTGAATTAATTAATAACAGTATAATGTGTTTGTTTTTTTATGGTATAGGTTGGCGGACGAGCATATCGGCTACCTGATGGTAAGTGGTCACCATCACCAAGAGACAATGACGCTGTTAGATATATTAACTATTCTTTACATCGTTAATGTGCCACCAAACTTGGGAACTAAGATGTTATGTCCCTTGCGTCTGTAGTCACACTGGCTCACCCACCCTTCAAACCGGAACACAACAATACTGAGTACTGTTATTTGGCGGAAGAATAACTGATGATTGGGTGGTACCTACCCAGACGGGCTAGCATAAAGCCCTACCACCAAGTAAAACATCATCATTTGTCTTCGAAAAATCATCATAAGAGCCATTATGTCATCCTATATGATATAATTTACCTACATTTTATTACATGTGACCGATTTGCAATAAATATATCTATATTATCAATAGTCCCTAAGACACTTCATGCCTGTCTAGATTCAGATGAAATTGGCTTTCGTTGTCCAAGATAATTCTTATAAGAGCCTATTATGTCCCAAAATAAGACAACTATTATCCTCAATCTCGACATGGGTGAAAAAGAACGAGGACCTCCGTGGTCAAGTAGTGTGTACCGGTTTTCATAGGTACGCCAATCGATGTAGAAATAGTTAAGTTTCTATCTTGTCTTGGATCTGTGTGTTTGTGGTACCGTCATAACTTTTGATTTTCCATAACACAAATGTTTTAGCTACTTACATTGGGATCAGAGTAATGTTTGTGATTTTGTCCAATATTTTAAAGAAGGATTGTCTAATTAGACATCACATGGAATATTTAATTGGAGTATGTCTAAATATCTGCATGGAACATGGTCTGTTAATAATTGACGATAGAACAGAACAAATAACATTTGTTAAAAAGGTTTTGTCTAAAGGTTTCATTAATACTCGGCACATTTCGCGGATAAGTGAAGTTGAATTAATAATTACGATTACAGATTAGAGGACATTGATGCATGATAGATTTTACCTTTTACATAATTTATCTGTCCCTGTTAAATAAAGGGCGTACTCAGGATTATTTTCATCGTAATCTTATTATGGCTTTAAAGAAACGTATGCAGATAACGTAGCACAAGTAGGAGCAGCATATGACTCTTCAGTTGAAGGTGAATTTTGATGTTTTTTTTTTTAATTTCTTTACATGACAAACTTTGTTTCAAATGCGTAATGGAAATAATAAGATATTTTATCTGTATTTGCAGATTTTGCCACCGGATTTTTTACAGATATTGTTAGAGTGCCCTTAAAAATGGGAATAATTGTACATGTGACAGATATATATTATACCTTGGCTTTTCCTGTAAATTTACCTTATGCTTCAAATGTACCATCGTTACCGAATTACGTGTAACGGAAATAATTGTTCAATGGGAAAAGTATAATCAAATATGTAAAATTCCTTGGTTGTTAATATTATCTTAATTTGAATCTACAACGCCGTGGACACATTCTGATATATTGGACGATAATAGTAGTATTTATATTTCTCATTCATGGCATGCTTATATAAACTAATGAAAATATATTTTTGATACCACATATGTTTTTGATAAGCGAATTTTGCAAAGCGAGATGGCTCAGTGGATAAATCGTGTGTCACATGTGTATTTAATCCGCATTGGCAAAGCGTGGTGGAATATGCTCCAAAACTTCTCCTCAAAAAGGAGGCTTTAGCCCAGTAGTGAAAAATTTGCAGGCTGATGTTGTTAATAGAAGCGAATTTTTCATTTTCTTTGTTAATCATCATCATAATTTCAGCCGACGAACGTCCACTGCTGGATATAGGCCTCCCCCAAAGATCACCACAACGCCCGGTCTTGACCAGCCCGCAAATAGCGGCTTCGCGCGACCTTCACCAGGTCGACGGACCACCTTGTGGGGGCCTACTGATGCGGGGATTGCGCTTCTCAAACATATTTACGATGCTTGGGAGAAATCACAGAACGCTATTGGAGTATTCTGTGATTTATCTAAAGCATTCGATTGTGTAGAACACGAAACGCTTCTTTATAAGCTCAAATATTACGGCGTTAATGGTAGGGCTCTTGATCTCCTTGCTTCATACTTAAGTTAAAGAATCCAGCAAGTTTTCATTAATGGAATAAAGTCTTCTGGATCTACGTTAAAAATGGGAGAGAAATTTTTAACTTTGCCGTTTAGTAAATTTAAATCGTTTGTAAAAAATACACTGGTAGAAAAAGCATATTATTCGATACAAGATTTTGTAGATGATAAAAAAGAGTAACTACTGAGTTTCTTGCCGGTTCTTCTCAGTAGAATCTACTTTCCGAACCGGTGGTAGCTTCACTTAATTGTAAAATGACGATTCAAAAGTGCTTATAAAAGCCTACTTGAATAAAGTTTATTTTGATTTTCATTTTGATTTTGAAATACCTTGTGCAACTGTAAATGTTTGTACAACCGTACCAGTTACTTCAATGTAAATAATAAACCAGATATATTCGATGGTTGTCTTTAATTATAAATTCCATCAATATCTACGTATTTCGATATTTCAGATCGAATTGGCGTGCAGTGGTGACCATATCTATAATTGCCAGTGGTTGCCCGTAGGTCGAAAGTCATTGCGAATAATATATTAGATGCATCGATTTAAAAGATACGTAGGGAAATTGAGGCTCAACTGGTCAATCCCTTCTCTAGAATAAAAAAAATCAAATTTTGGCAGTTGTTTATACTGCCATTAACGGACATTGATGTATACTGTTCATAAGCTATGAATGAATCAAATCAATTAACATTATGGTGATTAACGTGTATGTGTAAAACGTGTGGTAGTGTGCGTAATCTCAATTTTTTTTATTAACATAAGAATTAACAACATTACATGCTTAAATATATATATATATACAAATATGAACTAAAACTAGTTACTGACTACTGTATAAATCTTGACCGCTTAATTGTGCGTAATTATGTTATTTCAATGTAATCTAATGCATGTTTCTTTAAATGGACTTTTTTCTACATAAACTGTAATAGTACCAAATTGAATACACCTCCGTTCACGACTTCTTGTTAAAAAGGGGTACAAAGTTACTGCTGGTCGCATTTATAGATAACTAGCAGTCGCCCGCGACTTCACTTGCGATTTAGGGCGTTGGTTACCATGTGTAAAGGCAGGCAAAAAAGTAGCCCATGTCCTTTCTTAGAGTTCAAGTTTGCATCATACCCAATTTATTCGTTTCAGAGGTTTGGTCGCGAAAAAGCGACAGATAACCAGACAGAGTTACATTGATAATATTAATGTAGATTTCGTGTCTACGATTGTGCCGATCGAAACCAATCCATATCGTTCAAAATTAATAATTTCCAGTTTACAGCAAATAAATGCAAGATTCGTAGAATCGAACTTTTTCGATATTAAAACAATGAAATTCAATGACATGACAGTTCAACGGGCAGCCATGTTTGACATTAACTGGTGCGTTCAGAAAGTGTATTCCCTATAATAATTTCATACAGGGGCACGGTAGACTTGATAACTTACTTGGTGGGAGGGCTTTGTGCAAGCCCGTCTGGGTAGGTACCAGCCACTCATCTATTATTCTTCCGCCAAGCAACAGTACTCAGTACTGTTGTGTTCCGGTTTGAAGGGTGAGTGAGCCAGTGCAACTACAGGCACATAATATCTTAGTTCCCAATGTTAGTGGCGCATTGACGATTTAAGTTGACCACAAACCGTCAGGGGCCACCTGACGATATGCTCGTCCGCCAACATATAAAAAAAAAACTTATCCAAAAGAAATTATTAATAAATGATTATACGTAATTATTTAATTTTATTTATTATACACGAGCGAAGCCGGTTATTATTTCGTTATATATATTTATATTAATTTAATTCGTAAAATCGTTCTGCAAAACTGAGAACTATTGATACGACTTCTCTGAAATTCAAATCTAAATAAATCCCGATGAAACCGTGACCTCGTTTCACGGATGTTTTGTAAACTTTTACCGAAACGAAAGGCGTAAAGGAAATCTATATAAAATACAGGAGTTTCGGAGTTTTTTCGACGAAAGTTGTAACGAAATCAAAAAAGGAGTTTTCAAATAATAATTTAATATATAAACTTACGAATTCTTTAAATAAATCACAACAAACGACAAAAATCAAAAATCACTTTGAAGGCTTTGCTGTTTTGATCTTTATATAAGCTTTTTTTTACTATGGGCCAATAAATCGATCGATGGGATCTCGTGGTCACCACTCCAGTAGACTTCAGATTAATTCCTTATATCGTCCATAGGCGGCTAGCAATACATATAAATATACCATAACACCCATAGACATTTACTTATGAATAATTTGGTCAGTGGTCACCAACCCAGTAGACTTCAGATCCATTCTTTGCATCGCACATACGCAGCCATACATATAAATATATCATATCCATATACAAATAAAAATTTAAAAATAGCCTCTATGCAAATCATGTTTTCGAATAGAAATATACTTGTTTCAAAATTTAACGATGCATACCATTTATAATAGAAATTTCTATTCTCAACCTGTCGTTGCTTTAATAAAAATATAACATTTTGCAAGTGGTAGTGCCACGCTGTATACCTTCGGGTTACAGCCGAATGGGTCGGCACGCCCGGGGAAGTACCACTCTCTCACTTAAAATCGGCGTAAAGTGGTAGCTATGCTACCGCGTTTCGTCCGGTAAGTGAGAGTTCCGGAGGCCCAATCCCCCTCCCCCCCAAAACTTGATGGTTGTGCAGAATTTGGTTAAATTACCCCAGGAGGGTACCATCAGCGACAGCGGTGGAGAATCCCTCTCTGGGCATCCATGCTCAGGACATACACCACCTGAGCAGGGATGCCCAGGCTGCCCTCCGAATTCTGGGGGGGGCAATTTTGCGCTCGCCACTGTTCGGGGCAAGCGGAGCAGGCATCATAAGGCAACCCCTACCACCCTCGCTGTGGACTTCTGCAACATAAGGGGACTCAACTCCAACCTCAACGCCGTTCACTACCATCTGGAAACGGCGAAGCCGGCCTTGCTCTTTCTAACCGAGACCCAGATATCTTCTCCTGCCGATACGACTTTTCTCTCGTACCCTGGGTACAAATTGGAACATTCCTTTATACCACGAGCTGGGGTATGCGTTTACGTCAGAGATGATATCTGTTCTCGACGCCTCGGCAGCCTTGAAGGACAGGACCTATCGATTATCTGGCTGCGTGTAGACTGCGATGACCATCCGCGAATCTATGCGTGCCTTTATAGGTCCCATAGCGGTAATGCCGAAACCGACCGACTGGTTGAGCACGTCCAAATGGCTACAGATTCCGTGCTTCAGCAGATTCCATCCGCAGAGATCATTATTCTGGGCGACTTTAATGCCCACCACGCTGAATGGCTCGGCTCACGCACCACCGATCATGCGGGTAGATCTGTTCTGGACTTCGCTCTAGCATATGATCTGACACAACTGGTCAACTCGCCAACGCGAATACCGGATGTGGAGGATCATACACCTTCCCTGTTGGACCTTCTGCTGACTTCACATCCGGATGGCTATCAGGTTATCGTCGATCCCCCTCTGGGCTCGTCTGACCACTGTCTCGTCCGGAGTACAGTGCCGGTTGTGCGGTACTCACGGCCTCGCTTTGTTGGGTGCCGCCGAGTATGGCACTACAAGTCAGCAGATTGGGATGGGATGCGGTCTTTTTTTGCATCTTACCCATGGGGGCAGATTTGTTTCTCGCCGGATGATCCGAACGCTGCTGCTGACTCTGTTGCCGATGTGGTGCTTCAGGGTATGGAACTATTCATTCCTTACTCTGCAGTACCCATCGGTGGCAAGTCCCAGCCTTGGTTTGGTCGCTTCTGCAAAACGGCATCACGCCGAAAGTGGGAACGCTATCAAACCTGGGCTAATGCATCTGCGTCTCGTGATGTAAATACCAGCGCATTTAAAAAGGAATACAACTCTGCCTCTAGGTCCCTCAAAAACGTAATTGCTAGGGCGAAGACGGAGTACATTGGCAGAATTGGCGAGAGACTGGTGCGTCTCCCTTCAGGAACACGAGCGTTCTGGTCTCTCGCTAAGGCTGTCTTAGGGAATTTCTGTCAGCCATCTTTTCCATCTCTGCACAGAGACGGTGAGTCATTGGCCCATACCGCGAAAGAGAAAGCTGATCTTTTAGGCTCTCTCTTCGCGTCGAACTCGACTCTGGATGACCAAGGAAAATCTCCACCAACAATTCCGCGATGTGATACCACGATGCCGGAGGTTAAATTCCGGCAAAGTGCAGTTCGTAAAGCACTTCTTTCCTTGGACATTCATAAGTCGAGCGGACCCGATGGTATCCCTCCAATCGTGCTACGGACATGTGCTCCCGAGTTGGCACCGGTCTTAACGCGTCTTTTCCGGCAATCCTACACATTAGGCGTCGTCCCGCATTCCTGGAAGACAGCTTTGGTGCATCCGATCCCTAAAAAAGGCAACCGCTCAGACCCGTCCAATTATAGGCCTATAGCCATCACCTCCTTGCTCTCCAAGATAATGGAGTCCCTTATAAACTGCCAGCTCCTGCGGTATCTAGAGGTGAACCAGCTGATTAGCGACCGCCAGTACGGCTTCCGTCGGGGTCGGTCAGCCGGTGATCTTCTAGTTTACCTTACTCACAGGTGGGCTGAAGCAGTTGAGAGCAAGGGGGAGGCATTAGCAGCCAGCTTGGACATAGCGAAGGCCTTCGATCGTGTATGGCACAAAGCGCTTCTTTCGAAGCTTCCTTCCTATGGGCTTCCCGGGAAATTATGCAATTGGATTACCAGCTTTTTGGCAGATCGAAGCATCAAGGTCGTTGTCGACGGTGCATGCTCTGACTTAAAATTCGTCAATGCTGGTGTTCCACAAGGCTGTGTTCTATCACCCACTCTGTTTCTTCTGCATATCAATGATTTGTTGCAAATCGGGAACATTCATTGCTATGCAGACGACAGTACCGTTGACACCTTATACACCGGCCGCGCTAATATTTCTCGGGAAAACGTCGAAGAGAACCGGAACAAACTTGTGTCTGAAATCGAGTCTTCATTAAACGAAGTCTCGAATTGGGGCCGGCTAAATCTAGTCCATTTCAACCCCAAAAAGACGCAAGTTTGCGCGTTAACCGCTAAAAAAACACCATTTGTCGTATCTCCACGATTTGAGAACATTCCGATAGCCGCTACAGGTAGTATCGGAATACTTGGCGTTGATATTTCGAGCCTCGTTCAGTTCCGCGGTCAATTGGAAGGCAAAGCCAAATTGGCTTCAAAGAAGCTCGGTGTGCTCAGCAAGGCGAGACAGTATTTCACGTCAACCCATCGCCTAAAACTTTACAAGGCGCAAATTCGGCCTCACATGGAGTACTGCTCTCACCTCTGGGCGGGTGCTCCCCAGTACCAGCTCCTTCCATTTGACCGCATCCAACGTAGAGCGGCTCGAGTTATCGACGATCAAGCCCTTTCCGATCTCCTTGATCCTTTGGCTTTGCGTAGAGATGTCGGATCACTCTGCATCTTCTACCGAATTTTTCACGGGGAATGTTCCGAGGAATTGTTCGGATTAATCCCGGCTGCTGAATTTCACCTTCGGACATCTCGCCAAAATTCTAAGTTTCACCCGCACCACCTTGATGTCCGAAAATCCACAACAGCGCGATTTCTCAGACATTTTCTGCCTCGCACAACCACTTTGTGGAACCAGCTTTCGCCGGCGGTTTTTCCGAACCGATACGACATGGGAACCTTCAAGAAAAGAGCCTACTCCTTTTTGAAAGGCCGGCAACGCACCTGCAAGCCCCCTGGTGTTGCAGGTGTCCATGGGCGGTGGTAGTCACTTTCCATCAGGTGAGCCTCCTGCTCGTTTGCCTCCTATGCCATAAAAAAAAAAAAAAAAAAAAAAAAAAACTTTAAAATCTGCGATGCGTTTTTGTTTTTATATTGCGCAATCATTTGTATACTGTATTTTATACAACAATAATTATATAAATGTGTGGTTTATTTCTGAGTAAAGATTTATTACTATATTTATTACTATATAAATAATAATTTGCCCTCAACTCAACCGTGCGTAAATAATTAAAATTAAGTTAGAGTGTTTTTTGGTTTATATTGAACCTTTTTAGTGCAAAAAGGTATGAAAGCTTTTAGTGTTAATAAAAGGGAAAGTGCAATATGAGTGCAAACAATACATAAAACAAAGCACTTATGTCCTTATAATTTAGTTATTCTATTATCGATTTTGATTTTTTTTTAATAATAACTTATAATAACATTTTTTTAAATATGTAATGCACAATATTCTTTTTTTTTTAATTTACGAATACAATGCCTTAGAATAATATTGTAAATCTGCGTGTTACTTTGCAATTTATTAAAATTAAAGGCGAATGTAATTTTCAATCTAGTAGATTTCTGTTCCGAGGTACATAATATAATCTTAAGCAGGGGTTGACGGCGCATTGATAGATGAAGGAATGTTTGATATAACAACTCATCTTTCTATTCAGAGGTGACAACTTATTAAAAGAAAATGTGGTAGCCAATGCTTCTTTATGTTACAGGTAGGCGGAAGTGCAAATGTCACCACCACCCATACACACCATTCTTTACGCTACACCTATGTACAACCGATCATAATAGCTAATATTTAATGTTTCGTATATGTATATGAGTACATAAATAAAACCTTACCATTAAATGACGTCAAGCTTACCATTTTTTAATAAAAAGATCTTATTCAATAAATAAAATATTGATATCCTTTTTTCAAACCCAAATTCATTCTATTTCGAACCATTTAATTATTTCGATCTCAATAAAATGTTTAAACTCGAACGCACATAAGACGCACATAACGTCTGCGTACGCGATACATGTATTACAACTCTCTTTGATGTCACATTACGACATAATGCCATTCGTGTGCGGTTAATGTAATGAAAAAACTCTCAAACACTTCTAAGAGAAAAATCTTTTTGAAAATTTTATCGTAGAATTCCTTATATGAATCAACAACATGCCCTACAGCACAACGCCCTCAAACATTTGATCATATAATGTATTATCGTACGGTTGGTGGTCATAATGAATTTTTATCAACCATATAAATATAATCAAAGTCTTCCGACAATCTTTTTACTTATAAAAGTTATTGATTTCGGGATATTTACCATGTTTTTTTAATTTTGTTCGGTGGAGCTCGATATTTCGACATTATCTACGAATGTCTTGTTCGCGAGACTGAAGTTTGCGGGTAGATGTTGATAACGTTAGAAGTGTCTATATCGGACTACCTCCTTTTTCGTACGTTTCCAGCGTAAACACCGGTCACCAAATCTTTTTACTTGTTTATAGGGCTTATTGCAAGCCCATCTGCACAGAAAATAGATAACCAATTAGATATGCTACCGCTAAATAGTAATAATTAGTATTGTTTTATTACAGTTTAAAATTTTAGTGAGCCAGTGTAATTACCGACACAAACGAGATAACATCTTAATTCCCAAGGTTGGTTTATGGTACTCCACTGGTAAAATGTATTTACCACAACTGGTTGAATCACCAGAACCTCTTCTTACCTACGTGACGGGAACCATTAAGGAGTCTAAATATTTCCTTCAGTATATTAGAAATTACAATTCATGCTTTTAAATGACATCTTTTGGAGCAATAAATATTGTACAATACAATAATTTCGCGTCTACGCTTAAAATGTATCATATGATTGGTTCACTTCTTCCAGTATCTAAATAAAATCCCCAATCTCTGGACATTTATTTCACGGACAACGTAGAAAAAAATTGATCTTCGATGCATGACCACAACTAATCGAGAAATAATCGCTAAGTTTACGATTATGCCTAAAACTACTCTAGAAAGTGAAAAAAACAAATGATTCAAAGTAATTATCAATGCAGATAGAACGCAGAGCATAAAAGGCGTATTAAAGCTTCCATAGCTCCTGAAGTCACAGCTGTAATTGTCGGTACAGAAATTACATAACGAGGTATTGTTATCACTAAGCGACACAAAAACAATCAAGGTATCGCTGAAAAATATCAATCGTATGACAATTATTACGATTATCCAATTATGATTATGCGAGCAGAAGATGGATATCATCTCGGACTGTATCAAAATAATCTCACGACTGGCTCTATGACATCGAAGAGTTAGATTTTTATGCGTATCGTATTATTAGAGATAATTAATCTAACCATATTCTGAAGTATCGTCAACTGTTTTAACAATTCATTGTTGACATGTACGCTATGGTCGAGAACGAACGATTAAATTACATTCGATGCAACCAATCAAAACTTCAAGCCAAAGGGTACATTTATTTACGTGATACATACAGATGACAAGGTTGTAAATGTAATAACATCGATATTTGATAGAACCGGATAATAGAGGACGTTTTTGTGTGATACAAACTTTTCTAGACTATAGAAATTTAATTAAAATTTTCATCGTACCAACTTTACATCGAGATTACACCAACAAAAACATTCTCATAAATCATATCTGTTTCCGGATTCAAAAAAAGAAGATATGATCTTGATAAATAAGTTTATGGGTGTTATGACCAATCTGCAGCCTATCGAGAACATCATTGACGAATATTAAATGAAATAATTTTTAAGTATTTGATTAGAGCTCGCATGTTTCTTGATTATTTGTACATTCTGTCAGTAATTAATTACAAAATTAAAAATTAAAAAAATATTTTTCTACGACTAATGCCCAGCGAAGCGGGCGGGTATAGCTAGTTAGAGAATAAAAAACTTTAATAAATAAGGCATATTCAATAAAAATTTCAGGCAGAATATACATAAAAATATAATTTGATTTGAATTACATATCTGTGTAATTTAAATAGTGAAAGAGTAACTACTGAGTTTCTTCTATATATAATATACATTGCGAAACGTTAGTAGGTTTACATTAAATCATTCAAAAATGGCTGTAAATGCCTCTTACAATAGAATATATTTTTCTTTGATTAAAAATATAAATACGTGCTTATATAAACCGTTACATTGAAATTATAAACCTTAATTTATCACAATAATTGTGATCTATAATGGCCATTTGATTTAACTGAATTAAAATTTTATAAATTCGCTGTTTCAGCATTAGGGAAGGATTTTAGTGGCCATAACAAGGAACCATTATTCGAATATTGAAAATTTTATGAATATACGGCTATACTGAATAATACGGCATTGTTTGTTTTATGTTCTAATGATAAATGACTGTTTAAATACTGATAGGTAGATTATTTTAAGCTTCTCTTGTTAATTCTTCTATTGTTAATTATTATCGGTAAATATTTTGAATTGTCATAGGTTAGGTTTTGACTATATTTTGTCACTAAAATCAAAATCTACTTCATTCAAGTAGGACTTTTTTGTGTGCCAAATAGGCTCAGATTATTTCGCCAAAGTCACGAGCAATGGAGAAGACACGATAGAGATTACATGCTCAAATTGATTTTGAATGCATAATAGTAGTAGACGAATAATAATAATAATTAGATAAAAAAATAACTTCTATTAAAATGCATAACAACAATCACAAAATAACTTAATAGGCACTTTAAATTATTTAGTAATTTAATTAGTCATTTAACAACTATATTAAGTGAAGCTGCCACCGGTTCGGAATGCAGATTTTCTACCCAGAAGAACCGGCAAGAAAGACAATATTTACTTATTTTCGACATTTAAAAATACAAAGTCACATTAGTTAAAAAGCCTGGATGTCAACAAGTAATAATTACATAGTGCCATAAAAAGTGTTGCGTGGAGATTATTATTCATCATCCTCCTGCCCTTATCCCAATTTTATCCTTCCATACTTCTCTGTCAGACGTCATCTCACAAGTAACATTCTTTCTAACCATATCGTCTTTCACACAATTCATCCATCGTTTCCTTGGTCGTCCTCTACCTCTATATCCATCCACATCCATGCTCAAGGCCTTCCTCACAATATATTCCTCATTCCTCCGCATTACATGCCCATACCATGATAGCCGCCTTCCATTATATTATTAGTGGCAGAAAATTCCGTCTAATTATTTTCGTTGATAGACAATTCTTGCGAATCGAATAACAAGATTTAAGAAGCTGTTCTGTCAGTTTATGAATGTCATGAGAAGCTTGATGACGTCAACTATAATCATTCGAATTAAAAATGTTTTAATTTTGACACGAAATGATGTTTTTAATAAAACTGTCATGGCTTTCCATTCTGTCACTTCCGTGTAAATGATGGGGGGCGATTTCCCATGGGAAATCATTCGTTATGATTTATCAAACAAAATGTTCAATCTGTTTGAGAAAGATTATATACCTACCCGTGTAATGTGTTATGATTTTTTTTAATAATGTTTTTTTTATACAATCATTTTTAATATACAATGGAAAATTATAATATAAGTATTTATTTAGAATACTAATGGTCGCCCGCGGCTCACCTCGTATTCCAGGGGGTTTACTGTTATTTGTCAGGCAAAAAAGCGTCCTATGTCCTTCTTTTTAGTTCAAATTTGGTTCGCACAAAATTTCATCAAATTCGATTCATTGGTTTAGTTATGAAAGAGGGTCAGACAGACAGACAGAGTAACTTTGACATTTACAATATTGGTATATAGGTATACATTTTACATATTTTTAATATGTAAGTATGAGTCGAGATGGCCCAGTGGTTAGAACGCGTGCATCTTAACCGATGGTTGCGGGTTCAAACCCAGGCAAGCACCGCTGATTCATGTGCTTAATTTGTGTTTATAATTCATCTCGTGCTCGGCGGTGAAGGAAAACATCGTGAGGAAACCTGCATGTGTCTAATTTCATCGAAATTCTGCCACATGTGCATTCCACCAACCCGCATTGGAACAGCGTGGTGGAATATGTTCCAAACCCTCTCCTTAATGGAAGAGGAGGCCTTATCTCAGCAGTGGGAAATGTACAGGCTGTTACTTTACTTTTTTTTTTACTAATATGTAGGTATATAATATAATTGTAACCGAAGTATTTAAGTCTAGTTGACTAATTATTAGAACATGTAATTATTAAATCATTATTATTAAATCAAGCTATACATGTGGATGAACTTGGTCTGTAATTCATCCCACTCGAAGATGAAGGTGATCGTAAGTTTGAGTCAGTTGACGTTACACGTGTCTGCCATTTAAAAGCGTAGGCGAATAAGCTCAAAGCCTTCTACTCGGGAAGGGGGAGGGGGTTGTTTGCTTATACTTTTATCTAGCTGTGATATATTTAGTTAGAATTATTTTTAGTCTGTTTATCGATATCAACGACTGTAATTTATAATTCACAAAGTTAAAGTAATTTATTTATTATATGGCAATGAAAGAAATGCAATATTAAACCAATGAGAGAGATAGCATTTTTAAACTGTAAAAATTATTAAAGTTTATATATATTTATATTTTGTTGGTGATACGGCTCTGTGGCACACCGCCTGGGTAGGTACCACACACTCATCAGATATTCTACCGCCAAACATCAGTACTTGGTATTGTTGTGTTCCAGTTGAAGGGTGAGTGAGCCAGTGTGACTACAGGCACAAGAGACAAAATCTTAGTTCCCGAATTTGGTGGCGCATTGGCGATGAAAGGCATGGTCAATGTTTCTTACAACGCCATTTGATTACCTATGGGCGGTGGTGACTACTTAACATTAGGTGGTCCATATGCTCATGGGTGACCACTTACCATTAGGTAGCCCATATGCTCGTCCGCCAACCAATAGCAAAAAAATAATCCTTTCAAGAAATGTTGTCGAGCATGGTTCTAATGAAACTAAATCGCTTCTTAATCACATAATCATTGCAACTCTAATGTGGCACGCGCTTCGAGCGCTCCGCTAAGCATAACGATGAGAACCAACCGTAACTATGTGTAGTTACGTGGTATTTCGTTGTAAATTGCATCATTATATTTTTTCTTAGCTATTTCTTATCGTACTTCTATCTTAAGGGCCGGTACTTGCAAGCCTCCCGGTGTTGAAGATGTCCATGAGTGGGTAATCACTTTCCATTAGATGAGCTGCTCGTTTGCCCCCTAAAACATAAAAAAGCTTGGCCTAAGTGTAGCCCATATAACCTGTACGAAAATTTCATGACGATCGAATATAGTGTTAAGACGTAAATCCGTAACATACACGCGAACAAACTTTGCAATAATATAAATAGAATATATATTTAGTTATATTTAACATTTTGTTTCTTACAGTATAGCAATTACTTCTAGGTCTGATTCTGTGTAACTATGATGACCATTCCCCCTTTTTATGAATTATTAAAAATAAATAAGTTTGTATTATAATGTGAACCTAGTGTAGCTATGTACATAATATATTAATATCGCTAGGTTTCATAGCTGTTCCAGGATCACAAACCTTTCATATAAAATCGAATTACTTTATTCAATACAGAAGAAATACACGTACTTATTTATTGTCAATGAAACACTACCATTGCTTCGGAAAAGAATATCGTGACTTGAGAAGAACCGGCAAAATTCAGCGACTTTTTCGGCTCATTTCTTGTCTGATTTAATTATACTGGGTCATTGTTTCTATGTATCGCCAAGAATAAGTGACTATCGTTTAATTTTAAAATATTTAATAGGCTGACTTCATAAAAATACGAGTACAATCGAATTCATAATAGATCTGGAATAAATCCTGTGTTTTAGACGCTTCATAAAATGCTGTTCAATTTCCGCTATAAAAGTGGTTCCGCAGCAGACCGCTTATCGAGACGCAATTTGCAATCTCGTTGCGCTAATCACATTTATTGTGAAAAGTGAATTCATTGAATAATTTATACCTCGTATGAATATTAAATATCAATAGTTTTACTAAAGGAATAATAAATTCGCTTAGTTTTCTGATATATACATATATTATAAGTCGAACTTATTTGTCATAGCACCGATAACGGTTGTGGAAAACGTGTTCTACAGTGGAGACCGCATCTCGGCAAACGTAGTGTAGGACGTCCTCGAGCACGGTGGAGTGACGATCTATGCAAGACGGCTGGATGGAGCTGGATGCGAGTAGCCGAAGAAAGACCACGGTGGCGTGCATCTGGAGAGGCCTATGTCCAGTAGTGGACAAACATGGGTTACTGATGTACAACTTATCATAGGTAGTGGGGGACCCTCCGATACGAATAAAAACAACCGCTCAATAGACTGCAATCAGTCTTCGGTCGGTAAAATCAGTACCTATATTACTTAGCAGTAAGCTCGTTTATTTATAAATTGTGATTTTTATATTTATTTATGTGTTTGTCATGTTTAAAATTAACGGTTGATTGTAATCGCTCAAAATTTGACTACAAATTGAATTATTGTTAAAAATTAAGTTTTTTTAGTAAATTTGTTTTAAGTAGTTTCAGTTTTATTTTCCTTCTGATTGCTAAAAATATGTACAATACATAAGTTGTTTTTATAGGACGTTTTAAGAGGCATCAAGCGAAGTGATTACCTGAGCCCAAACACATTGGCATGATATGAAATATTTATTCCTTCAATTGCAAATGTGCTTACTTTGGGAACTTGGATATTTTGTCCCTTGTGACCGTGTAGTTAGACGTACTAACCCAATTATCCTTCAAACTGAATTACATTACTAAGTATTGCTTGCGATGGAATATTTGATGAGTGAGTACTATAAGAGGCACGACTAAGAAATTATTTTATTTTCATCCGTCATGGAAAATTTACAGGTTTTATGACTTTATTGTGATATTAAGCAAGTTATTTTCAAGCCAATGGTGCTTTAATTCCAATAAGAACATGAAAATACGGAATGTAGTAGACGGAAGTATTTTGACACTGATAATTTCATATCAACTGCTCCACGTTTCTTTTATATAGGTATTTCTGTTAAATAGGTATCTTAAACATCGTATCTTTTAAATAAAATTATATTATACATTTTAAGTAAGACAAATAATTTTAAATGTTCGTGATACATCAAATGCCCTGAATCAGATCTGACACTCGTCTCTCGAGAAATTCTGTCGAGTGATTTAATAGATTAAAATCGTTCCCCAGTGGGATGTCAGATTACCTTGTTACTTAATTTGATCGATACTATCCAAGGTCAATATAATAAAGGCTTCCAAGCGATGCAGGAAGTTAAACATAAACAAACCATTCATATAACTAAAAATATTATAATTCTTTAAACTAAGCAGTATGTTTACTGTTCTTCTTATCCTAAGGATTCACGATGAACCAGAAACCAGAAGACCAGACCACATAATTTGCAAAAAAAATTGGAAATGTATAAAAGAAATGTTGGAAATGTCTTCTAGCTTTTTAAAACTCCTCAAACAGAAGTATAAAAAAACAAGCTTAACAAGATATTTGACTTTCTACAAGTGTATGATCTCACCTTCATTTAACATATTTTGAAGCCGGGTGATATCCCGGGTCCCTCTTGAGAAGAGATTTTGTTGCTGCTAAAATGAGTCGCAATTCGAAACGTATATTACAGTTAAAATTCGACTCACAATTTTCAACAAATAACATATATTACAAATGAGACACTTGGAATTCAATGGTGGTTCCTTGAGGGCGAACCTACAATTATCGGGTATCACGATTACACGTGTTCTAACCCTAGGTATTTTTGACGTTTGTTCCTTTACGTTCCCGTGTAAGATTTATGCAAATACACTTGGTATGTCTGTGTGCAAGCCGGTCCGAATAGAAACCCAATAATTGTACATGTTACTGCCAAACAGAAGTATTGTTGTTTTTTGGCTTGAAAAGTGAGTATGCCAGTAAAAATACAGGCGTAAAGAACATAATGTCTTAGGACCTAAGTACATTTGTCACGTCGTTGATAAGAGGCACGATTATGATATTTTTCAAACGATGACTAGACAATATGACTTAAATTTTATTAATTTTTCCATCGAGAACACTAAAATCACTACAGATTATGCATAAAATACACGAGACTCGTACATACCGCTTGTAATTTGTTACAATATGTATTCACTTCCGATATATTGTACGTTCGAAGAAAACTTTTAATGGCTACCCATACATTTTAACTTTAACTCCTCTGAGATTTTATTACATCATACATACAAGCTATTTTCAACCTTAACGACGTGAAGCAAAGAGTACATTTTATAAAAAACGTATTTTTTCTTAAGCCAGTAAAAATATTAATATTAAAATTATCAAACTGTTTCGATGTTTCATCAGAAAGTCGATTGTAACTCACGAGATATATTTGCTAAGCTTTGATTACGTAAGGAAATTGAAATTATGTTTTTGATTGGCTAATATAAATTAATGTTAATATAAGAAATATAAAACAAATATTTTAATTGGTTATTTTCAAAATCAACAGATACTCCGTGTAAATGTTATTAATAAAAATATACATATCGAATATTTTTTAACTTAAGTTTCAGAGTTATTAATTAACTTTAAACAATTCTGCTGAGTTGATGTCTATATCTATTCAGATTTATAATTATTTGGTATTTAACAGCGCTTCGAATACTTTTTTGTGTGATTACATTTTAGAACACTCGCTTTTGTTCAAAACCGAAATTACGTACTTGTACTTACGTACTTGTATTAGTAACATTTGTACAGACAATGTAAGAAATCTTTCGTCAGGTTTGAAATTAAATCCTTTGTAGAGCCTTAAGCTCTTAGTACCTTTAGAATCTAAACATCAAATCATTGCGATGCAATATGTCATTATCGATCAGTAAAGTAGATTAGAGCTCAATCTGAGCACACGAAAAACTTAATGAGACGAACGTTTCCTTACCCCGACTGTACAATAAGAAACAGAAAACTTAAAAATCGTGAACTATAGTAGTTTCACGAGAAATATTTTTAAATAAGGAACTTACGAAGACTTTTTTTACGAAGTCGGTTGCGAAGGCATTATCACCTCTGATTAATGTGATATGTAATAATTACTTCAGCCCATAGACATTAGTATTAGAGGTAGGGCTTTGTACAAGCCCGCCTGGGTAGGTATCACCCACCCATAAGATATTCTACCGCTAAAAAACAGTACGCAGTATTTTTGTGTTCCGGTTTGAATAGCATCATAGTTCCCAAGGTTAGTGGCGCGTTGACGATGTAAGGAATAGTTAATATTTCTTACAGCTCCATTGTCTATGGGTGATGGTGTCCAAGCGGTCATACGAGTACCATCAGGTGGCCCATATGCTCGTCCGCCAAACTATTCCAAAAAAAAATAACAAGAAATATCAATGATTCGTTTAATCACTAAAACACCACTAATATTGGCAACTGAAATGTTGTTTCTTCTTGGGTAGTCACTAGCTCTCTCACACTTTAAACCAAACACAACAGTATCTACTAATTATTGCTATTTGGCTATAGAAAATATTTAGATGGTACCCAACACACAGACTGGTACAGGTATACATAGCTCTACTATCAAGTAAATATATAATAATGGCTGTCTGTTCCTATGTATGCTTTGATTATTAAAATTACACAACAGATTTTGATGCGGTATTGTCCCTGTTATATACAAAGTTTTTGTATATAACAGGGTCAATATAGTAAAGAAACACTGATCATTTTAGAAATTTCTAATGTAATGTCGTAAATAAATAAAGTCTGTAGTATATTTTTGATATCAGTTATTGCCATGCGGGGCAGCTCGCTAGAGTAGTATATGTTCTAATACATAACATATATACAGCGACATAAGTGATGTTTGACATATATTACAGTGTAATGTATCAACATGTGAACCAATTACGCATTCCATTGATAATTACAAGGATTTAGCATTGTGATAGTTTATTTGGGTGTGATATATATGAAGAGACTCCCAAGGGACTGTTACAAAATTCTAAGGCAACTTGGGTAAGCCTGCACTTACATATTTAATATATTATTCACTAACCTTCCGACATATTATTCTCAAGTGATTGGTCTAAACGCTGGGGTAAGAAGTTGAATTGTTATACTAATAACGAAGTTTGAGCACATTAAAGGTATGGGGCAGATTTATATATAATTGAATTTTCGATTTAGATTATTAAATACAGGTAAATCTGGGTAGAATAAAGAAGTTATAAAAAGTTCCTTTACAAGCAGCAAAACAAAGTAGAAATATCCCAGAAACACATTAAGTTTAAAGGAACATTGCGGGTTCAATCCTCGGCAAAAGCTGTATTTTCATCCGCTTAATTGGTATTTATAAATTATTAATTATATTTTTAGCAATCAGAAGGAAAAATAATTAAAAAAAAATACAATTGAAACAAGCTATAGCTAATTTATTTAAAAATAATCTTAACTTTTAACAGTAATTCAAAATATTGAGCAATCACAAACAACCGTTCATTTCAGATATGACAAACACATAAATAAACACAAAACCACAATTATAAATAAACGATCTTACTGCTAAGTAGTGACAGTACCGACACTCTTACCGACCGACGACTGATGACAAAGTGACCTGCAGTCTATCGGGTGGTCGTTTTTATACGAGTCGGAAGGTACGCCAACTACCCGCAATAAGTTCGGCTTATAATATATTTACAGTGTTTTTCAACAAGTGGTCACCATCACCCATAGACAATGAAGCTGGAAGAAATATTAACTATTCCTTACATCGTCAATGTGCCACCAACCTTGGAAACTAAGATGTTATGTCCCTTGTGCCTGTTTACTGTTACACTGGCTCACTCACCCTTCAAACTCGGAATACAACAATACTGAGTACTGTTATTTGGCGATAGAATAACTGATGAGTGGGTGGTACCTACCCAGTCGGGCTTGCACAAAGCCCTACCACCAAGTATTACATCGATATTATACCTTGTTCTCAAAAGGAGAGTAGGTCACAATCCAGCTTTAGAACATTTACAGAATATCATATTTTTTTTGTTACAATTTCTTCCCAGACTACTGACTTCTCACTACTTTCTGTGACTCAAAATGTTGCTAGTCGTTATATGAGATGTGGAAATTTTCCAAACGAAAAGGATCGGAAGACAAAATACTCATATTCAAGCTGTCTAGAGGCTATTTGTATGGAACATGCAAAAATTATGCCGATTTCACCTCCAGCTCCGTTCAGTTCAGATGTTCCTAATTTATTTTATAATATTATGAAATTCAAACATGAAATATTATGGAATATCGTATCGTGAAGTCTTTTTGTTCATAAATCTTGTTTAAATTTTTGTTCGAAATTTTGACTCGTTTATTTTCATTTAAAAAAAAAATAAAACATTGTTAAACAATTGCAATTGTTTTCTTACCAATACGTTGTTATATGTTTATCTTATTATAAAAACAATTGATTTAATACTTTTTAATATAGAACATCAATAGATCATTTGATTAACGGTTATGCAATGCCTTGCCACGTAGTTTTAACCACACTCTCGCCCGGTACCAGTAATAATACTAAGGCAAATATTTATCACGATTCAAGGAAGCAACCGTAAGCGCAAAAGTCGCAAAACACACAACTAATAACTAACTTATCGTAATACAAAATGAGCAAACAAAGTTACAACACATATTTGATTTTCATATTAGAGAAGGGTTAACATTATTACTTCAATGACTTGAAGAAACGTCATGTTCGCGGTATATGTTTGTGAGTCGGACGGTTAAGCGATATTAGCTTATTTATGACTTGCCGTACCTTCCTTTTACGCTTCCACGGGGAATAATATTGCTAGCAATGTTTATGCGAAAAGCGACTTAATGCCCGAGGCATTATCGCAAATAACAACAGCTTCGAATTTCGAACTGTTTCTATATTTGAAATTACAAACAAAGTGTGTTTATTGAACTCGGTGTTGCCATTCAAATTGAATCTTAGCGAATTCGGAAGAAATTATAATAGCATGAAATGGAAATTATGAATGAATACTGAATTTCTTGTCCATTTAAGTATTTGGAACGAAACAGAGTATATCTTGGTAATACGATCGGGTTTACATGTGATTAATTTGACTATAGACCCATAAGCTAATTTAAAATTAAACAAAATGTCGGTTTATTCAAAATCAATGTAATGTTCCAGATATAGTTTGACGATGTATGGATTTAAATAGCGCCATAGATTTTTTTAAAATTGGTTTAATCAATTTTAAAATTAATGGAATTTGCTTGATATCAATATTCTCGTCTGAGTCTCAACTCGCCTAACTAAATAATATAACATATTTCTAAACAAAAAAATGCTCGAACTTTTTCTTCTCATATCGCAGACATATACTGGTGAAACTCGTGCTCATTTCACTGAGTACAAGTGACTTGTCATGCTTACGAATATCTCCGATAGCATTTTTCGTTTACCTTTCATGTTCCATATTCAATCACGTGAATAAATCGCTTAGGTTAAAACTAAAACACTTAACACAAAACTTACAGCCATAACAAGCGTGTTTGTGACGTATTGGAAGATGTGGGTTTTGGTGCATTCCTTTAATCTTATAATTTAGGGACTACTAATAGTAACCTGCGACATAACTCCCGTTTTAGGGTATTGGTTGTTATGCGTTTGGCAATGACGACCTCTGTGGTCGTGTGGGGTGTACACCGGTTTCATGGGTACGCCACTCTGAATCGAACCCGGGAGGGTTCGATTCCCGGCCGAGTCGATGTAGAATACCATTAGTTTTCTATACTATCTTGGGTCTGGGTATTTGTGGTACCGTCTTTAATTCAGATTTTCCATAACACAAGTACTTAGGCTACTTACATTGGGATCAATGTAATGTATGTGATGTTGTCTCATATTTATTATTATTTAAAAAAACAAGAATTAGCCTAACATGCCCTTTCTTGGAGTTCATGTTTGATTCATACTAAATTTCATCAAATTCGGTTCAGCGGTCTGGCCATGAAACAGCGACAGACAGACAGACAGAGATACTTGCACATTCATGTCATTAATATAGATTAAGACTGTCACATTTAAACCAGCTGAAGATCCCTAAGTTCTTGGCTTAACATCCGAGTTGAGGGAAAATAAAATATTTTGATTTGTCTTTCGAGAGATTCTGCCAAAATTTACACGTGTTTAGAAACAACGTAAAACTATGGATGAACTAATATATATAGGAATAATGGCTGATGGAACAGACGTGATATAGAGTGGAGACTGTGAATTAACAAGTGTTCGAAGAAGAAATAGAAAGAGAAGAACCAAGGCTTTTGGTACACAGCTGAACAATGCTAATGAATAATCTGAAACCGAAAACAATTAACTACGTTACATTAATATTGCATGATAATTTTTTTTATAGCTTGATCATTATCTTGTAAAATTAAAATTTTCTATAAAAGAGATCCTATCAAATAAATACTTCATTCAATCGAAACAATCTATAAACATTCAATATGAAATCGGAATTTTTCTATCAACCGCTTTCTTTTGTTTATGAAAAATAACAAGAAGATTATATCTGATTCTGGCGACGCGGTTGTTTTCTCGCAAATACGACAAGTAAAACTCAGAGACGTATAGAGGTTTTATATGAAAATATTTTCCACTTGATTATAGAACTAATAATGTAGATAGATACACAAATCAAAATAAACTTTATACAAGTAGGCTTTTACAAGCACTTTTGAATCGTCATTTAACAAATAAGTGAAGCTACACTGCTTCGGAAAGTAGATTCTACCGAGAAGAACCGGCAAGAAGCTCAATGTTAATAAAAAACAATTATTGAAATTAATATATCCTTCTTGGATGTCAACAGGTATTAACTCTACGCTTTTTATCATCTATAAAATCTTGTATCGAATATGCCTTTTTACCAATGTATTTTTTACAAACGATTTGATTGACGAAACAGCAAAGTTAAAAATGTATGCGGTATTATAAACATAGTTTGATTTTATTCCAAATTAATTAGCACTTGGAAATACATTTCACACAAACTACGCCTGTGCAATTATCATTGAACTCTAAGCTCTTTAGTTGTTAATAAACTCTGTACATATAATTATCAATTAGAATCATATAATTAATGCTCTCCAAACCATTGAAACACCTATCGGCTCGCTGTTTGCACTCGCCCTGTTTCATACCGTGTAAATCTTCAGTAATGTATCCAAGCCTTATGATCTGAAATGGTATTGGTATTTGGAATTCTTACCTATTAAAACTTAAATGGAGAAGATACGTGTCGATGTAAGGCATCCTTAGTCTTTCTCGTGATGTGCTCCACTATTAGTTCAGTGGGCAAAAAGGATCACGTCCCTCAAACTTCTCTCTTATACGTACTTCAGTGCGATGGCATCAAGGCTTCCATTATCTTAAGAGTTGTTAAAAAATGACTTCATGAGCCTCGAATCACGTGTCATTTAAATCCTGCGCGTCGGAACTATGTTGGGGAAGACGATTGCCACAATGCTAATACTCTACTGTCGTACTCTGCTCCATTGCGTGTGCTTATGTGTCTATGCGTATGTGTGTATCTTGTGACTAAATATTTTACGAAGTTTATAATATAAATACTTTATTAACATAAGAATTCATAACATTAAATGCTTGAATGCAAGCATGAATTAAAGATAGTTAATGTATAAATGTTGACTGCATGGAACGGCGGCAAGAATGCTAATGCTGCAGTATTTCTCCGTCGAATCGCAATTCTGATCCTCTGGAAAAAAATTGTATATTCGTTTTCTTCGATTACAAGATAATAACAATTAATTTTTGTTTCACGCGACTACAGCATATTTTTATGTATGTAAATAATGTTACTCTATCTGTTTATTGACTTTTTGAAATTTGGAATGTAATGCTTAACTGAAACATAGACATTTTTTTTATACCTGATATGTATCCCTAAGCAAAAAGTTCAGGCAAAGTCGAACACGAAAACGTGTTTTGTTATATAAACATTAAAGAGCACGTTTATCATCGGCGAGTTTACCGCAAGCGCACGACTGACAGCATCCTTGATGAGATCGTTCTGAGGCGAGCGCGTTAATCCATGCCGAGACTTAAATACATATCCGATGCTTGCGTTCACCTGATAGTTCCATTAATTAGAAAGATTATTTCAGTGCAAATCATATGTATGATGAGCTTGTGTGGATTATCAATCAATACAGAATTATATGGAAGACTAGCGACCGGTATGCCTTCGCGAGGGTGTAATGCTGATACTAAATATGACGACCTCCATGGTCGAGTGGTGTGCACACCGGTTTTTATGGGTACGCCACTCTGAGGTCCCGGGTTCGATTCCCGGCCGAGTCGATGTAGATTACCATTAGTTTTCTATGTTGTCTTGGGTCTGGGTGTTCGTGGTACTGTCGTTACTTCTAATTTCCATAACACAAGTGCTTCAGCTACTTACATTGGGATCAGAGTAATGTATGTGATGCTGTCTCAAATATATAATATATATATAACTACTGAATGTCTTACAACGTTTCAGTCGTTAAACAAAACAGACCCCTATGTCCCAGCATTTGAAATCTGTTATATCTTAGAAAATATATATACAATGGATAATGTAATTAAGGTACTTAATTAGATGAGGATTTATGTTGTTTTACTTAATATCGCTTCGAAATAAACCATTATTTATCGTAAAAAGTAAAATATGGTTATTGTGGGTTGTCTCTAAGAGAAAGACATATAAATGGCGGATTTTTATAAATACCTTTTTACGGTGTATAGTACTGTAGTACATTATTTTGATCTATCTCGTATAGTTTAGCTAACGTTTCCAAAGTAAGCCCAAAAATGATCACTATTTCCCTACTATGTTTTATGTATGCTGATTGTAACTTTACATAATATAGTTAGTAAATTGACGATTTAAAAGTGCTTGTAAAAGCTTACTTGAATAAAGTATGTATATTTTGATTTTGATTTTGAATTTTGATTTTGATTACTGGTTGTTGATATCTGTAAATCAATCAACTCTAATATTGATTTCAACAAAGAATAATGCGTTCTTCTTTCCATATTATTCATATAAAATTATTTTTTATTTGTCATTATAAATTATATCCTAGTTAGTAATAAAATGAAATTCTATCATATAATTATTGTAAATCACTAATAATGAGGACGTGAGCTGTCATGAACAAAATAAGTTACTTTGTTACGGCGTTAATACTAATTGTTATTTATAATTACAATAACATTATATCAATGGTAATTATGACGTCATATTATTTAGTTCTTAATTCAAATTAAACTAAAAACTAACCTTTTATTGAGTCTCATGAAAGCACTTTTGTAATTGTAAAATGTTAAATTAAATGCAATACCATCGTTTTGAAAAATATCTCTTTTTCTATCATTTTAATTAGAGATTAAGTCAGCAATAAAATATATTTTTTAAGTTTATTAATTAACAAATTCAAATTAAATTTCATATATCTTGCCTAGAAATCAATAAATACTGAGTAATTAAATCTTGCTTTGAATATTAGCTCGTATTCCGATGAGGAGATATTCTGTTGTTTTAATTATTCTTCCATTTAGCCAGTAGGAAGTAACTACGGAGTCGAGATGGCCCACTGGTTAGAACGCGTGCGTTTTAACCGATGATTGCGGGTTCAAACCCAGGCAAGCACCACTGATTCATGTGCTTAATTCGTCTTAATAATTCATCTCGTGCTCAGCGGTGAAGGAAAACATCGTGAGGAGGAAACCTGCATGTGACAAATTTCATAGAAATTCTGCCACATATGTATTCCACCAACCCGCATTGGAACAGCGTGGTGGAATATGTTCCAAACCTTCTCCTCAAAGGGAGAGGAGGCCTTTAGCCCAGCAGTGGGAATTTACAGGCTGTTGTTGTTGTTGTAAGTAACTATAACTATAAAATTAGTACAATGCGAATAATGTACATACAAGTAGTGGGTACATTAGCTCATGAGATCGTAGTGTAAATAGAGATTGCTTCAATACTTCTCTTAAGCTGTTAAGACGCGCGCTATGAAACGTTGATATAAACGGATTGTCTTGAAGCCGAAATGCATTAGCGTCGCAGTGCTAATGGAAACATACGTTCCGATCCTCTTAACATTAGTGATTCAAACGAAAACGGAACATAGTATTTTGTACTAGTATCTCAATGGAATGTACACAAACGGCCCTATTTATTAATGTTGTTTACTATCAAGTGTGAGGTTTAAAACCCAGACTAGACTTATGAAAAGTTATTTCGAATTACATTCAAAATAATCTCAGTAGCAATCAGGAGTTTATTTTAAATAATTTACAACATCCACGGATTCTCAGTAGCCCGTGCCTTTTGTTGTATTTTACGCAATAAGGGATTTGAAAGTTGATAGTGTACACTGAGCCTATTCCTGCGCCTGAACTATTTCCATTCGTATTGAATTTGCTAGATTTGGAGAGTGGAACTGTGATTATGTGTTTTAGGAGAACATGAGCTGAAGACAATGATTATCATTATATTAATTATACTATATTTATCTCATTGAACAAGAGTTGAATTATTAACAATCCTAAATGAGGCGAAGCCTTAATGGTATTTGAATTAAAATCTTCAGTGTGTTTATAGACTATGAAATTCACTGACTGTAAATCTCACAGTCATTTGAAATATTTATACAAAAGAGGTACTTAAAAACTTATTTTATGTTTATTATAGCTGTAATACTTCGAATCAGAGGCGATAATTTTACGATACCGAAGTCAAATAAACTTATAACGTCTTCTTCAAGTCCGATAAAATGACTAGCGAAGTAGTTTAAACTAGTTTTTACTAGTGAACACAGAGTAAAGAAATCTTAGAGAAAAAATTGGATATGTTTGAACAATTTTAACCAAAGAAAACTAAGTATAATGGTATAAACCTACTCTATCTACTTAGTTGAGTAACTACTCTATGGTAATTATTATTTTGTGGGCAAATATATGAGTCGTCCGTCATAAAATGGATGTTTCCTTTTTATGACGAAAGATTATTCATATTTATCGATGTATTTTGATTCTCATATTATTATCATATATGCTTATACTCATATTATTCATATATTGTTTTATTACAACGTTCTATGGGCATATTTTAATGCCTACGATCATGGTCGCGTCCTTAAATGCCCTCTCAGGCCGATTGACAAGTTATTGACATTTTCTACCAAAAAATGACAATTGTATCCAAGAGTTTGGAGGTTACTGTGTATGGTCAGTTTACTGTCAGATTGCCTCTCGAGGCTAGAGAAGTTATTTAGTTACCATAGCATGCGAAAGCAGTCTTGTAAAGTACTCAAAAGAAATCCACTACGTCGGGTATTTAGCCAGTATATAACTACGCTTCGCACCAGAAAGTCACACCATTTACTATTTAATGTGGAAGAAATTATTATTTCAGCTAAATAGAAAAAATAAAAGATTTTTGTGTCTCGGAAAGTACATGAAAGCGTTACTTCTATGCGTAAACGATTTCTTCAGTCTAAGATTTCACACACCATACGATTATAAAATTGATATTAAACAGTGTACTTGTGATTACTTACATACTTGTGATAGTAAACTTTTTATTTTTCATTAACATGATAATTAATAACATTAAATGTTTAAATATATACAAATATGAACTAAAACTAGTTACTGTATAAATCTTGAGCGTGGAATGGTGGCAAGAATGCTTACATAGTTGTGCACAATAATATATCTTTCGCAGTCTTCCTCAAAAATAGCCGTAATTATCTGAAAAAAAAAACAAAACTGGAATAAAATAACTTTTCCTATTTAAAATATCCCTCGTTATTTGCAAAGACAGCGCTCGGTGATAGTCCTTGACTACTGTGTCAAGTACTAATTGTATAATTTAATTAACAATATTATTGTCAGACATTCTTATAGCGATTGGTCTTAACTATCTAATAACAGACGCTTAATTACTTCGTCATCCCTACTTAATGCGATAAAAGTTGTTTGTATGGAGAACTGGATGGCTGGTATTATATTTTGGTGTTGCTTGAAAATGTTTTGGTAAATATTTTTATGAGACGAATATTATTATAACCATTACATTTAATAGCAACTTTTAAAAAGTTACTGTGCAACACAATTGGATTCATCTCGTGCTTGGCGGTGAAGGAAAACATCGTGAGGAAACCTGCATCTGTCTAATTTAATCGAAATTCTGCCACATATGCATTCCACCAACCCGCACTGGAGCAGCATAGTGGAATATATTCCAAACCCTCTCCTTAATGGACGAGGAGGCCTTAACGAAGCAGTGGGAAATTTACAGGCTGTTACTTTACTTTAGTTTACTACATACATAAAATATAATTGCTACGTGTGCTATATAAATAATATTAAGAACTGAAAACGAAGAGTATCTTCCGTAATGCGTCCTATTTTAATGAATACAACATGCTTACATTTTTCAATATCATACATGACTATAAGATTTTAATAAACCGACTAAGTTGGATAGTAACCAACTTACCATACACATTAGCATCACTGGAAACTTCAGTACACTTCCAGTATGAATATTCATAAAGTCTGATGCTGACACTGAGCATACAACAAGAGCTGTAAACTAAGTTTAGATAAAAACTTACTTACAAAAGAATTAACGAAAACGTAATAAATTAATTTGAAATTATTATTTTAATTATATGTTATTTAATTAATTAATATGAGAATTATTAACATTGAGACAAATATATAAAAATATGAATCAAAATTATTTACAGTAGCATATAGTAGCATTTCACCGTTGAATCGCAATTTCGATCCTCTGGGCAAAAAACGAAGCGTTGAAAGACAATATTATGGGAAAATACGCGTGCCTTATTTCAACCAAATTCGGCCACGTATATATCTACTAACAATCATTAGAGCACCGTGGTTAAATTAACTTTCATCTTTCCCCATTGGTTCAGCAGTAGGACGTTTACAGGCCATCACGTTTACTTATAACTTAATTATTCGATTTATCAATGTTTGTCCAGTAACAACCAGTATTGTTTTCTTATAGGGAAACATTAGAAGTAAATACATACATACATTATCGTCGTTCATCGATCGTTACTTTTAATTTGTCGCCTTATAGATCTTCAAAGTACAAATTCGTACCTTCCAGCTCCTTGTCAGCGCTTTTGCTTCGAAGGTGTAGTCCCTTATCAAACTAGGTGTGGCTGACTCAACTATTTTTATAAACTGAATGGTCAATCGTTTACTTTCTAACGTAACTAAACCGTCTACCAAAAATTGGGTAAGGTTCTATTAGCAATTAGTTCCATTAGATTAGACTTAGCATTTCCCTATTTTCTTGTATACTGTGTGGTGGGTAAGCCTTAATTGCACTCGTGGGAAGTTGATGGGTAGCTTATATTGAACTACTGTGATCGTATAATTAACACTGTAATATAAAATAGTTCGGAACCAAAACTGCTTTGCTCAAGCACGTGTCTTGTTGTTCATTTGAAACATTAAGTTAACATTATAATGTTATTTTGGGCACACCAAAAAGGGTACATAATTATATCATTTATATTATGGGTATGATAGTATGTTTGAGTCACATTTGTAGTACACATTATCAATATTAATATTTTAAATGTGAAAGTAAGTCTGTTTATCTGTCGCTCTGTTGCTCTTTCATGACCCACCGCTGAACCGAATTTGATGAAATTTAGTATGCACCAAACTTTAACTCCAAGAACATAGGCAACAGCCTAGAACGCGAGCAAAACCGCGGGCGACTACTAGTAATACATATATTCATCATCATCAACAGCCTTTTTTCGTCCAATGCTGGACATAAGCCTATCCAATAGCACGCCACTGTGATCCATCATACATGGATGAGAGATGTAAGGGGGCGCAAACTACACCTTAGCGCCCCAAGTCAACCTCACCCGCCTCTAGTGACCGACAGATGGCGGTATAACCATATATTAAATAAATAGGCGCAGCTAAATACCGCAGGCCGGAGACGTCTCCTCCTTATCCTCCTTCCAAATTCCTCCATGTGCGACACACGCGATACATATATTATATTGACTGTATCTATATTGATATAATTTAAAAGCGTATAAGACTGTGATAGCAATATATTAGTATTGTTGTCTCTTTTTAATTTCATTGAAATTTCCTTTTCTCTATTTGACCGTTTGGTATCTCTGATTACAAGTTTGATTTCATTTCATAGCTCGACGCCTAACTTTGTATCGAGTGAAGTTCTCTGATAATCTTATTGGTTTCGCTCGAGAGACTACTTTTGTTACTTACTATTTTTGTTTCTTTTATATTTAATCCGAAGCTAAGAATACTGTTTTAGGTTTTGTGTTAAGTGTCTATAGTATAAGAATGTTAATTAACAGCGTTACACATACAGTTTGGGTATATCTTTTTCGACCTGTAGGTATTTTGGCTAACGGATATAGTTATTATATAACTAATATAAATATATAAGTAACGTAAATTATCAACAAACGTGCAAACCCAATTAAAGCACCATTGATATTCCGTATGTTTATTTAATGCTAGATCCCGCCTCGTACCACACACACACACTTGTCACATCACATACAAGAGACATAACATAAAACACAACTAAATTTAGAACGTTGATGGTGCATTCGTAAAGGATTACAGAACAGTATATAATATAGATTGAGGTGACCACTTACCAACGAGTGCAATTAAAACTAGTGAAGTAAATAAGCATACATCACTAAATATATTTTGCATAATTTTAAAATAAAATTAGCCCAAGTTACCACTCCTTATTACATCAGCTATTAGCCATTATTATTATTTTTTATATATGTATGAAGTGTGAATACCATAAGTATGCATTTAGTAAAAAGCCGTTACATTAATGTTAGAAACAGACACTCCAATTTTATTACATGTATAGATGACGTTATCCGTGACGCATTAAAAAATAACGAGATCTAAAACTCGTTCATTTTCAAAGAACATTTTTATATACCGTCAAAAGTAATATTCAGAAGTCTCTAGGCGTATTAGCTGACTGACGTAGAAGAAATTGAATACAACAACTTTTTTCATCGAGTCTCTTACAACTTTAGTTTGGTTTGCATAAAGTGAAAGTAGAAAATTAGAGTTGATTCCGAGATGGCCTAATGGTTAGAACGCGTGCATTTTAACCGATGATTGCGGGTTCAAATCCAAACAAACAGCACTAATTATTCATGTGCTTTATTTGTGTTTACAATACATCTTGTGCTCGGTGGTGAAAGAAAACGTCGTGAGGAAACCTGCATGTGTCTAATTTCATAGAAATTCTGCCACATGTGTGTTCCACCAACCCGCATTGGAAAAGCGTGGAGTAATATGTTCCAAACCTTTACCTCGAAAGGAAGGTTTTTGTTGTTATTGTGGGGTTAGAGAAATATTAGGACTATTAAATCTTACGTGTTATTCTATCTACTCGTATTACTAGACTGACTGCGTTGATCGTTGCTTGCTTATAAAGTATCCATCAAGACATTTAAAAGAGCACAGAAAATGGAGAAACCTGTGCTACTAATTCTCTACTAAGAAATGATCCTGTCAGCATAATATTTCAAAGCGACACTTTAATAATACAGTTTGAATAATAATAAGGGCATCTATACATAGATATATGATTAAGATATTTGCATACGTAATATATAATCGGTTCGAAGTGTAAGTGTAACTACAGGCACAAGGGACATAACATTTTAGTTCCACCAATAACGGTTCGCTGTACGCGTACTCTAGAAATGATAACAGTTTCAAGTTTCTAAAAGTTGTTTAATGATAACATATAAATATAAATATTTATATTTTAGAAGGATGTTATGTGTATGTTTGTGATCGCTGTCGACGTACTCGCTTGTCTGGTATTTCCTTATATATACATTATACACATAAATTTAACTTAACAGAGATTGTTAAATTTGAACTATAAATACTTACATAGTTAAACTTTAATATTTTTCAATTGTAAAATATTCGTGACTTCAATAAACATTTCTTGTTATTTTATTCAATATTTTTCCAAGTATTATTTTACATAAATTAAAGAAAACTGTCAGCAGATGTCTGCTATGAATTATATATAAAAACTTTTTACTCTTGCTATAAATTTAATTTGCATCAGTTGAATAGTTTTTTTGCATTCAATTATCTTATTAAACAAATACGTCTTATCATTTATAGATATAGATAAACATCGATTTCGAAATTAGAATAATTATTAGTCAAGTAGGCTTTTACAAGCACTTCTGAATCGTCATTTAACAGTTAAGTGAAGCTACCACCGGTTAGGAAATTAGATTCTACCGAGAAGAACCGACAAGAAACTCAGTAGTTACTCTTTTTCAACGTTTAAAAAATACAATCATATTAGTTAAATACAATTGTACGTGTATGTAATGTATCCTGCCTGGAAGTCAACAGGTACTGAAAAAAAGGAATAGAAAAAAAAAAATTACACCTCACGAAACAATCTGAAATTTAATCAATTGGAATATATCTCGTTAACTCGATTTAGCTCGTGAGATTGTTGGTTAAAACAACTTACGAACAAACTCAAACTTGTTATAGCTAACGCTTTATATAATAATAATGAACATCGTTTCCCTGAGCGAAATTAACTCGAAGTTTTTATAATATGAAGATTTGATATTATATTTAATGCGGACTTATTCTGGGTTCAAAGGTAATTTCAAAGTAATTCTAAAAATTTCCTTGTAGTAAAAATAAATGCGCAAGGAAAAATTGGTGTACTTTTTTAATCAGTAGAATTAATGTGATTATTGAATTGTACGTATTTGATAAGAGATTAGAGTTAATATCGCATTAACAATTTTAATTGTATTGATTTAACAGCTATGCTGCTATGCTATGCTATGCTATGCTAGCTATGTTCCTTGACTTAGAGATTTTTTATTCAAATTACAAATTATTTCACAATATTTTCATAAATTGTTTTTGTGTATTTTATTTTAAAAGCCTTTATGGAATGATTTCATGACCGATATAATTATTCAAAGCTATTATTAATGCGCCATTTTGGTAAACTCAAGAGAAAGAGGAAAGAGCTAGGTGTTTCCTATTAGCCGTAATCCGAAGAGTATAAGGCACGGAAACTGGGTGAATACAAGTATTTACTAAATTGTATATTTATTATTCTTTTTCGAAATAAATATTGAGCCAGTAGTTTAAAACTACGTATATTTGTCCCCTATTAATTGTCTAAAATATTCCTGACTGTGCTTGCTATTCAGATAACTCAACAAAACAAACGAACACTGTTCTAACCATCGAAAATTCAAATTTCGAACAGACCATAGATTATATCGCTACAGAACAGACGTACTGATCTGCCAACCATTGCCAACGCTCGTTGTGGACGCCATTTAAACAAGGGACACCTGACATAAGCAAAGGGACAACCTGATTATTAGTGTTTACTTTAATCCATATCGAATAGCTATTGAAGCAGCATGTACAACAATTGTTTCTCTCTTGCTGATAACACTTTGTACAAAGTCATCTAGGTAGAGAACACCCTCTAATTATATATTCTACCTCAAAGCAGCGATACCTAATAGTAGCCTGTGCTGAAGCATCAGCGAATAGTATAAAGAACATAACAACTCGGTTCTTGTGTTTATTTCGTATTGGTTATGAATAAAATAATTAGCGCCTTTGAGTCGTGGTGAATACATACCATAAGGTAAGAGCAAATAAATAAAGATGATAAGAATTAACTACCGAATCTTTTACTGATTCTTTTCGGTAGAATCTATTGTCTGAAGTAACGATGCACAACAATTCTGATCCAAGAAGGTTATACATGTACTAAAAGTTACAAGCGCTTCGATTTTATACATTTTAAATATTTAGTAATTACGTTACGAGTTTAAGCGACACTTTAAATAATCTCACTTCAATTTAGTAGCTTGATAAGAAATTAAAGGCGTTGCCGCATTTTCCAGGTCAATGCAATTATTTCGTCTCGACGCTTCATTAGAAACTGATTTTGTGATTATTTTTAAATTATCTGCGATTCAATTTATAAATAACTAAGTTTTTCTTGCGTTCTACATTTAAAAAAAATGAGATATAATATCATATCATACAAACATTACAATATTTATTTATTCATTTTTAATTTCCAATACGACGAATTTATATATGGCATACGATTCTCTCGTTCTATTTTAAAATTTTAATTTATTTTAAACTGTTTCCCGTAGAAGTTTCCCGCATTTGAATGAGTAGATCTAGTGTTATTGAACACAATCTAGATCAAAAGCGAGAGCCTGGGTGAGCTTTGACTGTCCAGGCAGGTAATGCGAATCAAAACGCTATACTAAGAAGCTTAAATTCACAATGATATTGGAGTTTGGGTTCCAAATCATCAGGTCTAACGACAGTGGAAGATATGCGCCCTACATTTCTCACTGAGTAACGAACATAGCACGCTCACGTACAGACTGACACAGGTGCTTATATGATATGGCGGCACGGGATAGCGATACAATCATCGTCCTGCAATGAGGGGGTACGCCTCTGAATATATGATGTTTCGTTATATTTTTGCACTCTTATATTGGGTTTGAACAGTGCATATAAATTCAGGAGATGATGCCGTACTAACCTGACTAAGTTTCAAATACATTTCATATATTCCAATCTTTATAATAATAATAAAATACTCACTGTTTTTAATTCATTCAGCATCAACTATGATATGTTTTGACAACAAGGATTTTCTTTTTAAATATATTTTTTTTGCGAAAAGAGTTGTGGAACGGAAATGACTCGGAGCAAAACAACGGTAGCTCGTTAAGACTTATAAACTAAGGTATTAGACAAGTGAACGGAAAATGTTTGAAAGGAGATACTTGATACTTATCAATGTACCAATCCAGGAGTAGTACCTAGGCAGGCTCTCTCATTTTTACCTATGTGTTAGAATGAAAGAAGAAATGTTTAGAACTGTGCAAAATTGTGGCCCAATTTCGTACAGTTTCAGTCATCATCTCTCTCGAGGGACGCACTCATATTTTTTTAAGCCACTATACATATCGCGAAATACTTATTATTAAAATCATAATACAGAACAATAATAAACATTACTCGAAATGAGCTTGTAGTTTAAATGCTGAAGGCAATATTATTTGTTAATTATCACTATATGTTCACTTTTGTAAACACAAATACATTCAGTAAAACTTTAATATCAGATGAGAATTTTTTTTATTTATTTTACGTTTTATTCATTACAGTTATAATATTTTAATTATTTATTAACAATCCGTTCTGGCGTCGAATGAATAGAATTGTGTACATAGAACAGAACATTAAAGAACAAATATAAAAGAAAACTAATCTTTCTTTGTTTTGGACTAAGTCCGTTGGGATACGCAGAGACACGTCACTAAAGTTTAACCCAAATCAGGTAAATGATGTAGGAATGGATAGAGTACAAAAATATGAAAAAGGATCACGAGACAATAGATACAATTATTCATAGACATTGGTACTGCAAACAAATTAATTATCAATAGCATCGCCAGTGCGCCACCAACCTGGGAACCAAGTTGTTATAACCCTTGTGCCTGTAATTACACTGCCTCACTCATCCTCAAAACCATATCATAACAATACTAAGTATTGCAATCTATCGGTAGAATATGTGACGTATTCTACCGACAAGAAGCAATATTTTTTTTACGTTTGCTTGAAGCTATTGAAGTGCGTAATTTTTTTGGTTATTTTTATTCATATAAATTCGGATAATATTCAGTTTCTTATATTTTCAAAAAGCAATCAAGTTGTGATTGGATTACGCGGGAAAGTATTTTTGTTGATACGAATACGTTTCCCGTGATTCTGAAAATGATATCGCTCAAAGAAATTTATTTGACTATGTGAGAAAATGTAACATATTTTCGAACTAATATTAAAAACAAAGATCGCATTATGGTTCATATTGGTATATATTTTCGCTATATTTATTTATTAGTAAACCAATAGCGTTTTAGTGTAACAACATTTTTAAAAGTTATTCTTCTTCAGTAATCTATTTTTATTTTCCCACATTGCATCAGCATGGTCACATTCTCCTCAAAGGAAGAGGAGGCATAAGCCCAGCAGTAGGAAATTTCAGGGTGTACATATTGTAATAATTTATGCTAATATTATGAATGCTAAAGTAACTCTGTCTATCTGATATACTTTAACGACTACAGCGCTTATTTTGATGAAATTTGTTATGAAGTAAATTTGAACTCCGAGGAAGGTAATTTTTATCCCTATAACCTGAGAACGATTTTCTTAAACAAGGGCGAAGTCTCAACGACTAAAACTCGTTAACAATTTCGTAATGAAATTATAAGTGCCCGTATTTATATAATTATATTAAACTCATTTCCAAAAAAGTGCGAGTTAAAATAAAAGTCAATTTAATTTATATTATATAACTTTATACAAATTTAGGGGCTTTGAGTTATGAATTGAAAGTTAGAGTCTCAAGTTCCGGACTTCATTAAACTTTACAAGGAAATATCGCGGTTGAGTGAAACATTAGGACGACAATTGGGACGAATATTGTGTGTTTCGTTTCAAGCTATTTACTTAGTAATGTTATGTTTGATTGTGGTTCGTACTTGTTGAATTATGTAAAGTTTACACTGACTAGCTTATAAGGAGAGATCTCAAGGGCCTGACAACTTCGGGGCGGGGTAATTAAAAGTTATTAAAATTTTCTGTTAAAATTTAATGTCTTGATAAGTATGCCCTTGTGCCTCGGAGAGCACGTAAAACAGTCCTCTTATTGGTCATAATGCAATCTCCGTCCCATCACTTTGGCGAACGTCTCGCATACTTAGATTATTTCAAGGTCGAATTAATATACAACATTTGGTATAGTAGCATTTAGTGTAACCAAACAAAAGTTCTTATCTGAAAACTCGCATGTATCGGATGAAGCCACATCTAAACTTCAGCTTGGAGCAACCTATAGAAATACACTTCAAAATTTATCCTCTGAAAGAAGAAGCCATAGACGAGCAGTGGGTGTTAGACTTTTGTTACAATATTGATTTTGGAACAAATGGACCACCTGATATTATGCCGTCACCGCTGCACTGCACAAGGCATCAAGCCTTTCGTAAACCAATCTTAATACAGCCAATGCATTACCATTCTTTGAAAGTGAAATTTTATCTCCTTGTGTCAGTACAGTTTATACTGGATCACTCATCCTTCAAACCAAAACACAAGAGCACTGAGTAATAGGTGACGGTAGGATGTGATAAACAGGTGGTACTCAGACAAAAAAAGAAGTCATGAAACTAAAAAATAAATTGGTGACAAAAACCAATTTACTGATACTACAGAAACAACCAGTTCAACTGTAAATGACCATTCCCATAAATGTAATTTTTAATTACTGCAATTATTATTTGTTCAACCATTTTACATTTAAAATGATTGTATTTTAATTACTTTCGACTGTAGTCATATTTAAAACCGACCTGTCAATAATGGATTTTAATAATAAATTCGGTTAAATCCACTGCGGCTGTTTAAACTCTAGTGCATTAAAATAATTATGCTAATGAAGGAGTTGGATATCAGGCAATATCATTCAGTTTTAGGCTTTCCTTTATTTATTGTCATAATAAATATTTTATATAACAATTACAATCTATTTAGTATAAAGCATGACGATAATAAAAGTAATGGTCTAATCAGAGGATGTGCCACCCTATGCTTTGGGATCTTATGACTTGGAAACCGATTTGTTGAAAAGAGATAACGTTCGATTGTATGTTCTGTCTTACTCCTGTAAACTTGTGTACGCACACTATACTGATGATAAGTCAGTTCTTAATTATGCTGTCAGATGAACTAAATAAATACTAAATCTGACTGTCAGATAATGCAAGCCCAAGGGAGTACGATAAGTAGCCGTAGAAGAAAGAAGTAGTAGCACAGATACATATAAATAAGACACCTTGCCTTATTGCCTCCACTGTTGACAGGAGGGCTGGTTCGTTTTTTGCCCAGAGGATCGGAATTGCGATTGAACGAGGAAATGCTGCTAGCATTCTTGCCACCATTCCACGCTGTCAAGATTTATACAGTATCTACTTTTAGTTCATATTTGTTTATATGTATTTAAGGTTCTAATGTTATGAATGATTATAAATAAGTGTGTTAATAGATGTGACGTAGATGAGCCAAACGTTTTGTTTAGGTTTTCATTGTTTTAACTCAATCCAACGTTAAATCTATGATATTGATTACAAGTTAGCCATTTCCGTGGTATCCATTGTATTTAATTATATTCGGAACTGATTTTTTGGCCCTCAGGTGTACAAAAGATGGAATAGTTAGATCAGCTCATCGAAAAACTTTACCATTTGCGAAATGTAGTTAGTTGAGATGTTACCTTTGGGAATACTTATAAGAGACGGGGCTAGCTTGAAGTTAGTAATTTGCAAACTTGTAATACCATTTAAGTTAATATTCATTACATTTTTTGCAAAAAAACAGTTCGACATTCAAGCAGTCAGCTAATTCATTTGCCTGGCGTCGATCAAGCACTTGGAAACGACGATACTATACCAACAATGGTTCCGTATATCATCTGCTAGAAGATGATAGATGATGAGGCTGTCGATCAGTGGGAGAGCTGATATAAGAACAAATGAGCTGTAAAACCCATTGTTCTCCTAAATGTAAACTTTTCCGGGTTTGAGTGAAACATGGCAAGGAATTTTCTAAGATTTCGATAATTTTGTCTTTTTGTACGTATAAAATATTGACATTCTTTTAAATAGCAAATATAGTATTGATAAAAAACTATTTGATTGTGTCATATTATTATTCCTTATACCGTCAATGTGCCACCAACCTTGGGAACTAAGATGTTACGTCCCTTGTGCCTGTACTAACACCAGCTAACTCACCGTTAAAACCGGAACACAACAATACAGTACTGTTGTTTGGCGGTAGAATATCTGATGAGTGAAACTCCCAATAAGTAAAAGTTCGTTCTATTTATACTTTATAGCTATCATCTTCTAAATTATCAACGATTATATTCACTAGAGATATAACATAAATCTGGACTCATAGAGGAAATCCTCTCCTTCTTAGTTAATGCAATATTGTTTTTCCATGTAATAATAATTTATATCTTGGTAGAAAAATTAAATATTTAAATAAAGTAAATAATCATATGAAAATTATACTTTATTCTCGTGACATTGAATTATTTTAGCGTTCAAACGTAAAGGGAAGACTGTATCGTGTGGCGTAAAATGAGAAAATTCCTGACATGAGATTCAATGTGAGGCTGACGTTGACGTATTGACGGAACGCGCGATCATTCTAGGGGTCATTCGCTTTATTGTTTATACTTTGCATTTTCCATTATGCGGAGGAATGAGGAACATATTGTGAGGAAGGCCTTGAGCATGGATGTGGATGGATATAGAAGTAGAGAACGACCAAGGAAACGATGGATGGATTGTGTGAAAGACGATATGGTTAGAAAGAATGTTACTTGTGAGATGACATCTGACAGAAAAGTATGAAAGGAGAAGACATGCTGCGCCGACCCCAAATAAAATTGGGACAAGGCAGGAGGATGATGGCTTCGCATTTCCCATTAAATAATCACTTAATTTTTGTGTCAGTTATTTTTCTTGAAAATTATAAGATTACGAACGATTTCGGCATTATCACTTATAACTTGGTGAATCTTCTCGTGAGAAATACGACTGGTATAGACTAATCGTATCATCATTAACAACGGTTGAAATGAAATTATTTTTGCTATATATTATGTATAATAAAACAAGGACAATGAGATTAATTTATAGTTTTTGAAAATAATAATAGTCAGTATATAAAAGAAAGAGACAGTCAGGGCGAGGGAGAGAGATACAGATAAAAGTCTCCTGGAGGGGGACAACACTTTTTTCCTATTTGTGGTTTTCTGTTAGTTCACTCAACTGCAAGCCGTAAAGTAACAACTAGTTATTTAAATAAATGCGGACAGCGTGGATTCAGACATTTAGAAAACTTTGGGAGTGCTTATGAGGTTTTAAAACTGAAAAACTTCCTTTTGTGTGGAGATTAAAAATATATATACACACATTTAGAAAATATTAAACATATTATTTACGAACAGTACTAAACCACACGAACTGATCTCGCAAATATCAACTTTAAAAAAAAACCTGCAATAATATTTGAGACGACCAAATAGGTTAACCATAGGGAGTCATAAAAATATTTTTTTTATGTTCTGAAATTATGACTTTTTCCTCAAATATCTTATAAAATCTCATAGAGATTCATGCGGGACTGGCATGGTCTAGACCTTAAAGAGCGCAAATAAATATTTCATATCAAATGAAAAAAATATAAAGATACACTGATACAAACTAATGATTTCATCCTGGCTTAAGTACGGTGACTAAGCTTTGCACTAGCCTACTCAGCTACTGATCAGGATATTATAGTGTACAAGCATATGCAAATTTGAATTTTAGGTAAAAACCATTCAATTTTATTTTGGCATGACATGGAATTTCAACACAGGTCCTTGGAAAATGCGCCCTTATATATAGCTACGAAACCAACGAGGCAGTTGGACTGGAACGCAACCTTTGTCTCACAAAACTGGAGCCTAATAAAGTCTTCCATGAACTTGAAACGAAAACAACTCTCGCGACTGAGTGCTCGCGGCCAAAGAACGTAATTAGCAATGACTCTAATTAGTCTGGACTTTAATCTTTTGTTTCACATTTTAATTTATTTTTTATGTATATTAAATAGAGAAACAATAATAGTAGAGAAAAAAATAGTCCAATGAACAATATTCTTTGTCCAAACAGGTCTTATAAAGTTGTGGGAAGAAGGCATATTATTCAACAACAACAACAACAACCTGTAAATTCCCACTGCTGGGCTAAAGGCCTCCTCTGCCTTTGAGGAGAAGGTTTGAAACATATTCCACCACGCTGTGAATATACATGTGGCAGAATTTCTATGAAATTTGTCACATACAGGCTTCTTCACGATGTTTTCCTTTACCGCTGAGCACGAGATGAATTATAAAGACAAATTAAGCACATGAATCAGCGGTGTTTGTGGGTTTGAACCCGCAATCATCATTTAAGATGCACGCGTTCTAACCACTGGGCCATCTCGACTGATATTATTCAATACGAGATTATACAGACGACTAAAAACGTCGAATTAATACTTGTTGACATGCATATAATTATAATTAACCACTACAACTAAATTTTAATGTGCTTAATATGTTTCAAAATTATTTCATTCGTTTGATAAAACATTGTAAGGAACCTTCCATGACGTGACAAATTTCAACGAAAACCATGTGTATCCATGAACTCGCATTGGAGCAGCGTGGTAGAATGTGCTCCAAACGTTCCCTTCAAAGGGAGAGGAGACCTAAGCCTAGCAGTATGAAATTTAAAGACTGTTAATTTTATGTTTAATGTCTCATAAGGTATTTAAAGTGCTATAACACTTTCACATATCCAAATATTGTGACGTCATTAAAAATGTAATGACTTAATAAAGCACGTGAAATGTATAGAATTACTTGCAATCAATTGCACTTAATAACTCGATTTCCATTACAAGCAAAACTAGCTTTAATTTTAGAGTCATTGAAGCACATAATCGCATGCTGATATTTGAGTACAGCATCCTCAGTTAAAGCGTATAAATGAGCTAATAAAAGTTCCACTCGTATAATATGCGAGAATATCACTTTACGACATCGGAACGGAGAAAAGCACATTGTATTATATGACAGTGTGCTCTGACCTTTATGGTGTAGTTAATAAATTTTACGATAACAGGATATACGCTATACGAGCGGTACATCCAAGGACGTGTAAGATATGTGTACTTCTTAATACAAGATGTTTGGCAAACTTATAAGTATATGTCCGAAAATCCACAACGATTTCTAAGACAGACATTTACAGCCCCGCCCGACAACTGTATAGTACCAACTTTCGCCAGGGGTTTTACCGAACTGATACGACTTGGAAACCTTCAAGAAAGGAGCGTACCTTAAAGGCCGGTAACGCATGTGCACCCGTTGATGCAGATGTCCATGGTAATCTCTGCGAAGCGATAATAATAACATTTAAATGAATATATATGCATCTGTACTTGTTGAAAACACATTTGTAACAGTGAATTATAATTATGGCTAGCGACTCGCCCCGACTTTGCGTGGGTTCCATGCATTCCACTACCGAGTGTCTTATATTTTCAGTCATCAGACAAAACAAACAGTTATGTTCCTGCGTATTACAACTGTAATGTACATTATCTCTCCTAAAAAGTAAGGGATAAAAATTAATATTGCGGATTACCCCTAGAGATATACTTATACCACATTTTTGAAAACCTTCTAAAGGTGTGTAATACTGTCGTACACTACTCGTATTTTGATCTCATTGTATTGCAAAAATCTGTTTACTTAGGACTTACTTATTAGAATATTATCCGAGTATTATACACAAAAACCTTCCTCCCGAATCACTCTTTCAAATAATCGCATCAATTTTTTAATATTTTAGCATAGTATGTACAGAACAGATAGCGCTAGAGCCGATTTGGCCCAGTGGTTATAACGCGTGCATCTTAACCGATGATTTCGGGTTCAAACCCTGGCAAGCACCACTATATACATATATGTGCTTAATTTGTGTTTATAATTCATCTCGTACTCGACTCCACCAACCCGCATTGGAACAGCGCGGTGGAATATGTTCCAAACCCTCTCCTTAATGGGAGAGGAGGCCTTAGCCCAGCGGGTACTTTACAGGCTGTTACTTTACTTTTTTTCAACCGACTTCAAAAAGGAGGAGGTTATCAATTCGTCTGTATTTTTTTTTTCTTTTTTTTTTGCCAAGAAAACCCTACAGTATATCTATCAAAAAACAATACGAGAATACTTTAACAAATATGTTTTTTATAAATTACGTTTTATACAATAATATACTGGATCAATCAAGGGGCTCGTATCGCTTCTTTCTTTTGATTGTAGGGGCAAGGGCACCGTGGCTGACACCGGCTCCAAATATAACAATAACTATAACTACGTTATATAGTCGTAAATCGACTTTTAAGTAGTCTAATATTTTTAATTTCATTTTACTTAGGAGAACTCTAAAAAATATGTTGAATACGCAATTATTTTTATTACTTTTTAGTGCATATTCATTTGTTTTAAAATAGTGTTTTGTTTGAAGTCGGTTTTTGTTTTTGTTAAAAATTTTATTAATTTAGATAGCGCTAAACTAATTAATTTTTTATTATAGTATTTCTATAATTCTGATATAACACGTTCGAAAACACATGACAATAATTTTATAAATATCAATTTCTTTTAAGTAGTCTAATATTTTTAATTTCATTTTACTTAGGAGAACTCTAAAAATATGTTGAATACGCAATTATTTTTATTACTTTTTAGTGTATATTCATTTGTTTTAAAATAGTGTTCTGTTTGAAGTCGGTTTTTGTTTTTGTTAAAAATTTTATTTATTTAGATAGTGCTAAACTAATTAATTTTTTATTATAGTATTTCTATAATTCTGATATAACACGTTCGAAAACACATGACAATAATTTTATAAATATCAATTTCCTAATTGCAGTGTTCTATGTTCATCACAAACATCCCGTCCATGTGATAAATAGTCGCTAAGGCTTTGACAAACGATTCACGTTTTCACGGGATTAGGAATAGTTATTAATGAGCGCTCGTCGTGTGACGGATAACGAGTTTTAATAAGAAAGAAAGCGTGATAATTTGCATTTGTTTATCTTTTAATTAATTGAAGTGAAGCGTCTTAAACAAACGAAATATTATTAAGTCCTGTGATAAGTATTTATAATGAAGTTACGACTTGCTCGATGTGAGACAAAAGCGAGTTTTACAATGAGTAATCATAACGTCCATATTAATTTCTATTATTTGAAATAAAATTTGATTTTGCAAATAAAATCATCAATATGTCGTAATTATTTCGTCTTTGAAATATATATTTCTGAATTTATAAAGTCGTGATTAATACACAGTTCTATGACAATCTTTACCAACAATAACAACAGCCTTTCAATTTCCCCATGCTCCATTTGAGGAGAAAGTTTGGTACATACTCTACCACGCTGTTCCAATACGGATCGGTGGAATTCACACGTGGCAGAATTTCTTATGAAATTACACACATGCAGATTTCCTCGCGAAGTTTTCATTCATCGCTGAGCACGAAATGAATTATAACCACAAATTAAGTACATGAATATTCAGCGGTGCTTGCCTGAGTTTGAACCCGCAATCATCGGTTAAGATGCACGCGTCCTAACCACTGGGTCTTGACTCTTTCCAATCATCTTTACTAATAATTGCGTAATTAAACCTGTACATCTACTCAATTTTTATCGGTTTAATTTATGCATATATTGTGGGTGATTAGCTTAATGTGTCGCAGACTACTAACTAATTAGGCATTTCAATTAATAGCCTAACTATTGATGACAGATAAAATTATTTCCTTTAGACTTTCCTAAAACTACAGTTATGTGGGAAAAGAACATAATATTTAACTTACCCAAATAAATAATTATGTCGTTAATAAAACAGGTTTGTAATTCATTGACAATTTTTTTTTAAACGATCAGTGTAAAAAATATGACGATTATTTGATTATAGATACTTAGGGCTTGGTGGCTACTTCCTATCAAGTGACCTTTTTGCACGTTCAACCTATTTTCATTACTAAAAACATAAGCATTGTAAAAGTAAAAATCCTGTCTCATTTGTCTATCTTAGTTAATGAAATATTTCAAAATATACATCATATAATATATGCGTTATGGCATTGTAATAAGGATCATGTTTTTTCGCATCAATTGTTTTACACAAACGTCACTTGCTTTGCTGCAATGGTATCCAAAGTTTTTAAAAAAATCAAAATCAAAATAAACTTTATTCAAGTGGGGTTTTACAAGCGCTTTTGTCGTCGTAGTCGTCATTTAACAATTAAGTGAAGCTGCTACCGGTTCGGAAAGCAGTTTCTATCGGGAAGAACCGTCAAGAAACTTAGTAGTTACTCTTTTTCAACATTTAATAACTACAATCATATCAGTTAAATACAATTATATATGTATGTAATGTATCCTGCCTGTTAGGAGTATGGAGGACGCATACATAAATTAAATATTAAACCTTTTTAAGTATTGAATACTTGTCAAGTATGTTCTCTCGTCTGACGTCTATATATATTGTGCACTGTCATTACTTACATATAAAATAAATTGTTACAATTAAATAGTCGCCTTTACTTTTATTTCATCAGGTTATGGGCCCAGTCAAGCCCGCCGTTTTGTGTTATTTTCAAGTTTTACTTCAGTACTAACAAAGTTATGATAAAAGTAAAATCTGACGAGTATAACTTCACTTTTAGTTACCGGCTCGCGACTGATTACTTTTTTCAGCTATTTTCAGATAAACATTATATGTTATAAATATGGCTGGAACTAACGCTATGATGTCAATTGAGAAGTTGAAGGGTCGCGACAATTGGGCAGATTGGAGTTTTGCAGTCAAGGCATACTTACAACTTGAAGATTTGTATAGCTGTATTTTGAAAGCACCAGATGCTTCCGATCTCAACGCAGTTAAACAAGACACCAAAGCAAAATCCAAGTTAATATTGTTGGTTGACCCAATTTTATATGTGCACATACAGGATGCACAGAATGCAAAACAGGTGTGGGACAATTTGACAAAGGCATTTGAAGACCAAGGACTGACACGGAAGGTTGGCTTATTAAAATAATTAATTAATACTAATTTAGAAAGCAGTTTGTCAGTGGAAGACTACGTAAATAAGATAATGACAGCCGCGCACAAATTAAGAAATATAAATTTTCACGTGGACGATGAGTGGTTGGGCACATTAATGCTGGCAGGGCTACCAGAAATGTATAAGTCCATGATTATGGGCTTGGAAAGTTCCGGTATGAAGATTAGTGCTGACTTAGTAAAAAATAAATTACTACAGGATGTGAAAATGTCAGACACTACCGCACTTTATACAAACACAAGAAAAAATATGCCCAAAAGTGACAAAAAAGGTCCTAGATGTTTTAATTGTAATAAGTACGGACATCTCAGCAAAAATTGTTGGTATAAAAAGAAAAACAACAATAAGAAAACAGATAAAGACACAGGCTATGTTGCAGCTTTTTCAGCATCCACAGCAAATGATTCCAATTCTTGGCATGTTGACTCAGGAGCATCCATACATATGACGATGCACCGGGACTGGCTCACTGATATCACCGCTTCACCTGTACCGAGCATAAGGATTGCTAACAACAAAGAATTAAAAGTTGAATGCTGCGGGAACGTATGCATTCAGGTAACGGCACGTGATGGTGGCACCAATTTAATACAGGCGAGGAATGTTTTACTTGTACCAGAATTGAAAACAAATTTTTTATCAGTTAGCAAAATAATTCAAAATGGATGCAAAGTAATATTTAATGAATCTGGCTGTCAAATTTACAATCCTAGTAACAATATTAGTAGCAGAAGCTAGATTAATTACACACCTGAACAAAATGGGTTAAGCGAACGAATGAACCGTACCCTTATTGAGCGTGCTAAATGTATGTTATTAAACTCTGGTTTACAGAAAGATTTTTGGGCTGAAGCCGTTACTACAGTAGCTTACACAGTGAACTGTTCTCCCACTCGCAGCTTATCAGATGCAACGCCATATGAGGTATGGACTGGAAAAAAGCCGAATTTGAGCCATATGAGAATATTCGAATGTCCTACGATGGTGCATATTTCAAAAGAAAACAGAAGTAAGTTGGATGTAAAGTCGCGAAAATTAATATTTTTTGGCTACAGCGACGGTACAAAAGGCTACAAATTCATAGATCCTGAAACAAAAAAAGGAATTGTTAGTAGAGATGTAGTGTTCCTCGAAGCTGCAATTAAAAGAAATAAAGTAGATGAAGTACCTGAAAAAGAAAAAGAGATTATTAAAAATAAAATGGATATAGAGGAAAATAAAGCTGAAAATACACATGAAGTTAGTAGAATGAGTAATGAACAAGAAAAGGGGAAAACTGTATACTTACTTCTGTGTGATGAACCTGAAGAACCTATGGAAAGAAACATTGATGATGAGACACAAGGAAGAGACGAAATACAGAATGTATCTCAAAGTATTTGTATTTCAGATGAATCTGATCAATTTGAGGATATTAATGATGAAACATTCATACCTGATAATACGATAAACTCTTCACCGTTATTCAATATGACTTTGAGACCGCTGCAACATAGAATAAGGTCAGAAAATAATGACGCTTATCAGAACCCGTCTTCACTAATGTGTTGAATCTACAATGTATTTACTGAATAGTGATCCACAGAGTCTTGAAGAAGCTTTAAACAGTAATAAGGTTGATTAATCTTTCAAAAAATGCACTTTGTGCGAGAGAAGATTGCCAATAAAGAAATCCTGGTTAAATACAGATGCACTGGAGAGATGGTCGCCGACATATTGACGAAAGGGCTCCCTCGATCGAAGCATGAAAACTTTACCGCATCTATGGGACTACATTTAAAGCGTCTGCGTCCAGGAGAGGATGTTAGGAGTATGGAGGACGCATACATAAATTAAATATTAAACCTTTTTAAGTATTGAATACTTGTCAAGTATGTTCTCTCGTCTGACGTCTATATATATTGTGCACTGTCATTACTTACATATAAAATAAATTGTTACAATTAAATAGTCGCCTTTACTTTTATTTCATCACTGCCTGAAATTATAAGGTATAAATTCCAAGCTTTTTTATGATCTACAAAATCTTGTATCGAATAATATGCCTTTTTTACCAATGTATTTTTTGTAAACGATTTGAATTTACGAAATTTACCCTCAATAAACAATACTACTATAGAGGATTGCAAAAGAACAAATTACAATCACATTTTTGGATCCATTACACACAAATGCCATTTTCGAGAGGGTGTGTTTTCTCCGACACTTTACGTCGGCTTAATATTTTATTCAATGAGGAAACCGCACGGGCTTCCGGATCTGTGATAATGGACTTTTATTTATTAAGAGATTGGAATAAGGATAGAATTATGTAAAAATATTAAAACGCTAAATATATTGTTCCATATCTTCACATCTTGTACTTATGACTTGGACTTGGATTGTCCATACGTATGAGTAGAAATAAAATGATTGCCTCAAACTGTAAGATGCATATTTATAAAAGAACTTAGTCTGTAATGAATTTAATGGCGGAATGCGAAATGGTGAGTTACGCTCAGTACTTTTGATGATCGATAGCGAACTGATTTATAAAATATAAGCGTAGATTATAAAAGTGAAGTAATTAGGTCACAATGAAAATGCAACCTGAGTACTTAATTGTACGCGCTTGCTCGTACACATCTATATCTATACATAGATAGATTTTTTTTTTTCTTATTACAGATGCCTTAATATAAACACTTTTACTTTAATGTATCCCCGTTTTTATGTCTTGGATTAAAATATGTAAATTTGAAGTGACAACTGGAGCTGTGCTTGATGAGTTAGCCTATGGGTAGGCTTCCTATTTAATAAAATAAAAAATAGTATTATTAAAAAATACTATAATTAGTAAAAAAATCTTTACAATTTTATATAGGTGTTAAAATAGCGTGGATCTGATAGTTGTTGATTTCCAACAGCAAATATTAGATTCATATATAATTGTATTTACTAACTATAACTACTGAGTTTCTTGTCAATTTTTTTCGAAAATCTTCTTTCCGAACCTTCACTCAATATAGTTTGTAAAATGACGATTCAAAAGTGCTTTTGAAAGCCTGTTCGAATAAAATATGAGATTATGATTTTGATGGTTGTCATTTGTTTTGAAAAGATATCGCGAAAATCTAGTCTGTATTAATTTGTCACGTTTTTGAATAATAAAACGAAATATAAACCATACATTGGATAATCTAGTAAAAAAGTTTAATCCCAATTTAAAAATATACTGTTCGAATGTAGAAGCTTTCATTTTTTAGGCTTAGTAAACAATAAAAATATATTAGCGGCTCTCGAATAAAATATGAAAACATTATATAATTATACGAGCGCTCAGACCTGGCTTCGTATGTTTGATTTTTAATAAAAACAAAAGAAAATATGAATAATAATATAGCAATCAGATATTAATTAGGTATAATTTTTAAGCATTTTATTTCTGGTTCAAGATTGTATTGTTCCAAAAAATATATACGCACACACTTAAATGAAACTAAAAACTAATTTATGACGTAACATTTTTTGAAATTTTATCACAATAATGTAATTAACAACAAAGAATTATAAATAGAGAAAGTATATATACATAATTTGGTCTCAAAAGTTTGACAAACAGACATTAATGAAACAATTGTATTATTTCCGTATTTATTCTTATACTTGTGTAAGATATTGCTTGCCAAATTTTATGATTCTAGGTCAACAGAAATGGCCTATAGGTCCTCTTTGCGAATATATGGGACATGTAAAATGAACGCCATATATTTTTACTTGTATATACTTTGTACATAGACTTAGCAATTTCTTTTTATATCTCTTGACCACATGCTTTGGTATCAATTTCAATTTTGTCTTTATAAAATTATCTTAACAGATAGACCGATACTAAAGTGTTCTTATAAGGGTTCTTTTTTATGGTATAGGTTGGTGGACAAGCATATGATCCTATAGACAATGATTCTGTAAGAAATATTAACTATTTCTTACACCGTCAATGTGCCACTAACGTTGGGAACTAAGATGTTATGTCCGTTATGCCTGTAGTTACACTGGCTCACTCACCCTTCAAACCGGAACACTAGAATACTGTGTACTGTTATTTGGCGGTATAATAACCGATGAGTGGGAGGTACCTGCCCAGGAGGGCTTGCACAAAGCCCTACCACCAAGGTTCCCTTATCTTCCTAGAATACGGAACCCTAACAAACATTGAAAAGTCAAAATGAACCGTCAAAAGTAAACAACATTATAGTTTTCGTACAATACAATAAGGGTATTAAAATTTATATTAACTCCATTCATTTCGAAGATTACTGCTAGCAATTAAACACTCAGTACTTTAAATAATTTATGGCGAGATAGAGAGATTATTCTACAATGAAACCAAACCGATCCTAAATAAACAATCCTGGCTTGATTCGACACGGCTTGTATCGGTGCGGAGTTCCGTTCAAATACAAAGATATCCTCGAATCCTGTTATACGGTAAACTGTTTTATATTTCTATTTAACGTTAACTTTAATGTATTTCTATTTAATTATATTTCAAGTTATATTTCAAGAAGTACCTTATTCTTATAAAACTTGTGTTACGTTTTTTTTTTTCAAAAGGGTAAGTGGTATTTACCATCCATATTTTATATTATATTTCGATACAAGATTTTATAGATGATTAAAAAGTGTGGAGTTAATACCTGTTGACTTCCAAGAAGGGTATGTTAATTTAAATAATTGTATTTAACTAACCTGACTTTGTATTTTTTAAATGTTGAAAAAGAGTAACTACTGAGTTTCTTGCCGGTTCTTCTCGGTAGAATCTACTATCCGAACCGATGGTAGCTTCACTTTATTGTAAAATGACGATTCAAAAGTACCTACTTGAATAAAGTTTATTTTGATTTTTTTTTAGTTTTAATAGATATCACTTGCATGCACCAACTTTAAGTATTTATACTTGATTGTATATCCAAGGTATATTTAGATGTTATGTCATTTGACATGAGCACAGATGGCCCAGTGGTTAGAAGGCGTGCATCTGAACCGATGGTTACGGATTAAAACTCAGGCAAGCACTACAAAGTGTGCTTAATTTGAGTGTAATTCAACTCGTGCTCGGCGCATGCATGTATGTTATTTCAACGAAATTCTGCCACATTTGTATCCACCAACCCACATTAGAGCACCGTGGTGGAAAGGCTGTTGATGTGATGTCTTTTGAACCTGTAGTTACACTGGCTCATTCACCTTTGACACCGGAACACAACCATACGTAGTAATTAATACCGTTTGGTGGACAAGTTTGTCTAAAGCTGTTCCAATAACTAAATCTTAAAGTACCTTTACATTTACCAGCCTGCTTATACGTGTACACAAAAGGAAAGTAAAAAAGTACCAAAACGTCTTTTTTGCTCTTTGATATTAACAAAGAGAAAGCATTACTATTATTGCTTGTTCTTGGTTGGTAAAGTCTACATTCCATCGAGATCATATTATATAATATTTATTACATAAGAGGAGCACAGTGAAGTTTGATTAATTCCATTTCACGCATGTTGTATTCCGAAACAATTAAACGTAAGATAAGAGACGGGAAGGAAATACAGAAAATGGAAATTAATTTATGAATAAATGAAATTGGTTCACAATTCGTTTCATTTGAAATTAAATACAAGAATTGTATTTTCTTTTATCGAATCAATCAGTATCGCATATTAAACTGTATTATTTGAAGTCAGTATTGTAATGTTGGATTAAATCGTTTTGAAAAATTATTGATTCAAAAACCTTTTAAATATATAGATTACTTGTAGTCGCCCGCTGCTTCGCACGGTTTATGGTGTTGGTTGTCATGTGTTAGGCAAAATAAGTAGGCTATGTCCTTTCTAAGAGTTCAAGTTTGCTTCAAACCAAATTTCATCAAATTCGATTCAGCGGTTTTGTCGTGTAGGAACGACAGACAGACAGAGTTACATTCACATTTTTAATATCAAGTATAGAAATATAGATGAATGCGTATAGTACGACACAACTTAGATGTAGCATCGGCTAAATTCGCAAAACCGATCACATCCAAATTAAGTACGCTATCCCAAATTATCAATATTTATTTCTTATTTGAATGTGATCGTTACACAAACATAATAACTTGTAATATCGTATGACGTAATATTCGTCAATTTGACACCACGCACTTGTTTCCTCGGTTTGAAATGACGCGAGAATCTATAGCGACGAATAGCGTCGAATGGCGCGATAGGGAGCTATTTCTATTGGTTGTACAAATCGGCAGTAATCGGTTTTATTGAATTTGCCGATGCTACATCTAAGTTGTGTCTATACTTTGGTATTTAATAATATTAGCTAATATGTATTAAATTGATATTTTTTTATTGGTAGTCTATTTTCTTGCACACACGAAATTCAAAAAACCACTTATATAAAATATCATTTATTAACATAAGAATTAATAACATCAAATGCTTAAATATATACAAATATGAACTAACAGTAGTTATTGTATAAATCTTCACCGCGTGGAATGGTGGCAAGAATGCTAGCAGCATTTCCCCGTTGAATCGCAATTCCGATCCTCTGGGCAAAAAACGAACCAGCCCTCCAGTATATACATATTCATACACTAAACACTACTTATATTCCAAATTTGAAGCTTCTAGGTCTGCTAGAAGTGCCTTAGAATTTTGATGATCGGTGAGTCAGTGAGTGAGTGACAAAATTAAGAAACTTTGACCCGTTATAATTCTTAAACTACTAGTTCAAATTGAATGAAATTTGAAATATACCGTGTCTTTACAATGCTTGCATGGTTACTGAAAATTCAGTCTTCTAGTTTTATCCACAACGAAGTTACAGGGGGTCGAAAATGGCCTGAATTGCTTCGAGAAAAGGATGGTACGGCCGTGCTGCTTTTTTGCTCGACTTGGTGGGGGTACTGCCGTGCCCCCAGATATGATTTTATTGATTTGAAAAAGATTTTCTTTGATTCTAAAGCATTCTTTACCTCATTTATATTATAGATATTCTATTGCTTTATTATATTACTATACCTCTTCTCTTTTATACCTAATAGTTTGCTAGAAAAGTAACAAAAACGCGGTATCATGGCTTCGAATAAAAATATATCACAATTTTTATCGAACCCTTTTTCGGTTTCTAGTACAAAAGTGAAATAATACATTATCATACAAACGTCCGTTTTTTATCGGATAATGGTCAGGGATACCTCAGATCCATTTACGTGTTGTTTATAGAATAAAAAAGGGTTGTTATAAAAAGTAAGGATACACTTATTCACGCAACTGAGTCAACAAAAAAAACAACATTGTATACAATATCTATAAACCAAGTCGGTAGATACTTCTCTGCGAGATTCATGTTTATGAGTATAATAAAGTCCTTTAGAGAGTTTTACATTTAAAGCCAAAAGCCTGTTATAATTCCTGGGTTATGAGTTTCTCTCCTTTTATAGAGAATTATTGGAGCTTATTCCATCACGATGTTGGTACGTTATTATGCTTTGGGTTGGGGTAGAAAAGGGCTACCCGTTCCATATATAACCTAGGAGCCAAGGAATCATTGAGGTACAAATTTAGAGAAATCAAGATATTAACTGTTGATTCTCAATATATATTCTGTAATGTTTTGTATGTACGTAAAAATACTAATGGTTTAATGAGAAAATCTAAAAAAAATAGTATCTAGCTCATAACATTGGTACAAGGTACAAACACACTCCTGTTAGTCGACTGCATAGAGTCAGTAACTCTTTTGTGGGGCAATGTATACGGTTCTACAAGAGGATCCCAGAAAGCGTTCAAAATGCTTCTGTTGCCAAATTTAAGAAAATGTTAAAGAACGCATGTGTGCGAAAGGTTACTATAAAATTAGTGAGATGAGTGACTTACAGCTTACAATGAAATGAAATCAAAACAAAACATGACATAGATATCTATTTTCCAAAAAAATCTTTTGAATAAACGCGCAGTTCGCTAGACCCACTCGTACTTATATAGTTCCTGCAACTAATGATTTAAATGGATACTCTGAAGACATTCTAGACTTACTGAGACAAGTGATTCAAAAATGCGCTACAAGAAAGTAAAAGAAAGAATTTATCTTATTAAGTTTGACATTAATGGATAGCTTCATTGAATTTTCTTTGACTGAGACTTTTTGAACGTCGCTTTGTTTAAATGGGAACATTTTATGCGCTGCATTTTACAGAAAAATAAATGTAAAGGGAACGTAGATATTTTATTATATGATGGAAATATTTTCAAGCGAGAATGATGTTTGCTTTCTAAGGATGTTGTTGAAACTAGTGCTCATAAATATAGTAGAATGCAAACGCACTAGCAGGCGGTGCTATTCCGTGAAATCTCACTCCAAATATCACTCCTGAAATGAAAACTGACTTACAGTACTCAATATCTCATTGCTTTTTGATATTGCGATCGTGTTCCATCATGAATTTCAAGTTTGATTTTATAGAATAATGTTTCGATTTCACAAATGTGCAGCGAAAATGCCTAGATATGATTCTATATACGAATTTACAGAACAGCTATTGGTAGATGAGCGTCTCATACATTCTCTCGACTATGACTTTACACGTCAATTGGTTGTTTAGACAAGCATCTGACTAATCTTTACATAGTATAAAACAAAGTCGCTTTTTTTATCCCTCACTTTGTATGGTTTTTTTTTTTTAATAGATAGTGTGATTCAAGGGGAAGATTTTTGTATATAATACATGAACAATATAGAAAAGAAACACTGATAATTTTAGAAGTTTGCAAAATTGACGTAAATAAACAAAGTCTGTAGTATATTTAGTATGAGTATTGCACCCGTGCGAAGCCGGGGCGGGTTAAGTAATAAATTGGAAATCGTAATTATGTTTGTGTGTGTTTGTGTTCGTGTGTGTGTGTGCGTAATCTTGTCAACTGTGTTGATGCCAACTTAAGACATAATAAACACATTAATTATAAATTCCAATTCCTCAGCTATGATTCAAGACGAACCATATACAACAAAACAATATTAATTAAGATTCCAGGCTCATGTCAAATATTTCAAATCTCTGCTTACAAACCATTACAACATATCATACTTAGCTAGTTTACATGTAATATAGAATGACGGACAGCCAAGTTGAGGATGGTATCATAAGCAAAGCACATCGCTGGCGAGGAGCCAGACTTCGAGCCAAACTGGTTATTGCTTGCAGAAGTGCGATGAAGTATTGATGGATGCTTGAAAAATGTTCCATTGAGATAGCAATACTGATTCCGAGCAATACCCGTGCTTTATATCATATTTATTATTTATACGTTGATGATATTCACGGCATATGTATACGAGAGTGTACATAAATCACTAGGAATACTCACAACTTCGTGCGCGTTTGAATTTACAAAGAAAGTATTGTTTAGTTCGCAGATCAGATTTTACGATACCTAATCAAATCAAAATACTCTATATTGTACATCAGTAAATAAATAACATAGACACGGTTAGGAAAGATGTACAAGAGGCGGCCTTATCGCTAACACAGCGATCTCTTCCAGGCAACCTTCATTTAGAGGAAAACAGATATAGAAATAAACTAATTAATTATATATTAGGCAATTTTTATAACATTAATTCGTTGGTAGTGGGCACTCGAAGTGACATCGGGCGGAGTATAGACCAGTATTCGGACATTGCAGCGTGATACAAGTAGCCTAAGTTACTTCCTAATGCATAAGCTCTAAGCTCTCGACGACCTCCATGGTCGAGTGGTGTGTACACCGGTTTTCATGGGTACGCCACTCTGAAGTCCCGGGTTCGATTCCCGGCAGAGTCGATGTAGATTACCATTAGTTTTCTATGTTGTCTTGGGTCTGGGTGTTTGTGGTACCGTCGTTACTTCTGATTTCCATAACACAAGTGCTTCAGCTACTTACATTAAATAAATAAATAAATAAATATGAGACAACATCACATACATTACTCTGATCCCAATGTAAGTGCACATTGGGATCAGAGTAATGTATGTGATGTTGTCTCATATAAAAAAAAAAAAAGCTATCTACTAGTGAAATACCCACAAGAATTGATCCACTGGATCAAACATACAGACAAAAATTATATAACATATGCATAACACGACATGTGAATTTAATAATTAATTTAATAATTCTTCTCAATACATATTTTGTAATGTTTTGTATGTACGGAAAAATATTAATGTTTTTATGAGAAAATGTGACTCTCATAACATTGGTACAAGGAACAAACACAATCTTGTTACTCCTGTTACTCGACTGCATAGAGTCAGTAACTCTTTTGTGGGGCAATGTATACGCTTCTACAACAGGATCCCAGAAAGCGTTCAAAATGCTTTTGTTGCCAAATTTAAAAAAATTGTTAAGGAACGCTTGTGTGCAAAAGGTTACTATACAATTAGCGAGTTTATGTTTGATAGCACACCTTGGGAATGAAACGATCGCCTCCTGGCTATTTCTAATCATATACTACTATGTACCTTATAAATTTAACAAAAAAAAAAAATAACAGAAAAAAAAGATCCGCTGAGTTTCTTTCGCCGGTTCTTCTCAGGTCAGGGTGTTCCTTTTTCCGAACCGGTGGTAATGTTTATTTGACAATCAATAAGTAAGTGTAATGCTTTTATATTGAATAAAGGAATTTGAGTTTGAGTTTGAGTTTATACAAAGAGGTTATTTTCATTAAAAAATCGACACACCAATTTTATTACATGTATAGCCACTTCTATAAATATTCATGATCATTATAACACGGAGTTTATACACTAGTCAATAAACCAACTATGTTGTCAGTATATTAAACTAATTGATATGAGTGACGTTACACGTTGATTAATCTCAGTATGTGACAATTGCTTGGCGTAATGTCGTAATTGCGACAAACGTGCGAAATATGAAATGAATGCTATTCAATCGTAATAAATTAATAAAATGAAAAATGTTTTTTATTTCTCAACACGTCCATTTTATATTATATATATTTAACTTTTTATTATACACTAACAGTGCCTGCGATCTTATGCGTGTTTGAATTCAACAAAAAAAATTATGACTGTAGCCTAAGTTACTTCTTATTATTCCCCTGAAGTCCCGTCAAAATCGGCCCGGCTGTTCCAGATATCCGCCGGAATGAACAGATAGACAGACTGACAAAAATTGTAAAAAATGTTATTTTGCTGTATGTACCGCGTATACCTACATACATATGCATAGAGTAAAAATTCCAATTTCATTATATGTATATATTCCTCAAATATTTAATAATTTAACAAAATGAAGTAAATTAATCTTTCTGTTATTAAATTATATCATTTTTATACATTAAATTAAAAAAATATATTAATTATATTATTATTTTATTTTAATTGACCATAATATGAATATAATTTTAACAGACACTTCAATTTTTTTATAGTTTGTATAGCTTGCTACATAAAATACTGCACATTTGCTTTCTAATTTGATCCCCTCACTAGTTCTATGCTATCTCAGTTTAGCTCGGCGTGTCAACAGTCAAATTGTCACGGTATCCCAAAATCCTGTTAAAAGCAAGTGAACGTTAATTGAGTAATGCAGCAAAATAAAAAACGTACACACTATGAAATAATTGATACGCAGCGAGTGATCAACTCACCGTCGACGGTTTATTTACCGGCTACACGTGCTCTTACTGATAGGGCTTTCGCATGTTAATGGATCTGTTGCATAATTAAATGAGTACAGCCTTTTAAATACATTAACAAAGTTTAACTGGCTGTGTTACCTACACATGTACGTGACTCAGTGTTATTTTTAAGCATTAATTTAATAGGAGAAACAAAATTGATCGGAAGTAGATTTAAAACATTTTCGTTTTCGTTGATCGAGATCAACAGATAAAGGGTGAATCCGTTTTATAATAATAGTAGCCCAGTTTAAATTAAATGTTTAGGCAAAGAAGACATGCATTTTTTAGTAAAATGGAAAAACTACAATTTTGTACATATTAACAATAAACTTTTCAAATAGTTTTATATGGATTATCTAATATTTACGTAATATTTTAGTCAGTTTAGTAACTAATCTTTTTGCGAGATCAATAATTAAGACTTGTATTATATACTCAAATATCTTGAGGTACAAGGGACATATTATCTTAGTTCTCAAGGTCAGTGACGTATTGGGTAATGTCTCTGGGTGATAGTAACCACTTACCCATTTGCCCATACACCTACCTATTATATATCAAACTCATATTACATTTAAATATCGATAAAATAACACACGAATATCAAAATCATATTTTCGTTTGTCAAACAGTTATGCAATTCGGTCGCGCGTTTAACAAAGGCTTAGATGTGGGATTAATTGTAATACCGCATTCTGATTACAATGAATTGGCAAACAAACGCGCTGTATATTGAAAACGAAATTGGATCCAATATATGTGTGTAAATAGAATCAACATATGGCCTTTCATTTGTGGTAATATACTTGCGTCAGTGTTGTTTTATTATATACTAGTGACTCGTATCAACTTCGCATAGGTGCAATGCTGGTACTAAATATACTATAGAATATTTTTATATACTACTTTCATAGCTTTTTGGATAAGGAGTAATGCTGTGTTACTACAAATCGCTAATCGCTAAGTAAGCATTATTTCCAGTAAAAAGTAAAGGATATAAATATACTGTCACCGATAATCACTAAGAGGCATACAGTGCAATAATAATTTGTTCTATATCATTGGTCTTAGCCAGCGTTTGCAATGTAAGCGCACACAAATGTGTTCATCACGACATAATTTTAGAAACCTTTAAAATAATCAGTGATTCTCAACTTCATGTATTATACATATAAACCGCTATACATACAAAATCCGTTGAGTAATTTTAAAGATCTAAGCATACATGGATAGACAGCGGTAAGCGACTTTGCTTTATACTATGTAATGAAAATTATGGTGATGACTACCTCGTGGGAGCAGTGGCTAGATATAATATTGTAGATCCTGAGCTTAGTTCAGTTTAAAGGCATAAGGTTTTCCTGTTGAAAAAATCTCAATAAAATCCCTGTTTGGAAGTTAGAGGTGTGTATGCATATAACTTGGAAAGTTCGTATAGCCCTTGGTCCTGTCTAAACTCTTTCGTATCCAATTTGCCGTCCCTTCGGATTATGAGTGTGTGAGAGAGTGACTACACGTAGTTTGCTAGTCCCTTTTGAGATTAGTCGCCATGGTCGAAATAAGTCAGGACTACACTGTATACACTTACATATAATTATAATTAAAATTCAAGTAATCATTTTTGCAAAACTTTCGTAGTATATATGTATATTTAGTAGTATAAAGTATTTATTAAAATTACATTTTGTAAAGGCCCGTATTGATCTTTATCAATTACACAATGTATTTAAGGTATTTAATTGGATAAAGATTTATGCTGTATTTTTTTATGGTATAGGTTGGCGGACGAGCATATGGGCCACCTGATGGTAAGTTGTCACCATCACCCATAGACAATGAAGCTGTATGAAATATTAACTATTCTTTACATCGTCAATGTGCCACCAACCTTGGGAACTAAGATGTTATGTCCCTTGTGCCTGTAGTTACACTGGCTCACTCACCCTTCAAACCGGAACCCTGCCACCAAGTATTGCTGAAAATCACCAATCACGCCTAAAATTATCAGTATACTATAATATGCGTGTATTATATGAATAAACATTTCTCTTGAATAATTCTATCTAATTAAAAAAACACATCAAAATTCGTTGCGTTCTTCTAAAGCTACATAAGGTTTTATGCTATGTAATAACTAATTAAATTATAATGTAATTTGTAAAAATTAAATCTAGCCAAGGTTTCGAATATGTTAAACGTTTTGAGTAAAGTTTAATTTTTTTAAAACTTAAATTATTCAAAACGTTGTTTTGTGTATTATCTACAATGTATATAACTATAATGAAATTAAGTAAATCCTTACTCTTTTAATCGAGTCCAATATACATAAAATTATAAATAAAAAACTACATAATTTGTTCGAAAATAAATTCCATTATCGAATATACCATAGAATAAGTTCATTGACTTACTTGCCTTCCATTTAGAATTTAGTAATACAAGGACGATGTTTGACTGTAAAACCAATGATCTAGGAGTACATACCCTGATAAGCTTTAAGATTAAACCCTTAGATTATTATTATACATAGAGTATCCCACTACAAAAGAACTAAAACAAACCAACCTTGCAAGTGTGTGTGTGTGTTACCTAAGTCTGACGTCATACTACGTTAATAGTATACGTGTATATGAATATACACACACAACTACACGCAATATACTTTAATAGTGTGCATGTGATTATAAAATACACACACTCTAATAAAAAGTATACTGACTGTCTATTATAAAATCTATACATATAATAAAATTGGACTCTATGTTTGTAATATTAAAAGTACCTCTTTTTGCTATTGTATTTTGTACATGGCACATGTACTAACTTAAGATTTTTACAATTTTTGTCTGTCTGTTTGTTCCGGCTCATCTCTGGGACCGCTGGACCGATTTTGATGGGACTTTCACTGGCAGACAGCTGATGTTACTTTAATTTTAAAATTATATTTTATATTTAAATTAAAAATAAAGTCACGCTGTGCAAAGTACATTAAATACAGCTTGTGTCTAAATAACACATTTAAATACTATAAGTTTAAATTACATAAATCTCCCTTAATACAAAGTACAGGAACTATTAATACACATGATAAGGCAATTATGGCCATTTTGTGCAGTATCAATATATAATTAAATAAAAGGTAAAGAGTCATCGATCACCCCTCACCGGGGTATCTCGTTTATCTTAATTAGAACGTGAGTGTAATTAATTAATTAATGTATGAACATTGAAAAATATTTAAATATACTTATAAAGACGATCCCTTATTGAACCTTTAACGATGGTCGGACGATGGTATTAATATATAACTAAAGTATTGAAGCAATTAATATACTGATAAAAAATGTGTGAAGCTGTTGAATTTTTAAATTGATATCATTTTTTACTACTTTTTTATGCCACCGACGTTGAAATTACTTTCATGTTTATTGATGAATATAATAAGATTTTTAATTAACATTTTTATTAAGTTATTTTTATTATTATTTTTTTATTTTTGTTCGGTGGAGCTCGATATTTCGTAATATCTACGAATATAGAAACGTCAATCAATCAATCGCGATTGATATTCTATCAGATTTCACATTATTTGATTTTATTAGTTTAAATTTAATAAAAAAAGTAGTGTAGGCGGTATGTATACAAATCACGTGTCCTTCGGAATCGAGCCTGCGAATTTCACCGAATTCAACTCAGCACAAACAAAACAAACACACCGAGTTGCTTTAGAACTTATAGTATATCGTGGTCGATGGTAAAAAAAAAAACATCAAAATTTTAAATAAACCTGAAGGTTAAAACGGATAACACCGTTCATTTATTATATCCCGTGTCCGTATCTATAACATCCTCTCCCGGGAAATTATCGGGAGTGTTTAATCAGATAAACGTTCATTAGGTAAATGACTTGCCAAATTTTACAAGATAATATAATAAAGTAATACGATAGAGAGAGACAGAGTGTGTATATCCGTTTCATTCGCATTGAAACTCAAACTTGAACCTCGTTAACAAAACCGAGTTCCTCAGTTCTCTATTTTAATGTAAATTTACTGAAGATATTTCTCACACGACTACTTAGATGCTTAACGAAAAGTCTAACATCGATAATCAAAGAAATTGCAATGATAATTAAAAACTAATTCTACTAAATTTTCGTATGTAAAAGCTAAAAAGTAAATACTATTCACTTTGTACAGTCGGGCTAAGAAAAGGTTCGTCACCTTATGATCTATTTTCGTGCGCTCAGTATGAGCGATAATCTGCTTTGCCGATCAAGAATGACGTATTGCGTCGCAATGATTTGATGTTTAGATTCAAAAGGTACAATATTTAATACTCAATAAAGAAATGAATTTGAAAACTGACGAAAGTTTTCTCTGACTGCATAAACATATTTAAATTTAAATATTTCAACCAAAAATGGAATACAATACCGCAGATACATCTCAGCAAGTCTGAATTGTGCAGATGAAGCGGTTTCAGCTGACAGAAACAAGGCTGACCGGAGACCGCGCTCCACTGATTGTCTACTAAAGCATCGGGAGCAGATTTGATTCGACATTTTTGAAACAAAAATGTAGCTTAAATTTTAAGCAGCATCTATACATGCTGTAATAATATGCAAAAAATCACAACATATTGCAATATAATTTTAATTTATAATTAAAGAGATATGTATATAATCAGAACGAGAAGTCTATAAGATTGTTTATTTTTAGTTCAATTGTTAAAGCTTACTGTCAATTTATTGCAACACTACTTTTTATAAACGTTTTGGTAGTTATATTAATGTTTATAAGTCACCGTAAAATTATAAATGCCGTTAGATTATAATCTATTTCGCGAGATTGTGAACTGTCGATACATTGCGAACCGTAACATTACTATTTAACGTATTATTACAGTGATATTCGAAGCTATGGTGCCAACTATTATTAGTTGATTTAATTTTAGGTATGTATCCTGTTAAAAATATTAGTAGTAGTTAATATTCCCAAAATTTTCAGATATGACACAAATATGAATTTATAAACTAGAGGGTTTCCTCTGATTATTTTACTCGGTACCAACCACCAATGTGATATTTTATCACCAAAATATGTTAAGGGTGAGTATGTAAGTCTAACTACAGGCTTATTATATTATTAGGGATATAACACTTAGCTCCCAAGGTTGTTGGCACACTTTTTTAATGACGTATGAATTGTTAATGTTTTTACCTCGCTTATTTCTATGCATAGTCGTGACCACCTACCATCAGATGGCCCATTTTCTCGTCCACCAATAACAAAAATAATCTTTCAGTTGTATTTACAATTACAGCTGTCTTTACAAGGTTTTCCTTTAGTAGCGTACAACATTTAAGTTTTGTGTAAGACTCTAGTATATTACGTACAAATAAAATGTCCTATGTTCAATGCCGTTTAATATTCACAAAGGTAGCATCGTCCAGTAATCCTTCTGTGTAATGGTCTATAAAATCTCACAAATGCAAAGAGCGAGCTACGAGCTTATGACGTTTAAACAACTTACGTACATTATAATTATCAAAATACGAACGAACTCTTCCTGATTACTGATTTTTCGTTTTCACCATTACGCTTCACGTCAAAAAAACTCTAAAGAATACACATGCTATAATAGTATAAGTTAAAAGACAAAGATAATCTTTGTTTACTAAAATTTATTCTATTACAATATTTTGTAAAACTTATTCACCACCTCGAGTCGAACTATATCCAGAATACCCACAAAGTAAAATAACATAGACATAAATAATTAAGTAATTATTAATTATTAATGACAAGGTTATATTTGTTATATTTGTTATATTTATATATTTGTTATATTTGTTATATTTGTTATATATATATAGTAGTTATTTTGAAAAACGACATGCAATTTTATATACGTTACTTGTCATACATGGGCTCGTTGTGAAACCCTCGCTATAAAATCCCCGTCGCACACTGCCTTAATACGCTCCTGTTTTTTTTTAACTGTATAAACATACACATGCCCAAACAATGTCCGCTTTCCAATGCATCCTTTCAAAACACTTCCATACTAAGCTTTTCCAAAAGAAACTATGTTCTCTTTTATCGCCTTACGTCGTTGTATTAATTAATTATTTAAGCGTAGCATGGCGATATATTTCCCTTATCAAGTAAGTATTACCAGCAACATGATAATCACTGGTTGTCACGTGTTGATCATCATTTTGACTAAAATATCTACTTCACGAAATTTTGTTTCAACACGATTATATACTTCACGAGATACAAGTAGCAAGTAAGGTTTCTTGTTTAAAAGGCTATAGATCTTTGTTCAAAATGTTTTATACTCAAGAAATATTGTGCAATTCAACAAGCTTATATGCAGCGGTTGAATAAGACGGCTCGGATACTCAAGGCTACAGTTTAGAGCTTTCATACGTAAAACCCGGACTTGAGCTATGTACGGTTAATATTCTCGTATTTTAACCGCTGAGCCTTCTCGGTTTTAACCGACTTCAAAAAGGAAGTGGTTATCAATTCGTCTGTATTTTTTATGGTACCCCATAAGTTAACGGTTGTGAGCATGGGATCCACAACAGTAATGCACATCCACAAAAATATAACAATAATTGTAACTACGTTATATAATTGTAAATCTACTTTTAAGTATTCTAATTTTTTTAATTTAATTTTACCTAGGAAAACTTAAAAAATATTTTAAAATACGTAATTATAAATTCAAAATAAATTTATAGTTCATATACATTTATTTTGAAATAGTGTTTTGTTTCGAGTCGGTTTTTATTTTTGTTCTTAACATTTTTGTTTATCGTTTATTATTCTAACCTAATCCAAATATCTTTTAACATATTAACTTTTATCACAAAAGTAACGTTTGTTTTGGTCTCTGCGTGAATTGAAAAGGGTTTTTGTGGAACGAGAAAAGGAATAATTTATACCATAGCTCCATCCCGGTGCGATATAACACGAGTACGACTTTTTATAAAATTTCTTGGAATTCAACAAAGTTCGGTTGTTACGTTTTAAATCTCACTATAAAATTGTAACTGAACGTCTGAACATGCTGATAGTTTCTCTATGTTCCCTACTAAGTATACATAAATGCATGAATTTTGTTATAGTATTAGTAAGGTTAGTACAACAACAACGACAACAACAACAGCCTGTAAATTCCCACTGCTGTGCTAAAGGCCTCCTCTCCCTTTGAGGAGAAGGTTTGGGACATATTCCACCACGCTGTTCCAATGCGGGTTGATGGAATGCACATGTGGCAGAATTTCTTAGAAATTTGTCACATGCAGGTTTCCTCATGATGTTTTCCTTCACCGCTGAGCAAGAGATGAATTATAAAGACAAATTAAGTACATGAAACGGCGGTGCTTGTCTGGGTTTGAACCCGCAATCATCGGTTAAGATGCACACGTTCTAACCATTGGGCCATCTCGACTCGACTAGTACAAAGTACATAAAAATGATAAAAAAAATATATATTCTCTTCAAACTTTTACGCTTATCGCATTCGTTGAAAATGTAATTACATTCAATAATATTTGTGTAAAAGCGGTACATCGATATTATGTTATAGTAAGGTTATAGCAAAAAGCTCTACAAAGTAAAAATTTTACGACCTGAAGACTTCAAACTCACCTCGTCGGAGAAAATGATTTAATGTTTATGCATAAATTAATTTATGGTTACATTCTCAAATTTATATAACTCAAGAACGATTCCGCGTCCCCCAGATCAAAATACCTTCGCTATTCTTGAATTTCGTTCAAATATAGGGTGTTTTCGCTTATAATCCAATACACGAGAATCTATAATAATATCGCTTCTTATGACATGCACATATTATATATATACAATAGCAAAAGTTTTAAAGAGAGCGCTGACTTCTTTCTTAACTAAGAGTCAAGTTATTTTTTTTTTTGTTGTAAGTATGTATTGGTTGATTAATTTTCTTTCATATTGATGTTGATATTTTTGTTTTAAAGATATATCAATGTAAGTCTTTTCGAAAGTCTATTAATAAATAAATAAATATTACCGATAAAAATATACCGATTTTACTCGAACAAAACCTTATTAGTAAATTGTAAATTGGATACAAACAGACAGACAAATCGTGACGAGAATTTCATAAACCAATCGAAAAGAGGTTGTATATACGAATATTTACTCATTCCTTATAAATAATAATGATTTAATAAAACTCTACAATCTAAGATTCAGATTTATCTTGTTATGTCTCTTTCAATCGGACTTACGTGTATATAACAGCTGTATATATAAACGGCTTTAACATTATTACGTACAGAACTGGGAGTCGTGACGTTATGTGAAAATTTCGTATTCCGGGATGAAGGTTTCATCCTATACAAACATCACTTAACCCGGTATAATTTCGACCGTGAGTTATGGGTATATCTATGTTAGTTTATCCCATGAATTCTTTCCTTTCTAGTTTAGACTTGAGGAGTGTTCTAGATGATAACTCGATATGATGATGAGTTTAGTCAAAATAAATATTATTAACTAGCTGTTACTTTAACTAGGTGGTAAGGTGTATAGGTGGTAAGGCTTTGTGCAAACCCGTCTGGGTAGGTACCGCCCACTCATCAGTTATTCTACCGCCAAATAACAGTAGTCAGTATTATTGTGTTCCGGTTTGAAGGGTAAGCGAGCCAGTGTAACTACAGGAACAAGGAACATAACATCTTAGTTCCCAAGGTTGGTGGCATATTAACGATGTAAGGAATAGTTAATATTTCTTACAGCTTCATATTCTATGGATGATGGTGACCACTTACCATCAGGTGGCCCATATGCTCGTCCACCAACCTATACCATAAAAATATATATTTACCAACTAACTTAAAATATAACGTTCATGATTGGTACATAAAAAGGTCTTACACCGTTGTTTCAAAACAAGTAGTTTAAGTCCTTTCTTAGGCTCTAGATTTGAGTATCAAGTTTAAATCGGTCCAGTAGTATTAGCGTGAACGCGAGATAAAAATTCAGAGTTACTTTCACATTGTCTCAAATATTTTTTCTATACATTTCGGTTTCTTCATTATATCGCCCTTCACTGTGTATTTCAGACCTAGGTCGCGATTTTCTAATTACTCGTCTATGTAGCCCATATAACAAGAATAGTCAAATAGTGTCTTCATTAAATATATTTGCTCAATCTATACAGATTTTGTAGCAAATAAATTTATTTACATTCCTATTAAATTTATAAATTACATTTTATAATTTAGATTGAATCATTATTATTTATTAATTTATCTATTATATATTATATTATTATCTGTTAAAGTTGTCCAGTGGGTATATAAATAAATCATCATCTTCATACAATTTTTTTTCAAATTTGGTTCAAGTATGTGACCGTGGAGGAGCTCGAAACAGACGGAAATAATGTCGCCTTTATGATATTAAATATATGTCTAGGTCATTAGATTTTATTTTATATTTTTTTAAGCAGTACCAAATTATTAATTAATATTTACAATCTGAATTTCTTCATCGTAATTTTTAAAGGAGTCAAGATGGCCCAGCGGTTAGAATGCGCGCTTAAAAGATGATTGCGGGATCAAACACAGGCAATCCTGATTCATGAGCTTAATTTGTGTTTATTATTAATCTTGTGCTCAGCAGTGAAGGAAAACATCGCGGGGAAACCTGAATGTGTCAAATTTCAAAAAAATTCTGCCACATGTGTATTCCCGCATTGGAACGGCGTGGTGGAATATGTTCCACACCTTCTCCTCAAAGGGAGAGGAAGTCTTTAGCCCAGCAGTGGGAATTTACAGGCTGTTTTTGTTGTAATTTTTAAAGAGGAACTCCAATTATTTATTTTTCCAAAAAAATAATTTATTGAAAAAAATCTTTTGAATAAACGAGACGTTTTTCGGGCGACCTACTTGTTTTGCTTTATTCGTTCTATAAATCAAACATAACAACTACGCAATAAAATGACAATGAACACTAGAACTCTATAAGAAATTGTAAAACGATTGCACAGCACTCATACAATATTTATGCGCAAAGTCGAAATTGCAAGGCGGTTTCCTCGACGTGTTTGCGCGCTATGAAGCAAACAGCTGTTACTATAAATAATATAATAGAATGTATTCTAGATTTATTAATATTATAAATGGAAAAGTAACTCTGACTATCACTCTTTCATGACAAAACCGCTGACCTGAATTCGATTAAATTTGGTATGAAGCAAACTTGAACTCCAAGACACGACATGTTGTAAATTAAAGACATCACGTCATTGACAACTAACTTTATTCCTCTATAACAAGCCTGGTATAAACTTCACTATAACAGAACAAAAGCTACTTTTTTTGCCTAACATATGACAATCAACGTCCTAAAACGCGAGCGAAGCCGCGGGCGAACACTAGTTATCTATATCTATAAAAAATAAACCGAAACTACATGACACATAATTGTACTGCTAGATGCTATGTTAATATGAAATAATATAAATTGTAGTTATTAGTAGTTTCATACAGCGATATTTTCTATTCTTTCTGCAAAAGACAATTTTCATTTAACAAAAACAAATCAACTCGCTTGAAATAGATTTTAATAAGCACTTGAATTAATTTAATAAAAATATCAAACAAGATACAAATTGCGTCGAACAAGGCTGAAGTCCAAAAGGATTCACCCGCGTCAAGCACTAATCTCACCCCTTTTTTCTATCGCCATCTCCCTTTTTTATACGTAAATGAAGAGTACGTCGATATTTCTTTTATTCATTTGAATATACATATACTACCGACCCGCCCGGGCTTCGCACGGTTACTTTATATGTATCGTTATATATGGTAACAACCGTATTACATAAAATCATTATAAATTGAAGCTTATGTTATATTCTGATGTATATCCTATATTACTGTAAAAATTCATCCAAATCCGCCCAGTATTTTTTTTGTGAAAGAGTAAAAACATACATCCCTCACAAACTTTTGTTTTATTATTCGTAGGATTAAATTCAAGTATCAAATCTATTTGTTATAATCAAATAAACTTAAAGTAAACCAAGATTTGCTTAAATATGTTAATTGAACAAGTAAATCTTACTAAAAGATCACGGATTTAATAGATTTACATGTGTTTAAGATGTATTTATAATTCAAAATTAAATTTTTTACAAATAATTTGAATCGTCATTTAATAAATATATTGAGAGAAGCTACCACTAGTTCGGAAAGTAGGTACTACCGAGAAGAACAGGCAAGAAACTCAATAGTTATTCTTCTTCAACAATTTACTTCATGGTGTCAAAAGGAGAAATATTATAAGCCATTGCCCAGCCATAGATTATATACTGGATTTACACGTTATAAAGGATTTGTAATATTTTTAAAGTCATTGCTGCATCTGGATTTAGAATAGGTGGCTCATTTCATCTCACTCTTTTCACTTCACTCTTTCAACTATTCACTCGCGGTTTATATAGAAAAAAAAATGGCAAAACACTTTTCGTTATCATAGTGGTTCCGATTATTCCATTTCCTACATTACAATATTTTTTGGTAGGGCTTTGTGGTAGACCATCTAGGTAGGTGTTACACACTCATCAGGTACTCCACTGATAATCAGAAATACTTAGTTCTGTTGTGTTCTTGTTTGTAGGGTGACCTAGTAGAGAGGTATTACAGGTACCTAGGTATATAGCACCCTACATAATATATTAGCTCCGAAGGTTGGTGGCGTATTGGAAATGTGAAATGTTTGACATTTTTTTAAAGTTACCATCTATGAGTGATGACCACTCCTCAACGGGTGGCCTACATGCACGTGTGCCTATACTATAAACAAAATTGCATATAAATATACGGTTTTAGATTGTATTTATCTCCATACACTTTAAATGTTACTGAGAAACACCATGAAATAAAAACTGCTTTAACAAATAGTCACGGTAAAAGTATTTTGGGTAGTATTTTTGGCCGGGCACCAAACAGAATCGTGTGACGTTGATTGTATAGCATTCTCGTTGCCAACATTCCGATAATGTTAAAACAATCTAACATTTTGTTAACTTAAAGAATATAAACGAATTTTACAAAGCAAATGAGGAAGATAAAAATGTTTTAGCAATTGTTGTCAAATATTCTTCTAAAAATCAAGGAACATCTCTTTCTGCCTGACTGGAAAGGCTATTAAATCAATAAACTGAAATGTTTTGGTTAATACAAAGCAAGTAAAGTAAAGTAACAGCCTGTTAATTTCCCACTGCGGGGATACGGCCTCCTCTTACAGGGTACCATTGAAAATCAGCGTTGGGTTCTTAGAACCCAACTTGGAAGCTGAATGGTACACCTTTAGGACACGTTAAGCATCATTGTGTTGTTTTGTATTGTTGTTGTTTTTTTTTTGTATATTAAGTTAGCGAGTAGTTATAGTTAGTTAATATGTTTATATTTTTTTGTTGTTTTTTCTTCCTTTTGTTTTTTATACTTCTTATTATTTTATTATGCACTGTCTCCTAATAAACATTTCTTTCTTTCTTTCTTTCTTTCTTTCTTTCTTTCATTACAGAGAGGGCTTGGAACATATTCCACCACGCTGTTTCAGTGTGGGGGGGTGGAATGCACATGTGGCAGAATTTCGATGAAATTATACACATGCAGGTTTTCTCACGATGTTTTCCTTCACCACGGAGCACGAGATGAATTACAAACACAAATTAAGCACAAATATATAGTGGTGCTTGCCTGGGTTTGAACCTGCAATCATCGGTTAAGATGCACGCGTTCTAACCACTGGGCCATCTCAGCTCAGTTTAATATAAATACATCAGAATAATTAATGTGCAGAACTTTACGTTATAAACACTAACAATTTCACGAATTCGGGCTCTTGACAATTTTTTGTCGGATAGAACCAATAAAACGTAATGACCCGACCTGGTCTCGAAATTTTAACATCTTGTGGTTTACCACTAGTTAAATGAAGCAGTCTGTATAAAGAAATGAATATATAAGTACGTATATTAATAATACACGAATGTTAAGCATTTCAACCATGCTGGTTACAAAATATACGCGGTGGAAAGCGTAAATGTCGACGGCGATGTTACAAACTGTGAAAGCTCGTGCAGTTTAATTGCCAGACCTGCCAATAAATGCTTTTCCATGAATAAATTCGATTAAACCCGCCAGAGCCTTACTTTAAAAAGACACCATTAAAAATTACGAACGATATAAAGATAAAAACAAAAATTTGAAAAGGACAAATCGTTTCCTACTTATTTGACCTCGGAAATGTGAATTCCAATTCAGCGAGAAATTTTACGTTTCACATTTTTTATGTTTCGCTTGCGTAATCGTCACACAGGATTCTGAGCACGGCTGAAATTTCCATTTATGAAACAAGTGATAATCGTGTATTCTTTATACTGAGAATTAATAAATTATGTACATTTATTAAGATTATTAGTATTATTACTGTCTTTGACGTCATGACAAAATGATGATAAAATATGACTTAATGTAATTTAGAAATAGTGTTACGTTAATAGTGATTTAAAAGGGTAGGGCTTTCTTCGAGCCCATTTATGTGGGTACTACCCACTCTTCTCAATATATAAATATATATGTATGCTATGTTTCAGTTTGAAGGGTGAGTTAGTCAGTATAACTACAGGCATAAAACCTTGTTACAAACATTCCGAAGAAAGTCTCTAGCTCCATAATAATACCATACCATACAATAACATATTAGTTCCCAAGGTTGATGGCTCATTAGACATCTAAGAAATTAAATAAAATACAGCACCAACCTACCTACAGTATCTATATGGCACATATGTATATCAGTCACACTACCGATACCATAAAAAGTAATGTTGAGCGTAACAATAAACAATTATAAATATTTATTTATTATTTCCGTGTTGTGATTTAAATTTAATTATTCATTCAGCAATTTCGTTAGTCGAATTCAACAAAGATTATCAAATATACAATTTATGCTAATTATAAACTCTATTGTTAAAACAATAGCTGTTCCGTGTTGTGTTTCACATTTTCATCCAATTAACTAAATTCGACGCATATCATTATTGCGGTTTTAAGCTAAAATGGAGATTAGTAAACAAATGTGTAGTTTTAAATGGGTTATCAAAATAACAAGTTTTGATAGTTTTCATATTATAAGTTTCGTGAATATACTGGAGCTAATTATGACGTAAGCAGCATTTATATTAAGATTGCTGACCGTAATATAGGAAAACGTAGAAAAATTACGTTTTTTAAGGAATAGGTTGGACGGACGAGCATATAGGCCACCTGACGGTAAGTGGTCACTATCACCCACAGACAATGACGTTGTAAGAAATATTAACGTTGTTTCAAACCTTCTTTTCAAAAGGAGAGGAGGCCTTAGCCCAGCAGTGGGAAATTTACAGGCTGTTACTTTAGTTTACTTTAATTTTATATTATAGTTAAATTGCATGTCCCTTAAAAATAGATGATTGTGTATTTTGCTATGTTATTTATATTTTTTATACATAACAAATTATGTTACAATAATTGAGTATATTATTTGGCTTCATATAATATACGTTGTAAGGTTAAATGCATTGAACTATTTCGAAGTATCCGGAACGATTTACTTTAAAAACCTTTCGTTACGAAATAGTAGTTTTATGACCCTTGCCCGGATCCTCGAGTACTCCTGTCATAGCCTTCATTGAGGAAGTATGCTGGAGTGCTTAACTAGTTTCCGATATAAAACTTAAGCAATTTATATGTATACTAGCGACCCGCCCCGGCTTCGCACGGGTGCAATGCTGATACCGAGTACACTACTGTTTTTTTTACGACATCACATTAGAAACTTCGGAAATGTTATTAGTGTTTCTTCACTGTATTGTCCATGTATTACAAAAACCTTCCTCTCGAATCACTCTATCTATTAAAAAAAAATCCATTGCCTAATTTTAAAAATCTAAGCATACACAGGCACAGACAGCGGTAAGCGACTTTGTTTACTATGTAATGAAGCACAGTTCTACGAGTATTTTATATTCATCAGTATAGCTAATAAATTATCAAGTCAATCTCTGTGCTGTGTAGTGTTTTGTGCAAGGCCATGTTGGTAGTAAACTTAAACAAGTATTCCGTCGCCAAAAAAAAAACTTGATATTGTATTACTGTGTAAAATGTGAGTGACTCAGTGTAGTAACAAGCAAAGGGACATAACATTTTACTTGCCTAGGTTGGTGACGCTTTAGCGATTTACCGTCAAGTAGCATTACTTGGTATTGTTGTATTCCTGTGTAGGTAAGTGACTCGGTGTAGCTACAGGCACACGAGACATAACATCCTAGTCGCCAAGGTTGGTGGCACATTAGTCATATAAGTAATGGTAAGTAATTCTGACAGCATCAATGCATATGGGTAATTGTGACCATTTAACATCAGGTGGCCCATTTCCGGTCCACGTACCTCTTACATAAAAAAAGATACCGGAAATTTGACCCTGCCGTTGCCATGGCTACAGCCGGACACGGTACAGTCGCCTTGCCCTCTGAAAAATGTAACGCATTACTACGATACCCGGAAAAGCGTCTTGTTACTGTGTCTTGAGCACTTAAACGGTTCCTAAGTGATTAATGTATTTTATATCGCCCTTAAATTTCTTATCGACATTTTTGAAGTGTCATCCAGTATCTGGCGTGAACTTGCACAATTTAAAGTAAAATAATTAATGTACGATATTAATTTTTTGGGAGAAATTTTCTTTCAATTTCTTTTTCGATTTAATAATATAAAAAAAGTTATGTTGTTGTGGTTGTTATACTCTCAAAAACTTATATTTCTTAATTTTTATAAAATCAGGATTAAATTAAATGTAAAATCTCCCTTGCGGAATGTATTGAAAAGGAAATAATTATTTTCTTAAGCAAGTATTTAAGTACTTAAAAATTTATCTATCAATATTAACTCTTTTATCAACTAAGTTGTTATTTTTGTTGAGGAGAAGTTTTGGAACTAATTCCTTCACGTTTACCAATGCGGGAATACGGAAACAAGAACCTACAATCATCGCATGCACGCGTTCTTACCACTCGGCCATCTCCAAACTTCAACAGGTCGTATTTATGACGTAATAACTTTTAAGAGTACACAAATACAAATTTCTTTCAAAATTTTTTGTAACTTGTTTCCGCCCGCGACATTGCCCGCATAAAAAGCCTATGTTCAGGTTTATCATATTTTCTTTTCTGGACCTCTGACTGTGCTACTATCGAAATATATCGATAATCCGTTTAGTGATTTTCTTGTGAATGCGTAAGAAATAACTATAAACAAACTGACTTCATTTAAAAACCTGTTATCTTTAATATCAAATTTGATTTTAGTATATAATTAACAGAATAATTTTAGCAATTAATTTTCGCACATATTCTCAGAACGTTCTTCTATTATCGTGTTAATGGAAAGACTTTGCCGCCTATTGTCCGCTGATATAAGTGCAATAGGCTGTGCCCGACACTGGCTTTTTCTAATTACATAACACATTAAAGGAATATTCATAGTAATATTTTAGCGTAATATTATATAAATGAAAATGTGATAATATTCGTGGGTAATTTTCATTGACGTTACTGAAATCGAATGGTGTTACAATCTTATTTTAAACTCGAATTACACATTAAAAAGTAGAGAAAATTTAATCACTACACAAATCAAATCACTAGCTAACCGTCTCAGCTTTAAGCAGGTATAATGATTTATAAAGAACATTCAGATTGAAAAAACTAAAAAGTAACTTAGAATAGTATTAGCTTTAGCCGTCTGTTTTTTTCGAACCAATACGACTTGGGTACCTTCAATAAAAGAACGTAAACTTTCCTTAAAGGCCAGTAAGCCCCGGTGTTGCTGATATCCATGGGCAGTGGTAATCACTTACCATCAGGTAAGCCTCCTACTCGTATCTTACACATATGACAAGAGAAATTGAAGAACAAAGATACAAAAAAGATCTTTTATAAGCTAAAAAGTTGTAATTCTCTGCTTTTCTCTACTATAATATGCGTATATTCATAATGCTTCTAAACTTACACTCAAATCATTCTGCTTATAGATGAAACCTCACCAAAATATAAAACTGTACCTATTTACTTACTTTTTTTTTCCCTAGGGATAAATAAATGTATTCATAAATATATTTCTTATTTAATAAAAATACCAAATATATAATATACGTTGGTGTATCTATTTGGGAGGTTTAGACTTCAATACCGTCTGACCTTTTCTTAATATTATTTATTTCAGGAACGCAGACAGAAATTCATCAAAAGAATATATAAATAGGTTGTATAAAAAACAGAAGCAAGTATTACTCACTACAGTCATGCATAGATAAAGATAAATGTTTTCTTCGTCAGAAACTTTTCCTTCAAACATAAGACTTAACGTATCGTACTTAAATATAATATTGTATTCTTGACAATCCAAAATATCTTGTAAATATTTTTGATGCTGACTGTACATGGCTTACAGCTGTACATACTCTTTCGTCTTTTATCGAACCCGTTCGGATATATTGAAGAATTCCCTCAGAATTCCAATATTCAAGGAACGGTAAATTTGAAACATGGTAAAAATTCTGTTTCCCGAATAACGTGGTCTGAGAATAAAGGCTTGTGTTGTAAGATGATAAAAACCAATGCTAAGGGAATATTTTATAAGAAACAAGAATATTATATTTTTCTAGAAACTATAATAGATATTCTATAAATAATATTAATTATTCTATTCATTTGTCAATTAATAAAGCTTGGGATTGTTGTGTTGCGGTTTTAATAGTGAGTAAGCCGATGTACCTATAGATAATATAACATCTTAATTCCCAATATTAGTGGCATATGGGTATTTTAAACAATGGTTGATATTTCTTACCATAGGCGATGACGCTAACTTACTATTAGGCGGTCTATGTAACCTTTCTCCAAACTATTTAATGAATAAATAATAATAATTGAGTCAAAATCATATCAGATGGGAGAATCAGACTTTCTTATCATCCCATTTATTCTTTAATCAAAATTACATTTTTTAACTAAATAACGAAATAATCGTGACAGTAAAATTCATCAATGGACTGTTTCAACAATAATGGACATAGCTATTCGAAAATGATAAACATTCGCTCGAGTGAACATTCTTCTGAGTTCTAATACCATCTTAACGACAAAAAAGTATATTGTTTCATAAAATCAAATGAAAGAGTCAGTAAGTTTTTTTGATAATATCACCCAATAATATTAGATTGTAAATGATCTGAAATAAACCTATCTCCAATACTATGTGCTCAGCTGGACCTCACTTCTCTTTTTATAGAAAAGACGGACTATCTAATAGGCTACCAGGTAGTAATTGGTGGTTGACGTGGCATTGAAAGAAAAGGAGGTTCAGAGTTTCAAGTCAAACTGATCCAATGAGTTTCGATGAACACGTACAATTCCAGTGGAATTACATAGGATACAGGCAGAAGCAGTCTAGTACTAGTGTGCACATAGCTTTAGTTCTTAATTAATAAAATAAATCGTTTCTTTTATTTTTCATCCTTGACTTCCCTCATGTTTACGTCACGATCAGGGCGACTTCAATTAGAGACGTCGTTCATCTCTAGTGATTGACGCGTCAAACACAAACATGGCTTTCAATCATCTTAAATAAATAGTCTGACGCAAGCGATTTTGCTCACGATATTTGTAAAAGAACTTTTATAGCACTTTCTTAATTACTTTTTTTTTAACATTTAATTTCAATTTCAAGATAACTTAGCACGTTACTGATTATCAATGTCATAATCAATCACACTTTTTTTGGGGAAATTGAGGAACTTTATTTAAACTAACGAGGTTCTTTCTCTTTCAATTTCTCTTTAATGCTTACACTCTCGTCCAAGAAAGTTCATAGTTGGACAATCACTAAAGCAATTTTATTTTATTTTTTGGTATAAATGAGCAGGACGCTTACTTGATGGAAAGTGACTATCACCGCCCATGGATATTTGCAGCACAGGGCGATTTGCGATATGTGTAGGCTCTTTTCTTAATGGTTTATAAGTCGTATTGGTTTGGAACTAAGAAAAAGGTAGTTCCACAGAGTGGTTATGCGAGGCAGAAAATTTCACAGAAATGTTCACAAAAAGAAGATACTGATGTGGACGTACCATCGACGAAATATTCTTAATAATCCATAACCAGAATAACTATGTCGAATCAAAATATGTACCCTAATTAATCTAACCTGCAATATAACAGCGGGGAGGAATTAGTTCCAAACTTTCCAAAGAGAGAAGACCTTAGCCGAGCGACGTAAAATTTACAGGCCGTGACTTTACTTTATATACAAAAGTTAATTTAAAACTATGCAGGCGCAGAAACAGCAAGCATTGCCGTTGTTTAAATTCTGCTGACTATTTGCCCAGCGTGCTTAATTATTATCCAACTGAATTAAACTCTGCAACTGAAAAGCTTCTAATAGAGAGGAAACTCATTTCATACAAAAATAGAACACGGCTCTTTTGGGACACGAAATATTGTTTTAGAGCTTCGAATAATAGCTACAATTAGACGAAAGCTAGTAGGAATTCAATTACGTTGCATAATGTTTTATTTTATAAGTCCGCATGTGATATACTGTATTATTTACATATTATTTTTTAATTATCTGCTTTTGAAGTTTTATGATTTAAAGGATAATCACTATAACCAATATATGTATATAAAACTGTTCCGTTACTGAGTGACTGACAGACAACGCACAGCCTAAACCACTAGACCTACACAGACTTGAAATTTGGCACATGTATGCCTTGAGTGTCTTAGAGGTGCACTAAGAAGGGATTTTTCAAAATTCCCACGGGATAGGGAATAAATGGGATTTATATTTTCGAACCAAAGTAGCTCTATCTCCGTAACTATAATTACTAGTGGTTTCAAATTCAGCACGCAAGTAGGTTATAGCAACGACTAAAAACTATTTTTGGGATATTGGGAATAAACGGGACTTGTTTATAATACAATGCAAAGCATGACTGGTGATGAAAATATATATAACGTACTGAATACTGCTAACGTTTATCTTACTTGAAATCATAACATAATATAAAAATAATTATAAAATATTTATTGCTTAAAAACAGTCATATTTTTATTTATTTAATAAAACTAAATAAGTAACTATAATAGGTTAAATTAATAACTTATAATCATAGTTATAATATTTAATAAGACCGGGAATCGTTATAAAAATAATGGTTATCTAGGAGGAAACCTTAATATTCCTAAAATCTGGAATCCTTATTTTGTAACAATCCTACCAATAAAAAAGGTACGTGTCCTTATGTGAGTTTGAAGAGTTATATTTCTTTTGTTAAAATAATATTATTTTTCTAAAACATCATTTCTAAAATTAAAATACCCATTAATAAAAACATTTCGTCATCAGTGTCAAGCATCGAAATATTTCAACCAACAATGATTTTTAGTACCCTTTCGCTGTGGCTGACAATGACAAGTTAGCAACATAAAAGGTATTTTAACGTTTATATTTGTTATAGTCAGAACTCTTACTATTATTGACCAACATAAATATGCAAAAAAAAAACCAAATATATGTATATTACAAAATAATATCAAGCCTAATAGTATGGCCTAGTGGTTAGAGCGCGTATATCTTCAATTGAATTTTCATGTGCTTAATTTATATTTATAATTCATCTCAAGCCAGACTATAGAGAAAAATATCGTTAGGAAACCTGTATGTGTCTAATTTCAACGACATTCTGCCACATGTGAATCCACCAACCAGCACTGGAGTAACGTGGTGGAATATGCTCCTAACCTTCTCAAAGGAAGAGAAGGCCTGTACAATGAAATGCATTACATTACATTGTATACTATAAAAATGTGCATGAATATGTATATTTTAACATATTTGTTTCCACTTGCGTCCTAACTTCGAACAGTATATTCGATACTAAACTTGGTGACCTAATTCATACGTTATTTATTGTCGATGTTAAGAAAACTTTGCCTAGCGATACGCACCAAAAATATTGATACATGTCTCGAAGAGTCTTTCTGCTACGTAACTATCGTCCACTTCTGAAGTTGATTGTGCAAGAATACGAGTCGAATCGTAATCGTTTCGCTTTTCAAAATCAAAATATACTTTATTCAAGAAGGATTTTATACAAGCACTTTTGAATCGTCATTGAACAAACTATATTAAGTGAAGCTAACAACAGTTTGGCATACAGATTCCACCGAGAAGAACTGATATGAAACTTAGTAGTTACTCTATTTCAACTATTAAAAATACAAAGTCATGTTATTTGCGCATAAGTATTTGCTATTCTAATTTATACACATGAATTCGTGCTCGATGTTTGTATGTGTACAGCCGGTTTTAGGACATCATGATCTTATCGATTCTGTTATAAATAGCACGCTTACGATTAAACTCCTCTAGTGCACACGGAGGGGGTATGCTTTCCCCGTTTGTCTGATCCACTCTCTCGTCCATATCCGCCAAAATGCCCAAAGGCAGGAAGCGTTCTAAATCTGTTGCCACCTCGTAGGATATCGTGTGACATACCCGCATTATGTGGATGGCCTCTCTACGTTGTGAACTTTGAATCCTACATGTGTGTAGTATATACACAGCATAAATACAAACAAAAATATTTAGTTTCGTAAAGGTTATCGGATTTGAAAACAATTTTGTTTACAAATAGTTTTGAATATGGATTATCGCATATGAAAGTACTAGCGGACCCGAGCCAGCTTCGCACGGGTAAAATACCGATAAAAAATATACTACAAAAGATGTGTTTATTTACTGTATTGTCTATATACAAAAATCTTTCCCTCGAATCACTATATCTATTTAAAAAAATTGCATTAAAATCTGATGCGTAATTTTAGAGATCTAAGCATATAGGGAAAGACAGCGGTAAGCGTTGTTCTGTATTATGTAATGATGGGTCGTAAAAAATACAGAGTTACAAACAAAAAAAGGCAAAAGCACTCCTTTAACATTATTCCTATGGTTGTAAAGTGTATAAACTGTAGTGGTGCGTCTAAGTAAGTGAACAGATGGAAAATGCATACAGATATATTACGACACAACTTAGACGTAGCATCGGCAAATTTCGTAAAACCGGTCACATCCGAATTAAGTACGCTAACTCAAATTATTATAAATATTTCTTCATTATTTGAATATAATCTTTACACAAACTTGAATATATGACCTAATATATTCGTCAATTTGACACGTCGATTTACATGAACTTGCTTTCTCGGGTTAAGCTGACATGAGATTAGATAGCGACGAATAGAGTCGAATGGCGCGATAGGGAGCTATTTTTTGGTTGTATAAGTCGTTACTAGTCGGTTTTATTGAATTTGCCGATGCTACATCTAAGTTGTGTTGTACTATACAAAGTTCTATATGTGTACACATTACACACATCTCCGTATAATTTATGACGTCACTAATGTAATCCAGCTGAGGGTAGTCATTTTGTTAAATGCTCTAAGCGTGCGTCGGGCGCTTCCTTGTTTTGCCTTTTTTGTATCTGTGATAAAATGTTCGTGATTTTCGCTTTGATGTTGGATATGAACAGTTTTTAATTATACCATGCTATGAAAACTTTTCTTGCTTTTGTTTTAGGAATTTCTTAGGAAAAAATTAATTAAATCAGTCAAATTTGCCTTATGGTGTAAATAAACGAATTCATAATTTGAAGAGTATAATATTTGAAATATGTAATAGAATTAGACATTTTCTGCCTCACACAACCACTTTGTGGAACCAGCTTTCGCCGGTGGTTTTTCCGAACCGATACGACATGGGAAGCTTCAAGAAAAGAGCGTACACCTTTCTTAAAGGCCGGCAATGTACCTGCAAGCACCCTGGTGTCCATGGGCGGTGGTAGTCACTTTCCATCAGGTGAGTCTTCTGATCGCTTGCCACCTGTGTCATAAAAAAAAGTTGAAAAGATTCAACATTTCCAGCTGATGGTGTTACCTTTCCGTGGTGGTGGGTATAAAGAAACAATATTATGTTATAAAATTTTTAATGCCCAGTAACATAGTATTATAAACAACCAATTACTTAATTTACTAGTTACTTATGTTACTTCTTATAATAACTATTATATAAAATTATGCCAGCTAGACTCAGCGTGGGTCACTTGGGATAAAAGGCAAGCTTGAAAATTCAATGTAATTCAATGCAATTTATTATAAGGTTGAAAATTAGGCGCCACTGACGATTAAATTAGTTGATGTGGTTTGAAAGAATACACCGTTCGCCAGACCGGTGTAAACGAAATTTATAATATAATTGAAAGGGGGTACATCACCAAATTTTCCAGCTACACGTGGATACCGACAAAGGCTTAGGGAACAGGCCTGCCGTCCTTGGAGTTGCACCAGCCGCTATCTGGGCACACTCAACCAGGAACCTGTTCACTCTTAATATTTCCATTCAAGAAGTCCACGTGGTGGGTAAATCCGATTAAAAAAAAAAACCTCCTGTAATACGAAATATACAGGTTCAATAAGATAAGCTAATAAGAAAATTATAAATACCTTTAACGAGAGATGTAAGCACGAATTTACCTTCTGGAGGTTTAAAGTCCTGCTTACACAAATTGACGATCTCAACTCCGGAGAACCATTTCAAAGGGTCACTGGAAACCACAATTTACACATGACTACGACTTTTCGAATTGTAAACCAATGCATTTAATCAAAAACAAGAATTAAAGACTTACAATTTCTTACGAGTCGGTAAACATGATATAAAGTTCTGTCAAACTTCAAAACTTCATTGTTAATATCAATTCTGAAAAGATAACTGCTATTAAAGCACTGAATACTAAACAACCACAAATTAAGAAACTCAATTATTAAGACAACTCACCGATATATTCAGTATATCGAATTAGAAGTTTGGATTCGGTGTGAAGCCGATAGTTCCAAAATTCAAAAAGAACGAAATCGAAAGTTCACGAACCTTTGAAAGGTTAGCGAGTGTGACCAGTATCACTACCAAAATACCCTTAATGAAAAAGGAATTATATCCATAATTAAATCAGGGAAATAATTTTTGAATAATTATTAAAATTAAGAAAAGTCAAAAATGAGACAAAGTAAATTTATCATAACTAGACTCCGACACCTACATCGAAGAACTAACCTTTAAACTGGAAGACAGCTATTAAAATAATCTGAAACGATGTGAAATGACCTCTAATTAAATTCAGCAAACGAATTAGATGATTAAAATCTTATTTTACTAATTGTTTTAATGTGCCTTTAAAATAAATGTAATTTATTTTATTTATTAACATTTTAGAAAATGCCAAGTCGAAGCGTTATACTAGCAACACCGACATAAATTAAGTGGGAAATGGGTCAATGGCACGGAATTTAGCGAATTGACACTTTTTTGACGTTTTATATAATTATAAAAAAAAGTTAAAATTATGAAAATAATTTTTAATGTAACAGTACCTCCCCTCCCGGAAGAATTTTGCGAGGATAAACGAGAAAAATTCGAGCTGGCCCTCCAGCTCAGAACCTCGAACAACACAAATAATTAATTGAAATAACATTTAAAATGTGAAATATAAAATGACAAAAAAAAAGTGGAAAATCCAACTTAAGAAAACTACTACTCACCACAACTCATTTATTCGGCTACAACCAAATAAAACAAACAGAGCTCCCACATTAGGTGCAGGACAAACTCCACCTAAGTTTAAGCTCAACAAAAGCTTCGCTGCATGCAATACCAGGCGCATGAACAAAACTAATATCTGCCCTAACACAGATAATATAAAAAAAGAATGCTTCTCATAAGCAATCTTAAAAAAAAAATTACTAGTAGTCTATGCCACTAAATAGAGAATATAATTAACCTCTATAAAATAGTATCACGACACCAAAATTCGCGAAAATAATATGACTAATTAACTATTCGAACCCACGAGAAGTTAACAGTCTTAACCTTAACACACTATACAAAAAAATATACAAACCAACAGACATAACAAACCTTAATAAAACCAACCGTCAGGACTGATGGTACTCACACATAAGACTCTCTACTGACCAGACGAACAACAACACTTGTTAGGTAATATGGGATGGGAAAGGAATATTAGGAAACCAAACAGATGCCACGCCAACACAGAAGTGGACACTGGAAGGTGACAAAATGTCAAGGAATAGTATTAAGGCTTATTTTTACAGAGTCACAAACCGCTCTGAGTCGTAAGGCTTATTTTTACAGAGTTACAATCCGCTCTGAGTATTAAGGCTTATTTAAGGAGTTACCAACCGCTCCATAAGGATTTTAGGGTGAGGAAAAGGAATAAAGGATGCCAAACAGATACAACACCATCATAAAGTTGATACTGGACGGTCACCCGTGAAGGAATAGTTTTAAGGCTTATTTTTACAGAGTCACAAACCGCTCTGAGTCGTAAGGCTTATTTTTACAGAGTTACAATCCGCTCTGAGTCGTAAGGCTTATTTTTACAGAGTTACAATCCGCTCTGAGTATTAAGGCTTATTTAAGGAGTTACCAACCGCTCCATAAGGATTTTAGGGTGAGGAAAAGGAATAAAAGGATGCCAAACAGATACAACATTATCACAAAGTTGATACTGGACGGTCACCAAACGTGAAGGAATAGTTTTAAGGCTTATTTTTACAGAGTCACCAACCGCTCTGAGTCGTAAGGCTTATTTTTACAGAGTTACAATCCGCTCTGAGTATTTAGGCTTATTTAAGGAGTTACCAACCGCTCCATAAGGATAATAGGATGAGGAAAAGGAATAAAAGGATGCCTAACGAACGCAAACGAAACCTAAAGACTCTGCTATCCATACCATAATAAACCAACTGTCAGGACTGATGTTTCATACCTCTCCTCTCTGCTGTCCGGACGTTTACACTTTGCAATACCTAACGACACTATCGTACCTTAATAAACCAACTGTCAGGACTAATGTTTCACACCTCTCTTCTCTGCTGCCCGGACGTTCACACTTTGCAATACCTAACGACACTATCCATACCTTAATAAACCAACTGTCAGGACTGATGTTTCATACTAATAAACTCAGCTGTCCGGACGTTCAGAAGACAAGCAATAACAACGTTGCTTAATGGGTGCCGTATCACCCGTATCGATCGAATGTGTTATAATAACATCCGTTCGACCTAAGCCCTTCCTTTCGAAGGAAACCTCCTCAAACTTACCAAACACCTCCTTCGCAATTACGCTTTGCGAAGAAGATAAATCCTCAAGGGGATGTAAGGGGACGTAAGAACTTCACTCCCGAAACTACATTCGTTTCGGATGAATCAAAGCTTACATCAAAAAAAATAAGTTTGGTGCTAAACCAAACCTACACCAAAAATTAACCCCAAAAATTAAGGGTGTTGTCACACTAGGGACAACATAAAATTTGATTACCTTAGTCTTAGACTTCAGCGTAATCGGTAAAAATAAATAACCTGACACACGGGATCGTGCATCATTAGCCGTAGCTATATAAGAAATATCAGATGTGTCATGCATCTGAACACCCTGACCGACAAAATATTGACCTAAATTTGACCCTAAAATAGATATAGATGAACCGGAATCTAATAAACCACAAAACTGTTCATTAAAAATAGAAACCGACAAATAAGGACGAATGTCATCCGGAGGACGCTGCATAGCCGCTACACTATGAGTAAAGAAAAGTGAGATTCGTTTTAAATACTTCCGCCAATCGTCAGGATCAAAGTTAGCGGAACGACTTGACGGAAGGCTTACCCGTTTTTTCGGATCAGCAGATTTACAATTAAGACAGGACTTAACGGTGATGCCCTTAGTACCACAACGAAAACAGACAATATTCTTAGACTTACAAGTACCCCAATCATGTCCCTTAACCCTACAACGAAAACAAAACAAACCAGGTTTACTCTTGCCGCGTATCATCTCGACTTTAAAAGATTTACTATATTTGAAACCTAAATCCGGAGCTAAAGTATCAGCATCAATCTTTGGTGGATCCTTAAAATCTTTTACTTGTTTAAAAGTTAATTCTAAAATTTTACATTTATCCCGAAGTTGCTGCAAGTTCTCAATATTCTCCAGCGCTAGCGCTTGCGTAAAACACGGACGTAGGTTTTTACGTATAATCTTTAATTTATCCCTTTCTGGCAGTGAATATGAAAGTCTCGAAAAATAATTAATCATGACCGCAATAAAAATTAAACAAGATTCTGACTGACCCTGCGTTCGACTACGAATCTCAGATAACAGCTGCTCATCATAGTCCAAAGGTGAAAAATCTTCAATCAGCCTCTTCTTTAAACTCTGCCAGTCTGCGACTTCCGAACGAACACTCCGGTACCATGTTAAAACTTCATCCGAAAAAAGTTCAACAGCTGACTGAAATAAAATGTCATCAGAAATACCTCGAGCTAGACAAAGTTCTTCAAGCCTAAGAATAAAGAAACGGACACATGATTTGCCATTAAATTTTAAATTTAAACGAGCAATAGACTTATCAGACGAACAAGAAATTTTAGAAATAGGCAAAGGATTAATCAAAGCAGGTGAATGATCAGTAGATTGATCGTTAGCAGCTTCTTCAAAAGTTTTCCTAAAAGATTGAAACAAACTATCCACTTTCGAGAGACAATCCTTAAGTTTCACATTCAATTCTTCCTTTTTATAAAATAAATTAACATCCACTTCAATCCTACTAAATCGATGGAAAAGGTGATGTGCTATAGCTCTTAACCGGTTAAAACTTTTAAATTGAGGCTTAGATGACAAGGTGAGTAAGACTTCATCCAGTTTAGAATCAATAATTTCAAACTCGCTGGCTGGATCCAAAGATGTTTCTAAAATCTCATCAGCAGGAATTGAATTCACTAAGTTCCGAATCTGAATCCTCAACTCTTCAACTGAACCTTTAGGTTTAGCATCCCTTATCTCAACTTCATAAATAAGTTCATCCTTCCTAAGTAAGTGATAAGCTATAGGCCTTTCCATGATATAAAAAAAATATTTCCCAAAAAAAAATATTCTAAGTGTAAGCTATGAATGTGACAACTGGTTTTATATAGATATAAAACAAAATTAAAAAACTATTTGAAAAAAAAGTTCAGTAAAAAAAAAATTGTATTGAACCAGTATAAAAATTTGCAGAACCCTAAAAGTTGCAATACTAAAGAACCACACAAACAATATGAATAAGGTTCAAAAACAAATAAATTTAAATCAAAGTTCAAATAAAACTAAATGTGCAAAAGTCCAAAGTGCGAGTAAAATTAATTGTCATATTAAATGCTGATAATAAAAAGTTAAGTCGAGCTGGCTTCACAATATAATATGTAAGTCACTTAATACTAAACCTGTTTAAAATATAATTGCATCATTAATTTAAATTAATCCTCTTAAAGTAATAATTATTATATAATTAAAGTAATATCACAGTATGATAATTTACTTAAAATTTACTTCCAATGCAATATGAAATGTTGTAAAGTTAATTTGAAACACATAATACAGGACATAATTATTAAAATAGTACTTGTTAAATCTTTATAATAGTTTTTATACAATAACAATATTAAACATTGATTTTCAAACTCCTTATTTCAATATAGCAAATACAGACATACTGACTATCCCAAGTCACGCCCCTATCGTTGTGGTGCCACTGTAATACTGTTACCTTTCCGGTGGTGGGTATAAAGAAACAATCTTAGGTTATAAAATTTTTAATGCACAGTAATATAATATTATAAACAACCAATTACTTAATTTACTAGTTACTTATGTTACTTCTTATAATGACTATTATATAAAATTATGCCAGCTAGACTCAGCGTGGGTCACTTGGGATAAAAGGCAAGCTTGAAAATTCAATGTAATTCAATGCAATTCAATATAAGGTTGAAAATTAGGCGCCACTGACGATTAAATTAGTTGATGTGGTTTGAAAGAATACACCGTTCGCCAGACCGGTGTAAACGAAATTTATAATATAATTGAAAGGGGGTACATCACCAAAGTTTCCAGCTACACGTGGATACCGACAATGGCTTAGGGAACAGGCCTGCCGTCCTTGGAGTTGCACCAGCCGCTATCTGGGCACACTCAACCAGGAACCTGGAGCTGTTCACTCTTAATATTTCCATTCAAGAAGTCCACGTGGTGGGTAAATCCGATTAAAAAAAAAAACCTCCTGTAATACGAAATATACAGGTTCAATAAGTTAAGCAAATAAGCAAATGATAAATACCTTTAACGAGAGATGTAAGCACGAATTTACCTTCTGGAGGTTCAAAGTCCTGCTTACACAAATTGACGATCTCAACTCCGGAGAACCATTTCAAAGGGTCACTGGAAACCACAATTTACACATGACTACGACTTTTCGAATTGTAAACCAATGCATTTAATCAAAAACAAGAATTAAAGACTTACAATTTCTTACGAGTCGGTAAACATGATATAAAGTTCTGTCAAACTTCAAAACTTCATTGTTAATATAAATTCTGAAAAGATAACTGCTATTAAAGCACTGAATACTAAACAACCACAAATTAAGAAACTCAATTATTAAGACAACTCACCGATATATTCAGTATATCGAATTAGAAGTTTGAATTCGGTGTGAAGCCGATAGTTTCAAAATTCAAAAAGAACGAAATCGAAAGTTCACGAACCTTTGAAAGGTTAACGAGTGTGACCAGTATCACTACCAAAATACCCTTAATGAAAAAGGAATTATATCCATAATTAAATCAAGGAAATAATTATGGAATAATTATTAAAATTAAGAAAAGTCAAATATGAGGCAAAGTAAATTTATCATAACTAGACTCCGACACCTACATCGAAGAACTAACCTTTAAACTGGAAGACAGGCATTAAATTAATCTGAAACGATGTGAAATGACCTCTAATCAAATTCAGCAAACGAATTAGATGATTAAAATCTTATTTTAATATTTGTTTTAATGCACCTTTAAAATAAATGTAATTTATTTTATTAATTAAAGTTTTAGAAAATGCCAAGTTGAAGCGTTATACTAGCAACACCGACATAAATTAAGTGGGAAATGAGTCAATGGCACGGAATTTAGCGAATTGACACTTTTTTGACGTTTTATATAATTATAAAAAAAAGTTAAAATTATGAAAATAATTTTTAATGTAACAGTACCTCCCCTCCCGGAAGAATTTTGCGAGGATAAACGAGAAAAATTCGAGCTGGCCCTCCAGCTCAGAACCTCGAACAACACAAATAATTAATTTAAATAACATTTCAAATGTGAAATATAAAATGACAAAAAAAGTGGAAAATCCAACTTAAGAAAACTACTACTCACCACAACTCATTTATTCGGCTACAACCAAATAAAACAAACAGAGCTCCCACGATATGAGCAGGACAAGCTCCACCAAAGCTTAAGCTCAGCAAAAGCTTCGTTGCATGCATAACCAAACGCATGAGCAAAACTAATATCTGCCCTAACACAGATAATATAAAAATAATGCTTCTCAGAAGCAATATTAAAAAAAAATTACTAGTGGTCTATGCCACTAAATAGAGAATATAATTAACCTCTATAAAATAGTATCACGACACCAAAATTCGCGAAAATAATATGACTGATTAACTATTCGAACCCACGAGAAGTTAACAGTCTTAACCATAACACACTATACCAAAAAAAATATACAAACCAACAGACATAACAAACCTTGATAAAACCAACCGTCAGGACTGATGGTACTCACACATAAGACTCTCTACTGACCAGACGAACAACAACACTTGTTAGGTAATATGGGATGGGAAAGGAATATTAGGAAACCAAACAGTTACCACGCCAACACAGAAGTGGACACTGGAAGGTGACAAAATGTCAAGGAATAGTATTAAGGCTTATTTTTACAGAGTCACAAACCGCTCTGAGTCGTAAGGCTTATTTTTACAGAGTTACAATCCGCTCTGAGTATTAAGGCTTATTTAAGGAGTTACCAACCGCTCCATAAGGATTTTAGGGTGAGGAAAAGGAATAAAAGGATGCCAAACAGATACAACACTATCTCAAAGTTGATACTGGACGGTCACCTAACCTGAAGGAATAGTTTTAAGGCTTATTTTTACAGAGTTACAATCCGCTCTGAGTCGTAAGGCTTATTTTAACAGAGTTACAATCCGCTCTGAGTCGTAAGGCTTATTTTTACAGAGTTACAATCCGCTCTGAGTATTAGGGCTTATTTAAGGAGTTACCAACCGCTCCATAAGGATAATAGGATGAGGAAAACGGATAAAAGGATGCCTAACGAACACAAACGAAACCTAAAGACACTGCTATCCATACCATAATAAACCAACTGTCAGGACTGATGTTTCATACCTCTCCTCTCTGCTGTCCGGACGTTCACACTTTGCGATACCTAACGACACTATCATACCTTAATAAACCAACTGTCAGGACTGATGTTTCATACCTCTACTCTCTGCTGTCCGGACGTACACACTTTGCAATACCTAACGACACTATCATACCTTAATAAACCAACTGTCAGGACTGATGTTACATACCAATAAACTCTCTGCTGTCCGGACGTTCTTTAATAAATAAGTTTACTTTTTAAGGTTTCTAATATGCCAACTACCTAAATGTTTGCCACTATTAAAATCTTCTAATTCGTAAACCAATGGGCTTAGTTTACGTACCACCCGACACTTTTCGAATTTCGGAGCCAGCTTAGCTGTAAAAAATTTTGTAGCGTCACTGAGAGGAAAGGTTTTCTTCCAAACAATGTCTCCAACGTTGAACTCTAAATGTCGCCGGGATTTATTGTAATAAATTCTGCTTCTATGATGGGCCTTAGAGAGTGCTGTCTTAACCTTAGAAAAAATACCTTCTAACGCACCTAATCCACTACCATAAGCCTCCAAAGAAGGAGTACCCTGTTTAGAAGGACAACCTCTGTTATAAAGGCTTCCGCAAGAGACGGGTTCCCTACCATGTACCAAGAAAAACGGAGAAAAGCGGGTGGCTTCGTTGACCGCAGAATTCATTGCAAACACTACCTTAGGCACGAAAGAATCCCAAGAGCGATGATCCTCTTTAACAAGCGTAGAAATGGCCGTAATGATAGTACGGTTATACCGCTCCACAGTATTTACTTGGGGGCAATATTTAGGTGTAAAGTGAATTTCTGGAATCTGATATTTTTTGAACAAGGATTTCATCTCGCTACCCGTGAATTGAGTACCGTTATCTACAATCACTGTACGCGGGATACCATGTACCAAAAATACACCTTCCTCCAGTCGAGACACAATAGACTTAGCGACAGCCCTACGCAAAGGAAAAGCAAGACAATACTTACTGAAACAGCAAACTATCACCAGTAAAAATGTATAACCAGCTCTGGAACGTGGTAGTGGACCAACTAGATCTATGCTGATGGTTTCAAAAGGACGGGAACAATTCTTTTCACTACCCATTAACCCAGGAACCGAGGTCTGTGGATGCTTGTGTGCAGAACAAACATCACAATTACTAACAAATTTAATAACGTCCTGATACATATTCGGCCAATAGTAACGAAGAGATAAACGTTTATACGTTTTAAAAATACCGAAGTGGGGGGAAGTCTCACTACAATGATTGGACTTTAGCAGATGTTCACGTTGCTTCAAAGGTACAACTTCCTTCCAATCAAATTCACTTGTAAACCCGAATTTGTTTTTGGAATATTTAAAGAGCTTATCTCCCTCAACGACGTAGTTAGGGCAAGAACGAGGAAATTGGTTACACTTAGTATAAAATCTGTTAAACCAGGGATCTGATAAGTCAGACTTTATTTCAGAAACCACCGGAACCGAGCGTGACAAAGCATCCGGAACTACGTTGTCTTTACCCTTACGGTGTTCGATGATAAAATCAAACGGAGATAACCTGCACCCCCATCGTGCTAAACGACCGGTAGGATTGGACAAATTAAAAAACCACTTCAAACTAGAATGATCAGTTATGATCTTGAATTGCGGGCCCCCCTCCAGATAAGCACGAAAGTGTTCAACCGCGAAAACGACAGCGAGGGCTTCTCGTTCCGTAGCGGAATAATTTCGTTCAGCTCTGATAAGCGAACGGCTAGCAAAAGCAACGGGATGCTCTTGACCGTCATCATTTAATTGGGTAAGAGTTCCAGCAATCCCATAGCTAGAAGCATCGCAATGGACAGAGAACGGCTTTGAAAAGTCGGGGCATGCCAAAACAGGAGCCGACACCAAACAGGATTTAAGTTCTAAAAAAAGCTTTTTCAGCTTCCTCTGACCAGGAAAACGCAGGAGCATCTTTACGGGTACTAGTCAAAGCTTTTAAAGGAGCTGCGATTGAACTAAAGTCTTTAATGAACCTGCGATAGTAGGATGCAGTACCTAAAAACATTTTAACTTCCTTGCGATTAGTGGGAGTAGGATATTCAACTATAGTTTTAATTTTAGCGGGATCTGTATGTAAGCCCCTTTGATCTACAATGTAGCCAAGATATTTAAGTTATTTTCTAAAGAAGTGAGATTTATCCAAATTAATAGTCAGACTAGCTGACTTAAGCCGATCCAAGACCTTATCAAGTAAAGAAATATGTTCATCAAAGGTAGAACTAACAATAATTATATCATCAAGATATACAAAAACTCGATTACCAAATTCTGGGCCAAATAACTTATCCATCAAACGTTCTTGGGTAGCTGGTGCACCTTTCAGACCAAAGCACATAACAGCAAACTGGAAAAGACCTCGTCCAGGGACAGTGAACGCAGTTTTTTCTCGAGATTTTGGATCTAGAGGAATTTGCCAAAACGCAGCTTTAAGGTCAATAGAAGACAAATACTTAGCTTCCTTAAGCTGGTCTAAAATCTGTGAAATATAGGGAAGTGGATATGCATCTCCTTTGCTAATTGCATTGAGTTTGCGACTATCAAGGCAGAATCGAAACTCTCCATTAGATTTAGGAGCCAATAGAACTGGATTATTCCAAGCGCTTGTACTAGGTTCCACCACACCTAATTCTAACATTTCGTCAAGCTGACGATTTAATTCTTTTAAACGTTCGGGAGACAAGCAATAATAACGTTGCTTAATGGGTGCCGTATCACCCGTATCTATCGAATGTGTTATAACATCCGTTCGACCTAAGCCCTTCCTTTCGAAGGAAACCTCTTCAAACTTACTAATCACCTCCTTCGCAATTACGCTTTGCGAAGAAGATAAATCCTCAAGGGGATGTAAGAACTTCACTCCCGAAACTACATTCGTTTCGGATGAATCAAAGCTTACATCAAAAAATAAGTTTGGTGCTAAACCAAACCTACGCCAAAAATTAACCCCAAAAATTAAGGGTGTTGTCACACTAGGGACAACATAAAATTTGATTACTTTAGTCTTAGACTTCAGCGTAATCGGTAAAAATAAATAACCTGACACACGGGATCGTGCATCATTAGCCGTAGCTATATAAGAAATATCAGATGTGTCATACATCTGAACACCCTGATCGACAAAATATTGACCTAAATTTGACCCTAATATAGATATAGATGAACCGGAATCCAACAAACCACAAAATTGTTCATCAAAAATAGAAACCGACAAATAAGGACGAATGTCATCCGGAGGACGCTGCATAGCCGCTACTCTATGAGTAAAGAAAAGTGAGATTCGTTTTAAATACTTCCGCCAATCGTCAGGATCAAAGTTAGCGGAACGACTTGACGGAAGGCTTATCCGTTTTTTCGGATCAGCAGATTTACAATTAAGACAGGACTTAACGGTGATGCCCTTAGTACCACAACGAAAACAGACTATATCCTTAGACTTACAAGTACCCAAATCATGTCCCTTAACCCTACAACGAAAACAAAACAAACCAGGTTTATTCTTGCCGCGTATCAACTCGACTTTAAATGATTTACTATATTTGAAACCTAAATCCGGAGCTAAAGTATCAGCATCAATCTTTGGTGGATCCCTAAAATCTTTTACTTGTTTAAAAGTAAATTCTAAAATTTTACATTTATCCCGAAGTTGCTGCAAGTTATCAATATTCTCCAGCGCTAGCGCTTGCGTAAAACACGGACGTAGGTTTTTACGTATAATCTTTAATTTATCCCTTTCTGGTAGTGAATATGAAAGTCTCGAAAAATAATTAATCATGACCGCAATAAAAATTAAACAAGATTCTGACTGACCCTGCGTTCGACGACGAATCTCAGATAACAGCTGCTCATCATATTCCAAAGGTGAAAAATCTTCAATCAGCTTCTTCTTTAAACTCTGCCAGTCTGCGACTTCCGAACGAACACTGCGGTACCATGTTAAAACTTCATCCGAAAAAAGTTCAACAGCTGACTGAAATAAAATGTCATCAGAAATACCTCGAGCTAGACAAAGTTCTTCAAGCCTAAGAATAAAGAAACGGACACATGATTTGCCATTAAATTTTAAATTTAAACGAGCAATAGACTTATCAGACGAACAAGAAATTTTAGAAATAGGTAAAGGATTAACCAAAGCAGGTGAATGATCAGTAGATTGATCGTTTAAATTTAACCGTACTTTTAACAAATTTACAATAAGTAAATATTTAATTAAGATTAGTGAATTTAAATGGATGTAAACATCCAGGTGCCCGATTTTGTTACTCTTTAAATTTAAGATTTTACAATTGTTAAAATTATTTTTTTATATTCTATTCTTGTGAATAAATTAATTTATAACATAGATTTGCCTTTTTTGTAAATCTACTTGTAATGTTGAAGGGTTATTTAACTGACTTCCGGAGCACTTTCTTTCGAGGATTTGTTTAATTTAAAAACCTTGTCCAGCTCTACCGAATTTTTAGTTTGCCTCGAAGAAACTTAATATTTTTTTTTAATTTAAATTTATTTTTAGCCTAATATAAATATAGTTAATTATTGTATTTCTTTGGATATTTTGAAGATTAAATTTTAGAAACCGTAAAGGAAGTGGAAACTTTATAACATTTATTTAACTTCTGGATTTCGGTATGTAATTTTTACATATTTATTTTTACCGCAACATTGGAACTTCGTGGGATTTAGTATACATTTTTATAACTTTATGAAAATTTGGCATTCAAACACTTTTTTTTTAAAGGATATTTATATATTATTGTAACGTTATTTAAACTTCATTTTTGACTTGTTTGTAACTTTTTATTACATAACTTAGTCTAACTTTAAAATATTTTTTGCTAACTTTAAAACATTTACAATAAGTAAATATTTAATTAAGATTAGTGAATTTAAATGGATGTAAACATCCAGGCGCCCGATTTTGTTACTGTTGTTACTTTAAGACTTTTTAATTGTTAAAATTATTTTGACATTTTTTTTGAATAAATTAATTTATAACATAGATTTGCCTTTTCTGTAAATCTACTTGTAATGTTGAAGGGTTATTTAACTGACTTCCGGTGCACTTTCTTTCGAGGATTTGTTTAATTTAAAAACCTTGTCCAGCTCTACCGCATTTTTAGTTTACCTCGAAGAAAATTAATATTTTTTTAAATTTAAATTTATTTTTAGCCAATTATATATTACAATTGGCCCCCCTTCAAAATTTTTCATTACAATTGCCACTGTCACCTTTCTGGTGGTGTGGGTGTAAAGAAACAATATTAGGTTATAAAATTTTTAATGCACAGTAACATAGTATTATAAACAACCAATTACTTAATTTACTAGTTACTTATGTTACTTCTTATAATGACTATTATATAAAATTATGCCAGCTAGACTCAGCGTGGGTCACTTGGGATAAAAGGCAAGCTTGAAAATTCAATGTAATTCAATGCAATTCAATATAAGGTTGAAAATTAGGCGCCACTGACGATTAAATTAGTTGATGTGGTTTGAAAGAATACACCGTTCGCCAGACCGGTGTAAACAAAATTTATGATATAATTAAAAGGGGTACATCACCAAAGTTTCCAGCTACACGTGGATACCGACAACGGCTTTGGGAACAGGTAACCGGAATTGAATTCACTAAGTCCCGAATCTGAATCCTCAACTCTTCCACTGAACCTTTAGGTTTAGCATCCCTTATCTCAACTTCATAAATAAGTTCATCCTTCCTAAGTAAGTGATAAGCTATAGGCCTTTCCATGATGTAAAAAAAATATTTCCCAAAAAAAAAAGCTATGAATGTGACAACTGGTTTTATATACACATAAAACAAAATTAAAAAAACTATTTGAAAAAAAAGTTCAGTAAAAAAAAATTGTATTGAACCAGTATAAATATTTGCAGAACCCTAAAAGTTGTAATACTAAAGAACCACACAAACAATATGAATAAGGTTCAAAAACAAATAAATTTGAATCAAAGTTCAGATAAAACTAAATGTGCAAAAGTCCAAAGTGCAAGTAAAATTAATTGTCATATTAAATGCTGATAATAAAAAGTTAAGTCGAGCTGGCTTCACAATATAATAATATGTAAGTCACTTAATACTAAACCTGTTTAAAATATAATTGCATCAATAATTTAAAATAATCCTCTTAAAGTAATAATTATTATATAATTAAAGTAATATCACAGTATGATAATTTACTTAAAATTTACTACCAATGCAATATGAAATGTTGTAAAGTTAATTTGAAACACATAATAAAGGACATAATTATTAAAGTAGTACTTGTAAAATCTTTATAATAGTTTTTATACAATAACAATATTAAACATTGATTTTCAAACGCCTTATTTCAATATAGCAAATACAGACATACTGACTATCCCAAGTCACGCCCCACGTTGGGCGCCACTGTTACCTTTCCGTGGTGGTGGGTATAAAGAAACAATATTATGTTATAAAATTTTTAATGCCCAGTAACATAGTATTATAAACAAGCAATTACTTAATTTACTAGTTACTTATGTTACTTCTTATAATAACTATTATATAAAATTATGCCAGCTAGACTCAGCGTGGGTCACTTGGGATAAAAGGCAAGCTTGAAAATTCAATGTAATTCAATGCAATTTATTATAAGGTTGAAAATTAGGCGCCACTGACGATTAAATTAGTTGATGTGGTTTGAAAGAATACACCGTTCGCCAGACCGGTGTAAACGAAATTTATAATATAATTGAAAGGGGGTACATCACCAAATTTTCCAGCTACACGTGGATACCGACAAAGGCTTAGGGAACAGGCCTGCCGTCCTTGGAGTTGCACCAGCCGCTATCTGGGCACACTCAACCAGGAACCTGTTCACTCTTAATATTTCCATTCAAGAAGTCCACGTGGTGGGTAAATCCGATTAAAAAAAAAAACCTCCTGTAATACGAAATATACAGGTTCAATAAGATAAGCTAATAAGAAAATTATAAATACCTTTAACGAGAGATGTAAGCACGAATTTACCTTCTGGAGGTTTAAAGTCCTGCTTACACAAATTGACGATCTCAACTCCGGAGAACCATTTCAAAGGGTCACTGGAAACCACAATTTACACATGACTACGACTTTTCGAATTGTAAACCAATGCATTTAATCAAAAACAAGAATTAAAGACTTACAATTTCTTACGAGTCGGTAAACATGATATAAAGTTCTGTCAAACTTCAAAACTTCATTGTTAATATCAATTCTGAAAAGATAACTGCTATTAAAGCACTGAATACTAAACAACCACAAATTAAGAAACTCAATTATTAAGACAACTCACCGATATATTCAGTATATCGAATTAGAAGTTTGGATTCGGTGTGAAGCCGATAGTTCCAAAATTCAAAAAGAACGAAATCGAAAGTTCACGAACCTTTGAAAGGTTAACGAGTGTGACCAGTATCACTACCAAAATACCCTTAATGAAAAAGGAATTAAATCCATAATTAAATCAAGGAAATAATTATGGAATAATTATTAAAATTAAGAAAAGCCAAATATGAGGCAAAGTAAATTTATCATAACTAGACTCCGACACCTACATCGAAGAACTAACCATTAAACTGGAAGACAGCTATTAAATTAATCTGAAACGATGGAAAATGACCTCTAATAAAATTCAGCAAACGAATTAGATGATTAAAATCTTATTTTAATAATTGTTTTAATGTGCCTTTAAAATAAATGTAATTTATTTTATTAATTAAAATTTTAGAAAATGCCAAGTCGAAGCGTTATACTAGCAACACCGACATAAATTAAGTGGGAAATGGGTCAATGGCACGGAATTTAGCGAATTGACACTTTTTTGGCGTTTTATATAATTATAAAAAAAAGTTAAAATTATGAAAATAATTTTTAATGTAACAATGGATAGAATGGATCATCATGAATCAACATAGAATGGATCACTATATAATTATTAATGTTTTTTACTTTTTATGAATATTCGAGGTTCACCTAATTTTTCAGCCATAGTATGCATGCAATATGAAAAAGGTCCAAATATCTGATTTGCTCGTAATAGTTTTTTCTAGTAATAATAGAGCGGTATCTCTCCATTTCGTATTCGACGTTTGACAAATATACACTACTCCTAAGACCAGTTTCCAATTACTGTTCTTAACATAGTTATGTATAGATTAGCACTTATAATTAAACACTGTTTATAAATTGATAACTTGTCATCCAAAAATATATTTTGAATGATAATATTACTAACGTAAATTTTCAAATCTAATAAACTGTAGCTGAATGTTAGTGATAACGTCGCCTTTGGCTGCAGAACTTTTCTTTTTTATGACATAGGTGGCCAACCTGATGGAAAATAACTACCACCGCACATGAACATCTGCAATACCGGCCTTGCTGGCCTTTAAGAAAGGAGTACACTCTTTTCTTGAAGGTTCCCATGTCGTATCGGTTCAAAAAAACCGCCGGCGAAACTTTACTACAAAATACTTTAAATAAATTACAAACCAATAATAAACAGTTTCAAATGCGATCTATAAAATTTCCCGTTATTTTTAATGTTTCTTAGCTGCGTTTCATTTTCAAAGTTAAAAATACAATTAGAAAAGCATATGAAACGTTGAATAGCTACCAATTGATGCTTTAACCTCTATAACATTTTGTAGCTGTTGAGACGGGAAAAACAGCCTTATAATTGTCGACATAAATACGATTTTTCTATGATAATATTATATGTGACTGCAAATGAGTGTATCTCGTGCAATTTTAATTCTGTTTATTTTATAAGCGTCATCACTGTTAATTATAATTGAACAGAAAAAAATGTATGAGTGGATTCTCTTTTCGCTAAAGTTTGCCTAGTTTTAAAAAAGTTGGTTTTAAATATTCATTACACTGTGCGTTCAGCAATATATTTTTATAGAATAAGTTCTTTATCAAAGCGCTTTTTCAACATTTAATAATTCGAAATATATTTTTCTTTACTACAAACAGAAATAAAGAGAGAACGAAAACTTCAATAAAACGTTGTGTGGCAAAAGAAGCCAGTCCATTACATCTGAGTCTAAACACATCGCTTTCAGCCTTGTATATGACATTTGCAAACCAACAAACAATTCACAAAGCATACAATAGTAGATTATAAAACGACTATTTTAAAATTAAATAACACGTGATATTGACAAACAAAAGTAGTAAAAGAAAACAATTTAAAATATCTTATTCAACTAAACAAAGAGATGCATTTGTATATGTGAAAGTAATTTTAGATTTTCCTGAGGACGCCTTTGGGATGAATTGTGAAATGCAAATTCAGCGAATTAAAATCAGTAATACTTTACACACATTAACATAACGACCTTTTTGGAAACGGGTGTAAACTCATATTTATTACATGCGAGGGGAAGGGCTGAGGGTCAAATAGAAGTCCGCTACTCTTATTGGCCAGTTGATATGAGACAAATACAAATAAATGATTAATGTATTTAGTAAAAAAAGTTGTGCATGGTATTTTTGAGAAGGCTTTCAATTGGACATATACGATTTTTGGTGGATTATGGAAGGTTTTGATTATCATGGACTAAGCCTTTAATGATAAATGGAAACTAAAAATATTATGTCAATTTTACTTTTTTAAATAAAAAATGAACAAATTTTTTAAATGAAAAAACATTAGACAGGTATACATGACGGTATCATTAAAACAGTTAGTTGAAGTTGTTTGTTCGAAAACGTGCAAAAACACATTATTTGTTGAAGTCGCTGTATAATAAAAACAGCACATTGCAAAACACATATATTAAACTTACTCGTAAGACAAGAACTTAAATCAATGGAACCAGAATAATAATGACATAGTAATTAATAAACAGGAAATATTATTTACTGCAAAACTACCTATACCATTGATATTGTACATGTTTGATTAATAGACTTCGACACATTTTGACAGATCGCTATGACGGTATATATTGAAGCTCAGATAATATTCAATCTATCTACTTCCAAATTTGCTTTTCACTTACACTGATGCTTGCTGTGATTAATAGGAAACTAGATATTGCCACGACATACCTTGTATTAGAAAGATAGTAAGTAGAGTGCTTATATCACAAAATCAAAATAAACTTTATTCAAGTGCTCTTTTACAAACACTTTTGAATCGTTAACAAATAAGTGAAGCTACCACCGGTTCGGAAAGTAAATTCTACCGAGAAGAACCGGCAAGAAACTCAGTAGTTACTTTTTTTTCAACAATTAAAAAAATGTTGTTGTTGTTGTTGTATATCAATTTGAAAACTAAATGTTCTAAAATCGTCGAATTTTGTCTTGAGACTGGTTTTTGATGTGACAGTAAAATCCAACATGCGGAACTTATTAATCATAACACTAGCTTGTATGACCAAACCTATACATTACCAATGCAGAACCAACCTCGGAAACCATACTGTTATGGCACCTGTGCCAACGCTATATTCAATACAAATCACTAACGCTTGCATATGGGATGTGTGGGTCCAACCACAGCGCTAATTGTTTAATTAGCGACCCGCCCCAACTTCGCACGGGTGCATACTGATACTACATAAAATATAAAATTTCTTTAAATATTTAAGGTGTACCATGTGTAACTATAGTCCATTATTTTGATATATATTGTAGGATTCAGCATTCGCAATGAAAGCGCAAAAAATATGTTTATTTACGACATCACATTAGAAACCTCTAAAATTATCAGAGTATCCTTTCTATATATACATATAAATCATCTTCTTGAATCAATCCATATTAACAAAACTGCATTAAAATCGGTTGTATAATTTTAAATATCTAAGCACAGATAGGGACAGATAGCGATAGGCGAATTTTTTTATACTATGTAATTATGACTAAATTAAGATAATTTATATAACATTTCTTATGCCCAAGTATACACTTTTGCCGCTCTTAATACAGTTGAGGAGACCAAACCACAAGGAAGGGTCAAACAATTTAAACTAAACGACAAAATCAGTGAAGCGGCTCAAGATTTCTAATCTCTATGCGGGTGACTTGAGTTACGACCGCATCTCTTTATAAAACATACGAGACTTAAACAGTTTATCTTAAATGTTCATTACATACGTTTTACTGTAAATAACAATAATAATAATTAATCAGATAGAAAGATATACTCTATTTCAATTTAATAAACAACATTTGACAGCAAAATGATGTTATGTGATTGGTCGAGAGTCTTTTTTAATCTGTCACTAACTATGGATTTGCAGAAAAATTGCGTTTTGAACGTCAAGGAAACTGTCATTGGAAGTAAAATTGAAGTGGATAAGTAACTAATTATTATTATATACTAGTTATACTCATTATATAAATTATAACACTCAACTAAGCGTGATAGTAAAGTAAAAGTAAAGTAACAGTCTGTAAATTTCCCACTGCTGGGATAAGGCCTTCTCTTCCATTAAGGAGAGGGTTTGGTAACGTATTCCACCACGCTGTTCCAATGCGGGTTGGTGGAATGCACATGTAGCAGAATTTCGATTAAATTAGACGTATGCAGGTTTCCTCACGATTTTTTCCTTCACCGCCGAGCACGAGATGAATTATCAGCACAAATTAAGCACATATATATAGTGGTGCTTGCCTGGATTTGAACCCGCAAATATCGGTTAAGATGCATGCGTTCTAACCACTGGGCCATCTCAGCTCAAGTGTGATAGTATTGTATTATAAATACAGATATATTAATCATAAACTTAGTAGTGCACAATATTTCTAAGTTTATTAGCAAATCGCATGAAATACTTAAATCGGGTATGTAAAAGGTTTTGAGAAATTACCAAAAATTAACACGAAACGCTCCGTTATCCTGAAAATCTTATAAGTGCCCCCAATGCTGATAATGCTATCACATATATGTATATATATATCTATAGAATGCCTTTTCAACCGACTTCAAAAAGGAGGAGATCATCAATTCGTCTGTATTTTTTTATGTTTGTTACCTAATAATTATTTACTGGATGGACCGATTTTGATATATTTTTTTTTGTTTGAAAGCTACTGCCTCCCGTGTGGCCCATTTTAATATGTCACATACATATACGCGATAAATAGGTGAATAAATCAAAATTGCGCCAACCAATTTTGATGATTCTTTTTTTATTAGAAAGGATATACTTCAAAGGTAGTTTGGTGAAAGTTTGGTAAGGTCCTGAGTATAAGATCCATGACAAAGTAACGTAACGGAAAGGAACGGAACAATTCTGAGGAGCATGGTAGCGATACTCGGCCGGATCTTTTATTTATAGGTTATTTGGATATTTGATTCACCTTCCGTAACGTAGTTATGTTCATGTAATTGTCATAGTCGAATATTATAACCAACTAGCGACCCACTTCGGCTTCACACGAGTGTAATACTGATACTTAATTTACTACAGAATTTGTTTCTTTACGACATCACGTTGCAAACTTTTAAAATTATCAGTGTCTCTCCGGCTGGACACCGGTTGGCACCGACTCCAAATATAACAAAAATTATAACTACGTTATATAATATTTAATCGACTTTTCAGTAGTCTAGTATTTTTAATTTCATTTTACTTAGGAGGACTCTAAAAAATATGTTGTAATATTGAATATGCAATATTTTTATTACTTATTCACTAATATTATATTCATTTGTTTTAAAATAGTGTTTTGTTTGAAGTCGATTTTTCTTTTTGTTAAAATTTTTATTTATTATTGACCTTGTTCTTCCGGCATATTACTATTGATTGGAGAACTACATAATTATTGTTTATTGAAATATTTATTTCAATTAATTATTTGTTAATTGGACGTCAAAGAAGTTTAACATCTCACGAGCATACTTAAGTACACACAACTTTATTGAATGTGGATTATAGTCCCCGCGACTTCGTGTGCGTTGGAATTAAACTGAAATTTTATATGTATGTTATAAACAATTTTTAAATAAAAGCCTAAGTTACTCGTTGTTACATCTACCAAAGTGAAAGTCCCACCAAACTCGGTCCAGCCATTCCAGAGATTCGCAAAAATTGTATTTTGGAATATCTACCGTGTATACATATGCATAATATAATAAACGGTTATTTTATTAATTCTCATAAGTGGAAGTCACGTCAATTTTATTACATATGTATATGTTTAATATGTGTTATAATGTTTAATTAATATTTGAAAAAAATAACGTATAAAGCGTTACAAATTTTCAATAGCATGAATTAATTCAGCCGGGTATTAATTACCCGTGAAACAAATAGCCGGCATTATTCGAATATCAATGCCGGCTGTCGCAATCCAACTTCTGTTGACGGCACTCATTAGTTCATTTGAGTTTGTATTCTGAGTTAACCATATTAAAAAATATGTATTTACATTGTACAGTCCTCTTAATTGAATTATATTATTACATGCCTAATTTATTGTCGGGTTTGAAATGTTTTACATTAAATTACAAAACGTATAAATTCCTATTTTTGGTAAAGAGGTTTGGAGCGTATCCCACTACGCTACGCTTATGCTGGTTTTTGTCATATTTTGATTCGATTACTGTGGTTTCCTTACGACATCTTCATTCGTATTCGAGCTCTAGAAGAATTCTAACCACAAATGAACATGAAAAATCAATGATATTTGTTTGATTAAAATCAATCCTCGCGTCAGAATAAAATGTTTTAACAACTGGATTTCCTTGTTCCCTTTTTTAATCATGTTTTTTTAAATTTTAATAATAAAACCTGCTTCCTCAGCTATAGAGTAGGTCGTGACTGTATCGCAAGGTACCCAGTAATAACTTAGTTCCCAAGGTCCCATTGAGGAATTAATCACAGTGTTTTTAGGGCGTCTATGTTAATAGACGATAATGACTACTACTATTTGTCTAAATCAAAATAGTTATCTTGGCAAACGTTATCAAGTACGCCTATCTAGGTGTGAAAATGGGACACGTTTTGGTAAGTTGTCGACACAACATAAACTGCATAAACATTGACTTTGTAAGAAATTCATACAACGCATTGACCATACTCTGGTATACTTCTGATAATGTGATTTTAATGACTTAATTTCTGACAGAGTTTCGTACTCCCCAACTAAAGTTATAATGGGTTATTGTAATTATAAAATAATATAATACCTGCTTAGGTACATGAACAGATAAGGGTATTAGACAAAATATATCTCGTCATAAAAAAGTCAATCACATTATAAGATTGATCGGAAACTAAATTGATTAAACAACAGAAATAAAGCCAACTTGGATTTGTCTTGCCCGCAAAACCATTTAATGTACGGTTATCAATTTGGCAATATGATCAGACCATATTGATTACACCTTTTACTAACTTGAAAACAATGTTGATCTAATTCATAAGTTGTTATATTTCTGGTACTTCTAGTTATAATGGCTTACTCACCTTTCAAGCCAAAACTTAAGGTGGACTGTCGTCAAAACGATGTAACGCTTCGTTTTTATACTATTTCATGAATATATGGTATCTAGCTTATTCAAATTTCGTGGTTTAAGTAACACATCAAACAAATTTTGACGTTAGTTTACATCGTTCATTTATTTTTAGAAAATATTTACAAACCACTATAATATAACTCACTCATGTCATAGTCAAATTACATTTACGTTTATAAAGATATTATTTAATTAATCTTTTCTTTTCGCTACGAAAACTGTCTCCAATTAATAAATGACTTCTTTGTTGCCTATTCTGATTGTCTTACGGCTATTATACTTTCGGTTCTTCCAAGAAGCCTTGCTTCCGGTTTTCACAATGCGAGAAAATGAATAAAACAATTGTTATACTCTTTGGACGTTGATTCGGGTTCTAAGTAAGCATTGCCATTTCATAATATTTAGGTACCGTTCGACTTGTCACGATTGGTGACGTCAACCTACCTTTTAACCCCATCCTAATAAATTCATTTTAACAAATTTCATTAATATTTTTAATGTAACATAATAGGAATACGCACAAGTATACCTAAAACACACACATACATACTATCTACGTTTTCCTAAACGCCAGTTCTCCATTCGATTTTCAAATATTACATTACATTACATTACATTACATTAACTTCCAAATACGGCAAAGTTATAAAAATTTCTGCGGCTAAGTCTCTTCATATCTCTCAATTTGTCTAATTCTTAATTTAAAAACATGCTATCTCGACCAATAAGCTGCTCTCAAAGTTTATAAGATATATTTTAATATAAAAACGAACGCACCAATCCCACGTCTCGGTGTGGAATTTCCGAATAAACTTGCTTTTCTGTTACGTTTTTTTCTTCAGATAGCAATAACACCGTGATTGGATTACGCGCATAAACATTTTTTTCGATACAAATATGGCATTCGTACGTGGCTCATGAAGAAATATCGAAATATTACAGCATATGGAAGCTTCGAAGGACAACGTGTGCCGAATTTAATTTTCCGATGATAATATCGAGTCGAATATTTGTTCAGATATATAGAAGTTTCAATTTATATTAAGTAAAGTAAAAAATTCTCAATTAAGAGCTAGTACGAGGTTGAGACAGATTTTCTTGCGCCTGTTCCTCCTCAGGTCAGGATTTCCTTCTTTTCCAATCGGTAGAAGTGTTCAATTTGACAATTAACAAAGAAGTAAAATGATTCTATATTGAGTAAAAGAATCGATTAATAGGAAAATCATTTATCTTTTGATAACTTTTACAGAATTAAATGTAAACATCCAAATACAGAAGTTGAGAATTGAGTAATGTGCCTTATTGATATGTCAAGCTAAAAATATATTCCAAAAAATAAAATATATCCTTTTATAGAAACGAATACCGTACCCCAGAAAGGATGTATTAACTTTGCGAAGTCGGAAACTAGGCGTTATTAGATTACTTTCCCTCCACGTGTCTATACCATGCTTGTCACCGTTTCTTTCAAAAGGGTCAATATTATTGTGAATATACATAATGTTGTTGTAAAAATACTGTGATGCAACTGTTTTACTTATTCCATTTAAAACATCCCGAAAGAGGTCTCGAGAGCTCCAAGAATATCAAAAAACAGAAAAACTCTTGTTTGCAGGATGACAACAGTCCAGTACCTACAGCATTGACTTAAAGTAAAATATCGTAAGATATAGCACTATGGAAGTAACCAAAGTATACTAATCTAGCAGAGTCAACATCAGTTACTTGTCTAACTCTACTAACTGTGTATTCTGCAGAGCTGAATTTTCCTGATATTATTGGTAATCAAAGTGTATAGTGTTACCTGTCTTGATAACATTAATTAATAAAATAAATCCAACAAAACTAAATTTTGACAGCATTAATCATGAGGTAGCCTAATTCTTATCCTCTCGTACACCAGCCATATTTTTCTGCAATTAAAAGCTTATTTGAGCATCAACAAAATACGAATTTGTTGTTCAACAAAAGACATGTTCCAGAGTATCTTAATTGTATCAATAACATAATTTATTACGTGTATTAGTACGTATATTTTTTATGTCTCAAGATGTCCTTTAATTATTTGTATTTTATAATTATATGTATATGGAAGCAAATCCCAAGTCCATGAAGATTATACGAAATGGCTGATAAAAAAAAAACTCTGAGTTGCAGCCCAAAGTCTCGAAGTTGAAAGTGAAGGTTGAGTCGGCTTTGTCGTCCCATCGGATATTCAGAGTGAGGGATTAAAGAGTTCACCTGTGTGTGTATGTCCTACGTAGTTGGGTACTCTCCCTTGAGATTTGGTCCTGACCGAAATAATTCAGGTACGACCTCCTTTTATTCAAACTCATCTCATTATCGTCATTTTGTTTTAGAAAAACGAATATTATTTTGAATTTAGAATGAGATAAGCTTATTCGAAAGTCAAATTCATTCGAATATATTTCGATATTCGATTTTTTTTTTTCGAGTAATTCGAATGAAAAAATTATCCACATACTCAATTGGTTTTGCTATTAATTTGTAACATTATGATCAAATTGTGAAGTCGTTATTCCCAAACATTAACTGAAACTGAAATGTGGCATTGTAAATCACTTTTCCAATGACATTACATCGAAAATAATTACTCTGATTAATTATTATAAGGAAATATATTCTATAAATATATATCCGTGTGTGTGTGATACATATATGTATACTCGTATTTCATATATAAACAAAAGTTAATAGTATAAACATTTTGATACATTGTACTCGACCAGAATATTCACATGATTAAAAAAGTGTGTAAACTTACTAACACAAAAACTATTTAAAAAAAATAACACAAAAATTGTGTCTGCCGTTGATCGTTGAGGTCTGGAGTCGATCCTTGGTCAATCGTAGGTAATGCTTACTGTTTAAAAATACGTACGTACGTAAACCTTTTTTTCTCGGAAAAACGCATTACGCACTTTCCCCATGAATTTGAATTGTGGGTACCCCGGTGCCCCGGATACTGTCCCAGAACACCGGAATACCCACTAAAAACCAGCGGTACCCTTTTAAGAATCAAGACACTAATAATCTAGTCACAATACGAATAGAATCTCAAGTCTTGAAATCATAACGTATCCACATTACCTACATTTCCTTCTGATAAAAGCGGACACGATTTAAAAAGGTGAAAATCTTTTCATAAACACAGAATCGTTCCTGATTTAAAGTCTCAGCACTGCACGTACAAAACGTAATCAGAAACTCCACAAACACTATTAGTTGCGCTCAAACTGTAGAAAAACTACATACACTTCATATTAACTCCGTGAAAGCGTTATTTAATTTTGTTCACTACCTTTTAATTTAGAAACAATTTTGTACGCTAGTTCTTGTGTAATACGAACAATTAAACACTCTTTTGTTTTGTTTACGACTATTATAGACCTGCAAATATCCATTTACTGTTTGTTGTTTTCAGTTAACCTAATTGATGTTTTTCAGGTAGCGTTTCGTGTTAGTTCTTTTTTGCAGAAGGTTAACTTTGTTTTGATTTCAAATAGCTTTCCTACTTTACCTTGAGATGTCATTATGCTTCTTACAATTCGTCGAGTTTCAAGCACCGTAAAAAAAATATTGAATTAATTAATTACCACATATTTGTAAATTGATGGAAAAAAATATGTACTGAATTCCTTGCGGGTTTTTCTTAGTAGAATATACCTTCCAAACAGACAATACGATTTAAAAGTGATATTTTGGACCAACTTGAATGAAAAACATTTCAATGGACGTTCAATCACCTAAACTTAAAGTATCTTGAACTAATTTTAATTCGAAACATATATGCCATATTGCTGAATATGCAACGCATCTTAATAGCAATCAAAATACAGATAAGAAACCAATAAACTAATTGATAGCTATATAATTAACAGAAAATTTGGCAAAGGACAGAAGCATTATTCGAACGGTACTATTTAATAAAATAGATCCAATTTTAGCTATTTCCATTGCGATAGAAGCGTTATGCTGTCGACCGGGGCAGATTTATGGCCCTAACAAGCCCTGAACAAAAGGCGATACTCCCTACGTGTGGCATTTACGCCAGAACTGAACATTACTGCCACAGCTATAATAGTCATTTGTATATTAATGAAACCTTCATCATTCTCGACGTTATCTTATTATGAATTATCTTTAATAGTATATGTTGTAATTTCATTTCGTATTGGACTTTTTCGGAAATATTTGTCCAGTCGATATGATATGTGTATCACACTAACAACACTAACATAATCACGTCATTTTTAAACTGGGTTAAAGTTACTGAGTTCGCTATGTGTTTATATAATATTATATATAAATTTCAATTTCAATTTCAGTTTTCCTAATTTTATATAACAATAATAAAATATTTAACGAATAGAGACAACAAGATAAGACATATATAGTAGTAGTATAATAGTTCTCATTGTAAAAAAAACGTTACTCGATATGAATTTACACAAAAAAAAATTATCTTATTTAGAAGAATAAACTACAGTCGGGGTAAAAAAAGGTTCGTCACCTTAAGATCTATTTTCGTGTGCTCAGTATGAGAGATAATCTGCTTTACCGATCGAGAACAACTCTTTGCGTCGCAATGACATAGTGTTTAGATTCAAAAGGTACTAAGAGTTTAAGATTTGATAAAGGAATGAATTTGAAAACTGACGAAAGTTTTTTACTCTGACTGTACATAGAATATCAAGTGACATAAAATATTAAATCTAAAGCAAAAAAATATCTTCTAAATGGTAAAATATTGTTAAAACTTGACTTGACTTTTTGGATGATGCTGAGAGACCTATTACACTAACATTGTTCGAAAACGAGCTCTAGTTTGGAATGCTACATGCGTGGATACATTGGTCCCGCCTCATTTCAGAGAAACAATGTTAAGAGCCGGAGCCGCTATGGAAAAAGCCGAAGGGAACAAACGATCCAAATGTTCGTGACTTTTCCAACTTATGTTTTTGTCCTGTTTGCTGTTGAAACACTTGGAGTAGCAGTGCAAAAAGCTTAATTAAATGCGTAACACTTCACCTTATTGCCTCAATTGGTGACAGGTAGGCTGGTTCATTTTTTGTCCAGAGGATCGGAATTGCGATTCAACGGGAAAATACGCTGAAACTCAGAAACGCTGATAGCGTTCTGGCCACCATTCCGCGTTGTTAGGATTTGTGTAGTAACTATTTTCAATTCATATTTGTATACATTTAAGAACTCAATGCTAATAATTAGTGTACTTGAAAAAGCATGGTTGAATAAACTATATTTTAAGTTTGAGTTTTGAGGCGAATATAAATATTTTATTCATTTATTTTTACTTGCTACAGATATTCTAAACCTATTCATATAAAGCATGATTAAAGTCAAAAGCAGGTTAGCCAATGTGTGACATCAGATTGCTTTTTATTTTCGACCTCAAGATCTAGTACTGTCATATAAACATTTTTAATATTATTTAGGTAGGACCACTTGATATTAGGTCACGACTACTGGTATCAATAACTTCTCATATCAGCAATGGAACACCAACCATTTAAACTGAGGTGTTATGTTGTTCCTGCAGTTATAGCCACCCCTCAATACAACAATACTATATAAGTACAAGGCTAGTTGCTAAGCTACAGACAATCTTACTCATACTATAACAAGTAAATTTATTTCTCCTACTCTAAATGACACATCTTAAATAATAAAGAATATATGTATATATAAAATAATATATATATTTTCCTGATCTCTTATTAATAACATCATTTATCAACCGCCTATAAGCAAGCTCGCTCTTAAATATTTCTTATATTTATCTAAAAAGCAATAAATAGTTGTATGCGCCAAGTTTCGGAGATGGCAATATTTCTTTACGTACGACGTGTTAATTCAACCGGCAATAGGAAATATTGGGTTCCAATATAATAATACGGTTTCTTTGATATTGCATTAGTTTTTATGTATCTAGAGAAGAGATGTTCGTAGGTTCTACACTATACTTTGCAGCATGTGCAAATCATTTAACGATTTTGATCTATTTGACTGTGATTCTTGTTGCTTTCGTTATAATCACAGTTTACGATACATAACAGTTAAACAATTTATTATTATTATACTTATTATAGTACTACGGTGGTAGCTTCACTTCATTGTTAAATGATGATTCAAAAGTGCTTGTACAAGCCCACTTAAATAAAGTTTATTTTGATTTTGCCTAGCGACCCGCCCCAGCTTTGGCACGGGTGCAGTACCGATACTAAATACATCACATTACAAACTTCTAAAAATATCAGAGTTTCTTTATTATATTGTTCATGTATAATATACAAAAACCTACCTCTCGTAGGGACATACGGATATAGGGACCGAGAAAGCGACTTTGTTTTATACTATTTACTGTACTTATCTACTGATTACAACCATCCGGTAACAAATCAGTTAATCATTTATACGAATAACTGTTACCAATTTGATTCTAAGCCATTGATATATTTATATACAGCACTTATAATACGCGTATAAGAATATTATCATAAAAATATACGAGAAAATTTTCCATTACAATAAAAATTACATCTTTTATAAAGAACGATTTATTTGTTTCTTTTTCACGCTCGTACTTAAAAGTTTAAAATGTGATGTGTATCGAGTTAACGTTGCATTGGAAGAGAGAAAATATTCGCTCGAAACGATAACTTATACAAGATATACGAAAACTTTGTATTGATGTAGTTTTCTAGATCTCAAATCTGTGTACAGAAAACTCGGATATAGTATTGACTTGTATATAAATCACAGTGACATCGACGAAAGTTTAAATTCAAAAGTCGGAAAACGGTGAACTGTGTCCCCAGCGCTTATTACTTATCACGATATTTGACATAGAATTGGTAACAATATAACTTCTCAGTATTTTAAGTACAACTGTATGGTACACGAAATTTAGCATTTATTATTTATAAATTTTTAACTTTGCCGTTTCGTAAATTCAAAACTTTTATAAAAAATACATTGGTACAAAAGGCATATTATTCGATACAAGATTCTATAGATGATAAAAAAGCGTGGAGTTAATACATGTTGACTTCCAAGCAGAATATATTAATTTAAATATCTGTATTTAATTAACTTGACTTTGTATTTTTTAAATGTTGAAAAACAGGAACTACTGATTTTCTTGCCGGTTCTACTCGGTAGAATCTACTTTCCGAACCCGTGGTAGCTTCACTTAATTGTATAATGACGATTCAAAAGTACTTGTAAAAGCCTTAAACTTGAATAAAGTTTATTTTGATTTTGATTTATTGATTTATTCAACTGATTTTTTCAATTTCCAATCTATGACAGGTTTTGTTTTGATTTAATTTCATTGTAAACTGACAATATCTGTTCACACGTTTTAAAGCTATTTTTATAAATATAGTGATTGCTGGTTCTCTTCAAAAATGACCATTTTCAATTTTTTTATATGCTGCAATCGTCTCATAATTCCTGAGACAAAAATTGGTTAACGCAATGAATATCTTTATCTTTATTTATTACATAGTATAAAACTAATCACATTTGTCATAGAACCGACAACAGTTGGGGAAAACGCGTTCTAGAGTAGAGACCGCGTCTCGGCAAACGTAGGACGTACTCAGGCACGGTGGAGTGACGATATACGCAAGGCGGGAGGCAGGAGCTGGATGCGAGTAGCTGGAGAAAGACCACAGTAGCGTACACTTGGAGAGGCCTATATCCAGCAGTGCACAAAAACGGGCTGATTATGATGATGATGATGATTATGATGAGTATAAAACAAAGTTGTTTAACGCTGTTAGATCTTTAAAATTACGCAACGGATTTTGATGTTTTTTTTTTTCATATATTCAAGAGGAAGTTTCATATGAATAATACATTTACGATATATTATTATTACACTGATAATTAAGGTGGTTACTTAAATTGGTGTCGTAAATAATATAGTTTTTGCACGTACATCGCATAAGCTGCAAACCCACCCTACGAGATGATGTCTGTAATGCAGTTTGTATGGTCTAATGAAAAAAAACTGCGAACGTTGTTACACATTCTGTAATTTATTTAGTATCAGCATTGCTATGCGAAGGCGGCGTGGGTCGCTAGTATAAGATAAGATAATTTACTTTTATACCCTGCTTTACGCTACTACGCTTTACTATTTATACCCTGTAACATTTAATCATAATTTCGCTTAAACACCGTTCGAAAAGCCTACGTTTCATTTTACAATTTCAGAATAGAAATGAATTGTCTACAAAAGTTAGAATTTCAGTTAGTCGCTATTCAATCACATTCCTGAACAAACTAAGATAGCTGAATGAATGGGTACAATTGAATGAAAGGAATGGGCAACTGTGGGTCTTTCATTAAAACATTTTTAACAATTTTTCATTTACGAAAACGGATTTAAGATTACATCTGCGGATTCGCTTGTAAATTCAATTATACATTCATATTCCATAAAGGAAAATACCTATATATTTATAAATAGATACATATATATGTAATTGTATTTAACTAACATGGCTGTATTTTCTTAAATGTCGAAAAAGAGTAAGTACTGACTTGGCGCTTCTTCTTGGTAGAATCTACTACACTTAATTGTTAAATGACGATTCAAAAGTGCTTGTAAAAGCCTACTTGAAAAAAGTTTATTTTGATTTGATTTGATTTGAATAGTATGGTAGGTTTTCATATAAAACATTGTCAATCTCTTGCTTTTATTTTGATTTTAGAAAAATCCCAAACGTTGTATCGAGTTTGTAAAACAGTGAGTTTTGTTTTAAATTCGAGCACTTGAAACTACGCTGCCATATTTACCGTGTGATATAGCTGTTAATTAAGTGAAAAAAATGGTAGTAAAATCAAAATACGAAATCTGATATATTTGTTAGCGTAATCCTTTTACAAATTATCTGCTGTCCAAACTAACTCGGCATGAAATAAGTTATATTTTTCCTGGCTAACCTGCTCGCTTCGCTGAGCGTAAAATATTATGAGATAATTATCAAGTTAATTTTACTGGTATTACCTTCTAGATCTAGATTCTAGATATATAGGAAAAACTCACATATCGCTTTTAATAAAAGAAATGATAGTTTTAAAATAATATAAATATATGGGTCACTTATGAGACTTACTTCTTTTCATGACTACGGTACATGAGTGACTGAATGACTACGGTATATGAGAATTCGTTTTGATTCAGTATGACATACAATTATTGCAGTCAAGTCTTCGTATGGACTGGTTAATATCTTTGGCTGGTACCCCTTACCAACACATGCCTTAATCAACTTATCCCGATTGAAGTCTGCTACGCTACATGATGTCACAACAATTTATTAATTTTTTTATTGTTATTAAATGTATACTCTTTTTTGAACGAGTTCTTTCTTTGTACATTTTTAATTAATCATAAATAAGGTTTTATTATTCAAAAATGGAACCGGTTCCTTTTTATCGAAATTTAAAAAAAAACTTTCAATTAAGGAACAGACAACAGCTTTCGTATTTGCATCAAAATATGTCTTAATTAAGTTTGTTGTATATTCCGTTCGACGTAATTTCGTTCAATAACATAAAAGAATGAATGTACGAAAACAATACTGATTGCTATTTAATTTTATTACTCATTTATTAAATATATTATATTTCTTTATTTATTTATTACGAACATATCGTTAACGATATTTTCCATAACTTAATTAAGTTGGTATATATATATTAATAATTCTAGATATTTTCTGAATATAATTGAAAAATAATATAATTTATAAAAATATTAATCATAGCTTAAAATGGAATAACTTTTCTGTTCTGGTATAGCAAAAATGCCGTTAACAGACATCTTATCGATTTTCAACTTTTGATGGCATATTAATAAGGAGAAAATTCTTTAACAACATATTTATGAGATTTTTTCTTATATCTTATTAGTTTAGGAAATAATTTTATAATGTTATCATCGATAAGTTACATAGATTTACATTTTCACTGCGTTTTTCACTCATTGCACATAATTGAGTTTAGTTATATAACGCCATTATAGATATACCACGTCAATATTTTAGTCACTGCAGTTCATAGCCAATAACGATAATTGACGATCTCCGTGGTCGAGTGGTGTGTACACCGTTTTCATGGGTACGCCACTCCGAGGCCCCAGGTTCTATTCCCGGCCGAATTAATTTAGCTTATCATTAGTCTTCAATGTTGTCTTGGGTCTGGGTGTTTGTGGTACTGTCGTTACTTCTGATTTTCCATAACACAAGTGCTTTGGCTACTTACATTGGGATCAGAGTAATGTATGTGATGTTGTCTCATATTTAAAAAAAAAGTTTAAAACCTATTTATTTATTCAATTACTTGTAAGATTGATCAGGAAAACATAGTTTGGTGGTATAACTACTTACTTTAACTACGCTTGCCTTTCATAAACGCTTCGGATTACTCGTCATTCAAATTTTCACATCATATAGGCAAATAGACCATCTGTAAGTGGTACCACCACCCATACATATTATATAAAGAAATATTTACCATTTCTTACACTGTCACTAACCTTAGAAACGGGATAGCTTGTTAGATTCCCACATGTTCATTCCAGCAATGAAATCTTTGTTCAGTGTAATTGATGTCGTCATGTTTTGGTTCTCACATCGACATAATGTATTATAAAACTTAATAGTATAGTAATAATAGTATAAAGTATATAAAAGTAGTAATAGTGATAACATTATAGACTACATAATTTAAATTAAAATTAATTAGAGTATTTTTTTAGGACCCTATTTACCGTAACATAACGAACAAAGTATTACTTCGATAGCAAATAGGGTGATATTTAAAAATATGAAAGAAAATTCAAGTATTTTAAAAAGCTTTCCGTTTCATAGTTATGTTTTTGTGTGGTTTATTTGTCTGGGTATGCTGCGATGCACAAAGATCGTAAATTCTAGTTAAGGCGACGTTCTTGTCACATCGTTTCTTTTAAAACTACGAAATGCTGCTTAAATGACTTCGCTTCGGCGACGTTTGTTTGAATATAAAACAAAGCGTTATTTTTATATACGAAATAATAATATAATCTATGACTTGTTTCATAAAATCATACATACTGTATCAAAGAAAGCTGTTAGGAACAGTTACTATTTGTCGATTAAATTGCTTACAGTTTTACAGAATAAATATAGTATTTTAATATATCTCGACACGCGGTAGCGTGTTAGCCAAGTTCAGGTAACAGAACTGGCGAGTAGCACCGTATGTAATATTTTTTACTATTGTAACCTGGGTCAGGTTAACACAAAGCATTTGAGTTATACCAAAGTAAAAAGTAAAGTAAGGCCTGTAAATTTCCCACTGCTGGGATAAGGCCTCCTTTTCTATTAAGGAGAGGGCTTGGAACATATTCCACCACGCTATTCCAATGCGGGTTGGTGGAATGCACATGTGGCAGAATTTCGATGAAATTAGACACATACATTCCTCACGATGTTTTCCTTCACCACCAAGCACGAGATGAATTATAAACACAAATTAAGCACATATATATAGTGGTGCTATCCTGGGTTTGAATAAGATTCACACGTTCTAACCACTGGACCATCTCAGCTCAGCTGAGTTATACCATCAACATATTTTCAGTAGCTGCCCGAAGCTTGAAAATAGTTCAGCGTTTAAGAAAAAAGTCAGATAATATTGTCATTAATACGAAAATAATTAGGCGTCCTCTATATTATGCGACCAGGTGGCGTTGCGCAGTATCTGGGTCTTAAGCGTGGGTTGAAGACGTACATGATATCCCGCAGATATATATTCAACCCTTTGCTCCAAAAGCACTCATTAATAACTTCCTAATCTCGTTCATAGCGAGTGTAGCATTAGTCACAAACCCGATTGTGATTTGTCTTGTGACGTTGAGAACATGAGAGAGACACAATTACATAATCAGTAATAATACAGAGCAGTAACTTCATGGAAAATTACTATCAATATATATTAAACTCTTCTGTTACTGAGTGACTGACAGAGTAACGGAGAGTATTAGCTTATGCAATTGTAATTTACTATTGATTGGCACTATTATATATATCAAGTAACCTTGTTTAAGATAAAATCTATCGTCTCAAATTTAACTTTTGCTATTTAAATATATTTATGAAAGTCTCATAATACTGGCTTCCTCTTCCTTTGAAGAAAAGGTTTATTCTACTACGCAGCTCCAATTGATTATTGGATAGGTTAAGATTCACGCGTTCTAACCACTCGGTCGATCCCAAGATTATAAATGCTACTAAAGAACATGAATGTATAAGTAGTGATAAAATTGGTAAATGATTATAAAAATTTTATTTCGTTACTTGAATAAATTGTAAGTTACATTTGAGAATAAATTTTATATTTTAGATTACCGAACTGTAACATTCATAAGTAACGCTATTTGTGTCTAAAGATGGCACACAAAACAGATTGTCACAGGTAAAGGGGTAAGACATACAACATTCAAGAGCTGTGAAATAATTCCGAGCATATTGAAAAGATTTTACAACGAACAATTACTATATTATAAAATATACATAATATTTTATAAGCAATAAGACCATAAGATAGGAATATAAATAACCGTCGATACTAGAAAAACTTTCAAAAATCTGAAATTATTCACAATTAAAACCAAGGTTACATTGTCTTTATGAGTTGATAAATGGCACTAGTCTGTCTCGTAAGATACGGACTAAAATTAAAAACAATTACAGAATTAGTTGCAATAACTTGGAAGATCTTAGACGGATCTGGAAATAAAAGACATCTTAACTAGTGATCGTGAGCATAATGAGAAGCTGAGCTTCAGTGAGCTTGGAAGTGCTTAATTTGTGCTTAGAAGTACATGCAAATTAACAAGATGATAGGGCTTTGTGCAACCATACATCATGGATTCTATCACCAAACAGGCATACGTCGTATAGTTGTGTTTCGGTTTCAGTTACAGGCACAAGAGACATGACAGCTGAACACCCAAGGTTAGTAGCGCATTGGCGATGTAACGACGGAAATGTATGGTTGGGTTATTATTTCTTACAGCGCCAATCATTAGCGGTACCAACCGCCAATGTTTTACAGAATAAATATAGTATTTTAATATATCTCGACACGCGGTAGCGTGTTAGCCAAGTTCAGGTAACAGAACTGGCGAGTAGCACCGTATGTAATATTTTTTACTATTGTAACCTGGGTCAGGTTAACACAAAGCATTTGAGTTATACCAAAGTAAAAAGTAAAGTAAGGCCTGTAAATTTCCCACTGCTGGGATAAGGCCTCCTTTTCTATTAAGGAGAGGGCTTGGAACATATTCCACCACGCTATTCCAATGCGGGTTGGTGGAATGCACATGTGGCAGAATTTCGATGAAATTAGACACATACATTCCTCACGATGTTTTCCTTCACCACCAAGCACGAGATGAATTATAAACACAAATTAAGCACATATATATAGTGGTGCTATCCTGGGTTTGAATAAGATTCACACGTTCTAACCACTGGACCATCTCAGCTCAGCTGAGTTATACCATCAACATATTTTCAGTAGCTGCCCGAAGCTTGAAAATAGTTCAGCGTTTAAGAAAAAAGTCAGATAATATTGTCATTAATACGAAAATAATTAGGCGTCCTCTATATTATGCGACCAGGTGGCGTTGCGCAGTATCTGGGTCTTAAGCGTGGGTTGAAGACGTACATGATATCCCGCAGATATATATTCAACCCTTTGCTCCAAAAGCACTCATTAATAACTTCCTAATCTCGTTCATAGCGAGTGTAGCATTAGTCACAAACCCGATTGTGATTTGTCTTGTGACGTTGAGAACATGAGAGAGACACAATTACATAATCAGTAATAATACAGAGCAGTAACTTCATGGAAAATTACTATCAATATATATTAAACTCTTCTGTTACTGAGTGACTGACAGAGTAACGGAGAGTATTAGCTTATGCAATTGTAATTTACTATTGATTGGCACTATTATATATATCAAGTAACCTTGTTTAAGATAAAATCTATCGTCTCAAATTTAACTTTTGCTATTTAAATATATTTATGAAAGTCTCATAATACTGGCTTCCTCTTCCTTTGAAGAAAAGGTTTATTCTACTACGCAGCTCCAATTGATTATTGGATAGGTTAAGATTCACGCGTTCTAACCACTCGGTCGATCCCAAGATTATAAATGCTACTAAAGAACATGAATGTATAAGTAGTGATAAAATTGGTAAATGATTATAAAAATTTTATTTCGTTACTTGAATAAATTGTAAGTTACATTTGAGAATAAATTTTATATTTTAGATTACCGAACTGTAACATTCATAAGTAACGCTATTTGTGTCTAAAGATGGCACACAAAACAGATTGTCACAGGTAAAGGGGTAAGACATACAACATTCAAGAGCTGTGAAATAATTCCGAGCATATTGAAAAGATTTTACAACGAACAATTACTATATTATAAAATATACATAATATTTTATAAGCAATAAGACCATAAGATAGGAATATAAATAACCGTCGATACTAGAAAAACTTTCAAAAATCTGAAATTATTCACAATTAAAACCAAGGTTACATTGTCTTTATGAGTTGATAAATGGCACTAGTCTGTCTCGTAAGATACGGACTAAAATTAAAAACAATTACAGAATTAGTTGCAATAACTTGGAAGATCTTAGACGGATCTGGAAATAAAAGACATCTTAACTAGTGATCGTGAGCATAATGAGAAGCTGAGCTTCAGTGAGCTTGGAAGTGCTTAATTTGTGCTTAGAAGTACATGCAAATTAACAAGATGATAGGGCTTTGTGCAACCATACATCATGGATTCTATCACCAAACAGGCATACGTCGTATAGTTGTGTTTCGGTTTCAGTTACAGGCACAAGAGACATGACAGCTGAACACCCAAGGTTAGTAGCGCATTGGCGATGTAACGACGGAAATGTATGGTTGGGTTATTATTTCTTACAGCGCCAATCATTAGCGGTACCAACCGCCAATGCGTACCAATATAATTGATATGCCCCTTGTGTCTGTAGTTATACCGGCTCCCTTTAAACTGGAGCTCAACTATATTGGTTATATAATATCTATTGAATGAGAGGTACTTAACCAGACGGGCACATAGCCTTACAACTAAAGGAAATAATGATCCATTGTGTCACAACGTTGCATTTCAATAAGCTTGTGTATTTATAATAAAAGAATATCAGATTGGACGGTCAGATGTAAAGGCATGCACGCGAAATCCTCCTTTGTGTTCAAGTACATACGACTTCAATTTCCAATACGCTCTAAATTCGCTATGACTATCAATAAAGCGAATTTTATAAGAGATCCGTTTGATTTCAGAAACAATGTCTTAAAATCTTCTATAGTAGTATACATTGTATATTTGTTTATGTTATGTTTTTGTATATACATATTTTGCATGTATTTTATTCAATCTACTGGTTCTAAAATAACGATTTTCCATAAAAAAACTTCCTTATTTTTTCTTTCTTTACACTCGACGGCCTGAATACAGCAAATCAAAGCACGCAATTGAGTGATGTGTTTTCTCAGTGAATCTAAGTTCGCTCGAATACATTTATTTACATACTTTTTCACCTATACTAATATTATAAATGTGTAACATTTATTTGTTTGTATGTTAGGAGCAGTCTCTGGAAATAATGAACTAATTTTTCGTCGTTACATTATAAAAAATTTTTTAAAGCTAGCACTAGATCAGAATGTAAATTCTAATTGGAACTGGCAAATAGCAACCAAACAACAACAGCCTGAAAATTTTTTACTGCTGGGCTAAGACCACCACGCTGTTCCAATGCGGGTTAGTGGAATACACACATGGCAGAATTTCTATGAAATAAGACGCACGCAGGTTTTCTCGTGATGTTTTTTTTAATACCCTACCATGAGATTAACTATAAACAAAAATTAAGCACATGAATCAGTGGTGCTTGCCTGACTTTGAACCCGCAATCATCGGTAAAGATGCACGCGTTCTAAACACTGGGCCATCTCGGCTTATTTATTTACTAATCACTAACAAGCCAAAAACTAAAACGTCATTTCCCAGAATATTTCTATTATGAACAGCCATAACAGGCAGTCAGTTTACTGACTCAAACAACAATATGTGAAGACGGTTGAATAGTTCTTTTGCTACTTACTTGTATAAATATGAGACAACATCACATACATTACTCTGATCCTAATGTAAGTAGCTGAAGCACTTGTGTTATGGAAATCAGAAGTAACGACGGTACCACAAACACCCAGACCCAAGACAATATACAAAACTTATGGTAATTTACGTCGACTCCGCCAGGAATCGAACCTGGGACCTCAGAGTGGCGTACCCATGAAAACCGGTGTACACACCACTCAACCATGGAGGTCGTCAAATCGTTAATTATGTATAAACTTGTAGACTTTTCATTTAATACAACGAAGCTGTTCAAACAACTGGGAGGTCAATTCTATAATATTTCATTGTATAAATATCACACAGATACAATAGCATGCAAAAGTGCTTCTGTAACTCTCGTAGTCCATTTGCATAGCATATCAAACGCAATTAGAAAAAATTCAGAGGTAACATCGACGGATTTTTTTGACAGAAACTTGATGTATGAACCCAGGACCACCAGGGTTTTGTTCATTATAGTTTTTACTAGCATTGTAGAGCTTCAGCGTTTCTCCCATACCGGTAACAATATATTCTAAACAACACAAACTATTTGAAAACAATTGGTATGTTAAATAAATACAATTAATTTGAACGCAGCTTAAAATATGTAAATACAGAAATCCCTAGTATAATTTAGCCGCGAACTACACTAAATCAGCTCCTAAAAGGATCTATGGATTTACTATTTGACAATGCAAAGACCTCGAGACGAGAGAAGTTATGCGTTGGTCTCGAGTGATCCAATGACTTATAGCGATGTCCCTCGAATATCTAGATTTTGTTGGCTTTTCTTAAGTCTTTATGAATTAGATTTAACTATAATTCGTAGTGTCTGTGTATAGAGTTTTTTGTTAAAAAAATGGGGAATATCGTGTCTATGGTAGCGACGCGGCCATTTTGATTAATACTGCTTTATGTCTGTATTGATAACTACTATTTAATTATTAAAAGATTAATATTATAGTATTAGTTAATAAATATTCAATTCAAAATTAATTCACTTGTAAAAATTAAACTAATCGTCAAAGAGCGTCTGTGTGCTAAAGAATATTAAAACAGTAATGATTTTTTTAGTTAATTGCATACCTTGGGAATAATATGTTAACATCCAGGATGTATCAAATAAAAAAAAAAAATTATGAAAAAAATATACATTTTTATGGTATAGGTTGGACGAGCGTAAGGCCACCTGATGGTAGGTGGTCACCATCACCCATAGACAATGAAGCTGTAAGAAATATTAACTATTCCTTATATCGTCAATGTGCCACCAACATTGGAAACTAAGATGTTATGTCCCTTGTGCCTGTAGTTGCACTGGCTCACTCACCTTTCGAACCGGAACGCAACAATATTGAGTACTGTTATTTGGCGGTAGAACAACTGATGAGTGGGTGGTAAATACCCAGACGGGCTTGCACAAAGCCCTACCTCCAAGTAAACATTTTCCAATTGACTATCAATAAGCATTTAAGTACACGAGTAACATTTCTATATTCAATAAATATTTCTGGACTTTGACAATTCAAAACCGCTTGTAAAGGCTTACTTGAATAAAGTATATTTTATTCCTAATTTAGATATTGGTTCATACATAAACTGTTACTGGAAAATTGTAAGACTTGTTGTTGTACATATTAGACTGGTATATTTATAAAATGGGACGGTTATATTAGTAAGATCCCGATAAATCTCTGTTCCGCGCTATTCGCGGTGATAAAACTTACAATGTTAATCGATGTGGTTACGGCACGATTGGTATATTAAAGTAACATTTAGTATATTTTACGACACTTTACTTTGGGGGAAAACGATATCAATACAATCTTTGTTCTGCAATTCTTTAATTTATATACTGGACTCTTATAGCTGAGTTAGCCCAGTGGTTAGAACGCGTGCATCTTAACCGATGATTTCTGGTTCATAACCACTATGTTTATATGTGCTTAATTTGTGTTTACAATTCATATCGTGTTCGGCGGTGAAGGAAAACATCGTGAGGAAGCCAGCATGTGTCTAATTTTAAAGAAATTCTGCCACATATGCATTCCACCAACCTGCATCGGAACAGTGTGGTGAAATATGTTCCAAACCCTCTCGTTAATCGTAGAGGAGGACTTAACCCAGCCGTGGGAAATTTACGGCCTGTTTCTTTAATATTAAGTTAAAGGAGAAGGAAATTTTAGGAATCAAAAGTGTTGAATGTAGCTTCTCAATATATGTTCGATATATATACATATACGTTTGATATATTATTACAAGTAACAAACAAACGTGTTACTCCTGTTACGCTACTACACAGGGTTAATAATTCTTTTGTTGGGCAATGTATACTTTTATTACACTTTTATAACAGGAACCAAGAAAACATTCCATTGTAACATAACATTAACGACTTCATGGATGCTATCAAGCCTTGGAAACGAACAGATCCGCTCCAGGCCGATTTAGAAAAAATATATATAATCAAAAGACGAATATCAGTTTCGTCTAATATTCTGAGAGTTCTATCGATTAAATGTCAATTTCATCGAAAGCGTAATTCGATTAATGATTGAATGAATTATACTTTATTGAACACCACAAACAAAAAACAAAAAAGAAGAAAGTTACACAAAATTAATAAAATTCAAAAAAAGAAGTACATTAAAAGTGTAGTACAAGGGGCAGACTTATGGATTAATCTTTTTTTTTTAATTATTAAACGAGTTACGCGCTCGCGTTGCTCCATACAGGTGTAATGCTTAGGTATACATATGTTTGTCTAATATAATGTCTTTATAATACAACTTTCAGCTTTTTTTTGTAATTAGACAATAAAAATATGCAATTATGCGCGTATTTTATATACATACGTTCCTCTTGAAACACTGCATTAAATATAAATCTCATCAAAATCTGTTGCGTGATTCTAGATTCTTAGAAAGATCTAAGCATAAAGGGACAAATAGCGGTAAGTGACTTTGTTTTATACTATGTAGTGAAGTACGTGAATAGTAAACAACTATAACGTTCTGGAAAAACATTGTTTTAATTCCAGAGTGCTTTCCTGAGGTTTTATGCACTTTATTTTTATAAATGTAAGTATAGTAAGTGCCTGTAGGTAAATATCCACACCTGATCTAAGAACTAATTTCTCTTTCATGTTTGTAGCTGATTCTACCACGGGCCTCTAATACGGGTCCTGGAAAGATATGAGAAGAAATCTATGAAAAATTAGACACCAGCAAGTTTCTTTACGACGATTTCAATCACGGGAATTCATAATACAAAAACGTGGAAATTTATGGCGCTTGACCGGGGTTGAACCCGTAAACATTGATTAAGATATATGCGTTTTAACCAATGGGCCATATCAGCTCGATTTTATTACATTTTAGTCGTAGTATTATTGATTGTATTCGAGCCTAGAGGAGCCTTATATTAAAGTTAATCTTGTAAAATGATAATTTAAAAGTGTTAATAGGAGCTGTATAAGAATAAAGTTCATTTTTATATTAAGTAAGCTTTGACGAATTTGTCCAGCCGTATAATGTTAACAAGTTGTAACGTGTAGTTAAATTGCTCGATAAAAAATAATCGCAAACAAAATCCCATCTTTTACCTCGGACCCTAAGCACTTAGAGAGGCCATAAAACTGCGCAGCTGTTACAGATTTATATCCCACCAGACCACCCATTCACCTTGTTTATGTGATACTACATGTTTCTTGTGGCTTCACCTGTTCTGGTTCCACCTTTAGGCCCAATAGGCTTATTTATCACACTTCATCTCAGAAGTTTAGATTTTAATGCAGGTCCGTTCGTAGATCGTAAAACAAGCGTAATAATAAAATGATTACCTATTTCAATACTTTATGAAGTAAATTAAGATTGACAGATCTGTTTAGTGATAGTTCAATGTCGTTGAAATTTAGATTAAAGATCGTTATCTATGACGAATCGATAAAGCAAATTCCAAGCACTTATAATTCTACCTACTTGTTGGATATACTAAATGCTATTACAGAAATAAAAATAGTATAAAATGGTATGGTATAAATAGAATGTAAAATTACCATCGGATAAAACAAATGGGAACAGCTAATAGGACCTTTATGCGGGGTCGTCTGAGTTTCCCTCTCATTAGTGATTCTACAATGATAAATATTCCAAAGTATTTAAGTGCACAGTGGTTGATATATCACCAACATTTAAATTTAGTGACATTTTTTTTAATTTCAGAATTGTTGTAAAATTCGACCTTGAACAGCACACATATATATCGTAGCACACAAACGTATCTATTATGCCACGTTGATTGTAGTTATAATCAAGTAACGGTGTATTGGTTGCTAAATTGGATTATCGCATGGAATGCGATTTGAATTTGAGACTAAACAGACCAATAAAAACGAGAGAAAATGATGTATTTTAACAGTAAAGTATTTACCAACGAAAAATACTTCTTGAATTTTGTAATTCGAATCAGTCGTATTCGAGACATTGAAAGATGAAAGAACTCATAAAATAGAATTGCGTAAAGCTTGCGGTGCGATCAGTAATTTGCGAAAGGCTGGTAGGATATCGGTGGAGAAAATTTTTGGCGAAATGTCTTGTTACCTCATTATATTTGGATATATTTACTTGGTGGTAGTAGTGTTATGTCCCTTGTGCCTGTAGTTACACTGGCTTTGTGCAAGTATAACTACACGCACAAGAGACATAACATCTTAGTTCCCAAGGTTGGTGGCGCAGTGACGATATAAGGAATAATTTATATTTCTTACAGGGTCATTGTCTATGGGTGATTTTAAGAGGTAAAGGAAATAAGGCTCGCTCAGTATGTCATTGTAGATATTCATCTATTAGGTGTCACATATTATCATTAAATATTGAAAAGGAGTAACTACTGAGTTTCTTGCAGATTCTTCTCGGTGGAACCTACTTTCCAAAACTGTGGTAGCTTCACTTAATATAATTGTTAAATGACGATTGAAACGTGCTTGTAAAAACCTACTTGAATAATGTATATTTTGATTTGTTTTTATATCGATAAGTCCATATTTCTGAAACATGTTTTAATAAGATTTACACTTTCTTATTGAATGTCAAACAATTTCAATCAGTGCAGAAATAAACACCTCAGATCTGGAAAGATACTTACATAAAATATGTTGTATCGTAGTGTGTAAGGTTCTTTATAACGATCAGATGAGGATTGCCAAATTACTACCGATTGAAGCAATTTGCTCACCGATCGTAAGCAATTTATTCGCCCTGGTTTATTTGCTTCGAGAGTAAATGTGAGAGATATTAACTCGGATATTAAAAGACGAAACGTATTGAGGCGTTATTATTATAAATGTGCTGATATTGTAAGTGTTGTATGACCAACATTCCAACAATGTTAATTTAGTACTATAGTTAATTAGATTAGATCCTTTATGTTGAAATTTTTCAAAGCATAAATATTAATGCAGAATAATCGTCTAAAGACATAAGAAATTATAACGAACTCTTTTTATAATTGTGAATTATTTATTGAGAAGAATGTTACTATTAAAATTCTAGATAACATTTATACACTTGGTAATGTTTTTTTCAATTGCTTCATTTTCAATTTTGATCATTATAATATGATATTAAATCCTTAACATTTATGCATGAATATAAATAGATAAGGTATATAAAATTAGTAAAATTATAAATTGCAATAAATGTAAAGAAAGAGCCTGTTCAAGGTCAATACTGTGATATAGATAACTTTTAATTGACCTTTCTTTATATCTACATTCATACAAATATGCAAATGTGAAAAATTTCAATCGAATTTTTGGAACTGAAATATTCTAGTGCTGAGCTTAAGATTCATCTTCGTTGATAGAAGGTTTGAAATTGATTCGAATTCGCTATTCAAGTGCGTAAATAGTTGACATTTTAAAAATCCACTGAGAGATGAATTCACAAAACTATTAATATTCAAAATTATTCTATACCAAATTATCCCCTATAAATCCAAGTTGTAAGATGTTTCCTCTCATCAAAGACGTCACGGAATCACTTGCGTATTCAACCGTCTCACTCCGAATCTATGAACGGTAAATGCATTGACGAACGCTTTCCAGGATCGAACGGCGCCATATAGTAAAACAATTTGGCTGCTAATAATAATAAAGGCAATATATTTTCCTTCACCATCAAGCACAAGTTTCATTCTTCATTTTCACTTTCATTGCTTTTATTGCGTTTAGAAAAACGCAATAAAAGCAAAATTCGTCGATTTTTGGCTTTTAACCACTGAGCTATCTCAGCTTATATAGCCTTATGTTTACGTTATTCTGTAAAATAATATATACAGAATCCTTAATAAACACGTCGGGAGTCGAAACAATTTATCTTGCCGCAAGCACAAGGCAATCTAACCTGCGCCACACCGGGCTCATTACGGATGCCGTCTGTCACAGGTGACATTTATTCGAGAATACCGAACTTATGGTTTCATTTCATATAAAACGTGTTTGCACGCCTGAGTTCGTTCGTTAGATACCGTTTTGTATGTACGGTTGTTTGATATATCACCTGTCAAAATATTATATGAACGTAACGTAAGATTTCAAAAAAAACAAACACAATCAAAATATAGTTTATTCAAGGATGTTTTTAAAAGCACTTTTGAGTCGTCATTTAACAACTATATTAAGTGAAGCTACCACCGGTTTGGAAAGTAGGTTCTACCGAGAATAGTTGATTACAATTATAAGCTGATTTTTAAAAATTATAATCTGTCTGGATGTCAACAAGTAGGTACCTATTAATTCCACGCTTTTTATCGTCTATACTGTCTTCTTTACCAATGTATTTTTACAAAGTATTTGAATTTATGAAACGGAAAAGTTAAATCTGTATTTTAAACTCAATACAATACTTGAAGTTTTTGTTTGTTTGTTTATTTGTTATATTATACTTACATATATGAAAATCCAACCAAAGTAGTCAACCGGTATATAACAGGAATTTAAATAAAGCTCTTAGTAGACATACATACATAATTGTTAATACATACATAATAATCGCACGAAATTGAGACTAACTAGTCGTTTGACAACGTCTTAGCTTTAAATCATATTCTATATCTAAATTATATCTTCGGTTACATATAAAGTAGTAGTTGACACTCTCCGCTCTGCTTGGATTTTAGGGTTGGGTCATCAGGAGTTAGGTAGAAAAAGAATCTACAAAAGCCTGTGTCCTTCCTGTGATATTCATACTTAAACTATATAAGAAATTTCATAAAAATAAAATACATATAAGTACAAAATCAAAGATGTATTAAAAAAAACTATATCATATATGAAATGCATGAATAGTTGTCAAAATGAACCAGTGGTCAGAACGCGTCTATAATAACCGATGATTGCATGTTCAAATCTATGTACTGTCACAACACAACAAATCACTAGCAAATTTCCTAAATCTTTATTTTGTGTTTAAAAATAATTTTTTGATCGGCGATGAAGAAAAACGTCTTGCATGTGTCTGATTTCAATGAAATTCTGCCACATGTATATCAACCCACATTGGACCAGCTTGGTGGAATTATCTCCAAGGGAAAAAATACCTTAGCACAATAGGCTATTTGACAATGCAAAAAATAAATTTTGAATTATGGTATATTATGAGTTTAAAAATGGTTATTTACTAACGGAAGTTGAAAATAATACTTAATTTATTCAAAAATCCATAAATAAAAAAGCATTTTTTTAAACGTTTGTCACGTGACACAACACGCTCCTGATTGGCCGGGATTATGATGAAGTCACTTTCTTGTAAACTTTGCTATTGTACTATATGTACCATAGATTAAAATACAGGAAAGTGACGTCACCGACCCCATTGCAGCGCCATATCGTTCAAGTAGCGTTTTTGCGCGCTATTTAAATATGGAATTTTTAATGTGTTATTTTTCGGCAAACATGTGTTAGAAATAAAAAACACAACTTTTACTGGGTTCCTTAACTTCTACTAAATAATATAAAATGGATTTTAAAAACCAGTCAAATAGCCTATTATGTGACATTAACAAGCTGTTAAATAAGGTTTATTTTGTACCATAAGTTTTATTTCATTAACCAAGATACACAATCAGAGATCGCGTCATATTGTAATGAAATAGTTAATCCTTATCAGAAACATTAACATAATTTTAATCAAGCGTAATTTGAAGCAGTAGTTTCTGCTATACTGTTGTGATTTCATTACCATATCATAATATTATTCCACATCATGCTATATTGTTGTATTGGATTTGGTAAGTCTGGTTAAATATAACTTAGTAGTATCTTACCAAGTGGTAATTTGTGTTTGAAGATCTTGGTGAGTACCACCCCTCCACAGCATCGTTATAAATAATAGCTGTTGGTTTTGATTCTATTCGGGGAAAATAAAAAGTATTATTTTCTACAATAGCATTGCCACCCATCAGTGGAATTTTAAGTATCCAGTGACCCAAAGACACACATAAATAAAATTAAAAAAAAATATGTTATTATGATTTCATTTGATCAAATCAAATAAATAAATATACATAATTCAAGTCAAGATCAATTTGATAGAGTGGATGTGGTTTGAACGCGTGCATTTTAACCTATGATTGCGGGTTCAAACCCAGGCAAGCACCACTAAATATTCATGTGCTTAATTTGTGATTTTAATTCATCTCGTGCTCAGCGGTGAAGATAAACATCGTGAGGAAACCTACATGTGTCTAATTTCATAGAAATGTGTATTCCATTGGAATAACGTGGTGGAATATGTTCCAAACCGCCTCCTCAAAGGGAGAGGAGGCCTTAGCTCAGCAGTGGGAAATTTACAGGCTGTTGTTGTTGTTGTTTTGTTGATAAAATACGTAACAGTATTAACATAAAATAACTGTTGCTTGAAAAACAATTAACAGTCATAGTGAAGGTTTTACACGAATGTTATAGAATAGCGATATCGTTCGTCATAAACGTAGCTGTAACGTTTGGCGCGAAGGAAGCGCTTTCGCGTAATTTTAGTATATTTATAATGTTTATATAATGGAATATTATTTATGTAAGATTTTTATAAATTACTAGCGACAGCACCCCGCGTTTACAGGGCAATACTGAAACTAAATGTACTTCATAATTTGTTTATTTACGACATCACATTAGGAACTTCTAAAATTATCAGTGTTTCTATATTGTATGGACAATAATATTATATACAAGAACCTTCCTAACGAATCACGTAATCTATTAAAAAAATCCGCATAAAAAAGTTGCGTAATTTTACAGATCTAAATAATCAAAATTAAGTTACCATACAAGTCATAGTGCCTTGAAGAATGCTACATATTCACGTTTCAACATTTAACCTTGGTGAGAAAAATTAAGGTAAGGGAGGCAATAAGACGTCGTATGACATATATTATTTATGTAATAATACTAAAGTAAGGTTCATATCACACATGTGATATGAGTGGCTGCAGTGATAATATAACGTGACCGTCCTAAAGAATATACACTCCAAACAGGACAGTAACTGTTGGATTACAAAAAAGGTAACTTTTTAGTTAATCAGGACTTATGTTCAATATTCTCGAAATTTTTGAAATTTTCCTAGTTTTCGCGAGGAGTAAGTTCTTTCTAGATATTAAAAAAAAAAACAAATGAAATTTTGATAACAATCTTACTGAGATGGCTCATCGGTTGAAAAGGATGAATCTTAACTTAACTCAGCCATTCACCATCGAATTTTCATAGGCTTAAATCTGTTTATTCATCTCGTGTCAAATTATTCATAAGTCATCATCAAAGGAAGAGAAGGTCTTAGCCCAACTGTGGAGCACGTACAGGCTGTTAGTTTACTTTGACTTATACATAAAAAAAAACCTATAAATCCTTCACTTTCATCGCACTTAAAAGACTAGACTTCAACAAATAAATATTTGATTCAATATCAAAGAAAATATTTATCTATCACAATCACAGCAACGAATTAGAAATACCACTGTTATTAAATTGTTAAGTCTTCTTAATAAAGTGCTCTCTTGTTCCACACACGAAGTCACCCGTTTCCTTTAACGGGCAATTTTTATTTTTATATCTCTCTCAACGAAATTAAATTACTAGAGTGGAGCGCTGCCATCTCGTAATATTATTGTTATTGCCAACTCGAATTCAATAAAAAGACGTGACAAGTATCAAATGGATATAAGATACAGTTAGGAAGGATATACCTACTTCGTGGGAACATATTATTTGTCTTAAATAAGAAATATCTGACATTTCATGAATGACAAGTGACTTCACTTTCTCGGTGATGAAAAATCTAATTCAAATTGTAATATGTGAATTTGGATTCGATGGACCGATTATGAAGGATATTAAGTGATATTAGTGACAGCAAAATTAACAGAGGTCGCTTAGATATGGAGTGATTACCGTTACCTGATAGCTACATATTGGCCGTAGATTCAGAAGGTTCTTAGAATCAAACTTAGTGACTATTAAAACAATTTGGAATGTTCTGATAAATTCTTTCGTTTGTGACGGACATTAGTGCTTGAGATTGAGAGATAATTATTATATTATAATAATGAGCAGTAGTGGTATGAAGCGAGATGGTCAAGTGTTTTAAACGCGTACATTTTAACCAATGATTGCGGGTTCAAACCCAGGCAAGCACCACTGAATATTCGTGTGCTTAATTTGTGTTTACAATTCATCTCATTCTCGGCGGTGAAGGAAAACATCTCGAGGAAACCTGCATGTGTCAAATTTCATAGAAATTCTGCCACATGTGTATTCCACCAACACGCATTGGAACAGCGTTGTGGAATATGTTCCAAACCTTCTCTTCAAAGGGAAAGAAGGCCTTTAGCCCAGCAGTGGGAAATTCACAGGCTGTCGTTGTTGTTGTTGCTGTGCATATTTGCACACAAACATTATGCTACTAATATTGGTTACAAAGACATACTGACCTTTTTGATCTTATGGCTAACTTTTTCGGCCATACGCCATGTATACTATATACCAATACCCCATTACTAAGATTTCTTCATTTAAATAATGAAATGTGAATTAATTTTCCTGTTTAAGAACCAAAATTGTTGATGTTGAAGGAAACTGATAAAAAAAAGCATTTAAGTACAAGGTTGAAGTGTTTTTATCTAATCGACAAATTAAATAAAATCGATTACTGCCGATTTATTATATTACAACCAATAGAAATAGCTCCCTATCGCGCCATTCGACGCTATTCGTCACTATAGATTCTCTCAACCCGAGAAAGCAAGTGCATGTAAATCGACGTATCAAATTGACGAATATATTAGGCCATATGATATTACAAGTTATTATGTTTGCGAAAATAGCATATTCACATAAGGAATAAATATTGATAATTTGGGATAGCATACTTAGTTCGGATGTGATCGGTTTTACGAATTTTGCCGATGCGACATCTAAGTTGTGTCGTACTATACGTAATAATTTCGTTGTACCCAGTTCTTGTACTCGTTGAATTGAGACTAGTTGTTGACTTTTATCCATTGTTTAAAAACATATCGTCTGGTTTGTTACAATTACATTTATGTATGCGTATTGTATGTATATTTCTATTTGATGTGAGTATTACATTCGTTATTTTTACGAGAGTATAATCAGCAAACAACGATCTGACAACAATAAGAGGATAATAAAATGAGATGTGATTTATAGGTACATTCACACACACAGGTACATTGACAAATGGACAAAACATACGTGATATGACGTCATAGATGACATGAATAGAAAAATTAATAAATCCAACTTAAACTAAGATTTTTTAAATAATTAGTCAATATATTAGTTCACATTGTGCCATGAATGCTAGTAGAACAAAAATTTGAAAAGCACTCCTATGACCAGTGGAGGCAATACGAGGTATTAAACTTTCAAAAAAGATTTGTGAATTATTATTCTAAGGTTCAAGCGTTTCAACACCGAACACCATAGAGGCATAATTTGATCTTGAAAACTAAAATTTGTAACATTTAGACGCTTCAGCCTATAGCTTGGCAGATCTGGCTCTTAATGCTGCTTCCTTAATATGAGATGGACTTTTGCGCTAGTAGGTAGAGACTCTCTTTGGGATGTTTTTAACAGAGTAGGAATACTCACTGTTACGTTGCAATATATTTATAACAATATTATGTATATTTACAGTGTCCACTTTGTTAAAATCAGTGACAATCATTGTAAATGCACTAGAAGTAAGGATAAGCTTATAACGCCAAGTTTCCGAATCGGCAAAGTCAGTAAATCTTTCTTGGGGCAAGGAATCCGTTTCTATACTAAAATTCCGCAGATAATTTATAACTTTGCCGTTTTGTAAATTCAAATCGTTTATAAAAAATACATTGGTAGAAAAAAGGTATACTATTCAATACAAGATTTTGTAGTTGCTAAACAAGTGTGGAATTAATAACTGTTGACTTCCAGGCATGATTTATTAATTTAAATAATTGTATTAACTAACATGACTTTGTATTTTTTAAATGTTGAAAAAGAGTAACTACTGAGTTTTTTGCCAGTTCTTCTCGGTAGAATCTACTTTCCGAACCGGTGGTAGCTTCACTTGTTAAATGATGATACAAAAGTGTTTGTAAAAACCTATTGAATAAAGTTTATTTTGATTTTGAAAACATATAGCGTTCCACGATGTATTCCGTCCTCATTCCCAGTAAACCTGTTAGGCCATCAGATCACTTACAATTACAACGACTAAATCCATAACCTAAAAATATTTTTAAAAACGAGTAAGATGATTGATTCTTAAGTTATTCTTAAATTGAGAAGTGAGGATAAATAATTTGATTTTGATGTTTGATTTATGAAAAGAGCAATCAATCTCTCAATTTCAATCAGATTTACATTTAGTATAACAAAAAAATTATTAAAGATTATGAAGACGACTTTTGGAATATCAATATTATTTTCGGTATTTCTATATTTTCTCTCTATAGTCTCAACTTCAAATCCAAAAAGTAGGTAGTAACATTTTTCTGTAAATAAATTTTCAGTTCAAGAGTTCAAAAACTAAGAAATAAACCATCAGTTATTTATGAATAAACTCACGTTCAATCACAAATATAACAAAACTTCTAAAGTAGTTAAAACTTTATTAACTCAAAACACATATATATTTACTTAATTTCGTTGACGAGAAACTATTTTAAAACCAAATAAAAATCGTAGAAAATCTGTTTTGAACTTATCTATCTTTTAATAGAATACGTAGGAAATGAATACCTTGAAACGGGCTAAAATATATCTTGCACATTCATCGAAAAGGCATCGTATAGAAGCACCTGTCTTTCATTAGTTTTATGTACATGAAAAGCACTATTGATCAGAAACTTTGGAGTACGCGAATCATCCATAGCTCTTTCAGTTAAAAAATATTGGCAAAAGTTCCGCTTGGTATTGAAAGTAAAGCAGTATAGCAGCGAAGTTTTTAGACGAGTTCAAACGACGAAATTTAAAATAACATCCGAAATTCAGATTGAAGCACCTGAATTTCATGTGAAAATGTATGTTTCAAAAAGTAAAAGCAACGCGGAAAACATTTCAATTTTGTAGCATATTCTTCTTTGGTATAAAATATAGATTCCAATTTCACGGTGAACCGATGCATCTAAGCAAGTTTGTTGAAAGATTTTGAATTAAAATCATTTCTTTCAAGGTAGATCATACAAATCTTCACCCAATTTTAACCACCAGTGTGCAAAAGTTTTAGTTGAACGATCAGTACGTCGCGTCGATGCGAAAGATATAATACGAATCACAAAAAGTGTAAAGCCAATTTGAATGGACATTTTATAAGACCCTTCTATAAATAAATTAATAATAATTAAACTTTATTGACAACCAATTTTTATTTATTACAGTAGTGCAGTGCTAATTTCTGAACCGTGCATCACAACTCATTTTCTGTTCAAAGCAAAATATATTTTAAGGCGTTACTTAAGGCTAATATTATTAAGTGAATGCTTGAGCGCGTGTTTTGCATGTTACTGACAATAAAATTTTTCTGAATTCCTGCCTTGAGATTAAAGTGATTTTATTTTATCAACAACACAAATATCAAGAAGTGCATCAACCAAATATGGCTATGGTATTATTTGTAGCCGTTTATTAAAGGTTGATGTATAAAACGACTTCATTTCAGGGTACGATAAATTCATACGCCAGTTGTATTTGATGACGAATTTGTTCTGCAAACAAACAATTAAGGACTTCTTAAGTCAGTTTAATAAATTGCTACATTTTTTTTTCTTTTGCACTTTCGTTTCATGAACATAACTCAACAAGATTATATTTATTATTTATTTTTTATTTATAGGTTTAGGACAATAAACTAGCTGGTTGTCGGGTCTCCGTTCCCGTGACTTTAAGCCTCAAAATTCAAGTTCTTACATGGTTTAGTTATCTTTGTATATAAGCGTATGTCGTGGTATTGTAGTTTCTATATGGATGGATATATTACTTTTTTTTAAAGACGATTTTGCATGCTTGTCCATCAAAGTTAAAAAATAAAAATATAGTCCAAGTGTTTGACCTCAATCAAAGCATCTATATAACAACAACAACAACAACAGCCCGTAAATTCCCACTGCTGGGCTAAAGGCCTCCTCTCCCTTTGAGGAGAAGGTTTGGAACATATTCCACAACGCTGTTCCAATGCGGGTTGGTGGAATACACGTGTGGCACAATTTCTATGAAATTTGTCACATGCAGGTTTCCTCACGATGTTTTCCTTCACCGCTGAGCACGAGATGAATTATAAAGACAAATTAAGCACATGAATCAGCGGTACTCGCCTGGGTTTGAATCCGCAATCATCGGTTAAGATGCACGCGTTCTAACCACTAGACCATCAGAGTCGAGATCTATATGAGGATATAAGCAAAACGACGAATTTGACACGCCTTCGAAAACTTCTCGAATGTTCTAGAACGTATTGATCATTGACAAAACGAATTAAATATTCTTACATTCATAAAAGCAATCGCATAACCAACAACTTATGAGGCTTTGGGTATATCGTTCTAAATGTAATTAGGACCCGTCAACCCACAGCGTCACTCGACCACTTCTCATGACAAGGGTCACTTACAATGTGATTACATTAGCCGATGACAGAAATGAAGGCTTTTCCATGTCCTTTATTACTTCATCGGGCTAACCATCTACCTGACGTAATAGCTTCCTTGCTATACCAACTCTTTACAGACTCTGAAAGTATGGGAGAGTGTTAAGGATCTATAGCGCTAGTTTACGGGCTGCCTAGTGATGTAAAAGTCGCAGGATCGACCTTTGGGTTATTGTCGTTCCTACTCTACACACACAATGATACACAAGTGATAAGCCCAAAAGGAGTGGTGAAGGGAAATATTAGTAATTGCTTCATTAGTTTGTGGCAGTGCTAGTATTCCTTAATCTAGATATATGTACTGACAATATAAATGTGAAAGTAACTATGTCCGTCTGTCTGTCTGTTGCTCTTTCACTATCAAACCTGTGAACCGAATTTGACAAAATTCACTTCAAGGAAGGACATAGAATACAGGTCAAGTCGACAACCAACCACTAAAAAGTAAGCAAAACCGCGGGTAACAACTAGTAATAAATATTTTCAACAATCAGTGTGGTGAACAAAATACGGAACAGCTATGTCAGTGCAGCCAGATATAACTTACCGACATGCTCTTTGCAGTCGTGTAAAACCGCAGTCATAACAACACTGATAAATATGGGTAAAACTCTCAGATACAACCAACAGCTTCCAGTATTGTAAGCCATAAATCACGTTTTTATTCTGCCTTAAAGTTATATTTAAAGTACATGTATAACTAGTATATAGTATGACATACAAATATGACGAATGAAGGTGGTGGAAAATAAAACAGTTCTTTAAATTGTTTGAAAATTGTTGTTGTTTGTCTATTGGGCATTTTATAAGGCATTGCTAATGCCTTGGAAATGACTGTTAAGACATTATCAGTAGTTACTCTTAGTTAGTAACTAAAAAAGTTCGGTTCAAGGAAAGTATTGTTGTTATTGATAAATTACAGTGACTAAGTCCATGGGCCAACGTTATCTCTTAACATCAGCTGGCACATTTGAACGTCCAACTATTTTATAAAAAAAAGTTATATATATATATATATATATAGATGATGATATAGATGATGAGAAATCAGGGAACAATGGCTTAACAGCCAACTTTTTTTTATAAAATAGTTGGACGTTCAAATGTGCCAGCTGATGTTAAGAGATAACGTTGGCCCATGGACTTAGTCACTGTAATTTATCAATAACAACAATACTTTCCTTGAACCGAACTTTTTTAGTTACTAACTAAGAGCAACTACTGATAATGTCTTAACATAATATATATATATAATAGAATTGGAACATCTGTATGTAATATATATATATAACAAGCACTTTTTACTAAATGCTTTTAAAAAAAAAACATTTATTTCTGTTTTTGTCTGTTTGTTGCCAGCAAATTCACATTATTCTATGTAACTAGTCTTTCTAATTTTATTTTAACACTACCTACTTTTTTTAATAATACAAATACTATTATTTTAAAAATATTTAAATAACATATATTATTTTTTATTTCATTTCGTATATTTGTTTTTACCTTTGTTAAGTAAATAGCGTAATTCGTAGGTATTATATAGTATAGTATGTCCAGTGAAAGGTAAGCTTTATGGGTATTTTATGATGAACGAGTAATATCCGCGAATTTGCATAAACGTGAGGTACGTGATAACTCTAAAGGTATGCGTCAAATCAAATCCTATGCGCGTATCTACTAAGAGTTACACCTCTCACACTTGCAAAATAGGAACCTCCTACAAAACAAAAAACGATCTACCTGAAATATTCATACCTATCTGTGCCCGTAACTTGGTACGCGTTTGAAAGTTATTGTTGTAGCTAAGTATTTCCTTATTACGTCAGCTATTAATGAAAGACCAATGAAAATCTGTCCTGCCTATCCAGAGATTAGCAAGACAGAAAGGCAAAACTTGTAAAAATTGTAATTTTGGTATATATATCTTGTATACATATGTGTATATATGCATTAGGTAAAAATCGGTTATTTTAATATTACAAACAGACACTAATCATTAAATAAGAAAGAACTCTGATAGTAATAATTGGCACCTTAATTAGCTGATCAATGATACGAAGTCACCCTCCTGTCCTTACTCCATTTTTTTTCTCGATCGGCGCACCATCTCTTCTTCTCCCATACTTCTTACTTGGACGTCATGAGATGACGTCCAAGTAATATTCTTTCTGACCATATCGTCTTTTACACAATCCAACCTTCGTTTTTTTTGCCCATTCCCTCTCTCTAAATCCATCCCCAACCATGCTCAAGACTTTCCTTATAACACGGTCCTCATTCCTTATAATATGTCCATACTCTTACAACCGATTTCCACGTAGCTTCTCGGTTGCCGGTGCCACATTCAAACTTCCTCTATGTACTCATTCCTTACTCTATTCATTCGTAACACCACACATTCTTCGCGGCATTTTCATGTCCTCAATGATATGAAGTCATTTTAGAATATAATGCTTGGACCTCACATGCTTAAAACATACGATAACATTGCTAAAGAATAACTAAATGTGCATATATTGTAACCCATTCGCTTAATAAATAATTTATCAACCAAATAGTACTATTGATTGGATTGTAATTAGTTTGTGACCTGATAGTCTGATGGTTTAATCAATACTAGTATTATATATGCAAAATTTAGTCTGTCTGTATAGCAATTGACCAAAATATTGAACTGAATTTGATGCAATATATCATGCAAGCTTGAGCTCTAAGGAAAGACACAGACTATGTTTTATTTTGAGTGACAACTATACTAGTTGATTTTTAAGTAAAGAAGAACGTACAGTCTGTTTCAATAGAAACAGTTAAAAAGTGTCAAAAAAATAAATAAGACTAGCGATCCGCTCCGGACTCGCAAGGGTGCAATGCTGATACTAAATATATGGCAGTATTTTCTTGTTTCTTTACCTATATTATCCATGTATTATATGTATACAAAAAGCTTTTTTTTATGAGGTAGGTGACAAATGAGCATGAGACTCACCTGATGGAAAGTGACCACCCCCGCCCATGGACATCTGCAACACCAGCGGCCTGCAGGCGCGTTGCCAGCCTTTAAGGAAGGAGTACGCTCTTTTCTTGAAGGTTCCCATGTCGTATCAGCTCGGAAAAACCGCCGGCGGCTACCACTCAAATCACTCTATTTAAGAAAAAACCGGATCAAAATCCGTCGCGTTATTTTAAATCTCTTAGCCGACATATACTTTGTTTTATACTATGTAATGATATAATGATAATGTAATGATAATTATAATCTTTAACGAATAACGAAAGAAACGAAAGTGTAACTTAGATATTTTTGAAATTAATATCTATGTTCACTCCACACATAATGCAAGTAATGTTCTAAGAAGTGATCTTACGTCTACTGCGTCTTGAGTAAATTGTAATATCGCAATATTTGCATTTAGTTTGAGCTATCTCTCGCACTTCTTCGCCATTGTTACAGAATATATCCATACAACCATTTGTGGATAATTTCAGATCAATCAAACTTAGATTGCCATATTGAATATAATCTACAGACAGACATACAGATTGTACATAATCTCAATTTGATTTAAGTATCCGTGCAACAGATATTAATATTAAGATAGTAATATTAAATGTACAAAAGGGAATCAAAATAAATATCAATTTTAAAGTAGATAATTAAAAAATATAATTATTTTCAAAAGCAGGAGCAGGGGCTCACCTGATGGAAAGTGACTACCACCGCCCATGGAGATATGCAACACCAGGGGACTTGCAGGTGCGTTGCCGGCCTTTAAGAAAGGAGTACGCTCTTTTCTTGAAGGTTCCCATGTCGTATTGGTTTGGAAAAACCGCCGGCGGAAGCCTGTTCCACAAAGTGGTTGTGCGAGGTAGAAAATGATTGATGATCTTTTGTACTGCATGCGCTTATCAATCATTATTACATTTTAAAAAGTAAGTACGTACAAGATATCTCGCTGAGATTTTAGGAGAACATCAATTCTTAGAAGATTTTTTTCGTTAGATTTTAGCTGTAAGTGACTTATATTTGTTGGTATTTTTAATCAAGTTCAAAAATGACCTTCAAACCTTCCTTAAAGGGAATAAAGGCCTGTTTTTTTTGTAATCTACCCTAAACTATTTGGATGATCCACCGATTGTTGTTTTTCGAATTCAATTTTAAATTTATTCAATACAAGAAAATGTGATGAGTACTTTGTACAAAAGTTGTTGTTAATAAAAGCATCCATGCATAATTAAATTGTTCAATTACAGAATAGGTATTTTACATATACATATAGGAGTATATTCAACTTTTCCGTTTATAAATAGCATAATTTAAAGTCAACACCAAATCCCCCTTTCATTATAATAAAACTTTAACAACAAACAAAGTTACGTACTATGTTTAGCGTAAGCAAAACTACGTTAAATATTCATTAGTTCAGTATAGTTTGAAACACGCTGAGGTAAATACGAGGCGTTATATGTACAAATTATGTTATTATGTTTAATATATTCAGTGAGGAAGCGAGAGTATTTAATAATGAAGAAGTTTTTATAATACTTTATTCGAGTTACGATTACCAATATTGGTCGCCAGTTAGATACGGAACTACTCTTGGGTAAAATAAGATCATCATGAGAGACTAATGAAATATTTTTTTAGTGAATGTGGACTGTTCATATACTTCAAAGGACTTTTTACGTATTATAAATGGCCTAATATATATGTCACCGTAAAATTACAAAATTGGTTAGATTAGAATCTAACGATATGGATTGTAATCTGTCGAAATAATGTGAACTGTGAAATACGATTGCAATTTAACGTATTCTTTTTGGGTACATTGTAATCTATGTAAGAGTCTAGATAGCCCAGTGGTTAGAACGCTTGCATCTTAACCGATGATTGCGGGTTCAAACCCAGGCAAGCACCGCTGATTCATGTGCTTAGTTTGTCTTTATAATTCATCTCGTGCTTAGCGGTGAAGGAAAACGTCGTGAGGAAACCTGCATGTGACAAATTTCACAGAAATTCTGCCACATTGTATTCCACCAACCCGCATTGGAACAGCGTGGTGGAATATTTTCCAAACCTTCTCCTCAAAGGGAGAGCCTTTAGCCCGGCAGTGGGAATTTACAGGCTGTTGTTGTTGTTATTGTTGTTGTTGTAATCTATCGATGGGAAGTGGTCAAATTGTGAACTGGCATAGAACGAATGCATATCGCGATACAATATCCAATCAGTCTCGTCAGATTGTAACGTAACGAATTTTGTAATCTTATGGTGACATATATAAACCTTAAACCAAGTCAAATGGACCGATGTCCAAAAGACGGTGGAGCAACCTGATAACGGTAGTCGAAGAACAGTTGGGTGCTTCTTGAAAGAGGTCTAAGTCCAATAGTGAAAATGATTGCTTGGTGAAAACCTTTAATGCGATGCAGTATTGAAAGAATTCATGCACTAAAATTTTTTATACAGTCATCTTTGATTGATGTGAAATAGTTATGTTAATAGTATGTATAGTAGTTATATGTATTCCATTGTGTCTGATATTTAATATCATTACAACGTAATAATATAATAACGTATAAAACAAAGTCGCTTACCGCCTTCTGTTTATCCCTTTGTATGCTAAGATCTTTAAATGACACAACGGTTTTTAATGCAGTTTTTTAATAAAGAGTGTAATTCAAGATGTATAATACAAGCACTTATTTTTGAAGAGATTTAAGTGATATATCATTAATCCTTATCTGGCCCTGTACAATATCAACATCTCGTTCTCAGCGGTGATGTAGACATCGTGAGAAAACCTGCATGTGACAAATTTCATAGAAATTCTGTCAGATGTGTATTCCTTTCCTCCTTAGTAATTAACAGGTTGTTGTTGTATTCGAAAAGCTCTGAACTATGAATATAATTATATAAAGTATATTAAGTATCATTATTGCATCCGTGCGAAGCCATATCTCTTTTTTTAATTTGCAAATATTTTAACTAAAATAATGACATCTTTATCTAAGTCTTATTCTTATTAAAATAAGAATAAGAAGAAAAACATCATTAACTATAAAACATAATATGTACTGACAATTAAAATGTTTACCTCAGAAACGTCCTTAATTTTCTGTGTGAGGAAAATGTGTCCGTCGACCTTTTCATTGAATACTCGTCTCGAACAGTCTTATCTTGGATTTATTATAGCAAGTTCAATGAACCGACAAAGGCCTTCTATGATCTGCTTAAAGGATTGCCAGACATCCATCAATGCGAGTATAATGTATAAAGGAAAGTCCGACGAGATATTTCGTCGGTTTATAACAGTGATTTATAATCTCATTACTTATAAGGGACGGTAAGAATTATAATCACTGGTATTATACTAGAAAAAAAAACAGACGAATTGATAACCTCCTCCTTTTTGAAGTCGGTTGAAAATGCAGCGCGTACCGGTAAGGTTTTGGTATGTAATACATGGCGGTATCTTCCTGGCTTTTATTCTGACCGGCAGGTATTCTTTGATAGGTTCTTCTCCGGTCAAGGCATTTTCTTTTCGAAATTTGTGGTAGTGTTTAATTTCAATATACTTTCTTATTTTTATGCATGTGATGCTGTATCGAATAAAGAAATTTGATTATATTTTATTTAATTTTCAGAAAATATGTGTTGACGTTTTTTCTTCTTTATATGTCCCAGCGGTTAGAAGAATTAAATTCTAACCGAATATTTAAGGTTCAAATCCAGACAAGCATTATTAAATATTTCTTCTAATTTGATTTTAATTTTCATCTCATCCGTAAAGAAAACTTTTACAACGGATAATAATATGTCATTTATATATTTACCAACCTGCCTCTATCTGTATAAGCTCCTATACTGAAAAAGAGATCTTTGCCTAGTGACAAAAAAAAAGCTGTAACATTACTTTAAGTTATATGATTCTGTATCTGTGAATGCTCTTAAAAACAGTTTTTTAAAAAGATGACATTCAAAATATGGCTGCAAAGGATTTGCGTCGAGATAAGGCTTCGAGGCTGAAGTAAGGAGAAAATTAGATTCAACCCAATTACCCCAGAGACTCTTGATCTTAATTTGAATTATGTTCAAGAAACCAAAATCATGATAATATAATAGTCGTTGACTATATAGTGTTTTTAAATGTTCTATATTTGCTTACAATTCTGACGTAGTGATAGCTGATTGTTTATATATGAAAAAAATACAGTCATCCCAGGATCCTAGGCAGACGTAAAATACCCAAATTAAAAAAAAAATGGAACAAGGCAAACAAATCAAAGAGTCAAATTAAAATAGTTTTCTGATTTTATTAAAATGTTAATAATATTTTTTGTATATAGAAAGAACATAATGTCATTACAAAAATATGATGTATAATACTTCTAAGCATAAAAATAATATACATCAAAGTACTTATAGTTTAAACATACGTACCATACAAATATGAAATAAACAATGGATCCGAAATCGGTGGGTGAGAAAAGCTATGACGTATAGGAGACGCTTTTTATCCGAGAGTATCATGATCTTTGCCGTACAAACGAGTCAGTTTTCCTATTAAAGCGCACCAATAAATATTTCAAACCAAAAACGATTAACTAAAGCTTCTATTTGCTTAACCCGAAAAGTCAATGCGGGCACACCAACTAAGTAAATGAATATGCCCCATTGATAGCAATGCATCTAGACGAGATATCGTTTTTTATCAATCCACGAACAAGTAAATATCAGTTCAAAGTAGGAAAAGTCAGAGAGAAAATTGATCAAACTACAATTGGCAAACATTAAACAGCACGGTGTCTAAGTAAAAGCAAAAAATTGAAACGGTTTATTTCGGTTGGAATTAAGGAATATATTTTTATATCATAACGGATTTATCCTACATCTTCAGCATCCAATACACTCAAAACCATAAGAAAATTGTCTTAAACCTCCCTCGTGAATCAAATAAATAACACGAAAATTTAGTTGTTTTAAATTCATCTCGTTCAAAAAGACATACGAGGCAAGCTTTGTTTTAAATGATAATGAAATAAAAAAAAAAAAAAACGAAATTTAATTAAAACAACAATATTTCTAGACTCAAAAAATACTGCATGTATTTTAAAAAATGATATGAAACGTATTCCATTGAAACATTTCACACGTATTCATCCCCATATTTGCATATCATTTCATTCAAATAATTCCGTGTCAACGAAACTTGGCGACAATTAAAAGCGGATGAAAAACTATACTATCTGGGTTAAGCATTGTTCCTCATTCCATACATCCGAATGAGAATGATAAATCTTTTGTAATTGCACGTACAATTTATTATATAAAATTACGCTTTAGAATTATTTTCGTATATGTATTTAATTATGCTCATTTTAATACTTACATATAGTAATTTTTGAAATTAAATAAAATCTGTAGCTGTCATAGAGGAAGAAATGTAGATCTTTTATATTACTGGCAAGAGATTCGTTGCTATTTTTTCATTAATCGTTTATAAATTTATATAACAAGTCTTAATCGTTTCGTATTGTTTTTAAAAATTTGCTTCTCCTTTTATATCATAGTGTTACGCAACAGGAAGTGTCTCTTATGTTAAATAGTGCGGCAAAAGAAATTTAACAAAAGAATGACATGTTGACGAACGGCGAATAATTTGAACATCTGACAGCTGTCTCATTGACTGACGCCATATTGATCGTTTGATCTATAAGTGTTATTATAGGCTATTTGAAAATACGAAAAATAAATTGTGAATTATTGTGATCAGTGTACATTATGAGTTTAAAAATGGGTATTTACTAACAAAACTTGAAAATAATACTTAATTTATTCAAAAATCAATAAATAAAAATGCATTTTTTCAACCGTTTGTCACGTGACACAAAACGCCCCTGATTGGCCGGACTTATGATGAAGATCACTTTCTTGTAAACCTTGCTTTTCTACTATATGTGTCACATTAAAATACAGCTAAGTGACGTCACCGACCCCATTGCAGCGCCATATTGTCCAAGTAGCGTTTTCGCGCGTTATTTATAATATATTTATAAAAATATGATATTTTTCGGCAAATTTGTACTAGAAATAAAAAAAAACAACTTTAACTCGGTTCTACTCTACTAAATAATATAAAATAGATTTTAAAAACGATTCAAATAGCCTATTATTATAGTCAATGTCGCAAAGGACATACTGACATAAATATCGACAAAATCACGCTAGTGTTATCCGATGAGATTCGAGTTTCTTGTTACAGAATAGCCCTATTGTGTGTAATCATCATCAGGTAGCATGTAATTAACGATTCAAAAGCGCTTCCTTGTGAATTTTACTTAAATAAAATTGATTTGATTTGATAACGTATAGAACACCGAGATTGTATATCACTCGTAATCAATCCCTAAATGCTTAATGTAAATAGGTGTTTTTTTGACTACTACAATAATTGCTTTTTCTTAAAAAGTTACCGAGAAATTAAGACGTGATATAAACACTTTAACGGCACCGTTTTAATAAAGTTTCGAAAATTTGTATCAAAAGTAAAACTTAATTTGAAGTTGGCGTTCAAATTGTATTTGAATTCTTGCAAATGTCTCGAATTTACATATAAATTATTTAAAATATCCATTGAAATAGTTTAAAAGCAAGTTTATTTGAACACCCGCGCCGGAGGTCCCATTGCACAATATCTTAAAGCGATAAATTTTAAGGAAATGTGGATAATGCCGTTCTCGTAAGCTGTTTAGACGTTACGATTATTCAAAAAAAAAAAATTAATATTCTTTTTTTGAATGTAATTCATTGATGACTATCAAACGTCTTGTATTTGGTCATACCATTTAAACTCAAATTCAAACTCAAATAACTTTATTCAATATAGAAGCATTACACTTTCTTATTGATGGTCAATTGAAACACTACCCCGGTTCGGAAAGAAAATACCCTGACCTGAGAAGAACCGGCGAAAGAAACTCAGCGGGTTTTTTTTTGTTTGTCTTATGTATTATATAAATAAACAATTTAATATGAGATGAAATAGCCAGGAGGCGATCGTTTCATTCCCAAGGTGTGCTATCGATCATAAACTCATTAATTGTATAATAACCTTTTGCACACAAGCGTTCCTTAATAATTTTTTTAAATTTGGCAACAGAGGCATTTTGAACGCTTTCTGGGATCCTGTTGTAAAACCGTATACATTGACCCATAAAGGAGTTACTGACTCTACGCAGTCGAGTAACAGGAGTAACAAGTTTGTGTTTGTTCCTTGTACCAATGTTATGAGTATCACATTTTCTCATGAAATCATTAATATTTTTTCGTACATACATAACATTAGAGAATATATATTGAGAAGCAACAGTCAATATCTTGATTTCTTTAAATTTATTCCTTAACGATTCTTTAGCTCCTAGGTTATAGATTGCGCGAATAGCCCTCTTCTGTAGCACAAATATGGTATGGATAGCGGCTGCATTTCCCCACAGCACAATACCGTATGACATTATACTATGAAAGTAACTGGAATATACTAAGCGAGCTGTATCAACATCGGTACATAATCTAATTTTTTTGACCGCGAATGCCGCAGAACTCATTCTACTCGCCAATCCGTTAATATGGGGGCCCCATTGCAACTTGGCATCAACAGTAAGGCCAAGAAACTCCGCAGAATCAATTGGATCCTTCGATTCCCCGTTGATGAGTACATCGGCTTTTACATTTTGTTCATTTGGTGTACTAAATTTCACAATTTTAGTTTTATTATTATTTAGTCTAAGATTATTTACGCTAAATCAATGTACTATATCAGCTATAGCATTGTTTACATTGTCATACTGAACCTGTTTTCTATTAATTTTAAAAACTAAGGAGGTGTCATCAGCAATCAATACTATATCATGTTTGTTCCCAACAAGGAAGGGCAAGTCATTTATATATGTGAGAAACAGAAAAGGTCCAAGAATTGATCCCTGAGGGACCCCCATACCAACTGAGACCCCAGGAGACCTTTTTCCTTTAACGTCAACCCTCTGAATTCTATTGTTAAGATAGGAAGTCAGAAGGTCGAGCGCACTTTCTCCAATTCCATAGTGATAAAGTTTCCTGACTAGAGTCTCATGTTGAACACAATCAAAGGCTTTGGATAAGTCACAGAAAATCCCTAAGGCATCCCGTGATTCTTCCCAGGCTTCATAGATATTCTTAATAAGCTGCGTCAATACCAGCGTCTGTAGTCGAGCGACCCCTCGTGAAGCCAAATTGTTTACTATGAACCAGATTATGTTTGTTAAAGTGTTCTAATAATTGATTTAGAATTATTTTCTGAAATATTTTGCTCAGGGTAGGTAGAATTGAAATTGGCCTATAGTTGTTGGGGTCTGAAGAACTACCAAACTTAAATATTGGAATAACTTTACTATGTTTCATCAGGTCAGGAAATATACCACGTTGGACACAACTATTAAATATTAAAGCAAGATAAGGTGCAATCACATCAATAATCGAATTTATCACCTTTAGAGAAATACCCCATAAATCAGCCGTTTTCTTCATGTCTAGTGACTTAAAGGCGCGTATTATGTCGTTGGGGTTTGATTTGCAAGCTCTTACATTTTCTAGACGGCAATGTACCTATTTAAGTATAAATTGCAAAGTGTTCCGTATAATCTATAAAAACGACAAAAGAAGTAATGTCTGCTATATAGGAGCCCAGTTAAATGTTTATTTTATTCTGGTTTTTTTCTTTTGTTTCTGGTGTTATAGTGGCAACACAAATACGCCGTCTGTGAAAATTTCAAGGGTCAAAATAACACGGTTCATGAGATAAAGCCTGGTAACTGGCGGATGGACCATTTTAATTTTTGCGTATCCTAAAAATTTATTAAATAGTACCAGTTGTTATTTGACAGCATACTTTCTTTGTTATTTTGGTATATGTGCCTATTTTAATATTACAAACAGACACTCCAACTTTATTATGTGTATAGATTTAATAATTATAAAGGCGTACATTTATTCTTGACTAAATGTCACAATTATCGTGTCGTAAGATTAAGATGGAATCGTTTGGTAAACCGCATGGGAGCCATACGCTCGTTGTTTGTGGAAAATATGATGCGATTACAATAAATTTTTGTGGTACATTGGAATACACAATTCCTGTATCGCAATGGATTTGACATTCGTAAAAGGGAACAAATTAATTTCGAAATTTATTATAAGAAAGTGGTGATCGAGTATGTTTATATTACCTACATATATAAAACTGATTTGAAAATGTAACAGTTTACGAATGTTATGTATATGATAATAATGATGTTGACGATGTACTGACTCTGGCCATGTCAACTTATACAAGAGAGATTAGATACTACGCAGGCTCTATTTTAGTGCTCAATGCATGGTAAAAATCCGGATGCTTTCTGAGGCACAAGAATGTATCCAACTCCCAGACTCAAGGCGGTTTCTGAGTATTCTTAGAAAAACTCAATAACTTTTAATCAGCTAGACCGGAAATAGAAGCTAGTATCTCGGGTTCCGCGGTCTACATTTTTGTTTATGGTATACGTTGGCGAACGAGTATATGGGCCACCTGATGGTAAGTGGTCACCATCACCCATAGACAATGAAGCTGTAAGAATATTAACCATTCCTTACATCGTCAATGTGCCACCAAACTTGGGAACTAAGATGTTATGTCCCTTGTGCCTGTAGTTCAGCCTATATCTAGCCACTAGAACAATAAGACTATCATAATTATGGTAATAGTGTACGTATGTAATAACATAATCTAAGAAAGATAGTTATACTAATAGAATCAAGCTAACCATTGTTGCATTTTTGTTTTCATGTTAAATATTGGAATCTTCAAAATTAATTTATCCTATTTACAGTGTTCATTGGCTCGGTGTAATGTAGTAACCGTTTAAAATAAAATTAATTATGTATGGTGGTTGTTTCACTGTGCTTATTATATTTATACTTAATATACTGTAGTAGAATAGTTTAATACTAGACGTTTGAGAAATTCTTCGGGTTATACTTGTCAGTAAGCAACAGTTAATATAAATCCCTTTGTAAATTATACTCAATTAAATTATCAAATGTCAAATATATTCCACTAAATATAACATAGAAACGAAAACTAATAAAAAACTGGTCAATGTGCTTATGATTTAATATATTAATTAAATTTTATATTTACCGTAAATAAGTGAAATAGACCAAAAATGGCAATAATATAAATTACTTTAAGCAATTTACTAGAAAACCAAAAATAGTTCTAACTTGGAAATTTCTTAGTCAGGCTACAAATCTAAATAAAAAACCATGAACACTTTTAACAAATTACAAGTCACACCAATGTCGCCCAAAAAGAAAAAATAATGGCGGTTTAATTCAGTTTCACGCGCTTTTGATTTTTTATTTGTTCAGCCTAAATTTTCTTTCAAATGTATTTATTTCGAATCTCATAAATGATTCCAAATTCGAAATATTCGCCTTATGCTTAAGTATGAATATTTCCCTCATAAATATTTATAACTAGTAATTCGCTTATAATTCACACCATAACCATAAAGAAGCTTGGCAAGTCGCATCGCATCAAAGAATTTAAGATAATAGGGATGTTAAGAAAGACCGTTTAAGTCAAGTTCAGCTAAATGCTCTTGTTGAATTACTCGAATGTAACTTTTGGTTAATTTAATTGTTCCATTTATCTCGAAGTGTTCTTTTTGATCTAGAAACTTCCATTCGGTGTTTCAAAGCCCGAGATATGGTTGATCCCTTCAATAAAATCCTCTAAAGCCATGACAAGCGAAATTCTGCACTAGATAAACGTTTCCAAATATACGACGGAATATATTTAGGAGGAGAACCTTTTATTCGTGAATATGTAAAATAAAACACAAGTGTATTTCATCAGTATTATTTTCTAAATGCATTAAATATCTAATAGTTCTCTGGTTACAAATTGGTCAAATTTTTAATAAATTATAATGCTTTCTTCATCACGTTGCATTTATATTTATGGCTTATTTATTTAAATAAAAGCAATATCTTATCACTAATGCTAAAATAATTTTAAAGCTTTATTGTATAGCATCGTCTACTTGTATCTGATACATATTTCGATTTAACAAACAATACACAATCTAAAAAAAAATATGTTTATTACTCCTTACTAAATGCATTAACTTAGGATTTCTTACATTTATATGTCACTCTCATCTGATTAATTTAAATCTAAGTAATTCTACTTTAGTTGAACTTTACGTACAGTTCCTGTACTGGTCTCCGTATCATTGGATGAACCAGAGTTTGAATGTTCCAATTTGGTAGAATCAGATTTACTTTTAAAGCTACCACCGCTACTGCCTTTTGTAGCTCTATTCAAAATCGACGGAGGCTTTATTGTTTTTCTTGGTTTCACTTTCACTGCTTTTTCTGGAGGACTATTTATACTTTCACTTCTATTCTTTAATTTGTTCAAACTGAAATTTGCCTTTATTTGTGCTGTTTGTTCCAAGCTACTTACATCAGGTAAAAGTAAATCTGAAATACACACATAGTTCTCTTTACTTTTTGGATCGATGTGAACTTGGTTTATTTTCACAGGTACAATTTCTACTTTCTTTTCAAATATTGTTTCTGGGCCTTTTGAATCTAAAACATCCATATCTGTAGGTGATTCTACTCCACCAACTAATTCTTGAATTAATTTATCTTCAGCGAGATTATCAAGAAATTCGTCGTCTACTTCATCATTTATATCGTCATCGGAATAAAAGGAAGAAAAAGAAGTAACAGATCCCGAAGCGTGTGAATGAAAGTCGTCAGGTAACCTAACCCTTGGGACATTTGAAGGAATTTCAAGTTGACTAGGTGACGGTTTGATGAAAATTGTTGGTTCTGGAGTACACGGTGTATCACTAGATGCAATGATCACCTTAGGATATTCTCGGTGACTACCAGATTTATCACTCCTACTAACAGACTCAATGGATTTATTATATGACTTCTTATCAGTTACAGGTGACAAATTATCTATATTTTCGTAATTTCTACTTGAAATATCAGATTCAGAAATCTTTTTAACGTTTGAAACATCAAAAGAGGAAAGTTGCTTAGAATTTTTATATGCCAGACGTCGTTCCAAAGTTGTTGTTCGCGGTGGAGGTTGAGGTGGAACCTTTGATCTATCTTGTTGATTATCAATACTGCTACCTCCAACGTAACCACGAAACGTTTGAAAAGCGGTTGGTTGTAGAGACAATCTTTTATGTGCATTTGGCAAATCTGGGAGCACTTTTGGGTAATTTCTCCTCTTAATAGTCATTAAAGCCTCTTCCGCGGAAAGAGGCTCGGCATTAATCCTGTCGTCTCTCGAAGTTACGTTGACCTCATTTCGGAAAGTAACTGGAGGAAGTATGTCAATAACTTCCGCTTCACGTCGTAATTTTTCTTTTAAAGCCTCATAATTAACATCTGTCACTGGATCAGAAGTAGAATGCTTATGTGATATTTTAATAGCGTTATTTTGGTTCAGGGCTAAAATTACCTCATTAGTGTAAGTTTTAGTAACTTCATTTTTACCTATGGGGATATTAATACTTTCAGATATAATTGCGCCGTCAGTTTTTGACCTCTGTAATTTATTTTCCGTACTGGAATGTTTTGATTCATCAAAAGATTTCGAAAGTTCTATAGGTTCTTGTTTTAAAATAGAATTAGTCCGAGCTGCAGGTGTAGCATCGATAGCAACGGAAACCTTTCTAGACTTAATACTGTCTGTTCCTTTGCTTTTGAGGGAATCAGTTGATTTATTTGTTCGCTTACCTAAAGTTGATTGCTTATTACTAATTAGAGATGAATGTGAATCTAAAGCCGATGTTGACGTTGTTTTTTCTGACGTTTTGTTATTACCACTATAATTTTTTGCCAAAAGATTGTTCGGACTTAATGATTCGTTGATTTTTAAAGTTGTCTTCGTAATTTTTCTCGAATCAGAAAGTAATTCTTCAGACCTTGTGTAAGGTTTAGTATTTATGAATGACTTGTCATTTAATTCGGAGTTAGATTTTCTCAGTATACTTGGGGAACATCTATGCATAACTCCATTCGCAATCCAGTCCCTAACTTTAGTGTGAGCGTCGAGAGTACTAGTAGATAAATGCCTTCGTAATTGAAAACGTTCTCTAAAACCACCAGAATCATCAGATTTTGGAGTTTTACAAACTTCTTTCTTTTTCACTTTCTTGCTATTACTTCTAATTTTGGTTATACTCATCGATTTGATCACACTGCAACCATTTTTGAAGGTTTGTAATGCACTTTTATCGTCCTTTGAACTTTTTTGCCCTATGACATCTACTTCACCGACTTCAGCGCGAGGTTGATTAGAAACTTCGAATGATCTTTCTCTAATTTGTGATTTTCGCTTTTTATAATAAAATACGCCGCATATACCAACATTTATAGCCAGAAATAATATTGCAAGTGAAACAACAAGGGTTACAGTAGCACTGGATGTTTTAACAGGCATTTCAGTTGTTGGTTTTACAGTAGTGTGTACAGTTTTTTCCATTAAACCAGACGGTATGGGTCGTGATGGCGTTTTTATTGATTGTATTTCTCTGTATATCATTTCAGTATCCGGCTTCGATACAGGTGGTGAATATGGCCGCAATTTACCATAAGCCGTTGGAGAACTGTAATGAGGTGGGCTATAGACTTGAGGAGTCCAAATTTTCCGAATGGGATCTGTAAATTTGAGATTAAAATTTACTACTTGAGAAAAATTGCACTTAAACACATTGTCTTGTGTAGTTATTTTCTATTTATCAAAAACCTTCATCAATAATCATACATTACTACGTTGAACAATGTAGTGACATTGTTCAATTATTGATGATCATTCAAAGTAATGAAGGAATTTTACCTGTTATTCTGTGGCTGGGTTTTGGCCTGTGCGTTGTTGGTGTAGGAGTAAACTCGAAAAGAGGATCAACAATAAATCTCTTCATTTTATTTGGTAACGTCTCAATCCAAAAACTCGTATAGTTCGATCTATACAAACTATTTATCGAGGGCGGCAAATCTGAAAATACCAAACACAAACGATGTTTATTACCTATATTTGTTGAGATTTTTTATTAATGTACTTTGAATAAATTAATTAAAAAAATACCTATTCTTAAATACGGCTGATGAGCAATATTATATTCCGGCCATTCCACGTTGTATTGGTTCCAAAGTTTCTTATCAAATGTGAAATATTCGCTCACACTTTGTGTATTTGGTGATCTGAAATATGGATGGATGAATTATAAATAAACATAATTTAACACGAGTTTGAACCATCAATTAAGATTCTATTTTTGAAATCATTCGACTATAAGAAACGTATAACTAATCATTTAAATAACAGCAAGCAATAGCTATAATGAAAGGAAGGACGGTTGTAGTACAAATAGATGGTATTGTGAAATACATTTATTTTATCTCGAAATTGCTAAGAAAAAGTCGTATTTATCGGATAAAATTGCTCCTTATTCTAAATATAATTCGTCAAAAGGAAATTAGAATTAAATTTGATTAAATTTTCTCTAGAATTCACTTTTAATGTCCAGCAATATGTTCAAGATATAAAATCTACTTTCAATTTGTAGTTGATGCGAGCCAAAAGTTTCCAGGAAATGAGTTCATCATTAGCAATATAACATAGAATTTATGTAGTAAATTCGTTTTATATATCTCTCCTAGAATTTAAATCTGCTGATACAACTTATTGGATTAACTTTTACTACATAAAAAATGTTCAACGTTTATATTAATAACTACATGGATTAGAAAACATGTCTTGGTGGTAGGGCTTTTTTCAAGTTCGTACTGGGAACATATAATCAGATCACATGTTTTAATAGCAACACTCAGTATTGTTGAATTTATGTTTGGAAAATGGCTGAACCAATTTTATTACATGCACAAGGGATATAATAATTTAGTTCTAGTCTTGACCTGACATCATTAGTCAGTTCACATACCTATTGCTTAAAAAAAACAATATGTCCTCTTGATTGATTTCAATCAGAGCATCTAACCTTGAGAGTTCAGGCGCAGGACCAAGAGTGTAAATGGTGTCAACATCTATATTTGACGCTGTCCCTAAAGATTCCTTGACAAAATACTTACCGAGATTTGAACTCACGCAATCGTAGTATACAATAATGTAGGCTTTAAGGCAAATAGTTTTTTATAGTACTGTAGAATACAACTTACCCATTTTTCACAAAATTTGTCCATAGCCTCATTATCACCTCGCTGAAAAGTTTCTCCTGTTGTGTGTACTCGGAATGAAAATGTGTATTGGCACCGCCTAGAGGAATACCCAGGACGTATGGCATTTCTTCTCCATGAACACTTTTATTTAACTGTAAAGATATACGAAGGTTTAGAGCACCAAAAAAATAACGCTCATTTATAAATTTTTCTTCTTTATGAATTTGGAAAGATTATCTTATGTGCACAATTGAAGTGTACAAAATAAATAATTAAAAATTAATTCTTTCGATTAGAAATAAAACGGGTTTCGTCTTCTTTGTTATTATGTTAGTTTAATTAACTTTAGTGGCAGAAAAACTGCTAAATCCGCATCCTCTGATCTTAACACATTATTTAGCCTTCTTACTAAATTTGCTTACACACTTTCCTACGCACTCGTACGTTAGTCCATTCATTATAGACTGAGATTCAAAAGTTTTCAAACTTCGGTCAAGTGAATGGTACATTGGGACGACAATTAATCTCATTTTGCAACCTTGTCCGCAGTCCGGAACATTGTTAAAATTGCAATTAAATTAATTTTGGCTGTATGGTCGTGAAAAAAATTCCAAAAGTTCTGCAAACTTAGGGAAGTTTTCGATATAATATTTCATATCACGTATTAAATTTGCAACCAATCTAAGTGTACGGAACATTTTTTGTTACTGAAAATTGATGTTTTTTTTTAATTAAACTGAATAATAACGTTCCAAAAGTTCTGCAAACTTGACACATATGTCGGAAAAATATATTGCAACATAAATATAATAAATTTGCAACCTTTTTCGTTGACCGGAACGTGTTTATTTATAATTCTTTTTAATTCGTGGTCATTTTTTCGAGTAAGGTGGTCTCGGAATTATTACAAAAGTTTTGAAACTTGGTTGCAAACTTCGAAAACATCTATTCTGATGCATTAACAAATTTGCAACCTCATACGCGATCCGAAACTTTAAGCAATTTGCAAAAATGTAATTTTTTTATTTTTTTACCTTCAAGAAATTTTTAAAAGTTTTGCAAATCGAGGGGAATGTTTAATTTTGGGATTAATGTTAGTATTAAAATTTGCAACTTCTCACGCAATCCGGAATCTTGTGTGATGTCGGAAATTTAACTCTATGGCATTTTTCATTTTCGAAAAAATTGCAAAAGTTTTACAAATCAAGCCAATGATTGTTTCTTTGAGGTCCTTGTCAGTATTAAAATTTGCATCCCCGCATGAGATCCGCAACTTTGTGATCTTTGCAAAAATCGATTTTTCGCATTTTGTTATCCTTGAAAGAAATGCAAAAGTTTTGCAAATCGAGCGGATGGTCTTATTTTGGGATCGATACCACTATTGAAATTTGCAACTTCGCACAAGACCTGGAACCTTGTATTATTTGCAAAAATCGACTTATTTAATTTTATTACCGTCGAAAAAATAAATCTAAACATAATAAGTTATTCAAAAGTATAGAAAAAAAGTATGAGGATATCAAATATTCGTAAGAAAGGTAAGTAAACATTAATGGACGACAATGCGTAGGTTCAATTCGTTTTATTAATCAAAAAATACGTACCGGCAAAATCCTACGTCCGGTTTAAATAAGCCCAACGAAATTTATTTTTGGCATAATCACCTGTCATGTAAAAATAGTACTATACTAACATCTGTTAGAAACAAATTTTGTTACAAACAATTTCAATGATTAGCATGTGAATGGTATATAGTATTGATTTATTTGAGAGACGAATTCACATCAATAGAAAGATGAACTAGGGGGATCCATAGTACCTTTAAAAGATAATGACAAATTAAATAGTAGAAAAATTTGTTGATGAAGCATGCTGAAAAATACTAAATGCTTCATATAGCACAATAGTTAGGCCCTGATTATATAACAGCGATGTGTACGGAAATAATATTTTGCGTGAATGTGATTAAAAAATATTTCCGAATTCCGGATATGGTTGCAAATTCAAATACTGACATTAATCCCAAAATTAAACAGTCCCCTCGATTTGCAGAACTTTTGAAATTTTCTTGAAGGTGAAGAAATTAAAAAAATATATTTTTTGCAAATTGCATTAAGTTCCGGATCGCGTATGAGGTTGCAAATTTGTAAATGCATCAGAATAGATGTTTTGGAAGTTTGCAACCAAGTTTGAAAACTTTTGTAATTATTCCGAGACCACCTTACTCGAAAAAATGACCACGAACTAAAAAGAATTATAAATAAACCTGCTCCGGTCAACGTAAAAGGTTGCAAATTTAGACAATCGTTCGGTATATTTTTCTGACACATCTGTCAAATTTGCAGAACTTTTGGAACATTTTCCTTCAGTTTAATAAAGAAAAACATTAATTTTTACTAACAAAAAATGTTCCGTACACTTAAATTGGTTGCAAATTTGACACGTGATGTAAAATAATATATTTAACACCACTCCAACTTTGCAGAACTTTTGGAATATTGGTCTCAAGAACAGAGCAAATTATTATTTATTGCATTTTTAACAATGTTCCGGACCGCAGAACAGGTTGCAAAATTTTATAGTTTGTTTTAATACCATTCCCGACCTTACATAAAAATTTGAAAACTTTTGGAATTATAATGAATTAATTGTCTTAAATGACTGGACTACGTTACGTAAACGTATTTTCGTACTGTGTCGTTTAATTTCTTTGACGAAATTTAATTGAGTCCCACTTTTTCACACAAATTTTTGGGAAGAGGTGTTGTATGTTGAATCTAATTTGATTTTATTAATTTTTACAAAGTACATCAAATTTCAATACGTCATAATAAATTAAATCTATCGTGTAAAATTAGTGGTCTACTGCTTGAAATATTGGATCTGATTTATATAAAGCCAAAGCGATTTTTCAAACGTCACCAGACACCAATTTGCTTTAGACGATAGATCAATTGTTGAAATATAAATGTATTTTAGGGAAGGACTTTTAAAAAATGTTGTTTTCTTCTTCCAAAAGTCAAATTAATCATGATAGAAAGAGAAGAATAAGTAAGGCCGAAATTGTATAATATCTTACTGGTGCATAATCCGTGCTGACCGAATTGTGGCCGAAGACGTAAAAATAAGATTGTCTATTAGCCTTCGATTGGTAATTTGCGAAACTGATCATAGGTGCCAAAGTACGGGCGTCACTGAACAAATTTAGAATTACATCACGGTTTGTCTCTACACTCCAACGTTGAGGATCCAATTTTGATGGAGAGTATCTGAAAAGAATAAACGTTAAATTGACGGAATTTCCATTTTTGAAAAATTGTAAAGTAAAGTATCAGCCTGTAAATTTCCCACAGCTGGGATAAGGCCTCCACTTCCATTAAGGAGAGGGTTTGGAACATATTTGAAAAAAACTAAAATATCTTATTAATGCAGTCATAACACTTCAAAGATTTTGTAAGCAAGCCTTGCACCAGATGTCATTTTAAAAATAAAATTATTAACCCTTATGTGAGTGACAAATAAAACACCTTTAATAGAGTGACGAGGTACCCGGGTACCTTCATACAGTTTATGCGTAATGTAAACGAACAAGATCGGCTTTTGTGTCACCAATACTTTAAATATTATTATTTTAGCTAATATAAACAATTGACAATTTGTGGCGATCAAAGCGGAAGTGAGGTGGGTGCGGTTCATGGTTATCGGCGTACAAGAAACACTGGATCCATTCAACACTTCGTATCGTACTTGAAATTTGACTGTATACTTTTGTTTTTATTGTACGAGTATATTTATAATTTGTGAGTTTATAATATATCATTATGAATAATGGAGCTCTTGCTCAGTTTACTCACAGGTACTCACAATTTATCACTTCTCAATAAAGATCACATGTTCAAATATAAAATTCCAAAGAAATGCTAGCGTTATTAGCAGAATATTCTAGTGACGAGGCTATATTATGTATATATATATATATATATAATATATATAATAATAATATAATATATAATAATATATATAATATGATAATAAACATGATTATTTGCCTTAGGTCGAAGTGGGTACACTTAAAACTTCAGACGTGGAACCAGAAATTGAAGTCGATAATGATTCTTATAATACCTATGCGAATTTTGAAAGGGAAACTTCGCTTGAAAATATTCCTGATGCAAAAGATGGATCGAGGTGGTACTCTGAACCACTTCCCAAAATACAAACTGGTAATAGAAATATTTTTGGTCAACAGGGCGGCTCCATGGATCTAATAAAGAGCATTTTTTCGGGCTGCGATATCCAATGATAGATTCAAAATGCAGCTAGGCTTCGTATGATTTCATAATAACGTAACGAACCCTAAATATTTGTTATCTGATAAACCTACTATACGAGATATTTGGACATGTTCATTTCAAATTTGAAAAAGTTTAAAAAGATCCTGAATGTATTACCGCTGACGAATAACTATATGGATATCGTGGGCGAATTCGCTTTACTCAATACATGCCATCAACCTGAAAAGTATGGCATAAAAATATTTCTTAGGCTTGTGATTCAAATAATTCCTACCCCCTAAATAGAAAAATATATACAGGAAAGTCAAGTGATGGCATATGTCAAATTAATTTTGGAGAATATACTGTATTAGATCTCATAACTACCTCACAACACAAAGAGGTACCCGGGTACCTCGTCACTCGATAGTGACTATAAAATATATTTTGGTTTCCAAAAAGTATTGTAAATAGTAGACTTGGCCAAAAACATAAAAAAAATTTAATTTATATATAGTTAGAAGCTCTCCCAAAGCCGCAGTTGCGTACAGCGCGTATATCATACATTTTTATAAATTTGAAAATGCAAAAGGTACCCGGGTACCTCGTCACTCACATAAGGGTTAAAGATATAAAAAGTTAAATATTCAGTACAAAAGTATCCTAAATATTTGTTGAACACACTCACTGCCGTAAAACGCCGATTAACCGATTCGCCAATTATCCGAATCAGCCCTAAGCGTAATGTAAAAAATTAAAAACAGGTATTTTTATGCCTTGTATTTTTGCTAAGGTCTGATTGGATTGCAACTTACTCTGATCGAGATATTTAAGTAAGCGTTATTGTAGAACTGTGTTTGTTAAACATAATAAAGTTTATTCCATGTGTGACTGTTGGTTTTTCTTTGTTACGATTATCCGAATCGATCCCGGTCTAAATTAATTCGGATAATTTCTACTGTGCTTTGGTGCCGTTTACATATCTACGCAGATGTTATAAAAATTAAAGATTTTCAAATATTTTCAGCTTAGTCCTTCAAGGAACCCTTGGTAAGAATAATTAACCTATGTTACCTTATTGCAAGTTGTTAGGAACACATGACATAATTTCATTTGATAAATAAGATTTTCACCATTTTTCTCATTTATTGACAAGCAAGAGGTAATTTAAAACCCATAAAAATGTCACAATATAATCACTCAAATCAATTCAATATATTAATTATTTTATTTACAACTTTGATAGCTTACAAGTAATTTGAATAAGTATTGCAATGCAGGCCGGGCATTAGCTAGTAAAATATTTGAAAAACGGTTGCTGATCTCCATATAGAACGAATAAAAGTACTTATTTGGGTCCATATAATTTAAATTCATGGGGTCGTAACATTCAGTATCACATAATATTGATCTATATAACTGTTTTATGGCAGGAAACGTGCAAGAGTCTTAGTCAGTCCGTCATATTTAGTTTGTAGTTTTTGCTCAGTGAAGTAAAGGTTTGTGAATACCTATAATACAAATTTTCATTTGACTTTCAAGCAGGAAGCACCACTGAATATTCATATCCTTTATGTTGCGTTTATAATTCATCTCGTGAATGCATGGGTTTAATGCCATAGAAATTCTGCCTCATGTGTATTCCACCAACCCGCTTTGGAACAGCATGATGGAATATGTTCCGAACTCTCCTCAAAGGGAAAGGAGGCCTTAGTCCAGCAGTGGCAGGCAGGATGTTGTTGTTTCAAGCAGGAAACACTTATTATTTACATGAGATTTGAATGAAACTAGTCTTGATTTTAAGCTCTTATAGAAATATTACTCCGACGATATGAAGTTATCATTGTCGTAGATAAAGGAATGATCAGAAATTTTTATCATCTTTGCAGGATGTATTGATGATAAAAATCCAACAACCCTGGAAACTAATGGTATGTAGTGACACTGGCTCATCTTTCAAACAGAATGGCAAAAGTTAAAGCATTGCTGTTTTGTTTTGAAATATATGTTGCTTCCTATCCAGATGGGCTTGCATAAAGCCCTGACACCAAGAAAGTCATTGACAGAATTCTTGTAATGCTTAGGAAAACTGTAACATCAATACATAAATGTATATGTATATGTAATATAGTTTTGCCATATTGCAGTGTTTTATTAGTTTTCGTTCGTAAAACTTACAGTTTTATTATTTGAAAACATCGAGCTAAAATGTTTTCTATATAACCTGATTTTTTTTAAATATATCTACAAACATATTCAGTGCTATCTCTTCAACTAAGTATATTCGACCCGAGGACAGAATCAAGCTACTTTATGTGTTTGCTACGGTGTCATCTAGTCTATTATATAAATAAACAATGTTTGTAGATATTTAACCAGTTCCATTGGTCTCCGTCTCCTATAACAATGTGAATCTAGTTTGTATGACTCCTGCGAGACCTGTCTTTCCAGGGATAGAGGAGTTGTGCTTATCAGATGACATCCTCATTACAATCACGAGAAGTAGCTTCCAAAAGGCTACATGCCTAAACTTTCTATCCAACGTTAGAGAGCCGACAGTACCGCGCCGGTGTGGTATGCTCTGTAGCTTTGAATGGTTCAACCATTTGTATGGATGCCTACACTCTTCGAGGGACACAGTGTTCAGAGCGATGGCGGACTACCGTGCGGTGTCGTGAACATACTTCTCGTGAGAAATACGTCTTAACTTTAATATGTTATTAATCAAATATTAAACGATAATGATTTAAAACATTGTCATAATTAATATTAAAAAATAATTATTGATAGCATTGAAACTTAATAAACCAAGATGTCTTGTATCTAACAAGTTTAAGCTTTCAACGTCAAGCTTTAACAATTCAAAAGTTTAGATATATTTATTGCAAATATTGTTGCCTAAGGATGTTCCTATGTACTTAAACTCTCACACCGGCAAGACACATTGATACAGTGCAACAGGTTTCGTCTAATTAATATTCAACTTTATATCCTTCACATTATGGTGCATTATTGCGGAACGGATTATCTTTCTCTTAACGCCCTGACAAATTTAAGTCATACGTCAGTGGAGATTGCTCTCGTAGGTATTTTCGCTGTCGTGCCTTGAAAGCACATTAAGCCGTCAGATCTTGTTGTATGACACAAGCGAATGGTGGCTAGCGTTCGCTTTAAGCGCTTTAAAAGAAATTACTTAATTAATCAAAAGAAAATAACACAAACATATTATTTGTCGGAACATTTATTTTCTAAGGTATTAAGTTATTGTGATGTTAATGTAATGTTAAGCTTACTTGATGGTAGGGCTTTGTGCAAGCCCGTCTGGGTAGGTACCACACACTCATCAGATATTCTACCGCCAAATAACAGTACTCAGTATTGTTGTGTTCCGGTTTGAAGAGTGAGTGAGCCAGTGTAACTACAGGCACAAGGGACATAACATCTTAGTTCCCAAGGTTCGTGGCACATTGACGATGTAAGAAATAGTTAATATTTCTTACAGCGTCTATGGGTGATGGTGACCACTTACCATCAGGTGGCCCATATGCTCGTTCGCCAACCTACACCATCAAAAAAGATGTTGGATTGTATTGGATTTAATATATCTTAAATTCAAAGCAAACCTAAGATTTATCATTGATTTTTCTTTAATCGTTAAAAACTAAAATAAAACTATAAATAAATGTAAATCAATATACACATGGTTTTATCCATTCATTGTGCATTACGTGCTATCTTTTAACTTAGGCCTTTTGAAAAATATAATATCTAGAATACGTTTTCAAGTCAAAAGGTCAACATATGACAAATAATACACAAGTTCTCACTTTGGCGGAGCCAAAGTAGGATATCACATGGTCTTTATTATACAACTTCATTTTTTATGTTAAGAAATACTACGTTTCAATATATTTATAACAAAAACTAAAATACAATATTTTTTCTTAAAAACTTACTGTTTTAAAACCTCCTTCAGAGTCACATCTTCCGCTCCTTCAAAAACTATTTTGGCAAACTTTTTAATGAATTCGTCTCTTTGATTCTCCAAAATACCATGATCGAGCTCTATCACACCGAAGTCATGGTAGCTCTCAAGTTCTGTGACGCCACTTAACAGCTGATATCTAAAAAAGAATATAAAATTATGAATCATTACATAGTATAAAACAAAGTCGCTTACCGCTGTCTGTCCCTATGTATGCTTAGATCAGAAGAGGAAGACTCTTGTATACGTTGTATACAAGAGTATATATTGATAAAGGCAAAATAGCAAACAAACACTGATAATTTTAGATGTTTCTTAATAGAAAAATATTGTAGAATATTTTATATTTATTATCGGTATTGTACCCGTGCGATGCTATATTATAAGTCCTAGTCATCTTGTCCGTTTAATGTGTGTGATAAGTGACAAGTCTCAAGTCTAATGACACTATTTGATTAATTAGCAATGCCCAAATATACATATATATACAGCAAACTAATACTATTTGAATTTTCAGTGTTTTGTCAACAGATTCCGAGTGAGAGTAATAAATAACTTACTTGCTCAAAAGATTTGGGAATGCGTCCATTGTTTTTGATGGTTCACTGGGAATAAATGAACCAGCGACCACTGGTCCTAACGCTGTCTCGAATTCTCGAGCTAGTATTTGCACTTTCTTTATTTCTGATAATCTGAAAATAAAATGGAAATCACTGTCTTCACAAATCAATTACCACTTAATGAAGTGTATACAATAAAATACATTTATTTTAATTAAAACTCCAGCAGGAAATTATTCATTTATAAAATAGCAAATAATTCATTTCGTTATTTGTTAAAAAAAACATTCGTCTTATATATTACGTTTTTATTTTAAATGAATATTCAAATTATAAAGTACTTACGGTTTATTTTGTAAGCATGCCATCATATTCTTGGAATTTAAATTACAACCCAAACTCTGAGCGACTTGCAACGTGTACTGTGTGGGATCCTTTGTCATTGCTGAATCAGATAGCGCGGATCCTGACATAAGTATCGCTCGATGGAATAATCCTGCAAAAAATATATTGTAGAAAAATATTATCATAGATATTGGCTAATTAGTCACAGTGGTTTTGGATGGTGATTGTTACATAAATACAACTTATATAAATTTACTTAGTCTCCCACTAAGTCTAGGGAGGTAGAGGGAGGTAGTCTAGCAGATAGGCTAGACTATCAGGGTTAGTAACATCCAGTTTGCACGTAGCTAAACTGTAGTATGTATTTATTCATTTTCAGACTATCCACAATCCGCCTTAAAATTAAAAATCTAGGTACATCCTTCAGTTGTCTCCTTTTAGCTCTTAGTCTCATGTCAATCAAAATCCCTATAACAATGATTTTCTATGCTAGTAGTACTAGTACGATTACAATTTTTAAACAACCCACAATTCTTAGTTGAGTTTTGGAAGCATTTTTTTACTAAATTTCATTTATATTTTTTTAGCTAACCAACGTGAATCGAAATTTCACTAAGCTAAATGAGTCTCTTGGGCAATGGGGTAATAACATTTTTGTAAAAAAAGAAACATAATCTAATCAAACAAAACAATCTTCATTAAAACATCTAACAAAACTTAGACGAAGAGATTGTTAACAATGACCAACAATGAACTGGCTCACTTTGTGGACGACACGAAATCCTACCCAGATTAATTATTCTCATTTCAATGGGTCAGATGTTTTGCTCAATTTCCCGTTTTTGTTAATGAAGCATCATTAGTCAAAACATTGTTTTCGTTCGTTAGCACTTTTCTTTATGATGAAAGAAAATATTAAAATTGTTCAGAGAATCGCAGACCGGCGGCTACTATGACTTTAATTAAGGACGAAATTCTCAAACCTACTAAAAGAACAAAACTGGCCCTGCTAATGGAAATGGTGGAAGAAGTATTATTTAATGAGTTTTTTTTTGTCCTCAAAGAACAGAAAATTATGTTCGTATTTCATCATACTTGTTCATTCAGGTTAGATTTTTGGTACTTACGAGATTCGCAAGATAGAAATTTTATCAATGAAAATATAGAAATCACAAGGTTGATTTCAGTTGAGATATTTTATTTGACTTTTACCTACATACATGCTACAATGGTGGTACATGCTAGAACTATGCTAAGCAATTTCAGACGTACGTTCTATATACGTACCTTGCTCTCCCCGGTAAAAGCAATAATTCTACCATTTTCCATTCCAAGGCTCTGATATATGAGAATACGTATGAAATATCTAAATTCACAGGATTTGTAATTTATAAATTATTATAATATAGATGGAAATATATGTTATCTGATAGTGTTCCATAGTTACCATATTAGTTGATTGATGTGCTAGATGTTCTCATTTGATTCTATATTCAGTATCTGTTTTAGATTTATAATCAATCTAACTTCAAACTCACGATAGAAAATCACTCATAAAAGTTTATTTGAATCGGGAATATTTAGTTTGCGTTCATGTTCTACAATATCAGATCGTGTAATAAGATTCTAAAGTATAATGTCTCACCGTTAGATATAGGAGATAGCATGAGAAAATTTACACAGGCGGCTCCCGTTCCATGGCCCATCAGAGTCACAGAATTTGGGTCACCGTTTAAATCTTCTATGTTATCTTTTATCCACTGTAAAGCCGCTAGTTGGTCTAGAAGGCCGTTGTTACCGTAGACATGCTCGGTGATACTCGGCTTCATGAAACCTATAAATTTATTAAAATGTAATTTTACAAGTAGAGTAGTGCCTTGTTCTTCTAACATTAAAAGTTTGCGAATAGTTTGTAACAAGGTAACAGCTGAAATGTGTACTATGTGAAAGTCGCAGGCTTACTCCTTATGTGTTGTTTATCTAAATTTGATCGTGAAAATGTAAATAAATAAAAAAAAAATAAAATAAATAAAAATCCTGCCATCGTACGAGTTGCCTGAGCTCCACTCAAACGAGTCACCATGTATGAACACCAGTACTGGAAATTTCTTTGATTTATGTTCTAGAAAATAAATATAAAGAAGGTAATTAACAATGGGTATATCTGTTTCTATTAAAATAAATACTTAATTATATTCCAATATGGTACATTTGTAGTTTGGTTGAGAACATCATTAATCGAACCGTAAAGATCAAATTATTTAAATATGGAACACGATCAAAATTCTGATTTTCTGAGCGAAAAAATAAGCCTGTATTGTTTTAAGTATTGGTGACAGGACAAATTTTTGGACTTGCAGCTCGGTGTAGTACACCTGCGTAAAGAATTCTTGTATATGTATAAAAATTAAAAAAGGAAATAATTTTCATATTTTTCCAATATCAAGAGTTCGTATAATTCGTTACTCGACACTTTTTTGTAAAGATATTAAGTTATTTTAATTTAAAGAGCCATAGCGCAAAGTAGAATATCACTTCTAAACATGTATTGAATAAATGCCTGCCTGCAAAAAAAATCGTTTAATCGTTTCACTGATAAACTAAAGATTACGCTGATATTTCGACGTTAACGCGACTTTCTTATTCTATCGACATCAAACTTTTCCATCAGATGAAAATGGCTTCTACTTACAAGGTCAAGGACTAATATAAAGTATTTGCGGTATGTATATTTTATGAGTTAGGTACACTAAATTATGTTAATTTGGAGGTTTAAGTACAGCTTTCAAAGCTAGCCCTAAAACTACCCCAAAACTTGTTAAGTTATTCCAGAATGTTTTAGCTTCGTTCAATAGGCAATAAAAATAATAATAGTATGGAAATTTGCAAGGTGCTTCAAAATATAATAGAATTATATAATAAGTGAAATAATCAAGGACTGATTTCCCTACAGAGTGATTTGGCCTGGAAGTACTTGAAACTTGTTTACATGGCATTTTTCTAGTTATAGCTACACAGCTTTTAGCATATAAACAATTCAACGTTTTAAACTCTAAAACGTGTTCAAACCAAAGCCAGAAAAAGGATTTTTTACTTCTTCACATAAAAAAAAAATACAGGGAGTAGAGGGCGCCATCTCACATAAGTCCAGGGAAGTAAGTTGAAATCAGTTCCTGGCGATGATACTAAGACTTGTAAAGAAGAAGATATATTGTTATGTACATTTTTGAGTTGTAACAAACTTTTATGAAGACTTTTTTATTTACTATCAGTATAATTATAAACAATGCTCACAGTAACGCCATCTGTGTTCGATTTGACGAATTAAAATTTACAAGAATTATTTTTTAATAATTGCATTTCTTTAAAAACCATTTATATACGTCATCAAGATTTTATTTAAGTATTATTTAAAATAACATTAATTTCTTTAATATATTAATATCAAATTAACGCCATCTTTGTTACGTCGGTAGAACTGCGTATAGTCTGAAAATAGAACTAGAATTTATGACGTTCTAAGCATTTCTTTATTACTTTTATAGATGGCGCTATAATACTTTAATAAATTTTATTATTATTAATTAAAATAATTACAGGAGTAACTAATAAATAAATTAAAAATAAAGATCCATTTTTTAGAAAGCTTGTTAACTTATAACGTCATTTCACATTTGACACATTTGTCGGCTTATTGGAAGATTTATTTTAACTATAGGAAACGAATGAGTTTAATAAAAGAAAAAGCAAGCAAAGTATAAGCTAACGACCCACCCTATCGGCTTCACGAGCGTATCATAAAGCTTTGTATCAATTTTTCGATTAAAGGATAAATAATTATAAAAAAAATCAATATACAACAAAACACAAAAATAATATTTTATGTCGTTAAGGTTGACAATGTTTTTTTTTATGGAATAGGTTGGCAGACGAGCATATGGTCATAAGTGGTCACCATCACCCGTAGACAATGACGCTGTAAGAAATATTAACTATTCCTTACATCGTCAATGTGCCACCAACCTTGGGAACTAAGATGTTATTTCCCTTGTACCTGTAGTTATACTGGCTCACTCACCCTTCAAACTGGAACACAACAATACTGTGTACTGTTATTAGGCGGTAGAATAACTAATGAGTGGGTGGTACCTAATAAGACGGGCTTGCACAAAGCCCTACCACCAAGTAATAGATTACGAACTATGTCTATAACTAAATCTATACTTGCGAAATAGATTATAATCAAACGGTATTCGTAATTTTACGATAGCATATTTAATCACTAGTATAAAACAAAGTCGCTTCCCGCTGTCTATCTACTGTTGTATATGCTTACGGATGTTGCTGTGTTTTTTTTAAAGATAGAGATAGACTTGCGTTTGCATTGCAAACGCTGGCTGAACACTAGAAGATAGAACATAAATAAAAATTTTAACAAAAAGAAAAACCGACTTCAAACAAAACACTACTTTAGAACAAATGAATATGCACTAAAAAGTGTTAAAAATAATTGCGTATTCAATATATTTTTTAGAGTCCTCCTAAGTAAAATGAAATGAAAAATATTAGACTACTTAAAAGTCGATTTACGGTTATATAACGTAGTTATAGTTATTAGTATATTTGTAGCCGGTGTCAGCCACGGTGCCCTTGCCCCAACAATTAAAAGAAAGAAGCGATACGAGCCCATTGATAGATCCAGTATATTATTGTATAAAAGGTAATTTGTAAAAAACATATTTGTTAAAGTATTCTCGTATTGTTTTTTGATAGATATACTATAGGGTTTTCTTGGCTGACACCGACTCCAAATATAGCAATAATTATAACTACATTATATAATCGTAAATCGACTTTTAAGTAGTCTAATATTTTTCATTTCATTTAACTTAGGAAGACTCTAAAAAATATATTGAATACGCAATTATTTTTATTACTTTTTAGTGCATATTCATTTGTTTTAAAATAATGTTTTGTTTGAAGTCGGTTTTTCTTTTTGTTAAAATTTTTATTAGTTTTTTTTTTAAGTGAAGCTGATGTTGACTAACTTTTTTTTTTTAATATGGATAGATTAAGCGTTCCGTTTATATGAGTCAGAAACTACTTCGAGGACAATTTCAAAGGAAACTTGCGAATAAAGCAAAAATAGACTTTCGAAAATGCGGATTTAATACGTCACGCGGCGTAAACTACAAGAATCCCTCAAAAGAGCTGTAATCGAACTCAGCAAAAAAACTTTGAAAAAGACCAACTATATTTCGTACATCATATGACATCACATCACTTACACAAAATTTGATTAAAGATAGTAAGAAATTCTGCCCCATATCGCACCCTAACTGCGAGCCGTATAGGAGTTCCATCAATACATAGTATAAAACAAAGTCGCTTTCTCTGTCCCTATATCTTTAAATCTACGCAACGGATTTTGATGCGGTTTTTTTTAAAAGATAGTGTGATTCAAGGGGAAGGTGTGTGTATATAATACATGAACAATATAGTAAAGAAACACTGATAATTTTAGAAGTTTGCGATGTGATGTCGTAAATAAACAAATTCTGTAGTATATTTAGTATCAGTATTGCACCCGCGCGAAGCTGGGGTGGGTAACTAGTTGATTATAATATTCGACTATGATAATTGCATAAACATAACCACATTACGGAAGGTGACTCAAATATCCAAATAACCTATAAATAAAAGATTCGACTGAGTATCGCTAACGTGCTCCTCAGAATTGTTCCGTTCCCTTCCGTTCCGTTACTTTGTCATAGATCCTGTGCTCAGAACCTTACCAAACTGTCACCAAATTACCCTTGAAGTATAATATATTTTATAATAAAAAAAGAATTATCAAAATTGGTTAACGTGATTTTGAGTTATTCACCTATTTGCATACATAATGCAAATTTAAGACTTATGTCGTTTTCATATAGATACCATCATCGGAAAAAAAAAATTGGAACTCCACGGGAAGCACTACCTTTCAAACAAAAAAAAATATCAAAATCGGTTCACCCAGTGAAAAGTTATGAGGTAACAAACATAAAAAAAAAAATACAGACGAATTGATAACCTCCTCCTTTTGGAAGTCGGTTGAAAAGTAGTCAGCTTTTTCGAGAAACAATTTATATTTATGTATATTACGAGAACTTAATAAAGATTAATACGGCCGCTTACAGCATCTTATATAAATTAATATTTTTGAAGATATTACAGATGTAAAATATGCTTAACGTTGCTGACACAGCAGCTTATAAAGCTTTGAGCAACAAAAAACTGTAAATATATTAATAAAGAAAGAAATTTTGTCATACATTTAGTGTCAGCGTTATATCCTTGCGAAACTGGGGCTTCACAGTTCTAGTAAAATCGAATATTTTATTTTATAACTGAAATTTAATAATATTTTTTCTTAACAATAAACCCAATATGGTTAATACCATATTGGGAATACACGTCGGAATAGTATTGCAAAATGGAATTATTGCTATGTGTTGGTAGTAATAGTAGTTCATGTGTAAATATATGGATACCTGCCGAAGATGTCACAACGAACATGTGATACATTGACCTTACTCGTATGTGATGAATGCATACAATTACTGCTATTATATTATCTTTGCACACACACACAAACATATCTTTATATACACACATACACAATATATCTGTATTTGCTGTTTAATTATTGTCATTTTTGCGTATCTATCTACCAATTTCTAAAACGCAGAGAGTTATTCGGTAACAAAAAACTCGAAATTCGCGACATCGACTATAATGATAACAATATTGTAGAAATTACGTATCAAAGTGGTGTATATCAGGAAGTAAGTACATATTTACGAGTGAGATTAAAGGTGCCTTTATTATAGAATCGCACTACATAGTCGTATTAACGAATTTGACCAAATACTCTACCCTTATTGGTACCCATATTGCGTCATCACCTGCTATTGACCAATTAAATTAATTTGTTTTGTACCAGAATTTTTTTTTTATTTAAGTATTATAGATTAATTTTAATAAAGAAATACCTATTAATGAGTTTTCTAAAATTAAAGTTCCTTGAAAGTTTTTTTTAATATACGAGAATTGCACAAGCTTTTTTTGCCGTGATATAAGTAAATGGCACTAAGACATTGGATAATATTATCGTTTCGTTGCTTTGATCTGGAATCATCATCAAAATCAAGTTTAAATATTGTCATGTATATGCTACCCAGCGTATGAGATTAATTTTAACTTCATACGTTACTAGACAATTTAACAACGAAGTCATGTACAATTTCTTTAGCTTATATAATTTGAAAAATAATGAAAAAAGCAAAAACTGCCATTTTAACCAACAATTTCCACAATCTAAATTTGAATTTCGAAAAGAGTTTAAAAATAGAATACCATCGCCCTTTACATACGATTCGTGACGATTTATAAAATTTATTTCGTCTCGACCATTCGTTTTATATTTCCCTATATTCAAGGAGTCTTTAAAATTTACATAATAAAACAATATAAAATACACTTTACTTTAAGGCAATAGAGTTTTATCTAGCAATTTAGCCAAATGCACTAAGAATTTTTGCATCACTAAGCTTAAGTGGAAATATCTGCAAATAATGTCAGTAGCACTTTTTGTGAGCGTCTGTTCTCGTACTTGACTTGATGCAGATGCTTGTGTATTTGATAATTTAGTCGCTTTATCTAAAAGGAACTTACAAGGTTATCGTATGACGTATGAGTATCCATGGCGAAAACTAGCACTATACTAACTAGGTTTAAATATTGAAAACAAGTAAACTCAGTAGGAGTTTTTTGCTGTTCTTCTCTGTAGAATCTACATTCCGCACCGGTGGCAGCTTCACTTAATATAGTTGTAAAATGACGATTTCAAAGTGTTAGTAAAATACCATATAAAGTATATTATGATTTGATTTGGATATGGTTACAACTTCCCATGGACATCTGCACCACAGAGGAATTTTTAGATGTGTTTTCAGTTGTCGATATTATTAATATTAAAATCATTAATCTTTTGGAAGAATCGTGTAAAATTCGTAATATACATGTGATCTAGTCAAAATAAATATAAAGTATAAAAGAATATAAATATTATAAAACAAATAAGTCACAGTTCCAAGCTCTTCTCGATAAAGTCGGTTTTTGCAAAGTGCAATATTTTCCCGATGTTTACTTTTTTACTTTTTTTTACTTGGTACAAGGGCTTTGTGCAAGCCCGTCTGGTTACATACCACCCACTCATCAGTTATTCTACCACCAAACAAAAACAACAGTACGCAGTATTGTTGTGTTTCGGTTTGAAGGGTGAGCGAGCCAGTATAACTACAGGCACAAGGAACATAATATCTTAGTTCCCAAAATTAGTGGCGCATTGACGATTTAAGGAATAGTTAATATTTCTTACAGCGTCATTGTCTATGGGTAATGGTGACCACTTACCATCAGGTGGCCCATATGCTCGTCCGCCTACCAATACCATAAAAAAAAAAACGTTTGCAGTCACATTTCTCAACGATCGTTATCATACAAATTCAAATAAATATTATAAAGGTTATAATTACTCGTATCGTGCATGTAATTACACTTGCTTACAATTCGCACAAACATAATATTTCAATGTCGCTTGACTGTTGAATATATGAGCAGGGCGCATTCCCCTTGCCGTCACATACCAAGGGTAGGGGCTTAGAAAATTTCACTTCATTATAAAATCAAATGAAATTTTACTTGAGTTATATTTTTAAATATCGTCGCATATAAAAAGTAGGTTTATTCAGCCAAGTGAATACCATGAACTGTAAGAATTCCCAGCTTTTCTGTCCATATAATGTCACAACAGTAGAAAATGAAGTTTCGATTATTATTAGTCCTGTAGCCAACTCTATTATTTATTCTCTGTAATACTCAATTCTGTCACAGATGTAATTTTACAAATTGTATCATTACAGGTTGCGAAATGTAATGTTCAGCTCTTTGTAGTCAGCTATGTAATGTTCGACTATGAACTGTTATAATACAGGATGATTCTCCCAGCGAGGATGCCCCCTTAACAGTGACGTGACAAATATATAAAAAAAAGGAAAATAATAAGAAGCCAGTTTATGTTCCATTGCTCGAAGGCCTCCTTTCATTTTGATAAGAAGCTTATTCCACTGTGTTGCTCTAACGCGAAACAACTCTGCAAGCAAAAGTCATTGTTGTAAGAAGTTCGATTTTAAGTTAACCTCCTTTCTTACAATAATTTGAAGTGAAACCTTCGTCATTATTTGCAATTGATTGTTTACGATATATAACTTGCTTCGTCCCACGTCATGATAAATCATACTTTGGGATGTACTGGTTAGATTACAGTAAGCAATATAGTACAGCAGTATGTGTGTGTAAAAGTTCCCTTCGAAACTCATTCATAAATTTTTGGACTGACGACTTACGGTGGTTACGCCATTTTGATACCTGTCATTATTTGTCAATATCGCAAATCACATTTCGACATTTCTAGCTCGTTTTCTACAGTATGCCGTATTACAGAATAGTCCTACTGATACGAATATCTACTTCACATTTGAACTGGAACGAAGAAGTACAAATGTCGTTAATCAGTAGAATAACTGATAAGACACCTACAAATAACTGTACTTAAAACTAAGTGGGATAAAGGTTTATACATTTCAAAACTAAGGAACATTCCAATAGTAATATGCTTTAGGTAATTGTAGTCAGTAAAGATTAATTTAAACAATGTTGTTATTTCTCAACATTATTAGATTCACACGAACGGACAATTCGCAAAATGTGTTATAGGTTTGGTAGTTTTATTAAGTGTAATCGTTTTTCAAATAAAACCGTACCAACCGGTTTATATCTTTCAGCGTTATTTATGTTTAGTATCTAACAATTAAACATGACCTAATATTGACATAATACATTCCATCAACTCAAAACCCTATATCACAGTCTTCATTGTACCTATTTATAAAAAACTAGTGATCCGCCGGTAAATATTCTACAGAATTTTACTCGTTTCTTTACTATTGTCCACTTATTTCCACGTATTGATGATTTACGCAAGGCGGCTGGCAGGAGCTGGATGCGAGTAGCCGAAGAACGATCACAGTGAGGCCTATGTCCATCAGAGGACGAAAAAAGGCTGTTGATGATGATGATGATGTCTACGTATTATATACAAAAACCTTCCTTTCGAATCACGTAATTTTATAGATATAAGCATACATAGATATAGATAGATATACGCTGCGGTTAGCGACTTAGTTTTATACTCTGTAATGATGATATAATAAATATTTTTGAAGTAAAACAAGTGTTATATTTATTTCATATAGTTCGTAATCATCTAGGCGATCGTATGTAGTTCTCTGAGGATATAAACTAGGTCAACCTCTAAAGGAATAGAGAAGTCAGTTAGTTGTCGTCTTGAAATTCAATCCTAGTTCTCTTCGTATTGTTAAGAATCAGATTTGATGAACTAATATGTTTTGTAGTTCTATTATGACATATCTGGTGAGGTCCTGCTTAACTTTAATATACTTTTCTACCAATAGTACAACAACAACAACAACCTGTAAATTCCCACTGCTGGGCTAAAGGCTTCCTCTCCCTTTGAGGAGAAGGTTTGGAACATATTCCACCACGCTGTTCCGATGCGGGTTGGTGGAATACACATGTGGCAGAATTTCTATGAAATTTGTCACATACAGGTTTCCTCACGATGTTTTCCTTCACCGCTGAGCACGAGGTGAATTATAAAGACAAATTAAGCACATGAATCAGCGGTGCTTGCCTGGGTTTGAACCCGCAATCATCGGTTAAGATGCACGCGTTCTAACCGCTGGGCCATCTCGACCAATAGCACACCAGCTTTAAATATACACTTGACTGTAAATTGTCTTCCGTATTTTAGGTTCAGATGTATGTAACATAATGACTTAATTTATGGATAAAGATTTATTTATTAATACCGACCTGACTTCGAAAAGGTGAAATTAAATATGATGTTTTACAGCACAGTGTTATGGTCAAGTGACATGGTGATTATGGTAAGTGGCCATCACTGCCCACAATCATTGGCACTGTATAAAAATGAAGCCAATTCATACATCATCAATACGAAAACCTTGGAAACGCTTAGGTTGTACCTTCCAAGAGGACCAAGCACAATGTTCGTCAACGAGAACTTTACGGATGCTTTAAATATGAAATAAACATTTTTCCAAATTATTCAATAGCTAGAAGCAGCAACAGTCAGGTCAAAAGGGTTATAAGTATGGATATATTTTTTGGGAGGAATTTAAGATTATATCTATCACGTGTAACGATTAGCAGAAATTAAAACATTCTTTTAACTATATTAATAGGAAAGATTCAATGACGTATTTGTCTAGACGGTCGTATAGAGAATATTTAATTATTTCATGACATGTGTTTTGTGAGTCAGAGTTTAGGTGTTCGAAACATTTCCAGGCGGTTACTCACATCCTCGCTAGCTTGTTTGATCATTTATTTTAATTCGACAAACAAAAATTAACTTTATTATTATAATAAATAGAGAACCAAATTACAGTATTAACTTACAACCTTTTTTGAACTTAGAAATTGATGGTCCTCCCATTGCGTCGAAAGATAAACTCAATAACCTAACGTTAAGTTGAAAATGTATTCGATGATGAGCAAATTGCCCTTTTGATGGCAAGTGATCCTTAAAAACTTTTACTAAAGACAGTATAGTTTATTCGTTACTATTTCTTCAATAGAACATTGATCAAACGTGCTTCAGATAAGCCCAAAAAATGTTAGACCATTAAATTCTTCTTCCAAGCAGTAATATTCAGTATTTTTGTTTTCCAGTTTGAAAGATGACTGAGCCTATATAAATAAAAACATAGTAGACATACTGAAACTCAAAACTCAATTCCCAATATAGTGTATTATATATAGTGCATTACACTAAGATAATTATTGATATGACCTAAGAAGAACCGTCGAAAGAAACTCAGCGGATTTTTTATTTGTCAAACAGGTTATATGCATAAATTAAATATGAATAGAAATACCCGGCAACGCACCTGCAAGCCCCCTGGTGTTGCAGATGTCCATGGGCGGTGGTAGTCACTTTCCATCAGGTGAGCCTCCTGCTCGTTTGCCACCTATGCCATAAAAAAAAGCTAGGAGGCGATCGTTTCCTACCCAAGGTCTGCTATCAATCATAAATTCACCAATAGTATAGTAGCCTTTCGCACAAAAGCGTTTCTTAACAATTTTTTTTTTTTAATTTGGCAATAGAAGCATTTTTGACAATTGCTGGGATCCTGTTGTAGAACCATATACATTGTCCAAAAATGAGTTACTGACTCTATGCAATTGCGTAAACCATAATATATCAGTCCCAAGATTAATGGTGCTTGTAAGAAATGGTTAAAATTTCTATAACCAATCTTAATGAGCAGTAGTGACAAATCACCATCAGGTGGATCATATAAAAAAAGTAAAAGTAACAGCCTGTAAATTTCCCACTGCTGGGATAAGGCCTCATCTTCCATTAAGGAGAGGGCTTGAAACATATTCCACCACGCTGTTCCAATGCGGGTTGGTGGAATGCACAGGTGCAAAATTTCGATGAAATTAGACACATGCTAGTTTCCTCGCGATGTTTTCCTTCACCACCAAGCACGAAATGAATTATAAGCAAAAATTAAACAAATGAATTCAGTGTTTGAACCCGCAATCATCGGTTAAGATGCCCGTGTTTTAACCACTGGGCCATCTCAGCTCTATCTCATATAATATCAGGATCATATGGTCGGCCAAAATGAATGGTAACTACCTAACCGAGCCTGTATAAAGTCCTACCTTTTTTAATCCATTCTACCATATTTCAAATCAATCATTTGCAAAGCTGCTCATACTGACATGAATACAGAAACATTGACAAATAACTGAAATCAATGATGTTGTCTATCAGCAATTGTCTAATACCTTAGACAATAACCGCACGGAACATATTGTTTGGACGTAACTTTTAATCGTTGGGGAAATTTCGCTTAATTTCGCATAAACAAAAGCGCTGAACAAAGAAATAGGTGAACAATGGAGCAGTACCGGTTTCAAGCATTGTATAGCGTTCAACTGGCTGCCTATTTTAAATTCAACGAGAATGAGTGCACACTATAAATTTTTCTAACAGCTTTAATATTAAAATGTAAGGGAATAATTTCTTAAAAACATTTATGTGCGATTCAGTGTTTCACGCTATTATCATGAATTTTGAATCACATGAGAAACAATGGGCTTTTGTTATTTTATTGTCTTGTAATTTTTGAAGTAATTCAATCTTTTAATTTGACTTAAAGTTGACTGAGGATGCCTTCAGGCATTAAGGCATCATTTTATTTCAACTACGCAATTATTTTGTTGGCCAATATTTTTAAACAAATAAATACTTTTTTTCAAGTGCTTGTTTTCATCAAAATGTCAAAATGTAATACCGTTTCTTAGATTTTTTGACGATCTCCGTGGTCGAGTAGTGTGTACACCGGTTTTCCTGGGTACGCCAATCTGAGGTCCAGGGTTCGATTCCCGGCCGAGTCGACGTAGAAAAAGTTTATTAGTTTTCTATATTGTCTTGGGTCTAGGTGTTTGTGGTACCTTCGTTAATTCTGATTTTTCATAACACAAGTGCTTTAGCTGCTAACATTGGGATCAGAGTATTGTATGTGATGTTTTCCAATATTTATTTATATTTATTTTGAAATGAATGCATAAACCATGAATTATATTATTTGCTTCAAGCTACGATATTTGGCAACGCTTAAAATTTATAACAAACTACTAAAGTAGCCGAAAGTACTTAAGACGTTTCAACTCTTGAAATTAAAATAAATCACTACTATTGTCTCTATTTTAAGCAAACAAAATACACTCGGACCTAAAAAGCAAAACAATTTGAAATAAGGTTTTTGATTATATTAGTAGTAGTTTAAGATATTAAAATGACATTGCTATACATTTTGTATGCATGTTTGTACTGCTATACATATGTGTTTAATTTGTGTTTATAATTCATCTCGTGCTCGGCGGTGAAGGAAAACCTGCATGTGTCTAATTTCATTGAAATTCTGACACATGTGCATTCCACCAACCCGCATTGTGGTTCCACCACGCATATGTTCCAAACTCTCTCCTTAATGGGAGAGGAGGCCTTTGCCCTTAGGAAATTTACCAGGCTGTTACTTTATTGGTATTGCATTAAGATTGAAATTTAAAGTAGCATGGATTCGTTTCTGTATTCGAAATTCAAAAATTCTAACACGTTTTTTTAAATTGTTTAAATTAACAATATTAAGACCATTATTTAAATGTTTGTTTTATTAAATTTGGCGTATCAGCGGAGCTGTATCCTCTAACGTCTCGTTATTTTATTTTATTTTTCATAAAGTTTAAATGAAGAAAACCATGGTTGAGCGTATATTTAGTAAGAATTTATGCTTTTAAGGATTTCAAACTTTCCAACTATAAAAGAGAATACTTAAAATTTCCTTCAAGTAAATTATTATAATTTTATGTTAAATCTTTCAAGTTGTATTAATTGTGTTAGCACAGTTAATGAAAATTATTATATTGTTTATAATAACATTACGCTTAAGCTTATTAGACATATTAAAGAGCCTTGAAGTCAGCAAATACATTTTGATCTAACGAACCAAGTATATATTGGCTTAAAACAAATGCTGATTTTTGTTAAATCTCAAAATATTGAGTCCAGCGTTTTTCTTTCCAAACAAATTATTTTTCGGGTGCCCAAAATAGAAGCTTATTCATTGATATTTAACGTACAAATTACAATTGGTTCCGTTTTAAAGAGCAAAATAGTTGCGATCTAAAAGGATCGTTAAGAAATAATTTATCCTTATTATCTTGTACTGTTTTTGATTTTTCTATTGATTATTTAACATTTAACGTCTTCCTTTCGCGAGTACTTGTATCAACTTCGTTTCTTTCTTTTTATTGTCTTGTTTTTGTTTATTTCAATGTTCAGTTTAGTTTTATCACGTAATAAAACTAATATAATTTAACAAATCAGGTAGTAAGCAATTTTGTGTTGTAGAATGTAAACAACTAAACACTGTCACGTTGACATCTTGACAAGTGCATTCATACTGCGTTCCGTTATTGCTTTGAGATATAAATGTCATAACGAATGTTTATCATAATTTAGCTTCTGCATTATTTTTTCTTTATCTCAATACTAGTATAGTTTACTTATTGCATTCATTATATATTATTTTTGTTACTATAAATATGTTACTTGTTGTTCTTTTCCGTTTTTATATTTTTCTTTTTTATTTTATTTTTTACAATTTTGTTTCTTTTGTTGTAACGTATTTTATTTTTACTTGATACTATCTATTAGTTTACAACGGTTTTGAATTTGTTTTTTACCTTTTAAGTGATTCTTTCTCTCAGACCGCTGGTGGGTTGGTTTCTGCCTTTATTGGTTTATTATTATTATAACTTATTTACTATTTATTATAAGTTATTTATATATAAATTTTCTTATTTTATTTTTTCTTATTGTATTTTATATATATCTATTATAAAACTATCATAATGTCATTAAATAATAGTATATCTAGTAGCCATTTTTTGTCTTGCTCATCAAATGAAGATCTGTCAGTTGAGGATGAGGATAGTTTCCACAGTACATCTTCCCTCCCTTTAAACGTCGTCCTTAATTCTTGTTTCTCAGATTCAATGAAGAATTTCAACGTTATTCACATTAATGCACAGAGTATTCCGGCCCATTATCCTGATATGCTTGCGTCATTTGAATCTCGTAATATCCACGCGATTCTCATCTCCGAATCCTGGTTAAAGCCATGTTTACCATCTACATCTTACTGCTTACCAGGGTTTACACTGATACGTAACGACCGCATTGGTAAAGGTGGGGGTGGAGTCGCGATCTACCTTCGTTCTTATATTCCCTTTACTATTGTTAGCTCGTCGACTCAGCCTCCTCCAACTAATGCTGCTGAACACTTACTCATCGAAATAACTCTTTCTCTCACAAAAATTCTTCTCGGCGTATTTTATATTCCCTCTCTACATATTGATTATTTTTCTGCATTCGAAAGTTTATTAATTAGTCTCCCTTATATAGTCATACCATAATTATGGGTGACTTTAATACATGTCTCCTTAAAGGTGACAACCGATGCAGAAAGCTAAACTCTGTAATTGAAGCGTGCAACCTACACATTTTGCCTCTCTCGGCCACTCATAACCCCCCTAACTGTGTCCCTTCACTTCTTGATCTTATTATAGTGTCATCTCCAGATTTTGTCCTCACGCACGGCCAATTTGAGGCTGATGCTTTTTCGAATCATGATCTGATTTTTGTTTCATACAAAGTTCGTCCTCCTAAAGCAAAATCGAGAATACTTCTGCGGCGTAGTTTTGGTGGAATGGATAAAGAACGTCTTACTGAGGATGCTCGCAAAATTAATTGGTCAGCTGTAGTCGATGCCAGCTCAGTCGACTTAAAAGTTGACATGTTTTATTCTTGTCTGACTGGTCTCTATGATAATCATGCTCCGGTTAGACCTATTAAAATTAAACACTTACCAGCGCCTTGGCTATCTGAGGAATTAAAAAGTCTAATTGCGAAAAAAGCTATGGCTAAAAGTAAATTAAAATCTGATGCATGTGACAAAAACCGTATTAAATATAATAAAATCCGGAATCGCTGCAATACATCGTGTAGAGATGCGCAACGACGCCACATTCATAAATCAGTCGAAAACGGCGACCCAGCTAAAGTTTGGAAATTCCTCGAATCGTTTGGAATTGGCAAATCATCTCATAATTCTCTTCACCGTAACATTGACATAGAGTCTCTTAATAAGCATTTTTCTTCATCTGACGTTATTGACAACGCAGAAAAAGAGCGGACGTTAAATATTCTTTCTTGTTTGCCAACCTTTGACTATCCACCGTTTAATTTCATTCCTTTCACCGAATGTGATGTTAAGAAGAGCATAGTGTCCATCTCTTCTAATGCCGTGGGCGACGACGGCGTTGGCCGTAATATGATTGTACCTATCCTTGAAACTATTGCTCCTGTTATTACTCATATCCTTAATGAATCCATCACTTCCTCAAAGTTCTCCGATGCCTGGAAAGTAGCCCGTATTATTCCACTCCCCAAAAAGGCTAATTCTATGAACTACACTGATTTTCGTCCTATCTCCATCCTTCCATTCCTTTCCAAAGTTTTAGAAAAACTAGTGCTCCAGCAATTAATAACATTCCTAAATAGGCACAGCCTTCTTAATCCACTCCAATCTGGCTTTCGCTCCGGTCATAGTACGGTCACAGCGCTCGTGAAAATTACCGACGACATTAGATTGGGCATGGATAATAAACAACTTACAGTGCTGACATTGTTAGATTTTAGCAATGCTTTCGGTACTGTCAACTTTGACATCTTATTGAGTTTGCTGCGTTCTCTTAACATATCTCCATCGGTGTTTGGCTGGTTTCAGAGTTATCTTAGAGGCAGAAGGCAACGTGTTCAGGTAGACGAGACATTTTCGTCTTGGTGTGAAGTACGTGCTGGAGTGCCTCAGGGTGGCGTGTTGTCTCCTATTCTCTTTACTATTTTCATTAATTCTATTACTCAAAAGATTTCTTCTCTCTACCACATGTATGCAGATGATCTCCAGCTTTATACCCAGTCAACCTTGGATAACTTGCCCAGCGCTATCGCTGCCATTAATGATGACCTGGTTACAATCAGTGATTGGAGCAAGTGTTATGGTTTAAAGATCAATCCATCAAAATCACAGGCCATTATTATTGGCAGTGCTGCTATGATTTCAAGAGTTGACTGGAGAAACATTCCTACGATTATATTAGATAATTGTACTATACCATATAGTTCTACGGTAAAAAATCTCGGTATACATCTAGATTCTACACTTTCATGGTCACATCAGTTAAATGTAGTCAGCAGGAAAATGTTTTCGGCGATGGGCTCTCTACGACGTCTCCGTTCCTTTCTTCCTATTTCCACCAAGACTATGTTAGCACATTCTCTACTTCTATCTATTCTCGATTATGCAGACGCAAGCTATCTAGATTTAAATGAGGACCAATTAAATAAACTTGAGCGTCTTCAAAATCTAGCTATACGGTTCATATTTGGCTTACGCAAATATGACCATGTCTCTGAATTTCGTACTCAGCTCAAGTGGTTACCTATTCGTTTTCGCCGGAATCTACATATTGTTTGTCTTCTGTACTGTGTGTTATTCAATCCTCACTCACCTAATTATTTGAAAGAAAAATTTAAATTTTTGAATTCTCGCAATGTTATTGACGGACACAACATGAACTTACGTTCATCTGAAAATTTACTTTTAAATCCACCTGTGCAGAAAACAATTTTTTCCAAAAAATCTTTTACGGCTGAGGCTACTCGATTGTGGAATGCCCTCCCGCTTAATATCAAATCTGCAACCTCTTTAACATTATTTAAAACTAAAGTTATTAATTATTACCTCACACTCTCACACTGAATGGCGACTAGATACCATTTGTTATTTGTATATATCTGTATATTTATATGTTTTTATGTATGACTCTATGTATATATGTATGTATAAATGTATTTATGTACCTAGCTATATGTATGTAGTAGTTTATTTATGTATTATATTATTTGTATCTATGCATGTAGTCTATTTTACACCACCTACCATTTCTCTGTTGGCTACTACTCCATATCACCTCGGTTGTCTGGAAGAAATCGCTTTAAAGCGATAAGACCGCCGGTTGTACCGTCTATTTTTTTTTTTATGTGTTCTTACTTATCTGTTTAATTTGTGGTGTACAATAAAGTGTTTAAATAAATAAATAAATAAATAAATAAAATAGTTACGTACTTTACTTTAATGGTATGCAGATATCCTCTTCTTACATGGGACTGTTTATATACAGTAGGAGTGTTTACTAGGTGGTAGCTATTTAATTGGGGTAGATAGGAATAGGTATTTCATGCAAGCCCGTCCGGGTAGTTATAAACTACACAACACATACTTTACCCCTAAGGCGCAATACTTATATAACAGCATATTATTATAATGAAGTATATCTTTGTAATCAATCTTTATAAACATCTAATTCATTTTTTAAAATATATTACGAGTATAATTATATAATAAGCGACCCGACACCAACAGTTATCAGTACTCATTGAAATTGAAGGCGTAAGATTTTTTTACAACTATTTCTTACATTGTCAATACGTCATCAACCTTGGCTACTAAGATGTTATATCCCACGTGCCTGTTACACATTCTGAAAACATTTTAAAACGTGTTAGAATGACATCGATCTATTCAAACGTTTCCCAACAATAAACTGACGCTAGAATCGGTTGAACCCATTTCGTTTATATTAATAGAACTTCCGTCCACGGTGTGTCCAAATTCTTAACAGTACTAAAAATAAACTCGAGATACTAATAACGTTATAAACTAGTATATTAAGTTTTTGGCGACGAAAATTTCTACTTAAATATAATTTTGTCTTTTTTAAACTGAACTGCATTGTTATTTAGTTTATTTATTTCTGTTATTCTTTTAAGTATGCAGTTCTTCTGTAAATCTAAATGGCTGGATGGATTAATTTTTTTTGTGTCTGTTTGATTAGGTGGTTGTACGTACAGGTGGGTTATAGACGGATTTATAAATTAAATTTATTTTTTTTGTTTCTTTGTTGGTTTTTCATCCGTAAGAAATCAGAACGGGTGGCAAGTTTTATGAAAAATGGTAACTGAATTTAAAAAAAAAACATTTTTTGCTGTACAAAATTTAGACGTACCAAAATATTTTTCTATCTATTTATATTTTGTGTGTTCAATACCTAATATTCTCCTGTTCAAGTCAGAAGAGTGAGTAAACCAGTGTAACTGCAGGCACAAGCGTTTACGATATACGGAATGGTTTGTATTTTTTAAAGCGCCAAAATCTGTCAGCGGTTCATAACATTGGGTGGACTATTTATTCTTAATACAACATACACAATAGAATAAAACATTCTCAGAACGGTCCCTCAAAATGTTATTTAACTACATAAATCGTTAATGGCTCGTTCTCAGAAGTTTCATTGCCTGTTAGGCGCCTCAAATAGAACGAATAACTTTGTTAATAACATAATTTTTGTCAAAGTGAAAGCCTGTTAACCCGTCGTCTTGTGGTGAAATATTGAAATCTTAAGCAATTACATCCGAGTCAGATAAAACAGACATATTTCGTAGAATAGTTCCCGAAAATAGTATGACTTGTTTTTCATTTGCCCAAATTGAAAACTCAGAGTCGCTACGGAAATATTGAAACAAATAAACGATACAAATATTCGTATCTTTGTCCAAGTTTCATATTCGTTCCAATTGCTGTTGAAAAACTTGGACTTTGGAGTAGATGTGCAAAAAACTCCATTAAAAGTATAACATCTCGCCTTATTGCCTCCACTGGTGATAGAAAAGTTCGTTTGTTGCCCAGAGGATCGGAATTGCGATTCAACGGGGAAATACTGCTAGCATTCTTGCCACCATTCCACGCCGTCAAAATTTGTAGGTAACAATTTTTAAATCATATTTGTTTAAACCATTTAAACCATTTATTTTGCTACACACGTACATTACATAGATAATACACAAAAAAATAATTTAATTTAAATAACACAGTGTAGATAGCAAGGGGTTAATCTCAGTATAAGCTGTGCTAATGCACAGCACTCATTTTCAGATGGCTCCTGACTATTGGGTAAACATAAACACATGCGCGCACATGAAAATAAATAAATGAAATTATAAGAACAAAAAATTAAATCTAGTGTATATAGACTTATGTATACTTTGTGTATATTTAAGAAAGGGAGAAGAGAGAGAAGAAAATCTGCTAAATAATGTGTATGGGTAAGTTTGTATTATAACTTCATTTATCAGAAAATCCTTATTAAACATCGTCTTATTTCTCGATATAAAATAATCTATAGAACATAAAATTTAAAAGCAGCACCAAATTCAAGGTTTCCCCAGAATATGATCTAGGTCGCAGACACATTTAACTTGTATTACATTTGTGTGATTTCAGTAATTTCTCTATTGAGCTTCAAATAAAACGAAGTTCTAAAATTGGGTATTCTATATATTATTATTAATATTTTTGGTAATATATAATTTCCCAGTAACAACAACAGCCTGTTTACCCTGTATACCCACTGCTGGGCTTAGGTCTCCTCTCCTTCTCTTCTCTTGAGGAGAAGCTTTAGAACATATTCCACCACGCTTTTCCAATGCAGGTTGATGGAATACACATGTGGCTGAATTTTAATGAAATTAGATACATGTATGTTTCTTCACGATATTTTCCTTCGCCGCACATAAATATTCAGCGGTGCTTGCCTGGGTTTGAACCTGTAATCATCGGTTAAGATGCACGCGTTCTAACCACTGGACCTGGTCTCAAATCCCAGATTACCCATCAAAATAAAACCATGAATTTACAGCAAATGATGTAATTGATTGGTGTTAAGCAATCTATTCTATAGTTAATATTAAACATTGGATCTTTGCTCTGATTTCACAATTCAACCCAAATCGTAGTCAAATGAAATGATTCATCTAATTGCCGCACGGGAATTCAAAAATCATTAAAATTTCTCTCATTACTAAAACATTGAATGAAATTTTAGTGAAGGCGGCGAAATTCTGAAAACGTCAATCAAAGTCAATACTATTTCGCTTTACTTAAATTCTTGAAATAGTTCTAAGTTAGTAAAACGAAATAAAGCTTTCGTTGACCTTATTCTGGGAATGTGCATATCCGAGGTTTTATTACTTTGCCATTTTAAATTCTAACGAAAAGTATTACACTTTGTGTATTTACAGTACGTTTCAATGTTGCGTTTTATAGTGAAGTTTTATGTTTGTAAAAATTGATTATGCAACATACATTGTCGAAAATGTAATTGTTTCATAATGTCACGTGACAATAAAATTATCTTATTTAATTTTATTAGGTGCGTTACAGTATGTTTTGGTCGTTATGGTTCGATTTTATAGATATACATATCTGCATACAAAATAATCTAAGCTTAAGTTATTTTAAAATCTACTATAATAGAATATTTTAGAATCATAACTACTAGTTTCCAGTGCATTCTGTACTTTTATATAAGATTTTAAATGAACATTGTTATTTTTATTATTATAGTTATTTAAAGCGGGATATTTAACAAGTTTTTTATTTTTAGTTGGTGCAGCTCGATATTTTGACATTGTCTATGGTAAATACCCCGTATTAAATAACTGAAATTTTATATTTCTTATCTTGAAATGGTATTTCAATAGAAAAAATCTTGAGGCTTAACATAGATACCTATTATTCAAGAAGAAAAAATTCTTACCTCTATAAGGCACGTAGATATTTAAATACAAGCAATCTTCCGACTCTTGAGCGAGGAAAGGCTTCAGTCTGTTCAGGTAGTGCTGTCTACCCAAGGACGGTGGGTTACCCTTCTTGATGATGGGCAGAGATTGAGGGCAGACAGGTGCGAAGCGTGTCGCCATCTTCACACCAGACCAGGGAGGAGCACTGACTAAAAGAAATTACTGTTTTAGCATTTTTTGGACATTAAACAAAAATGTCTTCCCGCCACAGGACGCATGGTGTAATGTAAATGATAAACTATTGTTACAGAGTAACCATAGCCTCCGATATGGTATTGTCATTTGGTTATTTTTGATTGTATCACATTGTTGTTGCATATTATGTATGTATATAGCATAGCTATTGAATTTACTTTATTATATACAATTATTAATGTAATTAATTGATCAATAATTTGTAAGACTGTAATTATTACATATGGCATAGCATTTAATACTGGCATGTAACCCTATTTCTTACTTCAAAAATTATTGAGCTGTCATTAGAAAACAATTGGACGATAGTGTGGCAATGTAACAAAACGTAAGAGATTGGAGTATTATTGTAAAATATAATTTTATTTTGGCTTCCCGATATATAAATATAATATTCTATAAATGCAAACAAAGAGTTTATTTTTCACACAAACGTATTTTTTCTGTCTAACGAATCCATTGCCCAGGTTTGCCTGCGAATGGCACAGAATAGGAATAACTGGAGAAAGGTGGTGCGAAATGTACAGGAGATCCACAAACATGGATATCACGACCCTCTGTAATGAGGAAACGACTAGGAAGAGAGATTTTTTCTGTATGTGAAGCACACAGACACAGCAGTGAATAAGAAAAAGATAACAAAGTAGGTATACATAAATAAAAGTGAATAGGGAAGTCATACAGTATGACTATCTCTTATCTTTTTATTCATTTACTTTTTTGTAACCTAATTAAGGATTCCCTCTATTAATTTAGGCTAAATTCCGTAGCTATTAGAGAATCCCTTTCCGTTATCCGTTTAATATATAATAGAGTATAATGAGTATGATTACTCAATTAGATTATTATTATTATTAATCCGTTTATACATAGAATATTTTAGTAAATATTGCTTTAACTGATATATAATCTTTAATCGCTTGTTAAAGTAATCACTTATTATTATATAATGAATATTTCGTAATATATATATTTTTGGCGGGCATCCACTCTTTTAAAACCTCCTTTGAAAATCGGTATGGTATTCGACCCTATTTTAGTATTCCTTGGTTCCATCCATTATCAAGTATCCATTATACTTGCACGCAGCTTGTTGGAATATGCTCCGAACCTTGTTTTCAAAGGGAGAGAAGGTATTAGACCAGCAGTGGGAAAATTAAAGGTTGCTACCGTTGTTGTGTATAAATACACCATATACATATATGGAATCGTAAATATTCGCTAGTTGAATTTATCACTTAGTTCATTTAGATGTAGCCGCAAAGTGAAATATTAATTAAACAATAAGATCTCTTAGCACGAAAACAAACCTTGCACTTGGCAGGTTTCCCTACTTTGATAGAGGATTTTCAGTAAATACAATTTATATGACAAAAGCAAACTGTTATTAGTAATAGGTCATACCACGCAATAATACAAGAAAACTCAGCAAAGAAGCCGCCAGGTGCTAAGTGGTCACCATCACATTGCAACCATAAAAAAACATTTATCATTCCTAACATGGCAAATGCACCACCAACTTCTTAAATTGAAATGTTATATCTCATGATATAATTTATAAGAGACACATATTACTATTATTTTTTGTCTCTTATTTGCCAAAAGCACAGTTTTTTCGCCAATGTCAAGTGCGACGGAGAAGACACGATAGAGATTGATCGGTACGGTCGAAATTATGACCATAATAATAGTAGAAAGGACAAACGTATCAATATGGCGTATCACTGTAAGTCTTGCCAATGTTTAACGAGTCAGATACGAAGTGAAATCTTACAGAATCGTACTGCTGGTCAACTATATAATTTTATTCATTACACAGAAATCAACGAATACTAATGCGAACAAACACAGACATGAATCCAATATTGTATATTATTAAGTAACACATACACACACACACAAAATCAATTAAAACAAAGAATATAAATAAGATATTTTCACTTCTCTTCATAATATTGTGGTAATAATAGTGCGATAAATATAAGTTTTCTTACTAAAAGTATGAAAACAGTGCTCCTAAGGGTATAATCACGCTGGATCATAAATGAGTATTCAAAATAGTATAAATGAAAATTCTCACAACTAATGAAAGAAACAATATCATTAGAATTTCAAAAATGTAAATTAAATTTTAGCATAATATTGTGTTGCTCGTAAGGATATTGAAACTATTTATATCTGAATCTCGTTGTCGTTGGGAAATGTAAATGAAGAAGTTAGGTTTTTTTTGTTGCAAGTATTATTATTTGTAATACAGTAAAAGCCTGTAAATTTCGCACTGCAGAAGAAGGTTCGGAGCATATTCTACGACGCAATTCCAATACGGGTTGGTGGAATACACATGTAGCTGAATTTCTATGAAATTAGACACATGTCTAATTTCATAGAAATTAAGAGGTTTCCTCACGATATTTTACTTTACCGCCGAGCATGAGATGAGTTATAAACAAAAATTAATCATATGAATATTCAGTGGTGGGCTGGGTTTGAACCCGCAATCATCAGTTAAGATGCACACGTTCTAACCATTGAGCCATCTCAGCTCATTACTTGTAATAATAAATAACAATTCATCTATAGCGCAAAGGATTACTAGCCGTCCAGCGATGTAAAAAGTCGTTAGATTAATTCTGAACTCTTGGGCCATTGTCGTACCCACTCCTAACACGTGTGATAAACTTAAGAGGGGTAAATAGGAATATTAGTAATTTCTTAATTAATTAAGAGCATTGCTACAATACTATTAAAAATAAATGTTATACTATATCAGAATCAGAACAGAGCACTTTCCTCAGGGTATATAGGCTAGGTATAGTATGACTATAGGTAGTAGTATCTATGAATTAAACTACCATTCCGATTTAATTACAATAGATAATCGATTGGTAATGTTGTAGAGAAGATGTTAAGTGTAAAAGTAATGGAACTTTCAAAGGATAATTAACGTGACGATGACGTCATCCTGATCGATTTGGATTTGGTGGATTCAAGGTAATAAATAGACAACTCTGCAGGTCATGTTAAAATTTGCAAATGTGTGCGAGAATACAGGTGCACTCTCTTCGCTGAATCTCATAGTCCTATGAAATGGAAATACGACTGAATAGACTTCAAGCGGTGGAGGAACAGCTTTACGTGCTTTCCAAATATAAACACCCTTTATCAACAATATATCTAACAATATGCTGATAGCCAAAAACTTTCTTTTTCATAATTAATAGCATCATTATGGTTTAAGAGTGTATAAAGTATTATTATTAATAGACAAAATATTATGTGTTGGTAACATACAAACTTACTTCCTTTAGTAAAATCTCACCTGGTGGCATAAATCTTAAATGTCCAACTGGAGCCGCGGCATACGGGATGCCAAGAAACATTTCCACTGGCTGCAAGTCATACTGTTTCCCAGGCTTGACTATCAACCCCCTTAAGGCACCTTGTCTTAAATGATATTCTCTCGTCAACCATTTCTCATCCTTCGGGAAGTTTCTAATATCTTCGTAAACCTTCGCAGCACCCTCGTCTGCCATCGGCAGCAAGAGGGAGATAGCAATGTAAATAAACAAATTGTGACTTATAAACGAAGTGGCGTGCTCAGCGGCCATCTTGTTTATCGCCACCGTTTTGCTCTCATTGCAGCGCGTGCTTAAAATAATTTTAGGTTTATAGTTTGTTTGGTTCTTTGGTTTTATTGCTGTGAGTCACTTTTGAACTCGTGTCTCTAACATTAATCGTCGCTGTAATTACCCAAGTCAAAGTCCGATCGAAGTAGTCAATTTGTTTTATAGTGGATGCTTCGATATCGCCTCCATTGTTTATATTCCATTTTTTTAAATGTCATATTAATTGTGACGTAAAATTATTCACAATTAAAAAAAATATATCCTTTCACTTTTTATTAAGCAAACATTGCGTTTTTCATTTCAATTTTTTTTAAGTCGTTTTCATCGAGGCACCCTTTCCCACGTTTCAAATATTTGTTAATCTCTCGCTCCGTAGCGAACTTTATCTAAAATTCAATTTCAAAAACAATCGCGTGCACAACACAATCACATATCGTCACGCACTGAAGCAAAACAGCAAAAAAATATATCGCGCTCCGATTTCAATTAGATCAACCCTCAAACGTTTTGCCGTTCAACCAATTTAATCGACGATATATTTTTTCGATTGTGAAAATTCAAATTCCACGATCAATACCGCAATGCGCTCGCGCACTACTGGATCCGATCCAAACTGTCCCTGCTCGACTCGTATACCGAAATACGACGGAATGCGCGTCAGAGGGGCGAACGTTTCTGGGATAAATATCTAAACTTGAATACCTCTGTTCACATCAACGTTTAATTGTAAATTACTTCAGTTAGACTCGCTTCGTTCAGCTGACGAGCCATTTGGGGGACCATTATCATGTTTACGCCGACACTTGGTTTGCTGTACCATAAATTAACATGGAACCATTTTAGTGTTACGCCTAATTAATTTATCTAATAGTAGCGACTAAGGGAACCTATAATATTAAAGACTAGCTGTGCCCACGACCTTGTACGTGTATGAATTTAGCAAATATAATGTTATTGTAGCTTAAGTTACTCCCTATTATATCAGTTATCTGCCAGTGAAAGTCCCGTCAAGATCGGTCCAACAGTTCCAGAGATTAGCCGGAAAAAAACAGACAGACAAAATTAGTAAAAAAAAATATTTTGGTATATTTAGAGTGTATACATATATATGAATTGAGTAAAAGAATCTAATATAATATTACAAAAGACACTCCAATTTTACTATAGTATGTATACATAACTTTACGTCTATGAAAAGTATAACATAAATTACCTAAAAGTACAAATACAAATTAAAGCCATATTTTATTAAGATTTTTTTTGTAAGAATACTATCTTTATTATTTTAATATTATTTTACTATGTGTGCTATAACTTCAAAGGCAGTGTGTGTTATAATAATTTCATATTGTTTTAAAATACTATGTAGTGTAATCAGGGAATAAAGCTGAAACTAATATTATTTAATTTTATAATAATATATAATTTCAATTACTAATATTGTTTTGATACGTTTGTAAATAATTATATAGAATAAATGAAATGAAATTATTGTCATTATTCAATATTTGCGCGCGCGCGTGTGTGTGTGTGTGTGTGTGTGTGTGTGTGTGTGTGTGTGTGTGTGTGTGTGCGTGTGTGCGTGTGTGTATCGTAATAAAAAGTAATGTTATCAAAATATTCAATATTAACAACACAAGGAATATATCTGTTGATCTTAAGATGTATATTTTATTTATAATCTCACTCGTAGCCGCGAAGTTAACTCCCATCATTACAGCGAAGTATTTTCAGCCTCGCTACCACGTGCCAGCGGTAAACATCCGGAGCGCTAGGAAGAGATTATCACTTGGTTTTATTGCGGACTTGTATTATTTATTGCTTAATCGTAAATTTTAATACAGTTACCTAATTTATTTGATGGAACAATTCCATCTAGATACCTTTCATCATTGAATCTACTTAACAGTCTTTGTATCTAATCAGTAATCTTTGCATTGTCATTCTCTCTTATAAATAATGACTCAGATAGTGTTCTTATAAGCATGACTCATCCCGATTTGGCATAATGACTGGCGCTAGATTGGCAATGTAAGAACGCTTGCCCATGGCAAAGCGTAGCGCAGAAGTTTTTAAGCGCGCAAACAAGTAGCGTCATTGAAGTATTACGTTTTAAAGTACAGCAACGTTTGCACAATTTCAAACAGTACGGCACCCTTATCAATGCGTAATATTGATCGTTTTCGACTCATAGTTTGTACGACGTCATACATGTGCGCGAGTATACGCTGCCAGGTGTGCCAATACTAAAAAAAAACCTCAAAATAAAATTCAATTAATATTTGATTAATTTAAAATTTTTTCGTCTAATTTGATTTTTATAAAAATCGTCCCCGGTAACGTTAAGATATCATAATGTGTAGAATTTCTTATAGCAGCTAATTAATTAATGAAAACAAATCAAAACATACTTCAATCTTTCAAAGGCTTTTGAATCATAAACAAGGACTTTTGAATCGTCATTTTACAAACTATATTGAGTGAAGCTACCACCGGTATGGAATGTAGATTCTACTGAAAAATATATTATCCTATAAAAGGTAATCTGTAAAAAAACATATTTCTTAAAGTATTCTCGTATCGTTTTTTTGATATATACTACAGGGTTTTTTTGGCTGACACCGGCTTCAAATATAATAAATTTTTATAAATAAAAAAAAACCGCCTTCAAAAATGAACTAAAAAGAAAAAAATAATCAGTTTCATCCATATCCAATTTACGATTTTTTAATCACCTCTCAAAGTCGGTGCCAAAATTGCTAATATAGGTACATAATACATACATACGAACCTAAATCTATTTATTGTATAGATGACACCATTAGACAAACCTTACTATCGATACAAATTAAATGATTTCAATATAGGAATTTATTTACTTTGTTGACACCGACTTCAAAAGGTGATTAAAAAATCGTAAATTGGATTTGGATAAAACTGATTATTTTTTTCTTTTTAGTTCATTTTTGAAGGCGGTTTTTTTTTATTTATTAAAATTTATTTACTGCTTTTCAGTGTTGTTTTGTTATTTATAATTACAATTGGTAGTGTTTGTCATTCACTTTATTATACTCAGTACATTTCGGCTTTCGACTCTAAACATAACTCAACGCCGTTTCAATACGATGTGGACTGCAACTCAAATTAAGCGTTACCTAAGTTACAATAGCCTAATGTTAACTGCTCGTCGCCAATTTGACAATACCATTTTTCCCGATGCAATACCGTTAATCATTGAGGAGTTCTCCTGGTAGTCCACCATCAGCTAGACTTCATCATAGGCATGTTTACTAACATCAATTGCTTGAAGACTATCTTAAAGAAATAGAACTAAACCCGTAAAATAGTTACTTACCAATAGGTTCTGATTACCAGTTGTGGTCTTCATCATCAGTTCTACTTCATCAAATGTCACTTTTCGTGAGCATACAACCAAGGCACTTTGAATAAAACCAAAATCACTATAGGTGTGCCTATAAAATTTGAGGAGTTCCCTCGATTTCTCCAGGATCCTGTAAAACATGCCCTTTCAAACAAAAAAAGAATTGTCAAAATCGGCCCAGCCATCTTCGAGTAATTCGGTAACATACATAAAAAAAAAGGCCCTGACGAATTGAGAACCTCCTCCTTTTTTTGAAGTCGGTTAAAATAACTATAACTACGATATATAATCGTAAATCGACTAATAAGTAGTCTAATAATTTTCATTTCGTTTTACTTAGGAGGACTGTAAAAATATGCATATGCATATTTATTTGTTTTAAAATAGTGTTTTGTTTTAAGTCGGTTTTTCTTTTTGTTAAAATTTTTATTTATTCAACACAAAATACAAAAGTGCTTTGCTGGAAGTCAACAAGTATTAGCTCCACGCCTTTCTATCATCTTTAATCATGTATTGAATAATATGCTTTTTTACTTATGTAATTCTTCGTCGATTGACGAATGTCGATGATTCATCATAATTATAATATAACATGATCAGTAGGTGATCACATTCATATTATTATATGTAATACCAGTCAATACATCAACTACTCTGATCGGAATTCTCAAATATTCAAAACCAAAGTATGTCTGCAAAAACTCACGATTATTATTATGTAATATAAGTAGACGGAGAAACAAATAATGGTAGGTTGTCACCACCATATTGGTGCTTTAAGATATTCTTTATGCCTGTTACACACACTCACCCTTTAAACTCGAATGTATTACAACTACCAACTAGAATTCAAGATTTTGAAATTTTCGATTTCTTAGAAAAATAAATTGTTTGTACCTTAAATTAATTTCTTGTAACATTAAAAATTTTTACGACTTCAGTATATAATACTGTACCAGAAAATGTCGAGGAAAAATTTACTGAACCGTTTTAACATACCGTCGCGGTAATTAAGTCTTTGTACTAAAGCATCTATTTGTTGGACCCGTGACTTTGCTTGCCTTAAAATGAATTGATATTATACAAACTGAAGTTAAATTTCATACATACCTTTAGTTCAAACTAGAAGCAAGACTTAATATGACTTCAAGTTTCAATTACTTTTGATTCAGAATAAGGAATTTCTGGACCAGCGGAACAATTACATTTTTGACAAATTATGTAATTGTTTCATCAATTTAGTTGAATGAAAATATATTGATAATTAATACATAATACAACATTCCTAATTACTAAGGTTACATAGAAGCTATTAATCTTACCAACATTAACTTATTCCATTGACGACCTTGGTACCGTTTCATATTCGAGGATTACTAAGAATTTAGAACTCGGTTGCACAACATATCCGTTCACTGACAAGCCGTCACTTTTAACCTCTTGAGGTGACAGTGGATTAATAAACGATGTATTTTAACAGAGTTCACTTCCTAGTGCTACTGGGTTGGTCTATTCAGGTCAGTGGTTCTAAATATTGACTTCACCTAAGAACTATATTTAGAATATTTGGCCGCTTAAAATAATATTGGGTAATATAATAATAATGGAATTATAAAGAGTTTCTTTGTTTAAGTTCTATAAGTTAAATCAATTTTAATATAACATGTATGTATATAGTATGGCATTTAAATAATCTGTATGTTAATATTTTTGGCCACATATCCAGGCGTACTGTTTTATAGACAGAAATATAACGTGAACGATGAAAATGGATAATACTTACGTAAAATTCTTGTGATGACCTTGAAAGATAATGTTTTAATAGTTTTAACGTTCGCTTCACATAAATTATTAATGAATTATCAACCCTACCTCTTTCTACATCTGTTCCTTTCCTCCACCTTAAGGTTGTCTGGAAGTTAGCGCTAAGGCCGTCTCTTGTGCGTCTTTCTTAATCGTATCTAAATGATTTATTTATTCGTGTGCAATAAATAGTATTTTGATTTTTAAATTTGTCTCTTCGTAAATATAAATCGTTTATAAAAAATACATTGATAAAAAAGGCGTATAACTCGATACAAGATTTTGTAGATGATATAAAAGCGTGGAATTAATACCTGTTGACTTTCACGCAGGTTATATTAATTTAAATAATTGTATTAACTAACATGACTTTGTATTTTTTAAATGTTGAAAAAGAGTAACCACTGAGTTTCTTGCCGGTTCTTCTCGGCAGAATCTACTTTCCGAACCGATGGTAGCTTCACTTAATTGTAAATTGACGATTCAAAAGTGTTTGTTAAAGCCCACTTGAATAAAGTTTATTTTGATTTTGATTTTTTTGATTTGATTTGTATCGAATTATAGGTTACGAATATTAAAAAAAAGGTCGGTGAAATTTGTTAATACTCTTAAAAAACTGGCTCATGACCAAACCGGAACACAACAATACTACGCAGTTTACAGTAGTGTTTGACAGGATAGAAAGTGATGAGAGGGCTATCTAGACAGCCATGTTCAAAGTAAAAAGGTTTTATTACAATCCAATATCAAAGAGCATTTATAACCATCTGGTGCAAACCTGAGCGAATGAATCACGAATAAATTTAAACGATTCCACCAAATAGACCAAAGTCAACTGAATAAATATGGAATCTCAAAAGGAAACGCAAGTCGCAAGACAACGTCCTAAAATAAACCGTCATAGTGACGAGCAAAAAGGTTAGTCGCAGCTGCTGTGTTCCAGAGATATCGATTGCAAAAAGCACAGACAAACAGACGCTATAGAGCTGTGTGCTCAGCGAGCTTCAGGTTACGGATTTGTTTTCAACAAATATAACAGATACTGAAAACGATTTCGAATTTTAAAAAAAGAACGCGGTAAAGAATTTTAACATTATTTTGGACAATTGTGATGACTTTCACTATGACACTAAAAACTTTTTTAATTATAAATTTAGTTTTTTTTATTATCACTTAAATACTTTCTTTTTTTTTTAATTACATATTTGTATATAAAATTCAAAAGAAGAAAGTAGATTAGTATAGTTTAAAAAATCCAACATTATTTAAGAATACTTGAAAACATAAAATTCATAAGCAGTTTTTGGTTAAAAATATTAAGTACTGATCTTTTTGACATATGTATTTTTTTCTGATCGACATAACTTTGCAATGACTAACATATTAATTTAATGATTTTAAAAATTGTCTAAATATCAAAAAAATACATATAACACAACACTACGAATTTTAACACACATACAAAATAGAATACTAAAATACCAAAACAACACCAATTGAGTTGAGCTATAATTAGTAACAAAAATAATCAAACGTGGGTCATTACTAATCATAATATCATTACCCTTACGATCCCTTAGCTGTTAAATATTTGCTTTAGGTCGCATCTGATGCGTCGTGGGTGATCTTATATCGAGGATTACCGAGAACTCGATCTTTGTAGATGTTAAATGTATTATCATAATCGGTTACGATCTGATGACTGAGGTTGATTTCTGTGAATCGTTATATCTTTTGGGCTTGAAAAGATATTCCTCAATTATTATTTCATTCGTATAGTTTTATACGGCTCTAATATGGTATAAAAAGAAAAAAGTAAAATAACAGACTGTAAATTTCCCACTGCTGGGCTAAGGCCTCCTATCCCTTTAAGAAGAGGGTTTGGAACGTATTCCACCACACTGTTCCAATTTGGGTTGGTGGAATGCACATGTGGCAGAATTTTGATGAAATTACCCTCATTCAGGTTCCATCGCGATATTTTCCTTCACCGTCGAGCACGAAATGTATTATAAACACAAATTAAGCACATATATATAGTGGTGCTTGCCTGGATTTGAAGCCGAAGTTATCGGTTAAGATGCACGAGTTATAACCACTGGGCCATCTCAGCTCTCAATATGGTATTAATTTGTCTATATTCATTAAACATTTATTAAATGAATTAGACGAATAACTCACTAATCACAGCTTTATAATAATTCTAATGATGAGTTAAATGACTTTAAAAAAGGGGACAAGTGCGAGTTGAACTCGCGTGAAGAGGGTTCCGTACGATGTTAATATCTCCTAAAATATTGGTCGTGGAATGCTCATTCTGTGCTTATTTTTTTCATTAAATATTCATCTACAAACCGATTCAACAAAACTTAACATTGGAGTTAAAAAATATGTTCTCCCACACATTCCACCTGCAAATGTAAGTTGGTACGCACAATATTGAGTGATTTACCATGTTATTTTAATATCATGGACTTCTTATAGGTTTTCCTATAATCTATAAGGAGAAAACTAATTTCTGTATTTTTTTCAAAATTTTAGGTTCAGTAGTTTCGGAGATAAGGGGGGGGGAATGGTCAATTTTCGTCTATTTTCTTGAATAACTTGGAAACTGTTTATTTTAAAATTACAAAAAAATACATTTAAGATCTTCCCAACAAGACATTTCATTTGATATGCCACACGATGCAGTTTTCAGAATTTTTTTTTTAATTTTCCCCTTCCCCCCCAAAAATGAACCCCCATATACAGATTTCATCTGCTCACGTCACACCTCTGTATTTGGGTTACAGGAATTGATATGTGTACCAAATTTCAACTTAATCGGTCTAAAAGATTCGGAGATAATTGACTGTAAGCGACGGACGGACAGACACACGAGTGATCCTATAAGGGTTCCGTTTTTGTATTCAGACGTACGGAACCCTAAAAACGACTTCCATGACTGAATGGACGAATGAATTTATTATAGCTTGTGTTCATTGGGATGGTGTAAGGATTCTAATATTGGGAGTATCTTTAATGTACTCGTATATTTAAAAGTTACCACGGATTCAAGTTACAAATATTCATACATGGACCTTGAAAAGATGAGCTAAATGAACGAAAACTGTCTTTCGTTTTTATCGAAAATCGAGTACAATAATTTATTATTGTATATAACTTTAATAGGTGATTTTGATGAGAAATACATAGTCTTTTTATATGATTGTGTATGTTGTAAGATACACACAAGTAAATTCATCCACTAGGACAATGGACAGACCACGTGCAACCTAAATTTTTTCACGTGCGAAATTATCTTAAAAATTCATTCCATGCCCGACGGTCCAGGAAAATATCGTGAGGTTATCTGCCTTGAAATAAATTCAGTCCCATGTACCATAAATACGCTTTCGAGCTTAGTGGACGAATACTCCATCCTTGTGAGTTACAGACGATACAAACTTAATGTGAAAAATATTAATTAAAACAAAATTTCATTAGTATCAGATTACCAAAAAAACCTGAACTACTGAATGGTTTTTCATAATTTTAACGAATTAGTGACACAATGAAAATTTGTTTTCCGAATAACTGAACACTGATACCATTGAAGTATATTCATCGTTTTTTTTATGAGATTAATATTTTTAGTAAAATGAATAGAGCAATAAAAATAAACAACGGTAAAAATGTCAATAAACCACTTTACTTACGACCAAATTAATATTTATAGTGGGTGGGGAGAAATTCCTCTACAAGGGTAACCAGACGGCCGGTGGTCAGACAGGTGGCGGAATATCCTAGTCAAGTCTAGAATCAACTTCCTGTATCTTAGCTGTGCCCGAACAGCCACGAAACCACAACCACCTCAAATTGGCAGTGAAGCTGGGATGAAGTTAGTATTATTACTTATTTATTAATTGTTGAATATTTGCACTTGCAGTACAGTTAGGTTAACTTTTGATCGTAATCATCTGGTATTTGATGACACTTGCATAACAAACTAACTTTGCAGATAGAAATTGCAGTGATTAAATACTTTTTGATGAAAGCGAGAAAGTATTGACATTGTACCAGAATACAAAAAATAATTGTTTTTGTATAAATAATTTGAGTAAATATTTCAACACTGGAAAAATCTCTTGTAGTAAAAGATTTTGTCAGCGCATTCCAGGAGATCTTTGATGGATGTGAGTGTGGCAGATTTGCATAAAAGAAACATGTTTTCTGATGCCTTTTTTCCGCAGTGCTGCCCATATCAGTGGGAAGGAAGAAACGAAAGTTTCTATTTGAAATATCATTTCGCAAAAGTAACATTTTGGCATTTTAGTATTTCTTCTCAGCTCAATGGGAAGCTTACTTCTCATCACTGGTTAGAACGCGTGCATCTTAACCGATGATTGCGGGTTCAAACCCAGGCAAGCACCACTATATATATGTGCTTAATTTTTATTTATAATTCATCTCGTGCTCGGCGGTGACAGAAAACATCGTGAGGAAACCTGCATGTGTCTAATTTCATCGAAATTCTGCCACATGTGCATTCCACCAACCCTCACTGGAACAGCGTGGTAGAATATGTTCCAAACCCTCTCCTTAACGGAAGAGGAGGCCTTATCTCAGCAGTGGGAAATGTACAGGCTGTTACTTTACTTAACTAGTATTTCTTAATCTCCACTAGAAACATCTAATATAAAAATGCGCTAAGAGGACACATAATTAAATGCGAAGGATAAAATAAAACGTGCTACAAAAAAGTAAGCCAAATGTGGTTAATCGTCGAAAAAACATAAGCAGATGGTGTTATCTGTGACTCGGTAGCATTCTAATGAGATCATGGAAAGAAGCTCGCAGAATACAACCGTAAATCTCTACGTGACGTCATCTGGACATGTTGAATTTATAACAGGAGGTGCGGTTAAGATATTTATACAGCAGCGTTTGCGAGACAATTATCTTTAGGCGACTTTAAAGATTTCATAAATCTTAACCAGAATTGATAGATATGTATCTGTGAGTTTATACTATGTATCTGCAAGGGCTAGAAATATTGGTAGTCGTATTTTTTTAAATTGACTACGTAATTCTTAAGATTAAACTTTTGTCCCGAATGGAGAAATTAATCTATTTTTTTTATATAAGTTAATAATATTGAGGCTCGCATGGTTTAGATCTTTTTCGATGTAGCTGATTGTATAGCGGATTTATTTGCTTAAGGAGAAGCTCTTCCAAGTTATTTTTTGAAGATGCTTTTATTCTTACTCATAATATAAATCATCACACACACCCTTAGACATATTAATATAAGAGTCACTTATATAAATGCATGTCGATTTTTATGGTAACTATTTTAAACGAAAAATAAATATTAACAATGAACAAAATGGCCCACGCTTAGGCTACACACAAAATTAAATACTATAAAAACAAAGAGCTCTCAAAGAATAGTTCCAAAATATCTTTCCTTAAACATACATCATCCAAGAAAGTGGATGTCGTCACTATCTTAAATAATACAATGCAAGTATACGACGTGTAGGAGCACCTAAAATGATGAATGCTCACTTGACTGCGGAAAGATTCAAAGCCGAAGAAACATTTGGTATTCAAATGGCATTTCGTAAAAATGATAAAGGATGCCCCCGGCGAGGTGGTAAGAAGATATTAAGACGCCATTAACGATCGCACGACGATAAAACAAGGAGCGAATTTCAAATGTCCCATTATAGTTAAAGTTATATATATATTTTTTCACCGAAAATTTATTTAAATTAATTGCTTTTTTATTGCCCCGACGAAATCGCTATTATGTCTGTTTGTCACCGAACATTATCTCGTTGCAAATCTTTTATTTATTTCGTCTCGTTTATTTTCACTTGTATAAATGAGATGTTTCTGCTATCCGGAAATTTTCTTCGGTCATTAAATTCTGTAATAGTCTGTTACGATGACAGCTAGGAAATGGTACTCTTTGCAAAAATAAATCGTATCATTATAACGTACTTTCTTGTTATACGAGTAACTGTAATTAAAACACAAATAATATTTCAATACGTAAAAATGAAATACGCAAATATTGGACAACATCACATACATTATTACTCTTATCCCAATATAAGTAGCTAAAGCGGTTGTGTTATGGAAAATCAGAAGTAACGACGGTACCACCAACACCCAGACCCAAGACAACATAGAAAACTAATGATAATCTACATCGTCTCGACCGGCAATAGAACCTGAGACCTCGTAGTGGCGTACCCATGAAATACACTCAACCACGGAGGTTATCAAATGAAATGAGCCGTATGCGTTTATAATATTGGCATTAAATGTTCTACTTTCACAGACGTTATTTATAAAGAAATCCTTATTATTTTAATCGATGATTATGAAATGATGAAGGAGCGGGTGGATCCAAATCGCGATGCCAAATCACGAGTTGTAGCTCTTACTACTCCTTACTTGAGGTTGGCGCTAAATAAAATGTACGAGCGCGCTGTTAACTCTGCCAAATCACCACTGCTATCAATAACAAAATTTACAACTACACTAACAATTCGAAAAGACGCAAGCCAAATAAATCTATATGTATAAAAATATCGCTTTTGTTTTAAATGCGCTTCGCGCAAAAATCACTAAGTATTTTGACATTTGTACAATTATAGTAAAAAAGTTATCTTTTTGATTTTTATTATTTAGCGGGACAAAAATTTGGGCACGATCATTCTGATGCCAAAGAGATCGAAATAAGAAGACTATCAAAGTTTACAAAAACCTATCGACGATATAATTTTGACAAGGTTGAGACAATTAATCGAATACTCTAATAGAATGTCTTAAAATATGTTAAATATTTTGAACGATATTTTTTAACTACGTTACAATAATTTTTAATTGAAGTTGAATTTATTTATATAATAACGAGCTTAAGCGCTAAAAATAAACGACAGCCTTGCTTGCTTAATTAACTATTACGAAAAAATCTCTACATTTTTTCTCGTTAAATGAGTTGGAAAGCTGATGGCCCATTTCAAATTTATCGAAACCAGTTAAAGACTCATTCAATTCAATTGAATCGGTTTTAAGTCTGTTATTAGTATATTACAACCGATCCATCATCTAAAAATTATTAAAAAAGTTTTTCAGAGTTTCTTTCATCTACAAACTTTAAAATTATCATCACTATATATTATAAAACCGCGTCTGTCTGTATGTTCACAATAAACTCCAAAACTACTGAACGGATTTTAACGTGGTTTTCACTAATAGATAAATAGATTCATAAGGAAGGTTTACACAGGGTTATTGGTAACTCGGCGTATATCCGTTAGGAGGTGATAGGGGTGACTATTTGGAATAATTTTAACCCCCATATGCATCATCCAAAAGGGAACCATTTTTGAGTTATCATGTTAATTTAACTTTTTTCAAAATTTGTCAAAAATGCAACTTCAAAAATTTATTTAAGAAAAGATTCAATTAAAATCTATTTTTTCTTTTGTTTTAAAAAAATGATTAAACACTGGATATTTTTCAATATTTAAACAGTAATTATCGGTCCAAATTTAAAACTGCGAGACGGAAAACGAATTTATTTCAATATTTTTTTGATTTTTTTTTTCCTCAAAAATGCCTTAAAAACTGAAAAAATCACTATGGAACTTAGCCTGTAGGTTATTTTAAAAAAATAACCGTTTTTTTAGCGTTTCAAAAATGTATAAGAAGAAGGACATTATTTCAAATCAATCGAAATAAAATCACATGAAAGGACGCTGGCGGACATTCGTATTCGAACATGAACGAATTCGTACTAAAGATCGCTCTTTAAAATTCTCACAAAATTAACTAAAAATAAAGACCGATGAAAAAAAACTTACTTACTAACTAAACTGACGTACTTAACACAAATTTAAAATAAAATTTAGAAAGAGAAACACTTCAATAGCTAAGTTACAAATAAACATGACATTTTGTAATATAGTCTAAATAAAGTATTAATAAGCGAATCCGAGAAACTCTCTATAATAGAGCACAGCACACACAGCATGTTCTACAATTAATTATGCAGAATTCTATCCTTAATATCCTCACAAAGAAGTCTCTGAAAGGAAAGTTATTAGATAGAGAAGTATGTACACGTCTTTTATTATCAAAACGTAAATGGTTTAGAGGCTTGATTTGAGTTGATAACGCTGAGTCATAAAACAGGATTAAAATCACTGATTGGTCCCAGAACAAGGTCTGAATTTACCTGATTTCCAGATTTTTACGCGTGCCGCACGCAAAATGGCTTCTGTCCCATTAGGGGTAAACAGTTCGCGTATAAAATTAAATAGCTACCAGACATAAAGGACGAATTACATGGTTTAAATCATAGGCATAAGCGTATTTTTAATAAATAAAAATATTAACAAAAAGAATAACCGACTTCAAACAAAAGACTATTTTAAAACAAATAAATATGCACTAAAAAGTAATATAAATAATTGCGTATTCAATATGTGTTTTAGAGTCCTCCTAATTAAAATGAAATGAAAAATATTAGACGTGTTAAAAGTCGATTTACGTTTATATAGTGTAGTTATAATTATGGCTATATTTGGAGTCAGTGTCAGTGATAAAAAATACTTATTATACCTACTTTATATGATAATCCACTACTGTTGACTTGCAGCAGCGTATCAAGACAAGTTAAGAAAAAGAAACCAACCAATTTCCTAGGTATTAGTGCTGTGTACAAATGGTTCTATTCTATTCTACCACTAAATAGCTGTACTTAGTATTGTTGTATTCAGAAGTTTAAATATTGTATTTTCTATGTTTTACCATCAGGTAGCCCATTTTTCTCGCTATCAAAAAGCCAGGGTCTCAATTATTTCTTTCGTGAAATCGACAATTACGAATACAATTATACATATATATGTCATTAAATAAATGAAAATGATCTTAAATAGCAAAATGGTAATCATAGCCTACGGTTGTGATTATTGAGGAAACAAGAAGCAATTATTTTTTTCATTTAATTTATTTCCTATTTGTTGAAAAACAATTTACAAATTTTCAAATATACGTATCACAAAAAATTCACACAAATTTTTCATTTTTAAACAATATTTATGGAGTGACTTGTCGATAAAGTAAGACATGTTCATTTTATTAACTTTTACAAAAAATCTCTAGAATTAAATTAAATTAATTAAACTAATAAAATATTTTAATTCGTATTTGTATATATTTAAGCATTTAATGTGATTAATTCCCAAGAATGAAATATTTAACGTCAAATTACTGTGACTTGGACCACACAACTGCAATGTCGAATCTTCATTAAGAGAAGTTGTTTACTGAGGATCGTGGATACGAAGCTGTGACGAGCGAACTGAGATTTAAATTCGATGCCCAGTTAATTTTTGTTAAACGTTACACAAAGCGCTTTTAATTCGAGTCGATAATAACAGTGAGAGAATTAATGTTCCAGTAAATGAAGCTGATGATAAGCCTAGTGGCGTACTAAGGTTAACGTTCTTAACTTCTGTTTATAATGTATTCTATAACAAATCCAATTTATCTAGCGTAGAATAAACTCCAAGTCTTCTTAAGACGATGGTAGACCATATACTAGCAGTAGCACACTTATAGACTGTAACTTTCCTTTTGCTCTACATAAGGCTAGATAGTAAATCCTATTTTCTATTTGAAGTGTTTTCACATTCAATTCGTCTTATAAGTATACTAGATACTAAAGTCAAAATTTTAAATGCTATGAATAGTAAAGACAATCCATTGTCAAATTAATAATCAATCGAAATTAAATTGTATAAACTCTTGGTTGGATATTAGTGTTATATAATTTAAATTTGTTTAAATTAATATATTTACTGTAGTTTATTAGTTTTTGATTGTTGTGTGGAAAGGCATCAGACTGTTAATATAATTGTTGTGAGCCTACAATATACACATGCTTAGGAATGTAATCCAGCTTAAAATTGTGTGTTTATTGTAAGTACTGATTGTATTCTGTTTGTGAACCTATTAATAAATAAATATACTTAGTAGTAGGGCTTCATTCAAGCCCAGCTGGGTAGGTACCGCCCAGTTATAAGATATCTTACCGTCGAACAGCAGTAGTATTGTTGTATTGTATTTCTGTAGTAGTATTATTGTGTTCTGGTTTGAAGAGTGAGTGAACCAGTGGTGCCAGTGTAACAAGAAATACAATATCTTAGTTTCTAAGTTTGGTGGCTCATTAGATATGTAAAGATTGGTTCACATTTCTTACAGAGCCTATATCTGTACACAGGTAGTAGATACACGAGTTCTGAATTAGAGGTTGCTAATTTATTTGAATCATTTTTTGATAAAGTACCCCATAAAATAACATGTCATTTAAAATCATCTACATCAAATGCAGCTAGGTTATTAAATAATAGTGTTTCTAAATGCGTTATTGATTTTTCATTTGAAACGGTTTCTGCAATAGATGTCATAAAAGTATTTAAAACTATAAATATTAAAAAAACTAACGACATATGGGGCATTTCGGTAAAATTTTTTAGTAACATCATATACGATATTGCTCCGTATATAGCAGTAATTTTTAACAAGAGTTTGGACACGGGTTCATTTCCTAACTTGTTAAAATGTAGTAAAGTTTTACCACTTTTTAAAACTGGAAACAGAAGCGATCCCGGTAATTACAGGCCTATTTCAATACTCCCATCCTTAAGTAAAATTTTCGAAAAAAATATTTTAAATCAACTTCTCGTCTTTTTCGGTACAAATGCTATTTTTCATGGTGAGCAATTCGGTTTTAGAAGAGGTCGCTCGACAACTGATGCGGGAATTGCGCTTCTCAAACATATTTACGATGCATTTATCATCCCTAACAGGAAGACTCAGCTCCGCAACATACACGGTTAGAAAAGTTAGACAACTAACTGATATTGATACCGCTCGTTTAGTTTATTTTGGTTATTTTCACAGTATTATGTCATATGGCATATTACTTTGGGGTAACGCTGCAGATATTGAATCTGTCTTTATTTTACAAAAGAGAGCAGTTCGGTTTATTTATAATCTTGGAGCTAGAGACTCTCTTCGGGATGTTTTTAACAGAGTAGGAATACTTACTGTTGCGTCGCAATATATTTACAACAATATCATGTATATTCACAGTAACATTGATTACTTTGATAAAATCAGTGATAATCATTGTATATGCACTAGAAGTAAGGATAAACTTATAACGCCAAGTTTCCGACTCCGCAAAGTCAATAGATCCTTCTTGGGGCAAGGTATCCGTTTCTATAATAAAATTCCGCAGAAATTTTTAACTTTGCCGTTTATTAAATTCAAATCGTTTGTTAAAAATACATTGGTAGAAAAAGCATACTATTCGATACAAGATTTTGTAGATGATAAAAAAGCGTGGAGTTAATACCTGTTGACTTCCAAGCAGGATACATTAATTGAAATAATTGTATTTAATTAACATGACGTTGTATTTTTTAAATGTTAAAAAAGAGTAATTACTGAGTTTCTTGCCGGTTCTTCTCGGTAGAATCTACTTTCCGAACCGGTGGTAGCTTCACTTAATTGTAAAATGACGATTCAAAAGTGCTTATAAAAGCCTACTTGAATAAAGTTTATTTTGATTTTGATTTTTGATTTTGATTTTTTTGAACTGATGACCACCTTTAATATCGAAATATGTAGTAAAGAGTACCAATAATAATAAATTTAAGGATATACATAACAATCTTTTCAATTCAAAAGTATCACAAACTGTGACGACAAAAACTTACAAAAAAAATTGTCTATAGAATTGCTATTTATAAAATTTTCAATAAAATATACACGTCAGCTATACGATAATTGTGACTTATATTCACTGAAAGAAGAACGCTAGGGGATAAAATAATCGACATACGCGTACATCTGTAGATTTCTGTAGATTTGAAAGGTTGAAGTTTTATGTCGATATGTCGATTGATACGTACACATGTATTTTATAATGAAAATCAATTTAAATTATATGATAATAATTATTAAAAGTTACAGGTAGTATAAAATACTGACATAAGACTAAAAATAAAGGTGAAACATTGCATTCGAAGGCACAATGTGCTCTATTACTTTTCAACCGACTTCAAAAAGGAGGAGGTTATCAATTCGTCTGTATGTTTTTTTTTTATGTTTGTTACCTCATAACTTTTTACTGGGTGGACCGATTTTCATATTTTTTTTTTGTTTGAAAGGTAGTGCTTCCCGTGGGGTACCATTTTAATTTTATTTTTTTCCGATGATGGTATCCGTATGAAAACGACATAAGTCTTAAATTTGCATTATGTATATGCGCGACAAATAGGTGAATAACTGAAAATTGCGTTAACCAATTTTGATGATTCTTTTTTTATTATACATGATATACTTCAAGGATAGATTGGTGAAAGTTTGGTAAGTTTCTGAGCATAGGATCCATGACAAAGTAACGGAATGGAAGGGAACGGAACAATTCTAAGGAGCACGTTAGCGATACTCGGTCGAATCTTTTATTTATAGGTTATTTGGATATTTGAGTCACTTTCCGTAATGTGGTTATGTTTATGTAATAATCATAGTCGAATATTATAATCAACTAGCTACCCACCCCGGCTTCGCATGGGTGAAATACTGATACTAAATATACTACAGAATTTGTCTATTTACGACATCACATTGCAAACTTCTAAAATTGTATCAAAATCCGTTGCGTAGATTTAAAGATATAGGGACAGAGAAAGCGACTTTGTTTTATACAATGTAGTGATGGAACTCCTAAACGACTTACAGTTAGGGTGCAGTATCATTTACTGTCTTTAATCAATTTTTGTGTATATGATGTGATGCCATATGATGGACGACATATATTCGCTCTTTTGCAAAGTTTTTTTACTGAGGTCGATTACAGCTTTTTCGAGGGTGGTACCTTGTAGTTTATGCAGCATGACGTATTAAAGCCGCATTTTCGAAAGTCTATTTTTGCTTTATTCGAAAGTTTCTTTTGAAATTGTCTCCGGAGTCGTTTCTGATTCATATAAACGGCACGCTTAATCTATCCACATTAAGTAAAAAACAGTTAGTCTACATCAGCTTCACTTAAAATAAAGAAATAAATAAAATTTTAACAAAAAGAAAAACCGACTACAAACAAAACACTATTTTAAAACAAATAAAAATGCACTAAAAAGTAATAAAAATATTTTAACAGGCTCCAAATATAACAATAACTATAACTACGTTGTATAATCGTAAATCGACTTTTAAGTAGTCTAATATTTTTCATTTCATTTTACCTAGGAGGACTCTAAAAAATATGTTAAATATGCAATAATTTGTATTACTTTTTAGTGCATTTTTATTTGTTTTAAAATAGTGTTTTGTTTGAAGTCGGTTTTTCTTTTTGTTAAAATTTTATTTATATTATTTTCATATTAGGAGATGGTGAATGATCAAACGGTGCACCTGATTGTAAAAGGTGGAAACCACCACTACCCAAAAGCAAGGAAACCTTAAAAATGACCTATCCTTACAATACCAATACCTTTTGGAACTGAAATGTTATGTCCCATGTGTCTGTTACACTTACTCAAATCATAACACGGAAGTACTAAGAGTTGCTGTTTAATTTGTTTGGTAACATGTATGTAGCGGCTAATACCACGCTGGTGGGCTTGTTCAGGGAACTACCACCAAGTCAATTACTAAAATCCAAAAGTATGACTTTTAAATGACCTCGACGTTTATCACAAGCGTTTTTTTACGTCTTCGTGTAAAATAAAGCAGAAACTTTATCGTACGGAAACTTTGGAAAACCTAAGCTCATAATACCATAGTAAGCCAATTAACGAACAAACTTTTACATCCAAAATCTATTACGATAAAACAAAAGCGGAAAATCAAAGCAATAAAGAACTCTATGGATAAATTAAGTCAGCTGACAGATAAGCAAACACTCAGACGGAACTTGTTTCAGAGCCTTATCGGGCAGTTTCGAACGTTATCGGCCAATTCTCTCTAACAAATCCCTTTCCTAAGTTCGCAAGAAACAAAGTTAGTGAGAATTGCTTTGGGAGTTCTATAATCGAGAAGTTCACGAATTAAGACTGATTTTATTGCAGCGGTTTTAGATAGTAGTAAATCAAATGTAAAGTCAGGTATTGAATAACAATTACTCTTCGATGTTAAGTGAAATATATAAAGGCTTTTATTTAACTTGCAATGTTAGCAATTACTACGGAGATCAGTACAGTAGTAAAGTACAGTAACATCCTGCAAATTTCCCACCGCTGGGCTAAGGCCTCCTTTTCCACTAAAGAGAAGGTTTTGGAACATATTCCACCACGCTGTTCCAATGTGGGTTAGTGGAATGCACACGTGGCAGAATTTCGATGAAATTAGACACATGTGCTTGACAGGTTTCCTCACGATGTTTTCCTTCACCGCCGAGCATGAGATGAATTATAAACACAATTAAGCACATATATATAGTGGTGTTTGCCTGAGCTAGAACCCGCAAGAATTTAAGATCTCAACGGAGATCAAAGTATACATATTATTGGTTTAATTCTGGTGACATTGTATTTTCATGAGAACATAATCTCATTCTACACCTTCGATTGACTTCAGCCTAAGGGACTCCTCAACGTCATGAAAATTAATATATTTAAATATAATTACTTGAAACCTAAATCGTATTTCTCATTATATGACATATATTGATTACATAATCATCATCATGATTAAATAAATATAATTCGTTCATTTATTTATGAAACCTCTGTTACGTATGGTAAATTACATCTCGTGATTGAATATCACTCCCGCTGAGGTAAATTAATTACAGGAGCTTTGTTCTGGTCATTTTATCAGTTACGTTTATTTTGACTTTAATTTATTGCATAGTTTTAATACACATTAACACATATATTTTCACACAGCTGTGTTGGAAATATCAATTTGTTACACGGTGAACTTTCAAACTCGTCGAGAATGACCTCCGTGGCCGAGCAGATTGTACAGCGGTTTTTATGGGCACGCTACTCCGAGGTCCCGGTTTCTATTCCCGACGAATCGATGTAGAAAGTGTTCATTAGTTTTCTATATCGTAATGGGTCTGGGTGAAGGAGAACATCGTTAGAAAACGTGCATGTGTCTAATTTCATATAATTTCTGCCACATGTGTATTCCACCAACCCGCACAGAACAGCATGGTGGAATATGTTCCAAACCTTCTCCTCTACAGCAGAGGAAGCAGTTGGAAATTTACAGGCTGTTGTTGCTGTCGTTGACATGATCAAAAATCGTCCATAGAAATAGTCATTTTGTAAATGATTTTCTCAAGTTTCATTTAGGTTTGGCAGTTATTGTATACAGACAAAACCTTTGATCAATTATAATATTTTTTTCCAAAAATATTTCTACAATAACATTTGGTATTTTTTACAAACGTTCGTAGATCCTTTGAATTGAATTGAAACAATATTCAATATATCTGGGAAATAATAAATACCTCTGTATATGTCACTCGCATAAAGGCTGCGTTGACGAGGGTCCAAATTAGAGGTACCGTTCTATATTAGTAAGGAATAACGGGTTGGCCGTCGGTGAATTTGACAGGTAAAAATCGTTTAAAATTGTTTAAAAATATTCAGTATAATTTTTGAAAGGACTAAATTTTTTCGCATTTTAAAAATATGTTCCGTAAATTTAGAAGAATATTGAGCTTATAGAATATTGGTTTGCCAGTTGCCGTTTCATTCCTTCTTTTTCTCCTAACCTCGCTCGCACGCTCGTCCAATACGGGTACATGACACACGTGTGGTAGAATTACTATGAAATTAGACACATGCAGGTTTCCTCACGATATTTTTCCCTCACCTCCGAGCAAGAGATGAATTATAAGACAAATACCTTGCCTCAGTTTGGATCCGCAATCATCGGTTAAAATGTATTCGCTCTAACCACTGGGCTATCTCTACTATGTATTATCTCAACTAGTCACTAGTAAGCACCTTCAACGATAAAATAATCAATTTCTTCCACTTGCGTTTATTTGCCAACCGGTTGAACATTTTTGACACAAAATAGGCAAGTGTAACGTTTTTTTATGGAATAAGAATTATGACTTCGAATGTGTCTAACTAAGCGAACTCGACTCAATAACTGTAAAATTAACTTGAATAACCCGTATTGGTTTTGAACTGTCTAAATATATGAAGAAAATTTCCCTCAATTGCTACCAATTTTAGATCCATATTCAATAAATCAAATTTCAGTCAAGAATGATAAATTACAGGAATATGTATTGTAATAAGCATTTCAGATATCGTTTTAAAGCGTTTAATCAGAACATGAAATAATAACATTCCGAATAGCTATAAGTGTTGAATCAAAAGCCAACTAGAGTGAAATCCTCTAGTGACATATTTGCTAGCAGACGTTTTACCCAAACACGACTAAGCCGGGATTACTCGGAGACAGGGTAAGCCGTATTGACGTAACTTTGCCGTAACCTGTGTAACTTTTTATGGTAAAAGCAAAACATTTTGCTTGCATTTTGATTGCTGGAAAAACAAAAATTTCCCTATGGTCCTGTAACAAATACATTATGCTATAAATTATGTTAAAACAATCCAACTATAGGTGATTTGCAAGTTGTACCAATTTAATCAAGGATGTTTTCGCACAAGTCAATTTCTGATTGAAATCCAACGATGATTTTACAGATTGACAATGGTGATGAGTGATTTATTTGGTTGGTATTCAGTGTTAGGAGTATCGATTCGACAGGACTAACCGCATTTCACTGGTGCCAACTCCATCCAGCATATATCACACGATTACTAGTGCAAGCGGTGACTCAAGGTCATGGCCCGTTACTTTGACGTTTGCTCCATTATCATACGAATTGTAATCTTCTTGAAATGCGCATCTATATATCAATAATAGTATTTGTTTATATTATGATAAGTAATCAAAAACTTACTAGATGAGTTTTGTTACGTCAAATATTGTATAGAATACGAAATAGAATTACTATTATTTGAATTTGAAGATATTATGTACATAGAGCATACATTTTTATATCTACTTTACGAAAATACTCAAGAACATTTTAAGTGATAGTAAGAATAATTGAATTGGTCGGGTTGTTTTATTTTAAGAATCTGGTAAAAGTTTTATCTCAAAGGAACCGTTCGACCAGGAAGAAAGAACGAAGGACAACACTGACAAGGGAACTCTCTGTTAATTAATTATTACAAGTGTTCTTTTTAACCCTCTTCACTTTAATTTGTTTAACTGAATCTTTTGTAATGGGAGAAAAATTGTTTTTCATATTTGGGAAATGGATTACTGGCTTCTTGAGTGATTCTTTTATAATGGATATCAATGTGTTTTTAAAGTATATCGAAATAGTGATAAACTCAATATTGGGCTCGAAATTAATTTGAACTAGTTTTAGCCCGCGGATGCGCTCACAATTTAAGGAATTGGTTGTCATGTGTTAGGCAAAAAAGTAGCCTATGTCCTTTCTGCGACAGTCAGACGGACAGAAAAACAGAGAGATATACTTTCACATTTATAATGATATTATAGATTTTACTTGGTGGTATGCCTTTGTCCAAGCTCGTCTGGGTAGGTAGCACCCACTCATTAGATATTCTACAGCCAAACAACAGTACTTGGTTTTTTTGTGTCCCTGTTTGTGAGGAAACGGGAGAGGGTGAGTGAGCCAGCGAAACTACAGGCACAAGGGTCATCTTAGTTCCCAAGGTTGGTGACGCATTTGCGATCTAAGGAATGGTTAATATTTTTTACGCCATATATTTATTACCAGGTGGCCCGTTTGCTCGTCCGCCAACAAATACCATAAAAAAATTAAAGGTAGTCTAGTTGAATCTGCAGGTATCAAGAATCAAGTCATCACTTTAGGAAATGCCAAGGATGTGCCAACCAGGTAAATAAAATCTCAGTACGTTCCTGTATCGTGCCGTAACTTGTTTTCGTCAGATGTATCAACTGTATTGAATTAGGTACCTCATAAGATTATGATTGTAAAGGAGAGTGTTGTGTGACCAAATTCTAGCATCAAGCATACAATAGCTGTTTATAAATTCGTTGAACGTCATAATCGCTTATCTTCCTAAAACAAAAATATGATTCTCTGTGTCGAGCAATTTCAACTTTATTAATTATCTTTAGGTTTGAAAAAGCCTCGGTTGTATCTTGTACCACATCTCATTCATTCTCCTGCCCTTATCCCAATTTTATTTGGGGTCGGCACAGCATGTCTTCTCCTTCCATACTTATCTGTCA